>NC_089276.1:14660994-15294311 GCF_963678975.1 Dysidea avara
GTAGTTTCACAGCATTGGATTTACTAACACAAGTTCTTTGGCTAGTTAAGTCTCTTCAATACAATTCCTGGAACTTCACCTCACTTGTACCACCATAAGTTTGATTCAGTCAGTCTAGTACATTAAGGGACAATCTTTGATATGTAATTAAACATATGGAGTAGTTTCACTCAATTCTGACCTGGGAAGTGGTGAGTTAATTCCATGAGCACATTCATAAGATATAATGTCACCTATGCTAATTGCTGATTATTTTGCTGTCTTTTAGACACCTCTAAAATACGTAGCATTGCAGTGAATGCTAATTGCTATAGTTTGATGAACTCAGTGAATTCAGTGTAATTCCTCATAAGTATTTATATGCAATCAACGCTGGGTGAATCAGTGTGGTGAATTCAGTGAACTTGCTAAACGATGCTATTCCCGTAAGTGTGAAAGTGTTGGTTTACGATAATGCTAAGTGTCTGAAAATAATGCCAAAACACTTACTTTGTTTGTGCATTTGAAGAGGACAATCCAGTTTAACAGCACACTAAGAAGTTGGGGTACATTCTCACCTGTCACTGTTTGTCTGGGAAATGGTGATAAACAAAGCCAACCTTTACTCAATCTATTGATGATTTATGTACCTATCAATATTATCCCCACTTCCCCCCCTTCCCGGGCAAGGGTGAGGAAAAGGTGGGGATTTGACTTTGTCAAAATCAAATCCTCACCTATGGGGCATGGTGGGTGGTCAAATCCCCATCCAGTGTACTTTGAAAGTAAAGCAAGTACTAAAAAAATTTGAAGTCAAATTTCTGACTAGTGGAGCAATTGTAAGGTCAAATCGGATCATATCCCCCACTATTCCCCCTGTACTCCCGGGAAGGGATACCATTCTCTTTGTAGCCATAGCTATAATAAAATTAGAGCAAACATACATGCAACTGTTGTCATTTTGCCATTTTTTTAAATCACACACTTAAAAAATTGGCCAAATGACAATTTAACGACAGTTGCATGTGTATTTGCTTTAGTTTTATTATAGCTATAGCTAGCTACAAAGAGAATTAGTAACACTGCATTCACTTGGCTGTAACTTGATATCACTCCTTGTTCGTACCAGTTGTTGTATAGGGTAATATTCCAATCTACTTGGCTGCAACTTGATATTTAGCAGTCCTTGTTCTTACCAGTCATGTTGAGTAAGCTTGCTTGATTGATCCTACTTTACTTGGTAGCACCTTTTTTTACACTGATTTTTGTTTAAGATTTAATTTAATTTGATTGCAATACAGAATTGTAACTCTGAGGGTCTACCAGTGACCAGTGCTGATAGCTTAACATATGTTAAATCTGTCTAGATAAATGAAATTTAATAAAACGGAATTTGAAAAAATTGTAAATTTTTGCAGATCCTGTCACCCTTTACACACAGTGGTTAGTTTCATATTAAGTGATTGAAACAGGCCTGGGAAGACACTTCCATTGCACAATGTTTGTAACAGAACTTATCATACAGTACGATAGTACTGTATAGTAGGGACCACAAAGGAGTAGGCATGGCCCACACAACAACATCACCCAAAAACAAGCCTCGATTTTCCCAGTAGATGATGAAGCAGTATTGGTTAGGTCAAACTAAGCCCAAAGAAGCTTTCAGATCAAGCCAAAATGCCTTCAAATAATTGCTACAGAATTTAAAAAAAAATATTTAATAGAATTTTCTACTGACCAAGTAACCAACTGACTGACTGAGTAAAAGCATAACTCGATAACGACTAAGACTGTGGGCTTGATTTTTTCACTGTTCAACATCACTCCTGCCCGAGATGTGCCTTTTGGCATACCGCAGTATGTACAACGTGCTCTTCATGAACTCACCAGTGTCCTCCTTTGTGTCCCATTCATTTTTGCTGACAGCGAAAAGTGTTTATTTGGCAGTAGCATGTGATGGCTTCCCTTCGTAATGGAAATCATCTGGAATTTTCATAGTAGGTATTTTGATTGCGGAGGTGCTTTTCAAACAGTTCTTGATTTGTAATGCTGTGTAACAAGTTGAAGATAGCTGACAACAAAGCGTAATGGATACTTCACTTTTCAGATGATAATTGATATAGCTGGGGTGTGTGGCACCATTTCAGATACCATATGCGTGGGTTCACCAGTCATAATAATTATTTACAAAAGTTAACAAACAAGTACACAAAAATTAGAATTGTCAACTAGAGTAGGGACCATAGCACATGGATAAAAAGTACTGAAACAAGTTGGAGTAGTCCATGATATTAAATCACAGTAAAATAATAAGAAGTGTTATATCGGCCTACTGTGCATTTCCATTATGGTATCTTGAGCGCAGTAGGGATATAACACTTCTTATTGTTTTACTGTGATTTAATATCATGGACTACTCCAACTTGTTTCAGTACTTTATATCAATGTGCTATGGTCCCTACTCTAGTCGAAAATTCTAATCTTTTGTGTACTTGTATATACTATCTAATCCAAAACAGCCAAGCTGTAAAAAAAGTGTGCGGCCCTCAGAAAGGCTATGGTGAAAAAAGGTGTGAAATCCAAGGTGGCGGCCAAGAAATGGCTGTGATGGTAGGTTAATGATAAAAATTTTAATAACGACAATTCAGGTGAATTTTTGTGCCGCTTCACAAAATTTACCTAAATTGTCATTATTAAAATTTTTACCATTAACCTACCATCACAGCCATTTCTTGGCCGCCACCTTGGATTTCACATCTTTTTTCACCATAGCCTTTCTGAGGGCCGCACACTTTTTTTACAGCTTGGCTGTTTTGGATTAGATTTCATTTCTTTTTGTATTTGTATACCCCAAAGCCGGCCTATGGCCAGCTTTGGGACTTTTTTAACCTATGTTTTTTTCTTTACTACAGGAAGAAGAAAAGATGAAGTAGATTTACTTTAAATATTTTATCAGTAAATGTACAAATTATATATACTGTATAATACATACCGTACAACGGGAATGATTCGTGGAAGAAAACATTCGCGAATGATCTACAATTTCCTCATTCGCGAGAAAACGTTCGCGATTTATTGCATAAATTAATTAATAATTGGGTGCGCGCCCGCAACGAATTAATCTTTTTTCCTATGGATAGCTAGGGAACGCTCGACTATATGGCTGACTCTGACGTGTTGCGTACTACGCATAATAGTAGCCATGCATGATTGCTGTTTCGCTGGAGAAGTAGGCATTCACGATAATGAGCACGGACGATAGGCACGCCTATAGCCTTGGGGCGGCACTAAAACCGAGGCTAAGACACGCCATTTCCGGCACAGTGAATCACTGAGCTGCAATTATGCTTGCCCCATTTAGTAGCACTGATTTTTCCACTGTCACTGAAGTTTGCATCTCTGTTCGAATCACACGCCACGGTCACTGGCTATACCGTTACGCATACATAACAGTTTAGCGAGTAGCAAGGCGAGTAGCTACCCGCTTATGCACTTGTTACATGAATGCTACATCAACTGATAGGAAAAATTTAGCAAGAAAACATTCGCGAATGCACCTAAAATCGCGAAATTCGCGAATGTTTTCTTCCGCGAATCATTCCCGTTATACGGTATGTGACCGGATTTGCGAAAAGGGGTCTTCCACACACATCCAATTTGCCAACTTTGACAATTGATAACTTCAGATTGGAAAGAGCTATTGCCTTCAATTTTGGACAGTGGTGAGCACCACTATAGCTGAATACGTGGTGAACTGTTCAGGTTAATATGTTACTTGAACACTGAGTTATGGTCTCCAACGGTTACGGAATTGGATGTGTGTGGAAGACCCTTTTTCGCAAATCCGGTCACATAATATTATATTGATTACAGAAATCTCCATGGTGGTTTCTTTGTAACTGAACACTCTACAAGGTGACTTCTTCTAATTGCTCTCTCTACAGGGTGAATTGTTTGTAGCTGAACGATCTACAAGGTAACTTCTTCTAGCTGATCTCTCTACAGGGTGATGTGTTTGTAGCTGAATTCTGTATAGGTGATTTGTTTGCAGCTGAGCTCTTTACAGAATGGTTTCTTTGTAGCTGAACTCTCTAAAAGGTAACTTCTTCTAACTGATCTTTCTACAGGGCAATTTGTTTCTGGCAGAATTTTCTACAGGGTGATTTCTTTGCAGCTGAACTCTCTACATGGTGGTTTCTTTGTAGCTGAACTCTCTACAAGGTAATTTCTTCTAGCTGATCTCTCTACAGGGAGATTTGTTTGTAGCTGAACTATCTACAAGGTAACTTCTTATAGCTGATCTCTCTACAGGGTGATTTGTTCGTAGTTGAATTCTGTACAGGTGATTTGTTTGCAGCTGAGCTCTTTACAAAATGGTTTCTTTGTAGCTGAACTTTCTCCAAGATAACTTCTTCTAACTGATCTTTCTACAGGGTGATTTGTTTGTAGCTGAACTATCTACAAGGTAATTTCTTCTAGCTGATCTCTCTACAGGGTGATTTGTTTGTAGCTGAATTCTGTACAAGTGATTTGTTTGCAGCTGAGCTCTTTACAGAATGGTTTCTTTGCAGCTGAACTTTCTACAGGGTGATTTGTTTGTAGCTGAAATCCCTACAAGGTAACTTCTTCTAGCTGATCTTTCTACAGGGCGATTTGTTTGTAGCTGAGTTCTCTACAGGGTGTTTGTTTGCAGCTGAATTCTCTACATGGTGGTTTCTTTATAGCTGAACTCTCTACAAGGTGACTTCTTCTAGCTGATCTCTCTACAGGGTGATTTGTTTGTAGCTGAACTCTCTACAGGTGATTTGTTTGCAGCTGAACTCTCTAAATGGTGGTTTCTTTGTAGCTGAACTCTCTACAACGTGATTTCTTCTAGCTGAACTCTCTACAACGTGACTTGTTTCTAGCTGATCTCTCTACAGGGTGACTTGTTTCTAGCTGAACTCTCTACAGGTGATTTGTTTGTAGCTGAACTCTCTACAAGGTAACTTCTTCTAGCTGATCTTTTTACACTGCATATTTGTTTGTAGCTGAGTTCTCTACAGGGTGATTTGTTTGCAGCTGAGCTCTCTACATGGGAGTTTCATTGTAGCTGAACTCTCTACAATGTGACTTCTTCTAGCTGAACTCTCTACAGGGTGACTTGTTTCTAGCTGAACTCTCTATAGGTGATTTGTTTGCAGCTGAACTCTCTGCATGGTGGTTTCTTTGTAGCTGAACTCTCTACAAGGTAACTTCTTCTAGCCGATCTTTCTACAGGGTGATTGAGTTTTTTGCAGCTGAACTCTTTACATGGTGGTTGCTTTGTAGCTGAACTCTCTAAAAGGTGACTTCTTCTAGGTGAACTCTCTACAGGATGATTTGTTTGCAGCTGAACTCTCTACGTGGTAGTTTCTTTGTATCTGAACTCTCTACAATGTGACTTCTTCTAGCTGAACTCTCTACAGGGTGGCTTGTTTTTAGCTGATCTCTCTACAGGGTGACTTGTTTCTAGCTGAACTCTCTACAGGTGATTTGTTTGCAGCTGAACTCTCTACATGGTGGTTTCTTTGTAGCTGAACTCTCTACAAGGTAACTTCTTCTAGCTGATCTTTCTACAGGGTGATTTGTTTGTAGCTGAATTCTCTACAGGGTGATTTATTTGCAGCTTAACTCTCTACAAGGTGACTTCTTCTAGCTGAACTCTCAACAGAGTGATTGATTTTTTTTGCAGCTGAACTCTCTACATGGTGGTTTCTTTGTAACTGAACTCTCTACAGGGTGATTTGTTTGTAGCTGAACTCTCTACAGGGTGATTTGTTTGTAGCTGAACTCTCTACAGGGTGATCTGTTCGTAGCTGAACTCCCTATAAGGTAACTTTTTCTAGCTAATCTTTCTACAGGGCGACTTGTTTGTAGCTGAGTTCTCTACAGGGTGATTTGTTTGCAGCTGAACTCTACATGGTAGTTTCTTTGTAGCTCTACAATGTGACTTCTTCTAGCTGAACTCTCTACAAGGTGACTTGTTTCTAGCTGATCTCTCTACAGGGTGACTTGTTTCTAGCTGAACTCTCTACAGGTGATTTGTTTGCAGCTGAACTCTCTACATGGTTTATTTCTTTGTAACTGAACTCCCTGCAAGGTGACTTCTTCTAGCTGATCTCTCTACAGGGAGATTTGTTTGTAGCTTAACTCTCTACAGGTGATTTGTTTGCAGCTGAACTCTCTACATGATGGTTTCTTTGTAGTTGAACTCTCTACAAGGTAATTTCTTCTAGCTGATCTCTCTACAGGCCGATTTGATTGTAGCTGAACTCTCTACATGATGGTTTCTTTGTAGCTGAACTCTCTACAAGGTGATTTCTTCTATAGCTGATCTTTCTACAGGGTGATTTGTTTGTAGTTGAACTCTCTACATGATAGTTTCTTTGTAGCTGCACTCTCTACAAGGTGATTTCTTCTATAGCTGATCTTTCTACAGGGTGATTTGTTTGTACCTGAACTATCTACATGATGGTTTCTTTGTAGCTGAACTCTCTACAAGGTAACTTCTTCTAGCTGATCTCTCTACAGGACAATTTGTTTGTACCTGAACTCTCACATGATTGCTTCTTTGAAGCTGAACTCTCTACAAGGTGATTTCTTCTAGTTGATCTCTCTACAGGGAGATTTGTTTGTAGCTGAACTCTCTATACATGATTTGTTTGCGGCTGAATTCTCTACATGATGGTTTCTTTGTAGCTGAACTCTCTACAAGGTAACTTCTTCTAGCTGATCTCTTTACAGGGTGAATTGTTTGTAGCTGAACGATCTACAAGGTAACTTCTTCTAACTGATCTCTCTACAGGGTGATTTGTCTGTAGCTGAACTCTCTACAAGGAAACCTCTTTTAACTGAGCTCTGTACAGGGTGAATTGTTTGTAGCTGAACTATCTACAAGGTAACTTCTTCTAGCTGATCTCTCTACAGGATGATTTGTTTGTAGCTGAACTATCTACAAGGTAACTTCTTCTAGCTGATCTCTCTACAGGGTGACTTGTTTGTAGCTGAATTCTGTATAGGTGATTTGTTTGCAGCTGAGCTCTTTACAGAATGGTTTCTTTGTAGCTGAACTCTCTACAAGGTAACTTCTTCTAGCTGATGTATCTACAGGGTCACTAGTTTGTAGCTGAATTCTCTACATGGTGGTTTCTTTGTAACTGAACTATCTATAAGGTGACATCTTCTAGCTGATCTTTCAACAGGGTGATTTGTTTGTAACTGAACTCTCTACAAGAAAACTTCTTCTAAATGATGTCTGAACAGGGTGAATTGTTTGTAGCTGAATTCTCTACAGGGTGATTTGTTTGTAGCTGATCTCTATACAGGTTACTTATTTCTAACTGATCTCTTGAATTCTGTTCAGGGTGACTGCTCTATTAGGATGACTGCTCTATTAGAGTATCTCGATCTCGCACTTGCTACACCAAGTTGGATTTCGTGTTATAACTCCGTGGCTTTAAGTCTGATTTTTCTACACCATTGAAGAGCCTTTCTAAGATGATAACTCCATCTGTACAGCGATTTTCAAAGCATTACCCCAAGTGGTTTATCTGGTAGGCGTGGCAAGCATAATAATAATAATAATAATAATAATAAAAATTAGCTAATCTCGATTGCGTAATTGTTACACACTGTTGATTTTTTCGCTGTATCTTCCTGGTTTTTGGCTCGATTTCTTTCAAACCACAAAAGGTTTGAGGTTCAATAGTTAACCTATTCACCCACCGATTTTCAGCTTCTTCCCATACGCGGTTTACCCTGTAGGCGTGACAACATATTGGTGTTATTTTGTGTGCATAATCGCTCATAACTCTTTGCCTGTTTATGGTATTCCAGCCAAAGTTGGTACAGAGATGCGCCTTTATACCCCCTTCTGTGTGCCAAATTTCAAGGCAATCGGATAACGTGTTCTCGTTTTATAGCAGTTTTTGTAAGTGTGCGAAAAGAGGAAGAAAAATAAGGAGAAGAAGAAGAAGAAGAGAAAAAACGAAGAAACTAAGCCAATTTTTGAAGTCGCATATCTCAGGAATTCCTGAAGCGATTTCGCTCAAATTTGGAATGTGGAGTACTGAAGTTGGAGGGAATGTACACAGCAAAATTTGTCTTGTTTCATCAAGGCAGCACAGAGCTACGGAGGTGCGAAAATTGCGTTTTCTTTCTTCCTGTCAATATACTCACGGGGTTGCGCGCCGGCTTCTTGGGCCGCACGACACACTACCGTGTGTCTTGATAATAGAACAGTCAAACATTCTAATAGAGCTAACAGTCAATCACTCTAATAGAATATCACTTTATATGTGGAAAACTGGTGTTATTGCCTATAGAGAAATGCCAGTTTAAAGTGTTTAGTGTGCCAATGGTTGAATGTATGTGTACCAAATTTTCACACATTTTATACCAATTTCTTACCTTCCAAAACATCCACTGTACAAGTATTGATAGCTAAATTTCCCACCATTCTAGATAGTTTCAAGTCAATGTTGACTGTATCAGGTGAGCTCCAGTATGGGTGGTGGGAGGGGAGGGCAAGAGACTGTTTTAAAAATTAAAGAGGAAAGTATGAATTAGGCCAAATGACATGTATGTCTCAAAACTGACAAAAATGAAAGGAAATTACAGCACAGGTCTTTATTCAACACCACAGAGTTATACGACAACATACAGCCATCCTCAGGCTAGCCAGAGCTCCATTAAGACCCCAAACTGCTCATGCCTTGCCACTGTGCTTGGGAAAAGTAGCCAGAAAAGGCAGACCACTCAAGTCTGATTTTGATTGTGAAATTTAACAGTTTCAATTGTTCATGTAGCTTGTGTTCTTGATGAAAAATCAAATCTGCTGTTAAACCGGTTTTCCCATATCCAGTCACATGATACATATTTCTTTTAAAAACTGTAAGTAGTTGACTTGTTTTATCCTAAAGTATGAAAAAATTTTCTGGGGGCAAGTCCAGACTAACATAAATGACATCCATATCTTTAAACCGGCTCCACTATGTAACTTTCATTGCTAAAATTGGTGCCCTCACTCTTTAGCCTACTTCACCATCATTGGTTTAGTAATTCTGGCTATATAGATCAATTGTGATTTACATGAAAGAAAACAGTAATTGTTGAAATCTGGTGGGTTTACACCGAAATGCATAATACAGAACAATTTCTTTTATATACATGTATAGGCAATAGAAAGTGTGGCAAAAATGCAAGCTCCTCTCAAGTATATTTGGAATACATCAAAGAAGAATCCAAATTCCTTTTAACTGAGCTAAGGTACAAAGTGTTTCAATCTCAAGCATGTGCAGATGCATATTAATTTTACAGCATAACCTCCAATTTTTATTCGGTCCCTTTGCCTCTAAATGCTCGTACTGACAGTGTACAGATTTCTTGGACACAAGTAAACAACTTAGCCAGTAATACTGGAGTATGGCAATTGGACAACGTTGTTATACTTTTTGCTAATGAATTGGACATATCAATACTTGACACATTCAGCAGCCAAATGTCATACAGCCCAGTCTTGTTCTACTCAGGTGGAAGTATTAAGGTAAGAATTTCAAGTGTTAACTTTAATTCACAAATGTTTAAATTAACAGGAGAGTATTTGTAATGTTAGTGAGAATAGATTGGTATTTACTGGTAATAGTGGATCACCATCAGAGTATGTGTTAACTCCACCATTTTCATTTGGATCTAACAGTCAGTCAGAAGTGTGTTCAGCTCCTTGTCTTTGTGGACCAGGTGGATATAGTGATGATTTTGATTCTCCATCTTACAGGTAATTGTATTTTTATACTGTAGATCTATAAATTTACAGTATTTGAATGCATACATGTACTGTAAAAACATAATATTTTTGTGAGATTAATGTCGGTCAATACAATGACATAGCCAGTTCGCCATGTGACACAACTGGTTCTCTTGTCAACCTCCGTCTAATGATGGTGGTTGTTTTGGTAAGTTGTGCAGGGTTCCACGGTTTACCTGTATATTTGAAACAGAACCACTTATATGTATAGCCACAGATTGTGGCTCCCCTGATTGCATGAGGCTTGGAGGACAAACACCTGGGGTTCCCGACTTTGAAACCATAGGGATTTCTAAGGCCATCCTACCAATTCTACTGAAACCCTGTACTATCACACCTCAAGCTAACCTTGAGTTGGAAGCTACTCATGGAATGAGGTTATATTGGAGCACGAGTCCAGTCAGCATCCTCCCCCAATATAACTATATGCATCATTTTAAAAATTGTGATTCTGTTATTCTTTTATTAGCACTCCTTATATATACACAGTATATAAACAAATTTGAATGTAGTCTCCTAAATCTAGGGGTGGGCTTTGGGCGGGACAGACTTTTTTACACCATGTGGCCTTGATGCATACCCTATCTGCGTGCTCTTTCTGGCATATGCGTTTGCGATTCACCCTGATTAATGCTCACCTTTCTTTTGCCTGCTTTGCAATTTGGAACTCATTTACTATATTGCATCCACCTGGTCATGAACTATTTTGTAGCTGTTGGTAAGTGATAATCCATATATTATATGCAATTATCTCCCAACATTAATCTTGTTTAACTAGTTAAATTCCATTAAATCTTTGGCATTCATTGCCATTCACTGAAAACAATGATAAGAACACTATTTTGCATGAAATGTAGTAAAATGTGCAGGGTATGCATTTACAGGGCATGCATGCAACTCCAGTCATCTTGAATGCAGTGGCATATCTACACCCGGGCATACCCAGGAATTTGCCCGAGCTGTTGGGTAGAGGGTGATACGGTTCACTCCTGATAGCAACTGACTCTGATTTACTGAACACGCACGGATACAACTACTAGAATTCTAATTAAAGCCTTCAAATGCATGCGACCGTACACATCATATAACATTACATAATCATACTACTGTATAAATAATACAGTTAGTTAATTCTCAACATCCTCTGTGGCCCGGCGAAGTACATTTTCCCACTTAGAGCTTCTCTCCAGTGCCTTTGTTGTAGCTCTTCTTCTTGATTGCCTACCATTTGAGGAACTTTCAGCTGTTACTTCTTGAGGATTTTCGTCACGGTCAGATCTAGACTAGGGATTTGGAATTCTTCAGCATCACTACTTGAAATCTCTAATGGATAGAGTTTCACAACTGGTCAGGTCATCTTGTAATTTCTCATTCTAATATGAGCAGCTCGTATAAGGCCATCATTTCCTTCAGTGAGGTTTTCTACAACTTCAAGCCTCCAGTATAACCTGGATTTGTCATCGCGCACAATGACCACATCCCCTTTCTTAATAACTCTTTCATTACTTCCTGATGTTTTGTGAAATTCTTGCAATGAAGTTAGATATTCACATTTTCATCTTGGCCAGAACTGTTGGATCAGTTTTGTGTGTCTGTCAACTGATCATCTAATTGTGGTGTCATTCACTAGAAAGTCTGGATCATCTAAATCAACTGGGCTGTCAAGCGGACAGGGTATTGGCCGTATCCTTCTGCCATATAATAGGTGGGATGATGTAAGTGGCTCTGACATTCTGGGAGTCTAGAGCTTCCTCAGTGGTTCTGAATTGAACATTCTCCGTAATTCCTCTGCTGCTACCAAGTATGTGGAAGCATTGTCAGGTATCATCTTTTGTGGTAATGATTTCCGACTGCAGAACCGATGAAATACTAACAGAAATGTAGTAGCTAAAGTCTTTGAGCAGGTTGTAGGACCAGGTGTCCTACAGACCTTCAGCACTTGTGCTGTAAAGTATTATTAAATTAAATAAATTTTAAAAAATAAATGGCTCCACAGTGAAGTCAGTCATGACTTCTAGATGTACTGCCCTATGAAGATATGTATGTAAGAGGCCTATCATTCAACATGGCTTCTATCTCTGTAATGACAGTTTCAAGTTGCTTTAAAGTAATGAATATTCTGCCAAGTGTCTTCTTAACTGCTTGCTTGGTCAACCCAATGATACACTCCCAGAATCCTTCATACCATGGAGCACGCTTGGGGATGCACATCTAAGATGCTAGTTGATGGCCAGTTTGTTTTGTCTGATAGCCAATTGGGGCCATGAGTCCATAACTGAGATGAACATAACTGTTCAGTAGATATGCCTCATGTTAGCAGGTTGGCAGGAGTGTCGCCTGAGGTTGTGAATGACCACTTGTCTGATGGAAAATCTTTCTGCTACTCTTGGGTTGACAAAGGAATTTGGATGGCCTCTATGGTGAATCCAATGTAAGATTATTTGGCTGTCTGTCCAAAGGTGAACTGAAATTGGCTGAAAGTTAGGTGAAAGAGACGATTGAATAAATTTTGCTACTGTAGCGCAGTAACAACAGCCATTAGTTCAAGATTAGGGAGAGTTAAGATTTTGATAGGGGCTACTTGGCTTTTAGACATGATGAAGCAGATATTGTTGTTGCAGTGGAGATAAACAGTAGCACCATATGCCTTAGTGCTGGCATCTGCAAATACAACCTGGTAGATAGGGAAAGTACAGTATGCTCTTGAAAGAGTTAGGTAGGGAAGAGCAAGGATGTCACTTCATATATTCAGCCACCTGCTGGTAATGTCGTCATCAAGTGGGGTGTCCCATGAGCATTTCCTTTGTCATACTTCTTGAAGTAGAATCTTGGCACAGATAGTGACTGGAGTGGCCCACCCTAAAGGATCATAAATCTGTGAAGAATCTTATAGAATGTTCCGTTTTGACACTATGTTGTTTGATGGCAATTGTTGAGGATTTAGGAACTAAGGACAAGGTGTCAGTTGAAGTGTTCCACAGAAGACCTAACACATGTACAGTTGTGTTGCTATTAATGGACTTTTCTGTAGTGGCAGTCTGTTGCAAAGTTGTACTGTTAGTAGCCCATGATCGTAGGTTGAAATTTGCTTGACTCATAATGTGTCTTGCTTGTGAATAATACTGAAGTAATTGAGTTTCGGTGTCACATTCAGATATAATGTTGTTGACATAGATGTTCTTTCAGGTATCTTCTGAGACAGGTGATTGGTACTTGCATAGGTACAAGTCAATGGTTGAGTGCAGCATGAATGGTGAGCTGGCAGTATCAAAAGGGACAGAAGTGAAATGGAAAACTTGAAGAGTGCTGTCTAGGTTTCCTGGTTGGACTGGCCACCAAAAAATGAGTAACGTTTCTGTCTGCTTCATGTAATCTCACAATGAGAAATGTCTTCTCTATGTCAGTGGACAAAGCATAGTTGTGCAGGTGAAAGCGTAACAGAATAGTACACAAGTCGTTTAAGAATGGAGGCCCAACCATCAAACAATTATTTAAGCTGGCAGCATGTGGGTTTTCATGACAGCTATAGTTGTAAAGACTGGATGATGAAATAGGTAGTGAACAGGTGTAGCAGAAGCATTATCAACACATTCAATGAACCCACGACATTCTTGTTCTTGAATGATATACAGGTTGAGCAATTCAGGATTTAGCTTGAGTTTGGTGAGAAGAGCCTTAGTTCTACGCTGACAGATATTGAAGTTGGATGGTAGATAAGGTTTGCCCTCTTTCCATGGGAATTTAGCACAGTTTGTATCATTTGGTAAATGGGAAATGTTAGAAGCCTGGTATGTACTGAGGAATGTAGAACTGGATTGTTCAGAACGTGTTCCGATCGCTTCCACTGACCACAAGAATTCTAAGTTAGGTTTTTGATTCTGATCTGTCATGGTAGCCAATTGTAACAGTATTGAAGTTGATAATTGAGTGGTAAGGTGTGGCATTAGGCCAGAAAGCAAGTATCCCAGTTTAGACTGCTGAGCAGTGGAACCATCTCCTCAGATAATCTGGTTTTGTACGAATGACCAATAATGGTCAGTGCCAATGAGGACAGAGATGGTGAATTCCTGATTGTTAGTAATGGGATTAGCGAGTTTCAAGCCTTTCAAATCTGGTAAAACACCCAGAGGTAGATAACAAGAGTTGTGGATAGGTGTAGCAATAGTTGGTACAATCAATACTGAAATTGGGATAAGTTCACCTGTTAGAGTTTCTACCTGGACAGTGGAAGCACCAAGAGTTTGAAAGGATTGTGATTCTGCTCCAAAGGATGACAGAGCTACTTGTGTACTAGAGGTTGGCTTGACTTGCAGTTCAGTAGCCAATTGTACAGACATAAATGAGTGCTGGACTCCTTCGTCAAACAGGATATTGGCATTCATTCTCATGCGACCATTAACAACTGGGGCTACAGCAGTCTTCAACAAACACATGGAGGATACGTTTGGAGTGTTATGTGAAGCTGGAGTTAGAAAGGATCCCACTACTATTGGAGTAGCACCAGGTAAAGATGTGGCAGGTTGAAGAAACACAGGCTGATGAATAGCCGGTGGCTGTATTCCCCTAGGATTGTTCATTGGTACAGAAGTAGTATGGTTTTGACAGCCATTGCACAGGCTTGTGTGGTGTTTGCATTTACAATGCTAACATCGAAACTTTGAGATGCATTGGGACACCTTATGTCTGGCCAACAGTTATAGCATAGATGGTTTTGTTTTACAATCTCTAGACATCTCTGATGTTCAGTTATGATGGTACATTTATGTGTAGCAGAGGCCCTTTACAGAAAATACATGATGGCAGCCCTTTATCTTGCTTCTTGCTATCACGATTGAATTTAGAACCAATTAGGAATGCAGCTGTAGATTGAGATGAACCCATGAGTGAGTTGTGGGCCCCACATTCTATTATGTGAATCTATTTTAGGACAGCTGACATTAGTTGAGACAATGACCATTCTGGGGTGGTCTTTGATCTAGCTATGTTTAGTTGGCCTACTTTATTCCACGGACTGGACTGGACTGGACTGGACTCGTGGACTGAGCTGGAAACAGCTTTTAAACAATAATCCAGGAATTATCCATCTCTTGCAACACTGGAGACACCACTATCCAGCTACAACTGCTGCTGCTGGCTCTTCCTTACAAATCATGACACTAGTGCATGCACTAATTAATTAGAATACATTTACAATACATGCCGTACTAGCGTGATAATGGCTATTCTTGTAGCGTGGATGTTTTCCTTTGTTGTTTTAGCACTAGTGTTACAGCTGTAGAGATGAGCCAGTAATTATTCTTAGCAGGTAGCTAGGTGGCACCACCAGGCAAGGTGATGGGCCCCGTGATGGGGCTATGCAAATAATTTGGCTCATCACTACAACCCCAATGCTAGTGTTAAGTACTGAAGTAACAAAAGGAAAACATGTACGTACAATAATAGCCTCTGTCACGCTTTATCACTGCGAGTACACGTGAATCATAAGTGTATTCTAATTGATTAGTGCATGCGCTAGTGTCATCTGACATGTAAGGAAGAGCAGTACCAGCAGTTATAGCTCGATAGTGGTGTCTCCAGTGTTGCAAGAGATGGATAATGCCTGGATTATTGTTTAAAAGCTGTTTCCAGCTCAGTCCACCAGTCCAGTCCAGTCTGCGAGTCCAGTCCAGTCTGTGGAATAAAGTAGGCCTGTTCAGTTTGACCTCCTTGGATAGCTTTTCACGAATAACAGTCACTAGTAGGTCCCCATAAGTTTCTCAAGTTTCCCTTAAGTCCCGAGTATGACTTTCTACAGTATCATGAAAGCTATGTAAACTGTGAAATGAATTAGTGGGCTTTGGTAATTCCAACAGAGCTTACATCTGTGCATTAGTTAATTGATCCGTTTGACCAAAGCGGTCTTGTGAAATAGCCACTGCATGCAGGTAGTTACAATCAGTGAGAGGAAACCCTGGAATAGTCTTTGCTGCATTCCCTTGCAGTTGGGCTTTCAGGCAATTGAACTTTTGCACACCACTAAGATTGGGGTTTGAATGGATTGCAGCTTGGAAGGAGTCCCAAAAGGTTAACCACTGTAGGGAGTTTCCAGAAAACATTGGCAAGGTCAACTTAGGCAATCTACTCGCAGCAAACTGTGGAGTATGACTGGGAACTTCTATCACTGTAGTAATAGGTGGTGTTCCCAACAGGTCTAGGATTCACTGTGGGGACTCTGGTGCAGTTTTGACTACTTCCAAGGTTGAGGTGAGATAATGCCGGTCGAAATGATGGTGTAGAATATGTGGGAGCTAGTGGATAGGGGCTAACTGCTTCAATAGTTCTCGGGATTAATGGAGGAGGCCTCAATCTATGGACATAACTCACAGATGGATAAGAAATTGGTGAAACTGAAATTGAATAAGATGAAGCTGAATCAAGTATTGATTGTTCATTAGCACTTGTGATTGATGATTCATTGACAATACTACTTACACTACTCACATTCTCCTGGTGTGATTCCAGGGTTGCTTCATCATCTTCAACTGATATTTTTGTCATGATGTTGGTGTAGCAGGATGAGGCTGCCTTGACAAGAGCTCCACTTGCTTGTTTAACTCATTGATATTTTCAGTAATGAGATCTTGTACCTCCCCAGAGTCCATGATTACCTCTTCTAGCTCGCCTGGATCCTGAATTAACTCTGTGATCTTTTCATCAAGCTTAACGATCTGCTAATGTTTCTTTTCCAGTTGAGAGATGGCAGTCTTAAGGTAGGTAAGAGCTAGTTCATCGATCTCCTTGGCCAATGTTTTTTCAACCTTGTTGAGGATTTGCATGACGTGTGCACGATATGCTCTGCGAGAAGTCTGCAGATGGGTCAATTGCTCCATTGCTGGTAGTCCACTGAAAACAATGCTAAATGACAAACAGCTGTCTATATTACGTGGGTGCTTACCTCTCCTGGTACCGTTAGTAGAATCTACAGCATGCCATGTTACCACAGTGTTTACACCTGGGGTTACAAAGTTTCAGAGGGTAGCAGCACAATATCCTGGTCACAGCACCAAAATGTTGGGTAGAGGGTGATACAGTTCGCTCCAGATAGCAACTGACTCTGATTTACTGACCACGCACGGATACAACTATTAGAATTATAATTAAAGCCTTGAAACGCATCCGACTGTACACGTCATAAAACATTACATAATCATACTATAAATAATACAGTTAGTTAATTCTTGACACAGGCATCAGCTCACCTTGCCCAGGCATCAGAAAATGTTCTGGCATCAGTGGTGTGGTAGCCACGTGTGAAAATACAGTGTTCAAGATTTATTAATTGCAATTCTATCCACTAGGGTACCATTGACTGTAGAAAACGCTTGCAGCAAATTCTTGCATGGAAAACAAGTGCTGCGCATTGAATTAAGAGTCTGACTGCTAATAATAGCCCCGTAGATTACGAGTTACTATATTTTAAATCTGTAAAACCGAGATGTGCCCGCCCAAAATGAATTGTGCCAATTTGCAGTCTCCGAGGGTAGTCTGAAGGGTAGTCTCATTGAAGTGATGATGGTTTGGAGTTTGCCTGTAGCGTGAAGTGGAAAATGCTCAAGACTAGCTGTTTAGCTACTTGATTTCAGTAGATAGAGGTCTAATGCTGAATAATCAGTGCCCAAATTTATTGTATAACGTTATAATTACGACGAAAGGTCAAGCGAACAATGTGAGAGAACTGCTGAAGATACTCCATAGGACCACTCCAGGGGCAGATCCAGACTTATGGAAAGGGGGGTCACAAATGAACTGAGGCACTACATTGTCTCTGGTTTGATAAGGTGAGACCAAAAAAAAAAAAAGTCACAGCTACGTAGCTGACAATTGCTGCCCACCTCATCAACCACGCATTTACAGCTGATAAAGTACATAAAACTCCTTAAATAGCTCACTACACACTGTTCTAATACTGTGACTGCTTTATTAGAGTGACTGCTCTATTAGAGTATCTTGATCTTGGTATACTAAACATTTTTGGAGGGGGGGTCAAGTGCCCCCTTTGACCTCCCCCCCTGTACTCAATAGGGTGTGGTAGAGTTGGCGAGTGATTACAGGGAATCAACCGCAGGGAATGGATGCCCCTACTGAATGGATGAACCATTGTCATGACAGTTTTGTGATCCGCACTAGTACGAGCCAGTGCAAGAGTATCCTTTTGTGTGGCATGTGATGCTGCAGTCCCAAAATCGATACATATATGTGACCATCTCAGCAAAAACCCACCTTGTTCGCACAATTAAAAAAAATTATTTTATTCACTCAGAATTATTGGCAGTGTCCAAGGAATGGATCACCAAAGTTTCAGCTGTAGTTTTGAAATTATAGCACTAGACAGTAGGAGGACTACTGAAAATAAACTACAGGCGCTTACATTCGCAGTCATAACTTCCATTTGGATTAGTCTACAACATTGCAATTTGGCGTAAAATGTTCGCCATGGATCAGCACATCAGCCAAGATATGTGACTGTCTCTGGGAAAACCGGTCTTATCGCCCATTTAAAAGTATCGAGAAACGTCGGTTTTAAATACTCTGTGTGTTGTAGCTGGCCAATGGTGGTAGCTACGCATACCAAATTTTCACACGTTTCACAACAATTTCTTACCTTCCTGATCATCCACTGAAGAAGTAGTCAACAGCTAAGTTTCCTGCCATTTTAGATAGTTTTTAAACCGAGGTTGTCTGTATCAGGCGAGCTCCAGAAGGGTGGGAGGCGGGGGCCCTGGAAGGCGGGCAAGATGGTGTTCAAAAATTGAAAAGAGACGTGCTGGGATGAATTAGGCCAAGTTATAGGCCATCCAGGGCTCAGAACTGGCTAAAATGAATGGAAATTTACAGCACAGGTCATTGTCCAACACCACAGAGCTGTACAGCCACACACAGCCATCTCCTGGTTGGCCAGGGCTCCATCAAGACCCCAGACCACTCGTGCGGCTCGCCACTGTGCTCTAGAAAAGCAGCCAGCAAAAGCAGACCACTTTACTCTGGTTGACTGTGGCAGTGAAACTTGATAGTACATTCATTAAGCTTTGTGTTTGTGTGAAAAAATCAAACTTCCTGTCATGGGCGATAAGAACGGTTTTCGTAGATCCAGTCACATATAGTGTTAGTCCTGTAGACACTTGCACATATGGATATGATGGTGGTTTGGTAGAAGAAACGATGACTATATCGTCACGTTTACCACATCGTAAACAAATGCACGTGTCACACATACCGTTAAAGTTACAGAAACGAAACAAAGATTTTCAAACTCTCCATGAGCAGGCGAATACGATGGTATATAGTTTAAATCAAGTTGAGTCTTTTTTCTTCGAATACTGGCCCAATAAAAACTTGCGTATTTTTCTTTGTATGCATAATTTTACGAAATATTTTTAAATTTCATTTTCTCAATACGCATGCTTGTGTGAACAAGTCGGGTTTTTGCTGAGACGCAGGGGTGGATCCAGGAGCTGGCAAGGGGAGGGGCACAAACAGGCTACGTTGTAGGTGATTGGGGAGAGCAGATTCTCTTGTTAGTTTCTGTATTTTTTAAGCAGCAATGATCACTCCTTAGTAAGTTGATTTTTCTCATTATGGCCTTTGCAGATGGTTGTGAAGTCTTAAAAGCTGTTTAAAAGGCTATGTAAGTCTTAAACACCAGCCACATGATAATTATTTTAGAGGCGTTTAGTACGTACGAAGGTGCCGGTTGACTGCCCCGGTTTGACAACTGTTTTAACTTTAGTTTCAGGTGACTTTGCCATAAATGGTGATGATATGCAGTTGTATATTAATTGATTTTGGTCTGACAACTATGACAAGGTGTATAGTATTTCTATCAAAAGAAGTATGGCTCTTTCACTGAGGAGGGGGGCATTTGCCCCAAATGCCCCATCCTGGATCCGCCATTGAGACAGTCACATATCATAGCTAGAGACTAGTATGGAGTGATTGTATACTGATGAGAGCTATTCCATATGCATACAGATAAGAGTTAATAACTGCAGCTAGCCATGCCATGCACTTGAAAGAAACGATTTGATGAATACATGTATGAACTCACACAGGTTGTTCACTGGACTAAGTGTACAGGTAAATTGGCTTGCCTGGGTATAGGCATGAGGCTATTATGCTCCAAAAATTGAGCATTATGCTTTTGAGCAGTGCTCAAAAAATCACCTATTATGCTTTTGAGAATTACCCATTATTCCCAAAATTATGCCACCATAATTGGTTAATAATGCCAGTTTATTGCTGTATCATACCATTTTCGTTGATATTTAAGCTTTGAATTCTTTAGCTGGTTGCTGTATTAGAGTATTTCATCAATGTGACTGCTTTATTAGAGTAAATAATAGTCGGTGACTGTTCTATTAGAGTTTCTGACTGCTCTATTAGAGTATCTCGATCTTTTTTAACGGAATTGTGCAATCTGTAGATTTTCCTACTGTTAAAGCTTTATAATCATCTCAAAATGCTAGCATAATTCCTGATTTCCACACATACCTATTATGCCCGAAATTATGCCGGCATAATCGCCGCATCCCTACCTGGGTATCATGCTTAGGCTAGATACGCCCCTGCTTGAATGTGAATAATGAAACTTATTTCAGTATATAAAGTGACTATAATAACATGTTTTGTAAATTTTTGCCAAATTTTACAATAATAGCAAATTAGACCTGCAACCCATTACCTAGCTGTGCTACAGTATCTAGTAAAACGAAATTTAGGTTTCTAAATGCTTCTGTTTATACAGGTACATGGCAATTTACTGCAAAGATATGTAACCAGATAGTTAATATCTACAACCCTTACTAATTCTGTGATATACAGTGTAGGTTGAGTAGAGCATTTACCTTTCAACCACAATTTGCAGTCACTACAACAAATTCAACTTTGCTCTTTGCTTGTAGCTTTTATATTGCAGATATTTTCAATAGTATTTGAAGTGTGTGAAAGCACTTACCTAAAATTTAATAATGGTGAATATACAGTATATGGACATGCACATGTATTGTTGGTGATAAGAATATTATATGACAATATAATTATATAGTCATTATTTGGTCCTGCTGTTGTAGTTATAACATTTGGCAGAAGGTTACTGGTGGACATGTGCAAAATTCTCCTTGTAACAATTCTACTGGTCTTTGGATGGTCTTTGATGGAAGCATACATAATGAACTAATCACTATGCCACTGGACCTTACAGATGTGAGGTAATTAATGCATATATTGAAAACTGTGCCGTATCCAGTGTTGGGAGTAACGCGTTACTTATGTAACATGTTACGTAATATTATTACTTTTGTGGTAACAAAGTGATATAACGAAATACGCTATAAAAACAGGTAATATAACACAAGCTACTTTACTTACAAATGTAATGCGTTACGTAAGTAATATAGTTACTGTAACGAGTCTAATATTACGTAATATTATTACTACAAGTAACGAAGTTACTAATCTCGTTAGTTATCCTCTGAGTAATGCCTAGCCACAACGAAGTAACGAGGCCTACTGAATGAAGCTTATTCACCAGCTTCTTACTTATAACCAAAATTTGCATATTGTCCAACAACGCAATCATGTCACGTGATAAGGTGGTAGTTTCACACATGACAGCTTAAGGCGGTGGACACAAAGTAAAATAATATGTAATATTATTACAGTTACTTTATTTTATGGGTAATATGTAACTGTAACTAAATAGTTCAGTTGCAAGTAATATGTAACTAGTTACTTTTACAAAGTAACTTACCCAACACTGGTCATATCCATATCACTTTGTGTCACTAAGAAACTTTATAATGAATCACTAGCTGCACAATATGTGTTTTACAGGAAGATGAGTTATAACATTGAAATCGCCAGCTTTTTACACACCGGATTGTGTTATCAAATGAGTGATGGAAGTGTCAATTTATATTATCGTATTGGAACTACTACCCCATGGAAAATTTTTACAAGACATAGAGCTAATGGTATGTTGTCAATGCAGATATTGTTGACTTCAACTTATTATTAGAGGTAGGAAATTTATATAATAGCAGTATTGTACTGATTGTGGAGTTGGACAAGTGGTAAACATGCAGATTAATTTATTTGCAATATATAATATCGGGACGCATTTTTTTCTCAAAGTATAATCAAGACAAAATTCAGTACATTGTTAATATACACACTGTGTGGTTAACAAAACAATGAAATGTACTTGGTCTAAGCAGACAATTTTTAAAACCAAATAAACAAAATTATATATACTTTTGTTTGTTTGTGTGGTCTTTAGAAGTGCAAATACATGTATGTGCACCAGCAGTCCAGAGCAATTATACAGCTCTTGCTTTTTAAGTGTCACAAATCATCAAGCTGAAACTTGTAATCTGACCTTGTGAGAGCAAATAAAGACCTACATTGTTCTTCTATTAGCTTATTAACACAAGTTAAAATATTTAAACACCATTGTTCTATTAATATTCAGTTAATGCAATTTGGTATTTATTACTTATCAGATAGCCAGCAGTGCTCCAATACTGTTATATACCAAAATTAATATACAAACTTCAATTATAGCGTGGTTGTGTACATTGCTATCATAGTTTGTCGCTATCATTTTATATAGAGTCATATGAAGGTAAAGCAGTCAACATCACATTTCTGGAATGCATACAGACTTGTGGTGTGCAGTTGAGATGGCAGTTTTCATCAAACCTATCAAGTGGTCTTTGGGCAATGGATAATTTTGTAATTGACAAACACCAAATAAATCGCAAGCAGGTAGAGGTGCCCAGAGTATCTAAAAAGGCACTACAGAATTACCATATCATAAAAAGGCAGGCGATAGCTGAATGCAATTTCTATCATGACAACTTTGACTCTGGTAATTACAATGCACAGATCTGGTCTAGTTTATCTGGAGGTGCTGTTACACTGTCACCTTGTGAATCATCAGCTGAGTCTCACTATTGGTTATATTTTGCTGGTTCTGGTGTTAGACAGGTGGTAACACGTTCACTAAGCCTGCAAGGAATTAAATCCATATCATTTACTCTACTGTTTGGTTCTGGTAGCAATGGTTGTAGTCAACCAACTGCTACTGAGGGAATTACAGTTGACTACAAAATAGGCATCAGTGGAACTTGGCAAGCAATGGCAGATTTTAATACCAGCTATTGTTGCACATCTGCTCCGGCACTGTTAAAAATACAATTGCCAGTAGAACTTCAACTAAGCAATGTCATCTTACGTTGGTATCAACCAAGTCATTCAACAATTGTAAATTATGATGTATGGGCCATAGATGAAGTAAAGATTGGTGAGGTCACTATTGATTTGCTTTATGAAGACACATTTTCCTCTACTACAATCAATACAAACTTGTGGCTGTTTATCAGTGGAGGTACAATAACTACTCCACCTTGCGGACCAACTCACTCAGGTAATGCACTGTATTTTTCTGGTAAGAATTTAAGACAAGCAGTAACACAGTACTTGGATTTAAGCCAAGCAGGAAGTATTAGCTTTTATCTTAGGATTGGGTCTAGTAGTGGAAGCTGTGAACAAGCAGAAGTTGGTGAGAGCATTGAAATTGCTTGGAGAGCAAAAAATGCTACTTGGAAATCATTGGGAACCCTACAGTATTCCTCTTATCAAGACGCTCGCTATATATTCCTGAGACTTGATGACAGAATGAGAATCAGCAATGTCCAAATAAAAATATTGCAATCAGTTTTTGCAGCATCTCAGTATGACACATGGTCTATTGATGCATTTAAGATTCAGTCATACAATACATCAACTGGTATGGCATGTTTCTTGCCATCTGATTCCTTTCCAACATCAACAGCACCATCAAAGCCACAAGCGTGTAACTATTATTCTGACAACTTTGATACAGGGTCTTATAAAACTTCTCTCTGGCTTGCAGTAACTGGTGTTAGAATACCATTAAGTCCTTGTAATTTACCATCAGCTCATCATTATGCAGCAGAATTTTATTCTACCACAAACAGGCATTTAGTCACACATATTCTTGACTTACGAGGAGTTGAATACATTACTTTCTACCTTCAATCAGGTTATTATAGCATCAACAATTGTCAGGCTCCAAATAGTACTGAAGGTATCCATGTAAGTTATCGCATTACCACTATTGGTATATGGAACACTTTGGAATACTATGCTCCAAGCTGCTGTAGTAGTGGTAAGATCATCACTTTATATCTTCCAGTGGCAGCCCAAGCCTATTCTGTGCAGCTAAGATGGTTACAGGTATCTAATTCTTCATCCATCAATTATGATATATGGGTGCTTGATGATGTAGAGATCGGTGAAAATGTAGATGTTGCACTATATAAAGATAACTTTAGTACTGTCTTAAATTTTAAGCTATGGTCATCAGTTGTTGGTGGTAGGGTAACCACACCTCCTTGTGGTGTAATAGATGTGGGTAACTGTTTATATTTTTCACAAGATGGGACTAGGGAGGCAGTAACACAATTTCTAGATTTACGTCAAGCTAATGCTGTAAGCTTTTATTTAATGACTGCATCTAGTAGTACTTGTGATGGTCTCAATTTTGGGGAAAATATTATTCTGTCTATCAGAGCTGGTCATAGTAGCTGGACCATGTTACAGGTTTTGTCAAATGCTAGCAGTACATACTTTTACACGAAGATACCGGAATCATCTAGAGTTCATTCTGCACAACTTCGATGGTTACAAAACACTGCATCAATTAGTGGATATGATGTTTGGGCTATAGATACTCTTAGAATTCATAGTACTAATGACAGGACAGCTTGCTCTATTGCTTGTATTTATGATGATTTTAGTTCAGGTCATTATAACACATCTGTGTGGAGTTCGGTGAGAGGAGCACTAGTAACTATACCACCATGCAGTACAGGAGAACCCTATGTGGCTTTGTACTTTAATCAAAGTGGTACTAGAGAGGCAATTTCACAGGCTTTAGACTTAAGAGGTTTGTATGCAATCAGCTTTACCTTACAAATAGTGAACCATAATGATAGATGTACGGAGCTTACTTCAGGTGAAAATGTCCAAGTTCACTATTCCATGGATGGCAACAATGAGTGGATTGAATTGGACTCATATTCTGGTGTGAAATATGCAGTAGAAACTATTGCAACGATTTCCTTACCTCTTGAGGCTAGAAATCAGTTTATGTCTATACGCATAAGCCAACCAAGTCATTCAAATAGTCATTGGTCTTTAGGAAGTTTTGGAGTATACTCTCCTAACCAATGCCCACCATCATCAGTTGCACAAACAACTATCACTGTACCAACACCCACTGCAGTCCCACTGACACCTTCACAGTGCAACTATTACTGGGATAATTTTGAAAATGGCTTAAACTCTAGTACATTGTGGTCCACCACTGAAGGTGTACGTGCCTCATTGTCACATTGCAAACTTCCATCAACTCAACGATATGGTATTGAATTCTATTCAACTTCCACACGACAATTGACAACAAAAGCCTTAGATTTACGAGGAGTAGAATCAGTTAGCTTTTACCTTATTTCAGGAACTTATAGTAATGGATGCTCTGCTCCAAGTTCTACAGAGGGAATTTATTTTGACTACAGACTGGCTAGCACTCCAGTTTGGCATACTCTAGAGTATTTTGCACCAAGCTGTTGTACAAATGGCAAAACTATTACACTACACATTCCTTCTGATATACAAACTTCATCTGTTTTCTTGAGATGGTCCCAACCAACTCACTCACCATACACTAATGATGACATATGGATTTTGGATAGTGTTCAAGTCGGAAAATTTGTTGATGTTGTGCTATATGCTGATGAGTTCTCAAGCAACTATGACCCTGATCTTTGGGAAATAATTAAAGGTGGAAGTATCATCAAACCTCCATGCGGGGAGACCTTTTCTGGTGATGCTCTCTACTTTTATCAAGGAGGTGAAAGAATGGCAATTACCCAAGTGCTTGACTTAAGGAATGCAAGAATTTTAAGCTTCTACATTAGAATAGGTGATACATCAGGAATTTGTGAAAGTGCAGACGTTGGTGAAGATATTGAATTGTCTTTTAGGGTAAAATACAGTAGTTGGAAAACACTGCATACTTTTATGTCCACTGGATTTAGAGAGCCATATTTTACATACATTGAAATTGGGAAACAGTTGAGAGTAAATGGCGTGCAACTTCGCATTAGGCAGAAAGTATTAGGGTTTGATTCATATGATGTGTGGTCAATTGACAACTTCATTATTATCAGTAGAGAAAAAGACATAAAGTGCTCCTTACCTTGTTATTTTGAAAACTTTAATTCAGGTTCATATGATTCCACAATTTGGAATACAGTTAATGGAGGATCAGTTACTATACCACCATGTAGTGATATGCATAATGGTAGATCACTATATTTCAATGGGAATGGAACACGTGAATTGATCAGCAATAGCCTTGACTTCCGTGGATTATATGCAATATCCTTCACATTACAAATTGGTTCTTTTGACAATGACTGTGATCAAGCTGAGACAGGTGATGATGTTATCCTTTACTATAACATCAGTGGCTCTGATTGGATGGAACTACAAACCTTTAGTGCAGTAAGTTACTCTAGAGCAATAACAGTAACAGTACCTATTCCACATACAGTAAGGACACAGGGAGTGTTATTGCGATGGGCACAAACTCAACATTCTGGTTCATCACAAGACACTTGGTTCATAGACAATGTTGGAGTGTACTCACCAGATCAGTGTCCACCACTAGCTTATCAAGTAGACACTCCAAATCCAGTTGTACCTTCTCCAAACCCATCACCTAGTCTATCGTGCAATTATTACTCTGACAATTTTGATTCTGGAACACTGAAGAATTCCCTTTGGCTCACGGTTCATGGAGTAAGAGTGTCTTCAAATCCTTGTAGTGTTCCGTCAACTCATCATTATGCTGCAGAATTTTATTCGTCGACAACAAGGCAGCTGGTAACGCATGTTCTTGATTTAAGAGGAGTACAGTTCATCAGGTTTTATTTGCATTCAGGATGTCAGACATCCAATAGCACTAATGGTATCCAAGTTAGTTATCGGACTACTACAATTGGTTCATGGAACACTCTGGAGTACTATGCGCCAAGTTGTTGTAGCAGTGGTAAAACTATTACATTGTATCTTCCATTGGCAGTACAGGTTAATACAATTCAAATACGTTGGATGCAGTCATCTGTTACTCCATCCAATGATTATGGCATATGGGTATTTGATGATGTTGAAATTGGCGGTATTGTTGATACAGTACTATATGAAGATGCATTTAATTCAGCAATTAATTTTGACTTGTGGTCATCCATTGCGGGAGCAAGTTTGATTATTCCACCTTGTGGTAAAACGGATTCTGACACTGCTTTGTATTTTTCAGGAAAAGGTGTAAGGGAAGCAATAACAGTACCATTAGATCTACGACAAGCTACTAGTATTGGCTTCTATTTGCGAATTGGTTCTAGTGACCTGAGCTGTGAAAATGCTGATAATGCTGAAAGTATTGAGTTGTCATATAGACTAGGAGCCAATGATTGGTCTCTACTGCGCACCTTTTCTTCTACTTTATACAGAACTCCTATATATATTAGTATTGATATTCACAATAATATGAGGTTTAATGGTGTACAATTAAGGATATCACAGGCTGTACTTGCCACTGATTCATATGATGTGTGGTCAATTGATTCCTTTACTGTACACAGTAGAGTAAAGAGACCTGAATGTACTATGGCTTGTTATTTTGATGGCTTCTACAGTAATTACAATGCATCCCTGTGGTCCACTGTAACTGGTGGATCGGTAGCGCCACTTACTTGCAATACTAATTATCAATATAGCAATGGCTTATATTTTGATGGATCTGGTACAAGATCTGCTACAACCAATAGCTTGAACTTGAGTGGTTTATATGCTATTAGTTTTAGATTACAGATTGTATCAAACACTGATGAATGTGGTTTGGCTCCAAGTGGACAAGATGTCACTCTACTGTATTCTGTAAACAATGGTGCTTGGAGTGAATTTAAGAGATTTAGTTCAACTGGATACAATCTGCTGACAGAAGTTATAGTGCAATTGCCTGTTGATGCTCGCAAATCTAATGTATCCATTCAAATAATGCAGTCAAACCATCCATCCACTGTGTGGGCAGTTGTCTCTTTTGGAATTTATTCCCCAGATAGTTGTCCACCAGCAAAATATGGAATGGGCACAACACCAGTGTCTCCATCACCTCTACCTTATCCAAGTCCTACAACTAGAACTGTATGTAACTATTACAAGGACAATTTTGATGGTGGAAAATTGAAAGCTAGCCTTTGGCGCACTAGTACTGGTGTACAAGTTACACGACAACCTTGTGGTCTGTCACTGTTACAGCATTATGCTGTGGAGTTTTATTCATCCTCTGAAAGACAATTAATAACAAATCCTTTAGACCTTAGAGGAGTAGAGTACATAAGCTTTTACTTGTTATCAGGTAGTATTAGCAATGGGTGCTCCCAACCTAGTAGCACTGAAGGCTTGTATGTTGCATATAAAGTTTCTATATCATCTTTCAGCACTCTGGAATATTTTGCACCAAGCTGTTGTTCTGCTGGAGCACATTTCAAGATATATTTACCACCAGAAGCTCAGACTTCATCAGTTTCACTAAAATGGTATCAGTCAACTTACTCAGATGTGCACTATGACAAATGGGTACTTGATGATGTTCAAATTGGGTTTAGTATTGATAACCATTTATACAAAGACAATTTTACTGATGCGATTAGCACTAGCATATGGTTTTTGCTAGCTGGTGGTATGGTAGCCATGCCACCATGTGGACCTACACACTCTGGTAATGCATTATATTTTTCTGCCGATGGAGCAAGAGAAGCTATTACACAACAGCTAGACTTAAGACAAGCTATAGGGTTAAGCTTTTATTTGAGAATAGGATCTCCAGATGGCACTTGTGAAAATATTGATGGAACAGAAGCAATATTACTTTCATGGAGGATGAATTATGGAACATGGGAACGGTTAGGGTCTTATAATAGTTACAGGGAGTCACAATATGTATATGTTAGTTTTACCAACAGCATGCAAGCAACTGGTGTGCAGTTTCAGATAAAGCAAAGTATTGATGCTGCTGTCAATGAAGATGTGTGGTCCATTGATGATTTCATAGTTCACAGCATGTTTGCAGATACTTTATGTACACTGGCATGTTATTCAGATGATTTCAACAATGGGCAGTACAATTCAACCTTATGGGCAACAGTGGATGGAGCAACTGTTACAATTCCACCTTGTAGTAACCAATACTTGGGTAATTCCTTGTACTTTGATGGTAGTGGTACAAGACAAGCAGTAACGAGACCAATAGATGTTAGAGGTTTGTATGCTATAAGCTTTTATCTACATATTGGATCATTCAGTGGAAGTTGCGAAATGGCAGATTCAGGAGAACATGTAAATTTAGAATTTCGACCTTATAATAGCTCAAGATGGGAGCTGATAAATACCTACAATGCTTTAGCATTCTCTAGGGAAACAAGGGTAGCAGAAGCTGTACCTAGACAGGCTCAGCAAGCAGCTGTTGTCTTCCGTTGGATACAAGGCACTCACTCAGGTGCTTTACATGATACCTGGTCTATAGACAATGTTGGATTTCATTCTCCTGATGAGTGTCCACCAAGTGTAAAAAAGCACCAACTAATTCCCTCACCAGTTGTGACAAATTCTTCGATACCATCTCCTTCACCCACTGTTCTTCCACTTTCCTTTTGTAACTTTTATTCTGATAATTTTGATAATGGCCATAGCGATGTTGACATTTGGGAGACAATAACTGGTGTCAGTATTTTAAGATCACCATGTAAATTACCTTCAATGGATTATTTTGCCATGGTTTTTGGTTCACATTCAACAAGAGAAATGGTAACAAGAGCTTTAGATTTAAGAGGAGTTGAAATTATTACATTTCATTTAATATCAGGATCAACATCTAACGGATGTTCAACCCCCAGCAGTTCTGAAGGCATGAATGTTGCATACAGGATATCTACTAGTTCTACATGGAACACTATTGAATATTTAGAACCAAGTTGCTGTAATAATGGAGATAGAATAAAACTGTATTTACCACAAGAAGCTCAACAAAATTCAGTCTTTTTAAGATGGTCACAACCTAGTCATTCTCCTAACAACAACTATGACGTATGGGTCCTTGATGATGTTCAAGTTGGTGAAAAGGTTGACGTCATTTTGTACAAGGACTATTTTTTGAATTCTTTTGATCCTGTATTGTGGTTATCGGTTATTGGAGGGACTGTCACCGCTCCACCATGTGGGGAAACTTTTTCTGGTAATGCTCTATTCTTTGCTGCCAGTGGAAAAAGAGAAGCTATTACACAATTTTTAGATTTACGTCAGGCAAAAATTATTACTTTCTATATTGGAATTGGTTCCACTGATGGTAAATGTAGGCAATCGGATGGCAGAGAGGCTGTTGAGTTGTCATTCAGAGCTGGGCACAGTAGCTGGACTAGACTGAAATCATTTTCAGCAACAGCATACATAGATTCTAAGTATGTATCAGTTGAAATAACAAGTAATATGCAAGTTCATGCAGGACAATTACGTTTGATGCAGAATATTCTAGCTGAATACAACCATGATGTATGGTCTATTGATAACTTTGAAATTCACAGTATATATGGTAGAACTGCTTGTTCAATGCCTTGTATTTTTGATGGATTTTATAGCGACACATATAACACAGAAGTATGGAATAGAGTAGAAGGGGCTAGAGTAACAAGACCTCCCTGCAGCAGTTCTCCAAGTAGTGGATTATACTTTGATCAGAGTGGTAGCAGACAAGCCATAACTCAAAATTTAGACTTACGAGGTTTGTATGCCATTAGCTTTACACTGCAGATTGTAACATACAGTAACACTGGATACTGTAGTGTAGCTCATTATGGAGAAACTGTGATAGTAAGTTATTCAACTAACAATGGTAGTACTTGGAATGAGCTGAAATACTTTCAAGGCAAGGAATTTGTAATAGAGAAAAGAGTTACAGTTCCACTTATACTGCAAGCAAGACATCAAACAGTTTCTTTACGCATATCCCAGCCAAGTAACTCACCCAGTGTTTGGTCATTAAAAGACTTTGCAGCATATTCACCTGATGAATGCCCACCTTCAAGTATAACTGAAAATACTACAATTGTAATAACAACACCCACAACCACTTCAAGCTCTTATGTGTGCAACCACTATTCTGATAAGTTTGACACTGGTGCATACAAGAATACCCTTTGGGCAACTGTCACTGGGGTACAGATTGCATTACAACCTTGCAAGTTGTCTTATTTGCGACATTATGCATTTCAATTTTTTGATTCTTCAACAAGGGAAATTATAACTCACCCACTGGACTTGAGAGGAGTAGGTTACATCAGTTTTTACTTAAGATCAGGTTCTTACTCTAGCCGGTCTAGTACAGGTAATGGATGCTGGAAACCTGCCAGTACAGAAGGTATATATGTTGGGTACAAAATTGGTAACTCAGGTTACACTACCATTCAATACTATAATCCAAGTTGCTGTTATAATGGACTTAGTATAAAAATGTACCTTCCAGAAGCAGCTAAGACAACCTCCATATCATTAAGATGGTCACAGTCACACTCAGGATCCACTAACTATGATGTGTGGGTATTGGATGATGTCAAGATTGGTGAAGTTATTGAGACTGTCTTGTACAGTGATAATTTTGGTCACTTGTACAACCCTTTCTTCTGGTCTACTATTCAAGGAGGAAGCATTAGTATTCCTCCTTGTGGAGCAACACACTCTGATAATGCACTTTATTTCAATTTGGCTGGTATAAGAGAAGCTGTGACTCGACCACTAGATCTTAGAGATGCAACAGGTATGAGATTTTACTTACAAATTGGTTCATCAACTAATGTGTGTGAAAATGCTGACAGTGGAGAAGGCATAACATTATCTTATCGTATAGGAAGGAACAGTGGTTGGAAGAATTTTAATGCATTTTCTCCATTTGCATTTAATGATGCTAAGTATGTGTATTTTTCTATTGATAATACTTTACGTTACAACAATGTGCAATTTCGTTTTCTGCAAAGAGTGTGGGCTACTTCTCAATATGATACCTGGTCAATAGATAATTTTGAAATAATCAGTAGTGAAAGTCAAGTGAAATGTTCAACTGCTTGTTATTCTGATAACTTTGAATCTGGAGTTGTTAATGCTTCTCTTTGGACGTCAACATCAGGTGCTTCAATAATAATACCACCATGCAACTATGGAAGATCACTGTACTTCACTGGAAATGGAACAAGGGAAGCCATCACTAATTTTCTTGACTTACGTGGGCTCTATGCAATATCATTCACTTTACAAATTGGCTCTATTGATAACGAGTGTGACCAAGCTGAAGCAGGAGATGATGTGCTTCTATACTATTCCTTACCAGGTTCCAATTGGCAATTATTGCGGTCTTTTGCTGCTACTAATTACTCTAGAGCAACAACAATAACAGTACCTATTACACGTGCAGTAAAGATGCAGGGAGTGTCATTGCGTTGGGCACAAACTCAACATTCTGGCTCATCACAAGACACTTGGTTCATAGATAATGTTGGAGTGTACTCTCCAAATCAGTGTCCACCAGTATCTTATCAAACAAGAACACCACCTCCTCTACCAACTCCATCACCTCCTCCTCCTCCTGACACCTGTAACTACTTTGCTGACAATTTTGACACAGGAGAATATAAGACTAGTTTGTGGGCAACTGTTACAGGGGTACAGGTCACATCACAACCTTGTCGTATGTCTCATTTACAACATTATGCAATGCAATTTCTTGGTTCTTCAACAAGAGAAGTTATAACTCACGCATTAGACTTGAGAGGAGTAGATTACATCACTTTCTTCTTGATGTCAGGTTCTTACTTCAGTAATGGATGCAGAACACCCAGCAGTAGTGAAGTCTTATATATTAGTTACAAGATTGGTAATTCAGCTTATACAACCATTGAAGCTTATCCTACAAGCTGGTATTACAATGGATATTATGTAATGGTGTATCTTCCAGAAGCAGCTAAGACAACCTCAGTGTCATTAAGATGGTCACAGCCATCACACACAGAAGTCACCAACTATGATGTGTGGGTACTGGATGATGTCAAGATTGGTGAAGTTATTGAGACTGTCTTGTACAGTGATAATTTTGCTCACTTGTACAACCCTTTCTTCTGGTCTACTATTCAAGGAGGAAGCGTTAGTATTCCTCCTTGTGGAGCAACACACTCTGATAATGCACTTTATTTCAATTTGGCTGGTATAAGAGAAGCTGTGACTCGACCATTAGATCTTAGAGATGCAACAGGTATGAGATTTTACTTACAAATTGGTTCGTCAAACAATATGTGCGAAAATGCTGACAGTGGAGAAGGCATAACATTATCTTATCGCATAGGAAGGAACAGTGGTTGGAAGAATTTTAATGCATTTTCTCCATTTGCATTTAAGGTTGCTAAGTATGTGTATTTTTCTATTGATAATACTTTACGTTACAACAATGTGCAATTTCGTTTTCTGCAAAGTGTATGGGCTACCTCTCCATATGACACCTGGTCAATAGATAACTTTGAAATAATCAGTAGTGAAGGTCAAGTGAAATGTTCAGTGCCTTGTTATTTTGATAACTTTGAATCTGGAGTTGCTAATTCCTCACTTTGGAAGTTATTATCAGGTGCTTCAATTATCGTACCACCATGTAATGAAGTTTTCAATGGTAGATCTCTGTACTTCACTGGTAGTGGAACAAGGGAAGCAATAACTAATGCACTTGATCTACGTGGACTCTATGCAATATCATTCACTTTACAAATTGGTTCTTATGATAATGAGTGTGACCAAGCTGAAACAGGAGATGACATAATTCTGTCTTATTCCTTGGTGGGCTCTGAATGGCAAATATTACGAACTTTTGCTGCTACAAGTTATACTAGAGCAATCACAGTAACTGTACCTATTTCACATACAATAAGAATGCAGGGAGTGTTATTACGTTGGGCACAACCTCAACATTCTGGTTCATCACAAGATGCTTGGTTCATAGACAATGTCAGAGTGTACTCTCCAGATCAGTGCCCGCCTAATGTAATATCTATATCTCTGCCAACACCACCAGCAACATCTTCAATACCTCCTCCTGCTCCTCCTGAAACATGTAACTACTTTGCTGATAATTTTGACACAGGAGAATATAAGACTAGTTTGTGGGCAACTGTTACAGGGGTACAGGTCACATCACAACCCTGTCGTATGTCTCATTTACAACATTATGCAATGCAATTTCTTGGTTCTTCAACAAGAGAAGTTATAACTCACGCATTAGACTTGAGAGGAGTAGATTACATTACTTTCTTTTTGATGTCAGGTTATTATGAATGCAGAGCACCCAGCAGTAGTGAAGTCATATATATTAGTTACAAGATTGGTAATTCAACTTATACAACCATTGAAGCTTATCCTACAAGCTGGTATTACAATGGACATTATGTAATGGTGTATCTTCCAGAAGCAGCTAAGACAACCTCAGTGTCATTGAGATGGTCACAACCATCACACTCAGGATACACCAACTATGATGTGTGGGTATTGGATGATGTAAAGATTGGTGAAGTTATTGAGACAGTATTGCATAGCGATTATTTCACTCATGTCTACAATCCTTCCTTCTGGTCTACTGTTCAGGGAGGAAGTGTTGTTACTCCTCCATGTGGACCGACACATTCTGATAATGCTCTTTATTTCAATTTGGATGGAATTAGAGAAGCTGTGACTCATCCACTAGATCTAAGAGAAGCAACTGGTATGAGGTTCTACTTACAAATTGGCTCATCAGATAGTACATGCGATAATGCTGAGAGTGGAGAAGGTGTGGAGTTATCTTATCGAATAGGAACAAAGATGAGGTGGATACTTATGCAAACATTTTCTCCTTTTGGGTATGGTAGTGCAAAGAATTTTTATTTTACTATTGACAGTTCCTTATTATACAACAATGTGCAATTTCGTTTTATGCAAAGTGTATTAGGTACTTCTTTATATGACACCTGGTCAATAGACAATTTTGAAATACTCAAAAGTGAGGGTCAAGTGAAATGTTCAGTTCCTTGTTACTCTGATAACTTTGAATCTGGAGTTGTTAATGATTCTCTTTGGAAGTCAATATCAGGTGCTATAATTACTGTACCACCATGTAGTGATGTGTACTATGGTAGATCTCTGTACTTTACTGGAAATCGAACAAGGGAAGCAACAACCATTGGTCTTGACCTACGTGGACTCTATGCAATATCATTCAATTTACAAATTGGTTCTTATGATAATGAGTGTGATCAAGCTGAGAAAGGAGATGATATAATTCTGTCTTATTCCTTGGAAAGCTCAAGTTGGGTAATGTTACACACGTTTTCTGCTATAAACTCTATTTACACTAGAGCTACAACTGTAGTAGTACCTATTCCACTCTTTGTAAGGACACAGGGAGTGTCATTACGTTGGGCACAAACTCAACATTCTGGTTCATCACAAGACACTTGGTTCATAGATAATGTTGGAGTGTTTTCTCCAAATCAGTGCTCATCACCGCCAACAACAACAACCAAAATGACAATGCCATTACCAACACCACTGCCTGCACCATCCCCAACACCTTCTCCTGAAACTTGTAAGTATTATAGTGATAATTTTGATACTGGGGAATACAAAACTAGTCTTTGGGCAGCAGTTACTGGATTACAGGTCACATTACAGCCTTGTGGTCTGCCTTATTTACTGCATCATGCTTTACAATTTTATGGAGCTTTGACAAGGGAAGCTATAACACATCCTTTGGACTTGAAAGGTGTAGATTTCATCAGCTTTTACTTGATATCTGGTCATAGCAGCAATGGATGTCGATCACCTGCCAGTACAGAGGGTCTATCTTTTGATTTCAAAATTGGCATATCAGGTTATACAACCATAGAATACTATAATCCAAGTTGTTGTATTAGTGGGAAAAGTATTAAGATATATCTTCCAGAGGGAGCAAAAACAACCTCTGTATCATTAAGATGGTCACAGTCACACTCAGGATACACTAACTATGATGTGTGGGTATTGGATGATATCAAGATTGGTGAAGTTATTGAGACTGTATTGTACAGTGATCATTTCACTAATGTCTACAACCCTTCCTTCTGGTCTACTGTTCAGGGAGGAAGTGTTGTTACCCCTCCATGTGGACCTACTCACTCTGATAATGCTCTTTATTTCAATATGAATGGCATTAGAGAAGCTGTGACTCACCCACTAGATCTAAGAGAAGCAACTGCTATGAGGTTTTACTTACGAATTGGTTCTAATGGTGTATGTGATAATGCTGAGAGTGGAGAAGGTGTGAAGTTATCTTTCCGAATAGGAGTGAATATGAGATGGATGCTTAAGCATATGTTTTCTCCTTTTGGGTATCTTAGTACAAAAGTTGTGTATTTTCCTATTGACACTTCCTTATTGTACAGCAATGTGCAATTTCGTTTTATGCAAAATGTATTAGGTGCTTCTCCATATGACACCTGGTCAATAGACAATTTTGAGATAATCAAAAGTGAAGGTCAAGTGAAATGTTCAGTTCCTTGTTACTCTGATAACTTTGAATCTGGAGTGGTTAACACTTCATTTTGGAAGGAAACGTCAGGTGCTTTAATTATTGTACCACCATGTAGTGATGTGTTCCATGGCAAATCTTTATATTTTACTGGAAATACAATAAGGGAAGCAACAACCATTGGTCTTGACCTACGTGGAACATATGCAATATCATTCACATTGCAAATTGGTTCTTATGACAATGAGTGTGACCAAGCTGAAACAGGAGATGATGTGATTCTGTATTATTCCTTTGTAAGTTCCAATTGGGTGAAGTTGAAAGCCTTTCCTGCTACGGATCACAATTTTACTAGTGCAACAACAGTGACAGTACCTATTCCTCTCATAATGAGGGCACAAGGAGTATCATTACGTTGGACACAACCTCAACATTCTGGTTCATCACAAGACACTTGGTTCATAGATAATGTTGGAGTGTTTTCTCCAGGTCGCTGTCCACCGCCAACAACAACCAACTTGATTGTGCCACCACCAACACCTCTACCAGCACCATCCCCAACACCTCCTCCTGAAACTTGCAAGTACTATGGTGATAACTTTGATACTGGGGAATACAAAACTAGTCTTTGGGCAGCAGTTACTGGATTACAGGTCACATTACAGCCTTGTGGTCTGCCTTATTTACAGCATCATGCTTTGCAATTTTATGGAGCTTTGACAAGGGAAGCTATAACACATCCTTTGGACTTGAGAGGTGTAGATTTCATCAGCTTTTACTTGATATCTGGTCATAGCAGCAATGGATGTCGATCACCTGCCAGTACAGAGGGTCTATCTTTTGATTTCAAAATTGGCATATCAGGTTATACAACCATAGAATACTATAATCCAAGTTGTTGTATTAGTGGGAAAAGTATTAAGATATATCTTCCAGAGGCAGCAAAAACAACCTCTGTATCATTAAGATGGTCACAGTCACACTCAGGATACACTAACTATGATGTGTGGGTATTGGATGATATCAAGATTGGTGAAGTTATTGAGACTGTATTGTACAGTGATCATTTCACTCACTTGTACAACCCTTCTTTCTGGTCTACTGTTCAGGGAGGAAGTGTTGTTACCCCTCCATGTGGACCTACTCACTCTGATAATGCTCTTTATTTTAATATGAATGGCATTAGAGAAGCTGTGACTCACCCACTAGATCTAAGAGAAGCAACTGCTATGAGGTTCTACTTACGAATTGGCTCTAATGCTGTATGTGATAATGCTGAGCGTGGAGAAGGTGTGGAGTTATCTTTCCGACTAAGAGTGACTAGCAGATGGACACTCATGCACACATTTTCTCCTTTTGGGTATCTTAGTACAAAAGTTGTGTATTTTCCTATTGACACTTCCTTATTGTACAACAATGTGCAGTTTCGTTTTATGCAAAGTGTATTAGGTACTTCTCCATATGACACCTGGTCAATAGACAATTTTGAGATAATCAAAAGTGAAGGTCAAGTGAAATGTTCAATTCCTTGTTACTCTGATAACTTTGAATCTGGAGTTGTTAATGATTCTCTTTGGAAGTCAATATCAGGTGCTATAATTACTGTACCACCATGTAGTGATGTGTACTATGGTAGATCTCTGTACTTTACTGGAAATGGAACAAGGGAAGCAGTAACCATTGGTCTTGATCTACGTGGAACATATGCAATATCATTCAGTTTACAAATTGGTTCTTATGATAATGAGTGTGACCAAGCTGAAGCAGGAGATGATGTGATTCTGTATTATTCCTCTGTAAGTTCCAATTGGGTAAAGTTGCAAACCTTTCCAGTTAAAGGCAACAAATACACTAGAGCTACAGCTGCAGTTGTACCTATTCCACTCAAAATAAGGACACAGGGTGTATCATTACGTTGGGCACAAATTCAACATTCTGGTTCATCACAAGACACTTGGTTCATAGACAATGTTGGAGTATACTCTCCAAATCAGTGTACACCATCACCAACAACAGCAAGCACGATCATGCCATTATCAACGCCACCACCACCACCAGCCTCAATGCCTCCTCCTGAAAGTTGTCACTACTACCATGATAATTTTGATACTGGAGAATATAAGACCAGTCTTTGGACAACTGTTACTGGGGTAAAGGTCATATCACAGCCTTGTGGTTTGTCTTATTTACTACATTATGCTATGCAATTTTATGCAGCTTCAAAAAGAGAAGTCACATCACATCCTTTGGATTTGAGAGGAGTAGATTCCATCAGCTTTTATTTGATATCAGGCTACAGCAGCAATGGATGTCAGACACCTAGCAGTACAGAAGGTCTATCTGTTGGGTACAAAATTGGTTCCTCAGGCTATGTGATGTTAGAATACTATAATCCAAGCTGTTGTATTAATGGAAAAAATATAAAAATGTATCTTCCAGAGGCAGCAAAAACAACCTCTGTATCATTAAGATGGTCACAGTCACACTCAGGATCCACTAACTATGATGTGTGGGTATTGGATGATATCAAGATTGGTGAAGTAATTGAGACTGTCTTGTACAGTGATTACTTCACTAATCTGTATAACCCTTCCTTCTGGTCTACTATTCTTGGAGGAAGTGTTGTTACCCCTCCATGTGGACCAACTCACTCTGATAATGCTCTTTATTTCAATATGAATGGAATTAGAGAAGCAGTGACTCGTCCACTAGATCTAAGAGAAGCAACTGGTATGAGATTTTACTTACGAATTGGCTCTAATGGTGTATGTGATAATGCTGAGAGTGGAGAAGGTGTGGAGTTATCCTACAGAATAGGAGTGAATAGTAGATGGACACTGAAGTACACATTTTCTCCTTTTGGGTATCATAGTTCAAAGAACATGTATTTTCCCATTGACACTTCCTTATTATACAGCAATGTGCAATTTTGTTTTATGCAAAATGTATTAGGTGCTTCTCCATATGACACCTGGTCAATAGACAATTTTGAGATAATCAAAAGTGAAGGTCAAGTGAAATGTTCAGTTCCTTGTTACTCTGATAACTTTGAATCTGGAGTGGTTAACACTTCATTTTGGAAGGAAACGTCAGGTGCTTTAATTATTGTACCACCATGTAGTGATGTGTTCCATGGCAAATCTTTATATTTTACTGGAAATACAATAAGGGAAGCAACAACTATTGGTCTTGACCTACGTGGAACATATGCAATATCATTCATATTGCAAATTGGTTCTTATGACAATGAGTGTGACCAAGCTGAAACAGGAGATGATGTGATTCTGTATTATTCCTTTGTAAGTTCCAATTGGGTGAAGTTGAAAACCTTTCCTGCTACGGATCACAATTTTACTAGTGCAACAACAGTGACAGTACCTATTCCTCTCATAATGAGGACACAAGGAGTATCATTACGTTGGACACAACCTCAACATTCTGGTTCATCACAAGACACTTGGTTCATAGACAATGTTGGAGTGTACTCTCCAGGTCACTGTCCACCGCCAACAACAACCAACTTGATTGTGCCACCACCAACACCTCTACCAGCACCATCCCCAACACCTCTACCAGCACCATCCCCAACACCTCCTCCTGAAACTTGCAAGTACTATGGTGATAACTTTGATACTGGGGAATACAAAACTAGTCTTTGGGCAGCAGTTACTGGATTACAGGTCACATTACAGCCTTGTGGTCTGCCTTATTTACAGCATCATGCTTTGCAATTTTATGGAGCTTTGACAAGGGAAGCTATAACACATCCTTTGGACTTGAGAGGTGTAGATTTCATCAGCTTTTACTTGATATCTGGTCATAGCAGCAATGGATGTCGATTACCTGCCAGTACAGAGGGTCTATCTTTTGATTTCAAAATTGGCATATCAGGTTATACAACCATAGAATACTATAATCCAAGTTGTTGTATTAGTGGGAAAAGTATTAAGATATATCTTCCAGAGGCAGCAAAAACAACCTCTGTATCATTAAGATGGTCACAGTCACACTCAGGATCCACTAACTATGATATGTGGGTATTGGATGATATCAAGATTGGTGAAGTTATTGAGACTGTATTGTACAGTGATCATTTCACTCACTTGTACAACCCTTCTTTCTGGTCTACTGTTCAGGGAGGAAGTGTTGTTACCCCTCCATGTGGACCAACTCACTCTGATTATGCTCTTTATTTCAATATGAATGGCATTAGAGAAGCTGTGACTCATCCACTAGATCTAAGAGAAGCAACTGGTATGAGGTTCTACTTACGAATTGGCTCTAATGGTGTATGTGATAATGCTGAGAGTGGAGAAGGTGTGAAGCTATCTTACCGAATAGGAGTAAATAGTGGATGGACACTTAAGCATACATTTACCCCTCTTGGGTATCATGATGCAAAGAATGTGTATTTTTCGATTGACAGTTCCTTATCTTACAACAATGTGCAATTTCGTTTTATACAAAGTGTATTAGGTACTTCTCCATATGACACCTGGTCAATAGACAATTTTGAGATAATCAAAAGTGAAAGTCACGTGAAATGTTCAGTTCCTTGTTACTCTGATAACTTTGAATCTGGAGTGGTAAACACTTCATTTTGGAAGGAAACATCAGGTGCTTCAATTATTGCACCACCATGTAGTGATGTGTTCCATGGAAAATCTCTGTATTTTACTGGAAATACAACAAGGGAAGCAACAACCATTAGTCTTGACCTACGTGGACTCTATGCAATATCATTCACATTACAAATAGGCTCTTATGATAATGAGTGTGACCAAGCTGAAACAGGAGATGATGTAGTTCTGTACTATTTCTTTAAAAAATGGATAACTTTACAAATTTTTCCTGCTAAAGGCAACATATATGGTAGAGCTATAACTGTAGTTGTACCTATTCCTCTAATAATGAGGACACAGGGAGTGTCATTACGTTGGGCACAGACTCATCATTCTGGTTTATCACAAGATACTTGGTTCATAGACAATGTTGGAGTGTACTCTCCAGATCAGTGTCCACCAATAATGAATACCATTACACCAACACAACTACCAGCACCATCTCCATCACCACTTCCTGAAAGCTGTAACTACTATAGTGATAACTTTGATACTGGAGGGTACAAAAATGGTCTTTGGGCAGTTGCCACAGGGGCTCAGATCAAATTGCAACCCTGTGATCTGCCTTATGTACAACACTTTGCTATCACATTTTTTGGTTCATCAACAAGGGAAGCCATAACAACCCCATTAGACTTGAGAGAAGTAGATTACATAAACTTTTACTTAAGATCAGGTTCTTACTCTAGCCGGTATAGTAGAGGTAATGGATGCTGGAAACCTGCCAGTACAGAAGGTATATATGTTGGGTACAAAATTGGTAACTCAGGTTACACTAACATAGAATACTACAATCCAAGTTGTTGTTATAATGGACGTAGTATTACAGTGTACCTTCCAGAAGCAGCAAAAACATCCTTAGTATCATTAAGATGGTCACAACCAACACACTCAGAATACACTAACTATGATGTGTGGGTATTGGATGATGTGAAGATTGGTGTTCGTATTACAACTGCCTTGTATAGTGATTATTTCACTGATTATTACTACAACCCTTCCCTTTGGGCTACTATTCAAGGAGGAAATTCTACTTCTCCTCCATGTGGACCAACTCATTCTGGAAGCTCTCTATACTTTTACTTAGGCAGCACAAGACAAGCTGTGACTCATCCACTAGACCTAAGAGATGCGACTGGTTTAAACTTTTATCTAAGAATTGGCTCTTCAAATAATCAGTGTGACAAACCTGAAAGTGGAGACCGTGTGGAGTTATCTTACAGAATTGGAGTGAACAGTAATTGGACACTCATCAGTGCATTTTCTGCACTTAATTTTCTTAACGCCGAGTATGTATACCTTCCCATCAGTACTTCCTTACAGTACAGCAATGTAAAATTTCGTTTTATACAAAGTGCCTTAGCAAACTTATCAAAAGATGTATGGTCAATTGATAGCTTTGAAATAGTCAGTAGTGAACCACAAACAAAATGCTCATTGTCTTGTTACTCAGATAACTTCAATTCTGGAGTGTTTGATACTACTTTATGGAGCTCAACAATGGGTGCTTCAATTACTGTACCACCATGTAATGATGTGTTCTATGGCAGATCCCTGTACTTTACTGGTAGTGGAACACGAGAAGTAATAACTAATGCTCTTGACCTACGTGGATTTTATGCTGTTTCCTTCACATTACAAATTGGTTCTTATGATAATGAATGTGATCAAGCTGAAACAGGAGATGATGTGATTCTATACTACTCTTTGACGAGTTACAATTGGCAAATATTGCAAACTTTTACTGCTACAAGTTACACTAGAGCAACAACAGTAACAGTACCTATTCCACGTATAGTAAGGACACAGGGTGCATCATTACGTTGGGCACAACCTCAACATTCTGGTTCATCACAAGACACTTGGTTCATAGACAATGTTGGAATATATTCTCCAGATCAGTGTCCACCAGTAGCATATCAAACAGCAACACCATCACCTTCACTCAGAACATGTAACTTCTATTCAGATAATTTTGATGCTGGAAAATATGATGTTGCATTGTGGGATTATGTCACAGGAATCACACCGTCTATACAATCATGTGGTTTGCCATCCAGCAATCATTATGGAATGTTATTTATCTCTTCAGGTAAAAGGCAAATGGTAACTAAACCATTAGATTTACAGGGAGTAGAATCAATTAGCTTTTATTTAATTTCTGGAACGTCGTATAATAAATGCTCTCAACCTAGTACTTCAGAAGGTATTTATGTTCAATATCGTATTGGTACCACTGGAAGCCTTACAACACTTGGATATTTTGCCCCAAGTTGCTGCACAACTGGCACAACATTGACAATATATTTGCCTGCAGCTGCCAAAGCTAATTCAGTGGTATTACAGTGGCTCCAACAAAGTCACACACTTTCTACTAATTATGATGAATGGGTTCTTGACAATGTCAAAATCGGGGAAAGATTTGACATACAGTTATATTCTGACATGTTTGTTAATGTGATAGATCCTTCAATATGGTCAGGAATTACAGGAGGTAATGTCACATTGCCTCCATGTGGAGTAACTGATTCTGATAATGCTGCTTACTTTAATGGTGATGGGATCAGAGAATTGGTTAGTCAAAGTTTAGATTTATCTCATGCTATAGAGCTATCATTCTACTTACGAATTGGGTCTTCAGATGGTACATGCCAAAATCCTGAATCTGGTAATGATATTGAAATTGCCTATAAAGTGGGTACTGAGTCAAATTGGACCATTATGGCAGTTTACAATTCTAGTAATTACAGAAGTACACAATATTTATTTATAGATCTTCCTACAGCTGCAAAACAAAGTAATGTTCAGCTTCAATTCAAACAGGCTAATATATCTGTCGAAGATGCAGACACCTGGTCCATAGATACATTTGCTATTAAAGGAGCATTACCAGGAATTCACTGTGCCTACGCATGTGTTGTAGAGAATTTTGAAAGTGGATACTATAATCCTCAATTATGGCTAAGGGTACAGGGAGGCCAAGTCACGATCCTTCCATGTAGTTTCGGATCAAGAGGAATTAGGTTTGACAGAAGTGGCACAAGAGAACTATTGTCTCATCAGTTAGACTTGACTGGTATATATGCCATCAGTTTTATGTTACGAATTGGGTCTTCTTTATTTGATTGCACCCAGTATATCAATGGTGAAACCATTAAGCTTTCATACAGCCTTAACCATGGAATTAATTGGAATGTACTAGAAATCTATACAGCTTCCTCCTACGTTTCTTCCAAGGAAGTAGTAGTGTTGGTTCCACGAGTTGCACAATCACCAAAAGTCACTTTGCAATGGGTACAGGAAACCTCTAATAGCAACATGTGGTCTATAGACAATGTAAAATTTTATTCCACCAAAGATAGCTGTCCAGAACTACTGCTAACTGCTGCCACACTATTTACTACCACCATTTTATCAACCTCAACTACTACTTTAAGTGTGACTAATACATCCACAATGCAGGCCTCATCTCCATCCACGCATAAAACGTCCACATCTTTAAAAGCTGCTTCTAGTTCATTTGCTACAGTTTTGACTAAAATGCTATCTACAGCATCACCAACTTTCTCTTCAGTTTCATCCCCAATTTTCTCTTCCAATGTGGATGGTTCAACAGTGTTAAGTTCATCTAAGGCTTCCAGTACCCATTTAACCACCAGAACACTTAGTGCCTCACAATCAAATAGTATTGTTAATGAAATGATCACATCTATTAACCCAACAACTACTACTAGTAGTGCTGCCTCCATAATTCTCACACAAGCATCTCATACCACCTCAAAATCTATGGCTGTAAGTGGTATTGCAACTACATCTATTATAAGATCTACTCAAACTACTATACCTTCAACAACCTCAACCCAAGTGATATCAACTACGACCAAGAGTGTACCTAGCACATCCAAACTGCAGACCTCCTCCATGCTAACTTCTGGTGTGCTGATATCAACAAGTAGCTCTAGTTCTGTAGCTCCTTCCACTACCATGGATGATTCCACAGTATCTCATAGTAATTCTACTTCTATCATTCATTTTCCCACTAATGTACTTAGTACCTCACAGTCTGTTGGTATTAGTGAAATGATTCCATCAATTAACTTATCACTCACTTATAGCAGTACTTATTCCACAACTGTCACTCAAGCATATATTACCACTTTAAAATCTTCTATTGTCACAAATAAAATCGCTGCATCAACTACATCAACTCTGTCAACCTTACCTATAACCACACTCGAAGTTTTCACACTAGTAGGTTTTGCTAGCTCAACTTCTACTAAAGTACTTTCTAGTGCATCATCAGTTATCCCTTCAATCACATCGACAGCTTCCTTGTCTACCATGGATGCTTCCACAGTAGAGACGTTTAGTACTCATGTATCCACTAGTCTAGTTGGTGCCTCACAATCTACTAGTACTATTTCTACTAGCCCAACACCTACTTCTAGTAGCATTGCCTCCACAACTATTAAACAAACATTGTTTACAATTTCAGGCTCTTCAGTACTTATAAGTGCCAGCGATACTAGTAGCAGTAGTACAAGAGGTACACAAGCTACTATTACAACTGTTGTCTCCTCTCTGACCTCGACACCAGCACAACCATCTATGACCTCTAGTGCAACTAGCACATATAAACTGCAGAACTTCTCTTTGTTCACATCTGGTGCATTAATATCAACAGAGGGCTTTAGTTCTGCTACAAGTTCAGTCACTAAAAAGCAGTCTTCTTTGGTGCTGTCAACTTCTATGTCATCCACCTTTACAATCTCCACAGTAAATACATCATCATTTTTCACACGTTTGATCATAAGCACCCCTAAGCCTTCTATCATTCAGTTGTCTACATTGCCAATATCAAAATCATCTCTACGTACAGCACATTTGGAGACATTAGTTACAACAGCTTCAGTACCCATTCCAACATCCATGAAAGCCTCTACAGTAGTAGTACCCACACAAATGACTCCAACTTCTTCACCAATACCAGATGATTGCTTTGAAATGTTTGATCCACTTAATAATGGAAAGTACAGGTATGCAGTACATTGTTACATATAGCATTACAGTGTTGTTAATTGTTACACATTGCATTAGTACATTAATCAGTGACAGATCCAGTGGGTAACATGGTAATTGTAGCTGCAGCCTTGCTGCATAACTGTAGTAGTTGATGCCTAACTGCAGTGTTTGATCAATCCCCATACCATTTAAGGCTTAGAAAATGTGACTGAAGTCTTTAAAAGAGGCTGCTACTAACTTACATTGATAGCTTCAATTACATGAAAGTATAGTTCCAAAATGATTTTTGCAGTAAATAGAGGTAAACTGAATGTTACATCCCTTACAATGTAAGTATATACTGGCTGAATGCAGAGGAAATCCAGGATCCCAGGCTGTGTGGTTCCTCAGGCACTTGCCTAGACTGCAAGCTGTCTATGGACCAAGTCACCATCTGGTCTGGGATTCTTTCTGCATTCGGCATAGTTTTCAGGTTCAGATTTCTGGCTTCCTGTGCCACAGGCTAACTTGTTGCAGGTCCCTAGAGGGATAGTTGTCAATGAACAACAATGATAATGTATACAATAAATATTTCTTTGAGTAATATACCATATAGTTCCAATACTTAACAAGATAAAACTTTGATGAATTGGACGATCAAGCATTTTGATGAATAAAATTGTGATGAAATACTTCAATACATATCAGAGGATGTAATTTGAGAGAAATTTGTGGATGATTTGTGATATAAATTATCAAATTTGTTGAACTTTCTCTCGGTTATATATTTGCATTATATGATACACACTGAGCGGTCAATAAAAGCTTATCAACAGCTCAGCAAGGCTCTCCAAAGAAAGATAATGCATGAAGCCCTTAAATTCGTTTTCCCTCTTCTTTCCATCCTGGATCTGCCATTGTTGCTGCCATGCTTTTTTTTGTCCAAAACACAAACTCTTTACTTTTGTAGCTCTTCAATGTGGAGTTCACTAAATGGAGTGAGCATCAAAAATAATCCATGCAGAAACAGGGTAGATGATGCTTTGCTGTTTTATGGATCAGCTCCTCGTGAGGTTATTACAGTACCTTTGAGTCTAAATAACATCAGGTAAGCACATGGATTATTTTGGATCTACTGTTTTTGATGACACATGATAATATGTAATGAATAACACGTAATGAATATTTTTCTGTAGTGAGCATTAGTCAGAAATGCAATACAATTTTAGCTCTTATCATTTAATTCAATCATTTAATATAGTGTACAAGTGTGCATAGAATTTATAAAGCTGAAAAGGGCAAACTTTGTACAATAATTGAGTCACCTGGCAAGGTAAATCATAGATATCTGTGACATATATGATATTATGGGACATTTCATACACAATAATGATGTAAAGCACTTCCATTCTTAATTGTGTGTATTGTTAAATCTAGCATTTATCCCTTTGTGAGGAGCTAGCTTGAGGAATTTTGAAAGTAGCTACATGCTTCACTTTGCCATGCAACATACAGTAGAGCCTCAGTTATCAGAGCCATTCTGGACCACCTAGTGTTCAGATAACTGAAAAGTCCATAACTTTGAAGTTATGGTCAAAATCACTTTGTTCAATACTTATGAATAAAGTTTTTTTTAAAAAGAGAAATCCAACTACACTAATAGTTCAGTTAATTAAAAGTTCAGATAAGTGAGATGCAATGCTATTTGTGTAGAACATGCTAACCGTATTTTAAAAGAGACTTTTACTGTTAGTACTACTCCCGCAGTGCTGTAAGCTTTATGCTTGAAAGTGGATCAGTAGAAAGCAACTGTACAGCTAATGAAAATGCGAGTCTTATAGTCTCCTACAGGACAGGAATGTCTTCAAACTGGGTGGACTTAGAAACATATCATCCCTCTGGTAACTGATAATACGATAACTGGCAAATGTAAACTAAATGCTTAAAATTTTAGATTACACCTCAGAGCAGCTGGTACTACTATCATTACCAACTGCTGCAAGGAGAACAGCAGTACAACTAAGATGGTACCAGCCATGGCATTCAGGATATGGTGAAGACACATGGTCACTTGATGATGTCCTTATTGGAGCAGTAGATACACTACATGTTAACCAGCCAGTAACCGGATATGTTGATGACTTCAATTCTGGAGTATACAAGTTAGCTAATACATCATGTATACATTGGAAGGTCATACAGTACAGTAGTACTGTATATTAGGGATCGTGGAGATGTGAGTTGTTCTGGTCACCCAAAAACCAGCTTCACAATACCTTGGTAGTATTGGTTAGGTATAAAAGTACCTTCAGTATAACCCTAAATACTTCCAATAGATTGTTACAAAATTTTAATTAAAAAAAAATTTACTGACCTTCAGACAGGAGTAACTTGATAATGACTAAGGCTACAGCTTGATTTTTTTCACTGTTCAATGTTGCTTCAGCCTGATAAGTGTCTTTTGGTACACCACTGTATGTATAATACATATGCATCAAGGACTTGCCTTTTCCCTCCTTTCTTCCTGTTGACAGCCCAAGAAGTCGATTCATGGTAGTGTGCGATGGTTTCCCTACATTTGTAAATGACCGTATTTTCCATGGTGACTGGACAGATTGCAGAGATGCTTCTCTTCGTTTGTAGTGCTGTGTGTAATGGACTGAACATAGCTGAAAGCGAAGTGTATTGGGCACTTTACTTCAAGTTAGTAATTGATAGTTGGGGCACACGTTCAGATGAAAACATTAAGCCTGGTGCCATTCTTTTTTTTTGATACAGTATGTGTGGGTTGACCAGTCATAATTCGGTATGGTGGAGAAAAGTAAACAAGCAAGAGTAAGGAAAAATTAGGAATTTTATGTTCAAATAGGGACCGCAAAAACTAAGGTAGGGAAGCAAGGGAGATTGTCTACACAATAGTACACATGCAGATACACTAGTATACATTTAATTCCTAATTCAGTCATGGGTAGGGATGTGGCGATTATGCTGGCATAATTTCGGGCATAATAGGTACACATAGGATCAGGAATTATGCTAGCATTTTGAGGTGATTATAAAGCTTTAACAGTAGGAAAATCTGCAGATTGCACAATCTTATTAAAAAATTGAGATACTCTAATAGAGCAGTCAGAAACTCTAATAGAATGGTCACTGAATATTATTTACTCTAATAAAGCAGTCACATTCAAATGAAATACTCTAATACAGCAACCAGCTAAAGAATTCAAGACTATTGGAAGCATAAACATCAATGAAAAAGGTCTGATACAACAAAGGTCTGATACAGCAGTAAACTGGCATTAGCCAATTATGGTGGCATAATTTTGGGAATAATGGGCAATTCTCAAAAGCATAATAGGTGATTTTGTGAGCACTGCTCAAAAGTATAATGCTCGATTTTTGGAGCATAATAGCCTCATGCCTAGTCATGGGGTATAGAGTGAATTAGGGATTCAATGTCCACTAGTATGCAGTGTATCTGCAGGTGTAGGCGACCTCCCTTGTTTCCTTATTATGTTTTCTGTGACCTCTGATCTAATTTAAAATTCTTAATTAATTCTTTAATAATGTAGCTTTGACTTGTGGGAAACACTTGATGGAGGAATAGTTCGAGTTCCACCATGTGGACCTGTAGTAGCTGGTGGTGCACTGTACTTCACTGATGATGGTGGTTCTCAGTTTGCCCTCACCAAACTGCTGGATTTAACCAGCATCAGGTTTGTTTAATACAGTAAGAATAATGAATATTAATTTTGTTCATGTTTGCTTCAGTGTTCTATCATTTTATCTACGAGTGGAACCTTGTTTATCATCAAGTTCCAGAAATGGCATAATTTTATTGGAATACAGGAAGGCTTATGGTTCATTTACAATTGTTCAAACATTTGTGGAGAGTGGTCAGTATAATAGTTTCTTTCTACGTACATAATTGTTTTAATAATTATCCCAATAGGAAGATATGTTTTTAATGTACCACTTGCTGCTCAAACTACCAATGTACAATTACAATGGAGAGCTGTACGTAGTGCTGAATGGTCTATGGATAATGTCAGAATAGGAAGTGATGCATTGCTATACAATTTACAATTTGATATTCAAGTTGGTAACTGTCTCTCTCCTCCAATTAATGGATCAGTGTCAGACTATGTGAAGCTTGAATACTATGATGGTACTAGTTGGTCACTACTGCAGAATGAGTGTCTACACTCAAGATGTCTGCTAATGGTAATAATGCACAAAAGTATTTGGGTATCTTGTTGCAGTCTAATATGTACAGCATATGTACACAATAAGCACATTACTTAAAGTACACCTCCAGTGAATTCTGAAATGGTATGCCTTATGCACCTCATTGGAATTTTCTGACTCTTTTATGATAATTATGTCTTAAAACCATCTGTGGTTTATGCATTCATCTGTACATTAATTAATATTTCTTTTAAGACAACTTCAAAGTACAGGTGTATAAACACTGCATGCTACATGTCTCTATTACCAAACCACCAACAGGTGTGTGTATGGTTGAGTTCTATCTTCATGTCATCATCTTGAAACTTTCACACGTAGTTCCTACTACTACAAGTATGATACTTGAAACTTTCACTACATGCAGTACACTTTGTTTCAAATATTTTATTTGCATTTACCCTTACTGTAGGATGGTAGCAAGTATTCAGCTAATCGTTATCACTATAAACAAAGAGTGGTTATTCCATTGTGGCCACTAGTGATACAGAACAAACCAGTGTACCAGTTAAGATGGGGAGTGAACAATCCTGTTCAGTGGTCTGTGGATAATATTTACATTGGTATGCTAAAAGCCAATGATCAAACTCTTAATATTACGTATCTAATATCATTTTAACAGGAAAAGACTGTCCTCATTTTTGCCAAGGGGCTGGATACTGTACTCCTTCAGGTAATACATTTGTCAAAGTATAAATAATTTGTGCAGTTTTATACCAACTTTCCATATTTGTTAACACAATAGGCCATTGTCAGTGTGATTCTGGTAGCACTGGTCCAAGTTGCCCACTTTCTGGAAGCAGCAATTCTCAAGCAGTAATTATGACAGATTTTGATACCGCAAGCAATGCAATTCCCTTCCCTGTTACGTATGGAGCAACACTATCCACAGAATGTGGAATATTATCATCAGGAAGATCACTAGTGTTCAAGTATGATAGTGATATTTGTTGGTGTATATTATTGTCATTCCATTTTTTTTGTATCCAAAGGTATGGTAAAGCTAGAGAAATTCAGACTGACGATTTGGATACCACAAGAACACTTTACATTCAGTTTATTTTTGCAAGCAGCAGTAGTTGTGGTGGTTATGTGTCAACAATAACTACTATACTTCTACAGTTCTCACTAGACAAAGGAATAACATGGAATGATATGCAATTTATTGGGCAATCACTTCAGTCATCAACTGGCATAGAAACTTATCACATAGTAATACCACCAGAAGCAAAATATCCTCAAACCAGGTTTAGAATATGGCAACCAAATAGTGTAGGGGATAATTATGACAAATGGTCAATTGATGACTTTCTGATTGGAGGAGTTGATATGAAAATTCCAATGATTGTTGAGAATTTTGATCCCATTGGAAGAAACAAGTAATACCTGACATACCATCTGAACAATTTATGTGAATAATATTCTGTAGATGGGCATTTTATCCTGGAGGAGTTATTGAACGATACTGCAGTTCCGATGGTAATTGTTTACACTTTAATGGTCAACTGGCACGAAGCTCACTGACCACTGTGGAGTTCTATATAACCTCCAACACCTTTGTTCAATTTGAATTGATAACTTCTTGTTCAGCTAATTCAGCATTACCATACTACATACAACTGGAGTATTCCACAAATGGTGGATTAGTGTGGAATCCAGTGGAAGTAATCTGCACCACTCAGAGTGATTGTATAAACCGAAACTTGTAAGTTAGCGATATACATGTATGTTGAAAAATGAATATGGATCCTCATGTTAAATCATTGTATACAAACTTCAGTGAAGTGCTATGTATGTACATAGTTTCTCAGCCAGAAGTATGTAATAATTACCAAAATCAAACAGAGAATATTTTATTAAAATATTTTAGTTGATTCCTCTTGATGTTGTAATATTTGGTTCACGTTCACCTGAGCCCTGACCAAGAGCACTCCTAACAAAGAGGTGAACATTTGTTTGCTCCCAATGGTTTTGTACAGAAACAAATATGTTTTAGTGCCTGAATCATCTGTACTAAATGTATGGGATTAAAGCCTCATAACTCACTTGTTCTTTTCCTTACCTTGTTATGTTAGCCATGTTTAGGCATTAAATTAAATTTAGTATTAAATTTTTGGAATTGTTTATTAAAAAAGCATTTTGATAAAAAAAAATTCCACTTACCTCGACATTACACATACAGCTCCATACTTCTTCACTCCTGTATCCTAAGAACCTGTCACCTGATGAAGCTATGAAAAGCAGAAATGGATTGTGACTACCAATAAGTTCTCATTTACCTGGCTATTGACAAAAATAGTTGTCAAAGTCTCCTTGAACTCTGAGCAATGTCACAGAGTTCCTCTTCCTTCTTCTTCATTTCTCTGTTTCCCTATAAACATACCTCTTAATAATTATCATTTCTAGTTGCCATAAAAACTAACCTGTTATTTGTTTGTTTATTCCAATGTCACAAGTAGCAACAACAAAATCATGGATTTCAATCTCCTGGATGTTTCAACAACTGACTTAATCAGTGAGACCCAACCAAGCCTTATAAGCCAGCATCTCCAAGGTCCTTTACCAAGGACATTGTTAAACGCCTGGGCATTCAGGTAGAACAGATGCCACTGGACCTTCAAGTTATAACACATTTAAAGGGCTTCACAGCACAACTAAATGTTTGGCAGTTGGCCCATTTGCGTAACAAGCGTTATAAACAAGAAACAGGGGCTCAGGTGAATACAAACAGACTATTGTTATTGGTACAGCTGTATATTAGATGCAGAAGTCAAAATGTGTAGCACTTTAGACATTTTGTTAAGCTGTAAGCAGTGTAAGGGATTAGGTATGGAATTTCTGGTTCTTCATGGGAACTGTACATTATTTTGCCATAGTACATTATTGGCATTGACCTTATTTTGATCCCTCTTAAAATGCTGATTACTTTTGCTATAAACAGGTATGGATCTACATACTATCACTTGGAATATGCTAACAATTGGAGAAGGGTCACCCTACCAATTAGGAATATCATTGGTAGTGCAGTCAGGTTGAGATGGAGACAAGTGTACACTGAACCTGGAGTGGTTGGTGACTGGGCTTTAGATAATATTGTGATTGGAAATAGATCACTTCACTGTCCTCAACTCTGTAATGGTCGTGGACGATGTACCCTTGATGGTGTTTGTGTTTGTGATGAAAGATTTACTGGTACAAACTGTGAAACAATTACTGTTAAACTTCCTAAAACTATTCAGGTAACTATGAGTACACTACTGTAAGTGTTCATTTAATAGTATATTGTTCATTAATTAGGAAACTTTTGAAGAACAACCTGATCCCAACTTATGGACAGTTATAGTTGGAGGCAGAATTGGTAGTGAATGTGGAACAATCTCTTCAGGACTTTCCCTTGTAATGAATGGCCCTGGTCCCCAATATGCAACTACTGGCTACTTAAATTTGACTGATACCAGCAGTGTACAGTTTACCTTACAGATTGGTTCATCATCAAATCTGGTAAACTGTGAAAGGGATAGTAACATGTCAAGAGTTGATTTTGGCTATTCTCTCAATGGCGGACTATCTTGGACAATACTCAAATCGTTTCAGTGAGTACACAATAAAACACAGTAGAACCTTTTTATTGTGGACACTCTAATGGCTTTAGATTCTGGTCTTGAGACCCTGAAGTCTAGGCCTATATTTGCTGTAATAGAGAGATTTTTTAAAAATAATTATTTATCTGGAGTTAGACATAAAATCTTTATCCCTATTTTGGAGTTTTCTCTATACTAGGTAAAGCACCGCTGTGTGTACAATATGGAAATAAAAGCATGAGGGTGTGAGACTAATATAGCACAAGGCAAAGCCGAGTGCTACATTAGGCTCAAGACCATGCCTGTCGTGAGTGCTTTTATTTTCATATTGTACAAGCGTAGCAGTGCTTTAACTGGTTTAGAGTGCTTTCTTGTCGTCTTGCTTGGAGTGTTCATTTCATGAATTTGAATCGCATCAGTTTTCAGCCATCAGACAATCGATAAGTGTCTATGTAGTACAGTTGTGGTAGTAATACTGTACAAGCAAATAGTATCTGTTTGGCTACTTTTGGCAATTAGAAATGTTACACACATGATTTTGCTTTTCATATTTATTTTCCAATCAATGCATGACTGTTCTTAATTTTCCATAACTGTACTTTATTGTGATGCAAATGGAAAGTATAGCACACTTCAATGCATTATGGATAATAAAGCACTCTTTTTGCTTTGATCTCGCTAACGCAAAATACTAATATTATTGTCTATAATTTGTAAAGTTGAGGTTTCACTGTGATTAGAAATTCTATGAAATTTAAATAGTGCAGGTAGGCTTTCAACTCAGATAATGTACTTATGGTGATTACCTAAAATTATGGATGGGTTGTAAACTTTACAGGCCAATCCACTTTATTTATTCTCAACAAATTATTATTCCACTACCCACTGGTGTTCAAAGTTACGCTGTACAGCTAAGCTGGTGGCAGTTAGCAGAAAGAGAAATTGGAGCTTTTGCAATTGATGACATTCTCCTTGGTCCTTCAACATACAGCTTTGGATCATCATATAAAGATACGTATGTTACTGACTATGCACAATATCATTGCCTTAAGTGATATCTGTTTGCACTATGACACAGATTTGAATCTGGCACTATTACTAACTTGTGGTGGTCAGTATCTCCAGGAAGAGTGGTAGCTAGTGTTTGTGGCCAATCAAATGCTCTGGTGTTTGGAAGTAATTTAACAGAGAGAGTAGCAGTCACCAAACCACTTGCTATATCATTTACATCAACCACTCAAGTACTGCTACAAGAAAGCTTTGATACCATCAATGACATTGCAAGATTAGTGGATGAAGGGTATGCCACAACTACACTGATGTACTTGTGATATATAGTTTTACAAATTTTCACGCTTAAAGGTGGGAGACAACTGGCCAAATTTCATCCTGGTGTGGATTTTTGAATGGAAATGGAACTGCACTTACATTTGTGACAGCAGATATTAGAGTAGTAATCACCAAACTGGTTGACACTACTAATGCCAGTCATATCTCATTCTACCTCTTATTTGGTAAATATATACCTGCAAACTCACAATCAGTGCATTCACTCACTGCATTTCATGCATATGTACTTTGTACAGTGGAATGAACTGCTAGATGCAATAACTAATTTTACTACAGGTGGTCAAACTTGTAGTGGAATCAGTGATGAAACCAGTGGAATACAGTTGTCATACATGAATGATAACTCCAAGGGTTGGATACAGATTGCATTCCTTTCTGATACATTATATTTCACAGTACGTAGAATTAAAATGTTTATTGCATCCTGCATAGATAAGATTGACCAATCACATGTACGCATGTATTGGTACATATTCTTTACAGAATTCTAGACAAGTTATTGAAACATTACCAGCAGCAGCCAGAAGACCAAACACCAAGTTTAGATGGACACAGCCAAACCATAGCTCAATGCTACTAGGAGATATTTGGTCTATCGATGAGATAATGATATCTGAAAGTCAACCTAATTATAACCTACAGTTTAAATATACAACGGGTTGTAATACCAATTTACCTTCACAGTGAGTATATACTGTACTACAGAAGGTAGATAACTCTTTATTAATCCATTAGAATACAAGTGGAGTACCTTTCAAGCTCAACCAATAATACATGGTTGCCAATCAATCACTTTGTACCTCCAACCTCCTGTGCAGACATTTCTACAGTGTACTTGCAGCCTGTCAAACTAAGAGCAAGGTAGACTATACAGAAATTCAGTGTACATATGTAAACATCACGTTTTGTATGCACTATTTCATAGCACTTGGACAAGTGTGACATTGTCACTGCCACCTGAAGCATTTACTGCAGACACACAGTTCAGATGGAGTGGTCCAGAAAATTGTCTGGCTTGTCAATTTGCATTAGATGATGGTAAAAGCTCATTAGAAAATTACTCAGTATAATTACTGTATAATATTATGTATGTAGTATACATCAGACCTGGATGTCCTAACAATTGTAACCTTCAGGGAACATGCTTGAATGGGAAGTGCAGGTACTGTATGGACCTTCAAATATTATAAACATATCATTGTATAAATGATACATTCTGTGTAGCACAATACCATCTACGAAGAGTAATATCAAAAGGAACATTATTTCAAAAACTGTAAACATGAAGCATTGGTAAAGTTTAATTAGCTTTTAAGACTTTATGCACCTGTGTATAGCCTTTCAATTTTCACCTTTGATTTTGATTACTACTTCACGGTATAAACAAGGCTTTTAAAAAAAAGTTAATACCTGGTGTTGTCTTACTGCAATATCTGTCAAACATCTAGAGTATAACTGCCTATTTGTGTTCTACCATTAGATGCAATTCAGGATTTTCAGGCCCAGCGTGCTGGCCAGAATCAAATGTAAGAAAGCTAAGAGAAGATTTTACCAAATATCCATTAAGATCAACACTGTGGAGTTCAGTTAGAGGCAATAATGGAAACTTGAATGTTCGTTGTGGAAGACTAACAGGTAAGTCATCCAGGACAAGAAGTACAGTAATCATTTTTTATTATTTCAGGACCATACACAATGTCGTTTAGTGGATCAGGTGCCAGAGAACTGGTCACTGTTGACATCAATACTATAAATGCTTATTTCATAGAGTTTGTGATTAGGATAGGTGGTAGTGACACTATGTGCAACACACCAAGTGATCCATCTGAGAGTGTGATCCTACAGTATTCTATTGATGGAGGTGCTTCTTGGGATAATTTGGCTATCTTGTGTTACAGCCAGTATCGTACTGCTACACATCTAACTTATGAGCTAACACCACAATCCCAAACCAGATCAACAAGATTCCGATGGTGGCAACCATCGCATGATGGACTAAACCTTGATGAGTGGGCTATAACTGATGTATTCATTGGTGGAAATCTTGCAGAGAACAACATCTTTGAGAGCTTTGATCCAGTCAATAACAACAATTGGCTATTCTATTCAGGAGCTAATATCATTGAACACTGCAGCTCTGAAGGGAACGCTCTGGTATTCTCCAGAGATGGATTTGTTTCCACAAGAGACTTTTATGTAACTAGTAATCATGTTATCCAATTTGACCTCAACCTGTTGGCATGTGATTGTAGTCCACCACTACAAAACTTTTCCCATGTACAATTGGAATATTCAGTTGACAGAGGAAATAATTGGAGATTGCTTTCTGCTGATGCTGTGTTTTTTCCCACAATGAATCAACAATGGAATGATATTGTAGTACCTATTCCTGAAACTGTTGCCAACCAAACTCTCAGGTTGAGATGGGTACAACCAAATGTTGGCTACTCTTGTTGGGCTGTTGATAATGTTAACATCAGTGTTGTCTGTTTGGACTGCATGGTGTCTCCTCTAAACAGCTTATTTGATGACTTCACAACTCCTTCAGCAACAGAAAGGCATTGGCAGTTGCAGTATGGCAGAGTAGTTAGTGGTGTTTGTGGGCGATCTAACAAAGTGCTGCAGTTTTCTACAGTTGGTCACTTAAGTTATGCTATTTCTAGACCATTTGTATTAAATGGTACAGCATTTGTACAATTTGACTTAGTCATTAACTGTAATAGTACTAATGTAGGCCCACAAACTATAAATGTACAATATTCTATTGATGGCTCCACTTGGAGTCTGGTACAAGAAGAGTGTTTACTTCCTAATGATTGTGAAAGTTATGGCTTTGGTAGCGTATACTACTCTTCCATGTACTCATCATGGAGAAGGGTACTGTTACAGCTTCCTGAAAGCCTGAAGTAAGCACAGTGGTAATTGTTGCATTTTTTCTGATGATTATAATACGTACTTTATTGCAGTAATTCTCCAATTGAGTTAAGATTTGTGTCAGACAGTGCAGACTCTTTTGACTGGGCTATGGACAATGTCTACATTGGAAGTGACTGCAATTTAGAATGTGCACAGCATGGTAGTTGTGTGAATGGTACATGCAGGTACATATTTAAGCACACACACACACACACACACACACACACACACACACACACACACACACACACACACACACACACACACACACACACACACACACACACACACACACACACACACACACACACACACACACACACACACACACACACACACACACACACACACACACACACACACACACACACACACACTATTGGTTTGCTGTACATTCTAAACTCTCTGTAGTTGTGATGATGGTTTTTCTGGGGTTTCATGCCAACCAGATTACTCTGTTCCTAGTTTTAAAGAAGAATTTGAAAGTAATTTAGAGTCAAATCGTTGGCCCGTTGTATCAGGAGGTTCAACTGAATCTGGAGCTGTTGCATCTGGAAATGCCCTTGTATTTAATGGTGTAAGTTTAGTGACTTACAGTACCTGTACTCACTGGTTCAGAGATGTTGTGCTAATTTCAGGGTGGCATCCGTTACATCGAGAGCAGTGACATGGATTTATCTAATTCAACCTTCCTACAACTAAGTGTTCAATTAAATGTAACAGTTACAGTTGATAAAGCTATACTCATTCAATATTCTAATAACAGTGGCATTACTTGGAATACAATGAGTACTCTGTATTACAACAGTGTGAAACGAAATAACAACAATCCCCCAGTGCAAATTATTTATTACGAGTTGCACAGTGAAATGCAGACTCGTACAACGAGGGTTCGAATTTGGCAGCCAGGAATTCAGTTGGAAAATGATGCCATTTGGAGAATAGATGATTTCTATATTGGAGGAGAGAGTGTCACATCTGGTTCAATTAGTACCGAGAGTGACTTTACTGCTTCTCTTTCACCTGAAATGTGGCCGTCTTATGCTGGTGGAATATCTGGAGCACTTTACTGTGGTCGTGAAGATGTAATATTATTTAGTAATTCTTCAAGTGGGCTTCATCACCTCACATCCACTTTCTTTGACTTTGCTGTGGGTGATAATTTGATGCAATTTGAGGTAAACATTCACCTCACATATACACTATACTGTACTTTGTATAGTAATTTAAAATCAGTATTGTTTTTACATTTTTAGATCAATGTTGGATGTGGTTACAACACAGCAACAGCAGGTGCTGTTAGATTAGAGTTTTATTATTTGGATTCTGATGAGCCATGGACACCAGTAATTAGCCCATGTAATACAAATGACCAATGTACTAATGATCATGAGGAGACCATCTACTACTCTATCAACTATGGAGGATGGACCAGAGTTACTCTAGTCATTAGTGAAGATGATTCAACAAGGTGTGTGACTTTGTATCAGGTTTGGCTTGGTGAATGATCAAGACATTTAAAATTAAACTTTAATAATTTTACCTAGAGTTGTTTTTGAACATTATTTAGCTAAATTAAATGCTTTAGTATACCTAAATCACAGTTTTTTTAATCACACCTACTAGGATTAGAAATATGTTTCAGTAGTTTAGTCTGTTAATATGTGAAAACTGATAGCTACGTCACTGCACAGACATTTTTACATAGTACGATGTATTTCATAACTTCACAGTAAAAAGAGTTTCCGCTGGAATCAAGGATATTACACTGCTGATGACACATTATATCCATCTTGGGCACTCTCCAGTGTCTTCATTGGATTACCAAACAGCTGTCCAAACTTTTGTTCTGGGAATGGAATGTGTACCATTTCTGGGTGTGAATGTGATCCAGGGTATTCCCCACCAATGTGTCTACCAACAGCTAACAGGCCCACCTTTCTTAACGATGATTTCAGTAATACTAAAATCGATATGACTAAATGGTCTGAAGTGTTTGGAGGTAGTGTTGGTGCACTGTGTAGTCTACCAAACAATGGCAACAGTTTGTACTTCAACCAGCCAGGAATCAGGAAAGCAGTTACAGTTGATCTTGATATGACCTTAACAATGTTAGCATTACATAAGCTAAAAGTAGGTTGCATTTTTCATATGCAGTTATACTTTTCAGAGCTCTTTCATTCCAAATCAATGTTGGTATCAGTTCCATTACTGGTTGTATAGTCCCACAAAACATCTATGAAGCAATTCTCCTACAATATTCCACTAATGGTGGTATTACTTGGACAACTCTATTGACAATAGCACACAATGATAACAGCGGTCGACCAAAGGTGGTGACATTACCAGATGGAGCAAAGACATCTTACACAAGATTCCGATGGTGGCAACGCTCCAACCCTGGAATGGACATGGCACAGTGGTCACTGGATAATGTCAACATCAATGTTTTGCAAGTGGTATTAAATGAGTTTTATGAAGACTTTGAATCTACTACAACAACAGTTTTGATTTATCATGGCCATATTGATTCTTATTGTGCATCTAATGGAAAAGGATTAATTTTAGAGTATGTGTGTAGTTCTATCTTGCATATTGTCAGTAAACATTTACTTTACTTTCTTCTTATATAGTGGACCAAAGGGTACATCAGCAGTAACTGAGTTAATTAAGTTCTCTGACACAATCTTGTCACTTCAGTTCAGTATGGCTACTTCATGTGATGATGACTCTGATGGTAGTAGATCTCTTGCTGTCTTGGAAGTATCTAGGGATGGTATAATCTGGGAGCAGGTATAAAATAATTATATTAATCATTCATCTGTAATATTTTCTGTGTTAGGCAATATCAGTATGTAATACTCCAGGAGATCTGTCTTGTTTGAACACTCGTTTCTTTATGCCCTCCATGTGGGGTTGGGAGAACAGGGCAGGATGGTTTAGGTACACAGTTTCTCTTGCAAGACTACCAGCCCGTAATGAGATAGGAAGACTACAATGGAGAAAACTAAATGGTGAAACTCTTTCTGTGGATGACATATATGTTGGAAGAGCTTGTTTAAACCAGTGCAGCCTTCATGGACACTGCAAGGTTTGTGTAATAATATCACATTAAGTTGCATTGCCAAGGAAAGTTAATATTCTAATTTGTCAGCACTCGTTGAGAATACCAATTTGCATTGATTTGTTTATATGGAAAGAGTTTAAAAACTTTGTCTGATTTTTAATTGGCATAGATTTTTACTTATACAGGTACCCTCTGTGACCCACGACTTGAGGGCAACGGAATGCCATACAGTATTTTCCACCATCCTTTATTGTCTTAACTGCCACAATCTTCAATTTATGAAACATATCATTTTGTAATCTACTGTAGCTTGGAGCATTAGACGCAGTAATAATAACAATCTCGTATTTTGTTGTAGTGGTCATTGCCATAATGCATCCATCGCATACAAGGCTAAAATCACATAGCATATGAATGGTGTCATCATTAGACACATGTCCTGCAAGGTATTGAGTGTGTATATATAGTACTTCAGGCTCATTTTGACAATCTCTGTAGCATACGTTTTCAAGTTGCAACTGTAGATAAATTTACTTAATAAACATGCAAGTTTCTATAAGCACTCAACAGGCAATTATGCAATTATTAACCATGTTGACCGTTATTTCTAAATACTCCATCAGTAAGCCCACCAAGTCACAAGAAACATGGATGGAAACATGGATAGCTATTCGTAATTTTGAAGCATGATCCCTACAGCAATTTGCTGTACTTTATTTTGCTTGATGGATTACATGAACAAGCCTTTATCCTCATAACCACATATGCAATTATAATTACAATAATTATTCAGTAGCCAATTAGCCAAGTTGTTTTTCTTTGCTGTTAAAATTCCCACCATGTGGTAAAGCTACATTTTCTTCAAAATATTCCAAATAGTACATTTAAATATATGATGCAGCTGGTAAAGTCAAAGTTACTATAACATGATTTTAATATAAATAGTTGTGTTATACACTCAGGATGGAGTTTGTATGTGTGATGATGGGTATGATGGAGAAGATTGTAGTACAGTAACAGACACAGAAAATATTATCCTTTACATCATTGATGGCTTTGAGGATATTCATGTTAATCGCAAATTATGGATTCATGTTACCGGGGCTGTCATTAAAAATACATGTCCATTTGAGCCATACAGTAAGTCTATGAAGTGTCTATGTGTAATGATATATCAGTTGATTTATTGTTGTATAATTAATATTGTTTGCAATAGGAGGAACATCTTTACACTTCAATGGTGATGGTGTCCGATTAGCAGTTACTAAGCCATTTGATGCTAGTAATGTAGTTGACTTTACTTTTGTCTTCTACTATGGAGATGATTGTACACAAAAGAATAGTGGTGATCAAGTCACAGTTGCTGTGTCAAATGATTTTGGTATCAGCTGGAATGTGATAAAAATTCTTGGTTAGTAGTAAAGCCTTTGGAAAAATACTTACTCTGTTACGTATAGTTGCACAGTTAAGGCAATGCACAATAATTATTTTTATGCTGCTTTAACCAAAGCCAAACACATTATCTTTTATCTATCAGCATATCAAAAGTGTGAAGACTGGTTTATACTCCAGTGGCAGCTACTATAGGTCTTTTTTTCATTATAGCTACTATTGAAAAGAATGATTTATAATCTCCATACAGTAATTCATAAAGACTTTTATGGCTGTCACTGGAAAACCAATCTTATCAATTGTTCACAAATATTTTGAAGGCAAGTTTATTTCTTTAGCTCCCAAAACAGGGCAGTGGGGTTATGTGTAGCAATTTTGTACATGTTTTGAAGCAATTCCTTACTTTTCAGTGCATCCACTGTAAAAAATTTTGAAATCCATGAAAATCCTTAAGTTTCTAGGGGGCTGTTCCCCTTCTCCATAACCTACTATCCTGGTGCACCCCTTGTCAAACCCTGGATTTGCCCTGAATATATAGTGCTGGGCTAAGCGACAAATTTTGCATGAAATGTTCACATTGTGATAAAAGCACCACATTTCTGTGAACGTTGAATATGGTATATACTAAATAACTTGAGATACAGTGCCACATCAGAATTATCATGTTTTGGAGCTTTAAAATAACAAGTGAGACCAATTTTATCTGCCCAGTAAGCCACACAAGTAATACGTACATTTGAAGTTATCTTGTAGCTTTAATATACGTATAGCATGAAAATTTCATATGCAATCAGAAATTCTACAAAATGTCATACCTCGTACTATTTAAGATTATGATCTGCCAACCTAGATGTATGGACACCTCCTTTGATCACTTTCTAGATATGATCATCCTTATAAAAATGCTAAGATTTTGTGCTGATATTTTGAAACATTTTGAACTGAAATGTTAAAGTTATGCAATCAAAACTTCCAAAGTTTGACTATATTTTAAGTTTTGAAACTGGGTAATAACCAGTAAAGGATCTACGTAGATGGATTTCTGTGGCTTGGTAAAAGTTTGCTTCATTGGATGCATGCTGCTGAAATACAGTGTTATACAGTAGGTAATTTGATATGATGGATTACCAACATGGCAATTATGATTTATTCCTTAAATAATACTGTAGCATAAAATCTTCAGAAACCTTTTTAAATCTTAGATCTGCTGCTGATAATTGTGTGTACTTTTCAGGAATACATGGTGATCAAGGGCTCATAACAGTACATGTTGCCAAAAAGATAAGAAAGAAAAATTCTATGATTGGATGGTTTCAGTTCCAGCATGGAAATGGGACTACAGATTCATGGACTTTAGACAATGTGAACATTTCTCTCTCTTTAACCATTAAAGGCAGCAATGAAAGTGAAGAGGGTATTTCTTGGATCTATGGTGTGATCGGTGGAATAATAATTGTGATAACTGCTTTGGCTGTTTTCATTGTTGTACAGTGCTGTAGAAGAAAGCCTAAAAGCATTAAAATTGTACGCATGAATGCATCTAGTGGAATGGAATTCCAAAATCCTACCTATATGGAAGGAACCATCCGTAAGACTTCTGGATCTTTATAAGAGAAAAATGATACAATGCAACAAATGCAAACTTTTTTTTCAGTAGTGTTTTAGTTCCCCTATAGTAGTAGTGCCTTACTTATTTAACAGTGAGCACATCACAGTATTAGTCATATGTTGCATAGTTTGACACAACAGTAATTTGGTTAGGTACTGTTTGTTGTAGCAGCACTCACTCTGGTACCTACAGTACATTTGTATACATTTTCTGTTATACTAAACATTGTGTGAAAAATAATACAATAATAATATCAGTGTTCACAAAGTAGACATGTACGTAATACCCTGTACTTACCACATATCCTTACTTTATCATAAAGCTGTCAGATGCTTGCTCTTTAGAATGCACATTGACCATTGGGAAATTTGCTGTTTAATTCATCCAGTTTACAAAAATACATACTTTCCATTTTGTTGGATTTTTATGTCACTTGGGTTGGGTAGCTACATATTTTATATGTAACATGGGCACGAGTGGTCTGCCTGATATGTCCACCTGAAGCATGAGGGCTGAGGGTGGACATATCAGACAGACCACGAGTACCCGTGTTACAACTATTATGTAACGCTTCTATCAGGTGATTAACCACCCATGCCAATACAAGTGACACTGCTGGATTCATTTTATATACATGCCTGAAAGATTCAATTGTGTGGCTAGGTAGCAGGAAACATTGCAGCTACGTTTGCTATAATAAATGGACGAGTCCTAAAGATCACAGAAAAGAGAAAAGTTGAGTTTTTGGGAATTTACAAGTGTTTTAATGCTATCGAGTTGTTTAAAGACTAATTACAACATGTAGTAAAGGCTTAAAGCAAGAGTTAATAATTGAGAGAAGAGTGTACAACACAATACAGAGACTCTACAAATGATTCAGCATGATTCAAAGGGATTCCTCTGTAAATTCTGTGATTTGTAGTATATTCTATATGTGAAGATTGCTTTAATCATCACATTTCTTTGTTCTTCCGTGTGCAATCATCGCATTTCCTTTTTCTGGTAGTGTGCACTTGTTAACACGCCTGAGAGAATCCCTTTGAATCACACTGAATCATTTGTAGAGGCTCTGTATTGTGTTATTAGACACTCTCCTCTCCACTATTATTAACTCTTGCTTAAAGAGATAAGCTTCATTGCAGCATGGTTAACTCGTGTTATCTGTAATGTGGGTATGGCCAGTATTTGAAAATGTGCTGAAACACTTGTGCATGTACAATAAGACTAGTACTTGCCTCCAAGAAATGTTTCCCAACTTGTAGAATGGAAAGGATACTGAAATACATCCATCCGAGTGCTTCTTGTGGCAAAACTCCAACTCGTGATAATGGTCATGTGAGAATTAATTTATTCCCACAATTTCAGTCTAAGCTTCTATAAAACAAACTGGACAGTACCACTACCTCATGAACTAGAGGGCATTATAAAATGACCTAACCACAGGGCATAAACAGATAATTCGTTGACCACAGGGTAATATCAGATATGTATACCCAAAAATTCCTTTGATCTGTCCACGCAAAGTGTTACATTTAATAGTTATACCGTGGCAATGAGGAATTTGCCTGATATATATGCCCAAGGGCGCTGGCATATACATCAGGCAAATCCCAAGTGGTCATAGCATAAGTAATATATACCACTCAGGCATGCTCGCCAAATAGGTGAAGGAAGACAAACCTGCATTACCACATTACTTTTATACAGAGGTTTGCAAACATCGATTGTGGGTTTAATTGTGGGCACAAAAAGAAATGATTGTGCATTTTGCTGGTTGTAGTGATACCATTTTAAAACCAAATAACCACTTTGTGGATGCCTAAAGTAACATAAGGTGCTAAAAAATACTTAGCATATGAGGCGGAAGGGTGCTAGTGTTGGGGGTGCCCAAAATTTGTGATGGTAGTAGTAGGTGTGCAAATTCTAGGGGCATGCCCCCCTACCTCCCAAGGAAACTTTTGAAAATTAGGTGTCAGGAGATTGAATTTGTGGGCATTTTCGGTGGTTTTAGCTTAATCTAATACTGTTCATGCTTGACTGTTGTATTAGGGTGACTGCTCTATTAGAGTGTCTTGATCGTGATTGACTAGTTTCTGGAAACCTTGCTCATGTGACAACTATTAGCACCCACAGTAAAATAGTTGAGGGTGCTGGAGCACACCCTCTTCTGCTGCCTATTTTTAGGCGTATAAGTTGAGAATGTCTGAGCCATCTTGTCATGTGGTTGAAATGTGCTGTGTAAAAAAATGATCCCCACATTGCAAAATGATCGTGATGCCTAGCAACTGAACCATACAATCCTGACTCAGTCAATTATTTTTCCTTGAAAATAATGATAAAACAAAAGATGTTAAACTCAAATAATCAAAGGGAACTGATGCTTTGTAACTGCCTCAGCATCAAAGGCAGTTGTGGTCAGGGCTATATCATCTATCACCCTAACCACAGGCGATATCATGATATCGCACTAACCTCACCAGATATCGCACTAACCACAAGGCGATATCATGATATCGTACTGTACTCAAGGCAATACATGAAATATAGCCTTGTGGTTTCCTGTGATCCGAGTAGCCCTACTAGCTCCCAGGGGTTTAGTGTAACTCAGTTTCACTATCATAATGTATTTATTTACACATGAAGTATGTATGGCAACCTGTTGGCTATTTGAATGTTCCAAACCCCTCAGCATTAGCAACACTATTAGTAACTCAATACAGCTGTTAAAACTCTACCGAATAGTTGACTCCATTTTGTGCACAAACTTATAGGGAGTGATGGATATGTCAAGGAAATATTTGTCCAGTCCTCTCCCAGTCACACAATCAGTTAGATTATGGGAAGCAAATCTTTTGAAAGATTTGATATTTTACCTGACATGTAAAGGGCTGAACAAACATCTAATACATTCAAGCTTATGCTTTTTGCAAGAGATTAGAGTAGTGCAATGGCAGACCATTTAAGTGGACCTTTTATGTTCAACTCAGACACATGCTCTCTTGCAGCTAGGATTGTAATACTACTACACATTATACATGTGATGGATCAAAACATTTAAAAATGGGTATCCATTATGGAGCCTGGTCCAGCTACCTAGTAGCAATATTTTATAGCAAATAATCACTCTTCAGCAAACTTTCATCGCTTTAGATCAATAGAAACGCAACTGAAACATTTAGAAGTACTTGGAATAGTTTAAAGCACAAAACGATTATTATTTTTAGAGGCATTTATTGAATGTGAAGATGCTACCACTTTCAAATGATAAATGCAGTATAGAAGACAAACAAGTGTTTTGCCACTATAAATGTTTGTAATAATTATTTCTTCAAGTGATAAACTGAATTTGGTTTACTAAGTTTAAGAGAAACTTGTCAGCAGCTCATCAAGTAATATAAGGCTCTTTCGAAAAAGGGGAGGGGGAGAGTTCTGTGAAAACCTTTGATCCCCTGGATCTTCCCTTGAGTGATGTCCTAACCTGGTGAATCAACCAGTGGACCAGTGAAGATAATCACCATCTGCATGTGTAATAACCCCTGGAGTTAATCCCTGGTGCCGGTGTGAGGCTCCCATAAAGACAACCCCATAGTGTTCATTCTGCTTCCATTGCTCTCCTCTAGCGGCAGCAAAGATTCCCTATGTATTCTGGCTAAGTGATGTACCCAAGCTAGATCCCCAGGTAGACTAAGGCACAGACTTCGAGGCATGGAAATAGGCTCAATGGATGTTGTACTCAACGCTGTCTGGTCTAAGTGGCAAGTCAGCATTAACTCTTTGTAAATACTTACAGCAGTTGTCTTAGCGAGGAGGATAGAAATAACACAGATGCAATATTACAGTATTTGACTGCTCTATTAAAATACATCAATAATACAGAGAAATGGATGTGAATTACATTGATGCATTACACGTAATTTATTTTGATGCAGTGTAAGCGACCAATTATCCCAAACTTTAAAACCACCGTAATGAATTCAGAAGTTTACAATACTATTCCACATATTCATAAGACATTTATTTGGAGAACTCCAATGGTGTAGCTTATTCTACGAAGATGAACTTTCCATCCTTTAGAGTACATGTGTGAACATTACAGCAGTGTTGATATTTATGACCAGATAAAGAAAAACATTATTGAAATTGCATTCACAAAGTTACAACTCAAGTGTAACTTTGTCTGACAAATTGGCCAAATGTTCATGTAAAAGTGTCTCTATGAAGACTAGGTAAGGATTAAGGTAAATGGAAGTAAATCTGTGAATATTTTGCATTCGCATTCATAACGTATGATCAACGAAACCAATTGCAACTAAATTTGGTTACAAGCAACATACATTTATGTATTCTAGGTTCACCAAATTATGTGTGATTCAACATATGGAGATATGGCACAAAGCAACTGACTGTGTCAAAAAATGCATATGGGATAATTTCATGAATTTCTGATACAAGGCTAGCAACACTATCAATCTTGCTGTAATTCAAGAAAGAGAGTTTACTTTGTTAGAAAACATGCCAGAAAAGTAAATCAGTCCTTAACTGAGCTGAAGCTATCTTGTAACACTGCTTCAGGTGGTTTCAAGCTTCAAGGAAATTTCACTGCACACTACACTACTTCATGAAAACCAGAGCAGCTAGAAACTACCACTTTGATACAGGCAATCACAGCATGGTGTATCTTCAGCACAGATATTAAACTATAGTTAGTTCGTCAAGGAGTTACAGCCCTGAAAGTTGATATGCACGAAATTTTTCAAGCAAAATTGCATAACAGTACTTCAATCAAATTAAGTTATCGCAAAAACCAGAAACTACTACTTTGGTACAGGTAGTCTCCATAGCTTGGTATATCTCCCATCAAAGTAAAAATTCAAGTCACCCCAGTCGCAAAGTTACTTCCATTTACCTTACTTGTAATGTACTGATTATTATGAAACTAAATGATTTGCTATGTAGTAGCTCATGGGTGCATGCTGGCATCACAGCTATCTAACTGGAATCAATCATAAAAATATATCATGGTACTTAAGTTAACACATTGAAAAAATAATGAAGACACGTACATCTATATTATACTAAGATCACCAGAGTAGAAAAGGTGCAGAGCATGCGATATTGATCGAAAATTAATGGGAATTTGACAATGGCTAGTTACCAGTGTTTGATAATTGGTAAATTATGGTGTGCAGAAATTGTTTATAACATGGAAAGTATAAAGTGGAATCAAATATTCAACTTATGAGAGATATTCTACAAAGTTCCTGGTGAAAAAATTGATATGACATTCCCAGAGATATTTATGAAGTAAAGTATAAATCTTGTTTATATAATAATAGGATGATTACGCTACGGTCTTAACATAAACAACAATGCCTCTGCATCTGGAGTTATAAGAGGCAAGTTAAGAAGCAAATGATATTGGTAGCTACGAGAAAATTCATGGGAAGATATGCATACAAGTTTAATACTGTACATATCACTGGCAAACGCTCTGTTCTTAATGGCGAAAAAGGTAAAACGCAAATGCATAGAACAACATAGCTAGCTATGCACTCACATTTATCAGAAGATTTTTCTGAGTCACCTTCATGTTGCAAGTTCACTGAGTCATGGTTCCAATGATTGAAATTCGGTGTATTCCAGTGTATATCCATTGCCAGGGATGGCCAACTTCAGAGTTAATCTTGGCTAAGATATTTGGTAGTTCACTTTACACATGATCAATCCGATCTAGATTCCGACAATAAAGGAGAATTCCCATCAGCAAATAGTAAATCATAACCTGCATGACCTCACCAATCAAAGAGCCGTGGTGCCATGCTTCAAGAATTTTAATAGCTACTCTATACAATGTTGAAAATAGTCTCGCGTGACCATACCTCTCCTCCGCCATGCTCACACTAATAGACTCTTTCCAAAACCACGCCCTCTTTAAAATAACTATGGTAACCGACTGGCCGCCATTTTGAATGGGGCCAGTGCAAATAATCTCGATTGGGCGTTGCATAGAAATTCGGTGTTGACAGCAGCCCGAACCATAGATTCTCGAGAGAGCTATGCCCGAACAGAGCAATTTTGATGAACAACAGACTATGGAACTCCTAGAGGTTACAGAATTAGTGTTTCTGGTCAGAGACAGGTGGTTATCAGGGCTGAGCAGGGTGTAAAACATCGACAGCACTAATTTCATTGTCTCCTGGTATCTCTCGCCCGGTGTACTAGTACAAGTGGGTACTGTTAGCATCTGTGAGCTCAGCTGCTGCTACAATCACAAGTTGTCAAATGCAGTATAGCCACTGAAGAATATTGGTAATAAAAGTATATATACCTCTTGGACAAGCTCTTGGATTATTAGTAGGTGAATAAATGACTATGGTACGTGCGAGGTAGCCTTGGTGTGTGTAATCTGAGCCGTTGCACATAACAAAACAAACAGGGTGTGAATTTCCAGTACAGAATTGAGTGACAGCACTGCCCATTCACCTGTGACTGCAATACAATTTGACATGCCGATGTAAATAAAACTTATTGTGAGCTGGTGTAAAAAACAGCTTACAGAGAGCTACCATCTATTACATAGTGAGACTAGTTTTAAGCTGGTACACATTGACAATGTACTGTGCCTCACTACTAGTGCTATGTGAAAATGTTGAACTGAAGCTGAAGTTGGGAAAGTACGGCAACAAACTGAGTCAGAAGAAAAGTCACTTCTTCAAAGTAAAGCATAGAGCCGCCCCCTGGTGTGGTGAGTATGTACTCCTCATGCCCACACTTATCTGAGGATAACACATTAGTCAAGTTTGCTACGAAACAAGACATTGTAGGGTGGCTACTCAGGCCCGTAGCCAGGGGGGTTCGGGGGGTTCTGAAGAACCGCCCTCTTGGAAAAAAGGTCCACAATTTTTGGTATACAAGTCCAAATTTTCAGGAGCAAAAGTCCATTAGCTACAGTTTACTAGATACCACTAATAAGAAACTAAATTAAGTGCTTCAAGTAACTCATTCATTGCATGGATTAAATGCAATGCAAGATCGAGATACTCTAATAGAGCAGTCAACCACTCTAATAGAACAGTCACAATATTTGGACCTTTACTAAAGGTCCACTTTTGGTCAAAAAGAACCCCCCTTTCAAAATCCCTGGCTACGGGCCTGCTACTGTGGTATATGTCAGTGTGTATGATCAAAATCATGTGCGTATGTGGTGGGGTATGATGAACTAATTGTATTATTATTCATATGAGTTGATGTATTGTAATTTAAACTGAAATGATACTTGAAGCATGGGATGGAACAATGGATTGTGCTGTTGCAATATCACTGCTTGTGCTACTGACGTGTACGTCTGCCAAGTATTCCTGGATACCATGTGGGCTGATGTACCATGCAGCACTATGCAATAATCAGATATATTTAAATGTTCTCAAAGATGTATCTTCTATGCTCAGTCGTTGAATGTGTTGACTCAGTGGATCTTAGTAAGCATGTACCATATACTTACAAAATGTCAGAAAGAGAAAAACCATTATTATCATTGATGAAAACCATGTGATACAATATAACGTAAGGTGTGTCCTCAGACACAGACTGCCACAGATGGGGTTGTACCCAATGAGTGGGTGTGGCAGGGAATAACAATTACAAAAAAATAATTTAGCAATAATATTAGAATACGGAAATGTAATTTGGGGACCCCATTATGTATTAGATCAACGTAAACTTGAGGGTGTGCAACGGCGTGCTACAAAACTAGTACCATCTTTAAGAGACAAGTCTTACATAGATCGACTGACATCAATGAATTTACCATCTCTTTTGTACAGGCACAGACGTGGTGACTTAATATTTCTTTTCAAGATGCTGAACGATTACTTCAATCTGGATCACTCCAACTTTTTTACTTTCTCCCACAATACACAAACTAGAGGTCATGCATATAAATTACTTAAGCCCCCTGCCCACCATTCATGTCAGGTAAACTATTTTGGTACTAGAGTAATTAATGATTGGAACAATCTTACGAGTGATATTGTAGGAAATTCTTTATTAAATAATTTTAAATCAGCTGTAGATAATTACTTTTATGACTATAGATTTATGTTAATGTAATAATTATATTCATAGTTAATTTTTGTTCATTGCATCTAATTTATGTATGTATATGTATGTAATTGAATGGGTGTACAGGCTTCTAAGCCTCAACCCAAATCACATCATAATCATAATCATAATAATGTCAAGATTTCATTTGGAGCAATCCTTGCCAAGAATATTCTTCTGGAAGAAGAGAGATGTTGAAGCTGCCAGGTCAAATATTCTCCTGTAGCTTGATTTAGATATGGTAGTCTCATCAATGAAATTAATACAGTTTTGAAAGGACAATGAAGATAGTAGGTGGTGGCCTTAATTCAATCGTACTGTAAAAACAAGGAACTCCCAGGTGATCAAATTCTGACTTGTTATTTATTTTTTCCTTGCTTATGCTCGATTTATTTGAATAATCCAAGAGCTTGTCCAAGAGGTATATACCAATATTCTTCAGTGGCTATACTGCATTTGACAACTTAATTGTGATTGTAGCAGCAGCTGAGCTCACAGATGCTAAGTACACAATGCGAGAGATACCAGGAGACAACGAAATTAGTGCTGTCGATGTTTTACGCCCTGCTCAGCCCTGATAACCACCCGTCTCTGACCAGAAACACTAATTCTGTAACCTCTAAGAGTTCCATAGTCTGTTGTTCATCAAAACTGCTCTGTTCGGGCTGCTGTCAACACCGAATTTCTACGCAACCGGCAATCGAGATTATTTGCACTGGCCCCATTCAAAATGGCGGCCGGTCGGTTACCATAGTTATTTTAAAGAGGGCGTGGTTTTGGAAAGAGTCTATTATAAGCGCCTGCAAGAACTAACGATAAGCACCCTGCGTGATAACACGTTTAGCGTCTCATTGTTAAGTCACCTGAGTATGACATCATGGAGTCATGTGACCAAATCAGCATAATAGAATCTAGACAGCGTTTCATCTGTGTTGATAGGCGACCACACTCATCATCAGCAGACTCGCATTTTTATATTTAGCTATTTACACTTCATAGCTAGCTGGGCTTTGTAATGAATGCCAACAACTGCAGCAACAACGGACAGCAAACACGGAAGTGGATGTGTAGCTAAATAAGGCCTAGCCAATCGTTTTTTTTTTTTGTTTGTTTGTTTCTGGTCCTCAAGTTGCAATTCAGCTTTAGATGAGGGCGGAATTCAGCGAAGTGACTGTTCAATTAGAGTATTAAATGATTTGTTACTGTTCTATTAGAGTATAGCTATAGCTACTGGTCACCATGTCCATTTCTTGCAGGTTTTCACTGACCAGTAAATGTTATTAAATTATAACACTGAGACTCTTAAACAGTTAGATTTAGCATACTTGTTGCAGCCCAAATAGTCTACTGTGTATTTTTCAAAAATCTGCCTGATGCGGGAATTTCCCGTATAGCTAGAAATTTCAGAAGGGATGCGGGTGATTGACCAGAAACACAATTACCAATTGAAGTGGCCTAATTATTATTATTATTAGGCCAATGAAACTTAATTACCAGTTTCTCGCTCAGATTTTTGAAAATTTGATGCGGGCGGGTGGTTATTATTCATTATTCATTATTTTTCCAAAAGCACAACACACATCCCAAACATGAAGATTTATGCCAAAAAACAGTGAGATTTATATTGATTACTCTTGCATTAAATAGCTAAAGTACGTTACTAATCTATAACAAGTGATTTTTCCATTAGAGTATAGCTGATTGCTCTATTAGAGTAAAAGTGACTGTTCTATTAGAGTATTTCGATCTGAAATACCAATAATGAAATTCCATGCGGGTGTATCAAAAGCATGCGGGCGATGACGCGAAACTGCTAATCAAGTTTCATTGGCCTTATTAATACTTTACAGAACTGTACAGATCAATAAACAAAATTAAACAATATTTAAGAGCTTATAACAATTAAATTACAGAACTGAAGGTCTACCATGTCTTGCACTGGTAGCCATAATTAATTACTTACAAATTACAATAAGCTATATAACTACAAATAATAATTACAAGGGGTAGCTATAAAGAGTACAAGTTAAAGAATAAAATAGTTTGTAGGAGCTGGAATGTTTAAACATTTGGAACAGGGGCAACGGAAATAAAAAGTACAAAGGTTATTACTGTCAAAATTGTTAACAAAATGATTCCAAAAATAATTCTTGAGTTTGAATTTGATAGTTAGGAGGGTTTGGGATAGGTCAATTAATGGTAAGCTGTTCCACAATCTGGGTATACGGTAGAAGTAGGAATTCATTACACTGTTTTTAGATGCTATCATGTGTCTAAGTTTGTAGCCTGCTGATCTTGTGGGTCCAGAGATAAATTCCACAAAGTTTAATATGTTGAACTTTTCAGATGGAAATTTTACTGATTTTATAAAAAACATGATGTCAGCCTAAGACATCCCAGCCTTCTCGTGGCTATACATTAATTTACTATAGCTATAGTAGTCTGGTGATCTTGTGATTCTTATGAAAGGTGTCTGTATACATGAGTAGACATCGCATAAGTCACCAATAATCTTAATTGTTGCTACTGTTGGAATTTTAAATTTTTTTAGTTGGCATGATTTCTTTTATTTATTTATTTATTTAGGCTTTATGGTGTAAAAAAAAGGAAAAAGGTAAAAAAAAGGAAAAGAAAAAAGCACCAAAGGTCTATTGGTAGCTAGCAACCAACAGCCATAAAATACGTACAATTAATACTAACTACTTAAATGATTACATAGTTACATAGTTAAGATTAGAAGTGATTAAAATTGGTTGTTGGAGGTTTAGTTTGGTGACTTCTGGAGCATGGACACAGGTAATGTAGAGTGCAGTTGTTGTTTTCATCAAAGTTAGTCAGGAAATGGTCCCACAGATATGATTTCAGTTTAGATTTCAGCAAACAAACTGACATGAAACCACAAATGGTTATTCCATATACCGAATAATTTGCAAATCATTCTTTCAAGCAGTTTACCCTGTAACCATGCCAAAAATTTAACATTGCATTTTTCAAAAATTGTACACAAATCTATTGTTATTAATATTATTTTATCTGATGTGTACAAAGTGTGGGCTGTAAATGGTTACATTATGTTCTTACTGTCCTCCGAATTTGAAGTAAATTGGCTGAAGCAAATTGGCTGAAGCAAGTCAATTTTGTAAGTGGTGCAATAGGAAGAATAAAAAGATGAAGAAAAATATATAAGACAAACTTTGAAAGTGCATATCTCGTCAGTGAAACATGGCTGGGAAAATTCAGCTCAAATTTGAAACAGAAGGTGCCCCACTCTGAGGGAGTTTCCACAGAAATGGTTAGTTTCCATTTAGTTACTATTGAGTTGTGGATGCGTGAAATGGTATTTTCATAGTTCCTGTAAAACATACACTTGTCTGTTGTGTGGCTGCTTGGCCGCACAAAACACTCTCATGAACCTTGATCACTTAAAATATATTTTGTAGCCTGGCATCGGAAGTTAATGTAGGTTCTTGTCAAGTGGGGTTGCCATGTATAGTGGGGGAACAATACAGTTCCACTTGGGGGAGACATATATGATGTGTACTGTACAATTTAGCTTTGGCTGGTGTATAGAGATAGTTCTACTGGGAAATGTGTGAAGAAGACCTATAGAGTCATGTAGGTTTTGTTATAAAATAGCATCATGATGAGCATTCCAGTTGAGGTTGTCATTGGTTAAATCTTTGTGGTTGTGTGCAGTGCTAATGAGAATGTCCAATACTGTATATACTAAAGTATTACATTGAAGTGAAATATAATGCATTTTAGAAGAGTTGAATGATAAAGCACTCCAGAAAGAAGGAGATGTTGTTGTGTATGATAAGCCCAGACAGCGAAGGCCCTAAAATATTACTCTATACCCTATAGATACTGCTGTGAGAAGGTATACAAGCTAACACAAACTGAAGTCTGTTAGTTTAGTTTTACCTTTAACAATAACAATATCTTGCTAAAGCAGGAACCTTTGCACAGGGAAGTATTTTAAAGCATCCTGCACTAGCACAAGTGTATAGCTGTAGCTAACGCATTATATGCTTGCATGCATACATTGCAGTTCGGTTTTTGTTGCTGGCATGTACAACAGCACAGGGTTATAGCTATAGGATAGGGCATGGGTGGGCATTTCCCTACCATCAAAATTATTACTCTACTTTCCCAACCATCACCAACAGTTTTGCCCAAAATGCCAGCCTATTTCTATGCAAGACTTTAAAAGTAATACACAAGCAACCTAATACAACATATTTAGTATAGCTGCATATCACATGCACGGTGGCTTAACAAAGTTCTTAAACAAGTTAAAACACAAGACTTGAACAAGTTGTTTGACAATGTAACATGATCAAATAGTGACTGCGAGGGAAAATTCCTTGGAAATACCAATGACCTCTCTTCCTAAGTTGCATGTGAGATGCATTTGAAATTGAAATTGTAGCTAAACGTTGACGAAACACCATGCCATTGGATTGTACTAAGGAACTGACATGGATGGTGGCCAATAATATAGGATGGTTGCAGTAGACGACTTGCTGAGTCTGAATCAAAGAATGTATTGCAAACGAGTGTGCCGAGATTTTGCAAAACACCAAAAAATTAAGCAGTCAAGCATGGCATGTTAAGTGGACAGATAACTTTTAACAGCTGTACTGTTGACCCAGTAAGTGTATGTTTAGCACCTTGGCTTACAATATAATATATAGAGTGCAGAGTGATGTGTTTAATAATTGTTTCTTGTGGCAGGTCGACTTGAAGTCACATGACTTCTGCTACCACGATCATCATTGGATTGGTTTCCTGCATTCAAGTGTATGTTGTTTATTGGTCGTTTGTTATTTGCATGCAGCATCATTTGTTCAACACTACAGGACATAGCTAGCTTGTCTGCATTGCATACACTTAATATGATTTTTTAACAATGCCTCGACTCATTAATGGGAGCATGTTTCTGGGAATCATGCATGCCCTTCCAACAGAGAATTTCTGGTTACACCCCTACAACAGCAAATGGAATAATATTCTAAAGTAGCTAGCAGAAGTTGGAAACAGCACAGCTAGGATCCAAAACACCTTCTGCATCCATGCATGATCAATATCAAAAGCAAAAACTTTTGTCCTTAGTCTGTAATTCACTTATCTGATACTTTTTTAAATTCTGTCTGGAATCTTTTCTGCATTCATCAGTTTTGTGTTAAGTTTCTGCTGTTGTTGCTGTTTTTTTCTGCCAGCTAGCTAATGACACAATTTAATCAAAGAATAGAATTAATTACCTGTGTCATTAGTATCAATCAAAGAATGGAATGAATTACCTGTAGTTATAGCTATCTATTGTACTATTCATGCTATATCTGCATGGGCCTGCAAGAAGACGTATTCATTTATTTTATTTTTTATGGTTACTGGGCAGTCATGAGCACTGCCTCCTAGGGTAAAAAAAGGATTACAAGGTTAGGTATATCTAGCTATCAGTGTGGTGCTAAATAATTGTTAGTGAGAAGTGATTGTAGTTAGCTGTAAGTTCATCTCTTTCAAGTAGCTAGCTACATGTAATACTAGCTAAGCCTGTAATTTGTTGTATTAATTTACATGTAGCTACGTATTTATACAGGCTAACGCTGTATAGCGTAAAATAGTCTTGTGCAGTGGCATAGATTACTTGATCGAGAGAGTTTATGACTATGGCAGTGGTATAGTACCGTAGCCAGTGAGGTTAAACCGAGGTGCTAATTGAAAACTTAATATAAAGTGGGTGTACTCATCACGTGAGGGACTAATTTCCTGTTCAGTGGGTAGATTCTTGGAAGCGGCAACCCGGCAGTGAGTGTGCGACGATGTGGTGGAACTGGTTATCGCTGGGTCTGATTACAATTTTGTACTACTGTGCATTGTGCCATGGAACAAGTACGTTTGTGTGTATGTACCTTCACGTTTCAACGGTGTGCTGATACGAGGATGGGTGTGTTCCGTAGTACATTCTCCTGCATCACGACCGCACTCTGGTCGAGACGGCTCGTGGGCGCGTCAGTATAAAATTTCGTTGCAGTACGAGTTACCGCTGGAGTTATGGGTCGTAATTCGGTGTGTAAAAGCATAGCCGGATAATATATACCTTAAACCCATTATGGTAAAAGTGCCGCCGGCTACACGTGTGGACAAAAGGGCGGATTCAGACTTTTTAAGTTGGTCTTGAGTTGCAACTTCTTCAGTCTAGCAAATAATTACTCGTCAGCAATGTTTCACTGTTAGATTTAGGCCATTATAAATGCAACTGAAGTCTTTACTGAGATCACTTCAAACGATAATTATTTTAGAGGTGCCTATTGCGTATTTTCAGCTGCAAACAAATCATCCTGTGGAGAGTTCAGCCACAAACAAGTCACCCTGTGGGAAGTTCAGCCACAAACAAGTCACCCTGTAGAGAGTTAAATAACAAACAGATCACCCTGCGGGGAAGATCAGCCACGTTTACAAGGCCAGCTCTGGAGTAGGCCATGGCTCACTCAACATTTTTAAAACTAGTCAATTTGACTAGTAGCTATATGAATATCATAGTAGCCAGTACAAGAAGCCATACAAATATGAGTGCAAGTCTGCTGCTTCTTTTAAAACTTCACTCAAAACTTCTTGTAAATTATATAAAACACTAGTCTGTAGTGCATGAAATGGGTTAGAGGACTTACTTTATACCAGTCTCTCAAACATGGAATATTGGGGTAGGTAAAAACAGTGGACCCGGGACCAGGGGACCTGACTCTTCTTGGAATTTTATACCCTTCACAATATTCTATGCTTATACTAGGTACCTTTGCAAGTAGACTTGCATGATTAATCCACTTTTTCCCTCATCATGGTGTCTTACACAATGTTTAAACCAATTAGAAGTTATAAGTGCCTCTGAAAAAAGTGTCTGAAGCTGTAGGCCACTTGCCTGCTCATAATAAGCATACTAATCTACTATTTCGACTCCCTACTAAAGTTTAGAGCATAACCTAAGATGACATAACAGTTGTAATGAAGACAAAGATTGGTGAGAATTAGTTCAAAATTGTGTACTCCAACTGTTGAACGGCGTAGGGAACCTAATACTCATCTCTACAACCAGAGTTCAAGTATTCCACCATGCTTTCCCTACAAAGCATCTAGAAACCACCAAGAGATCAAGAACAGAACCAAGAGAAGGATTTACAATTGGGTGGGAGCTGGTTGTTCCACTATTAAATACTGTAGAGTCCTAAAATGACCACTGTGTGTTTAATTATCTAGCAGTTTATGTGTGCATTTTTGCTCATACAATATGAGATGTGACATGCTGAAATTTTTCCTGGATGTTGGTTAGATCTTCATAAATATACAGGATTTATTTTTTTCAGATTTTTGCGAAGTTCCAGTGTGAGGCCATGACCAGTCATTGAACCATTGTCCAATAATTGAAACACACAAGTATATGGAGTTTTGGTGATTGAGCCATGGTTCTGAACATAGTTACTTTGACTTTACACATTTTCGGATGTTACTGGTCAGGGGAAGCACCTTTTGACACCCAACTTGGTACATTGGAAGACGAAATCAAGTGGAATACATCTGCCAAAAATCATGTTCCAGGAATATTCAGATGAGAAAGGATGAGCGGCAGGAGTAAATATTCGATGAATTGGTTGCTTATGCTAGAGAGTGCGGCTACAATCAAGTCACCCTGTAGAGAGTTCAGCTACAAACAAACCACCCTGTAGAGAGTTCAGCTACAAACAAGTCACCCTATAGATATATAGTTCAGTAATAAACAAGTCACTGTGTAGAGTTCAGCTACAAGCAAGCCACCTGGTACAGATTGCAGCTGCAAACAAATCACTTTGGAGAGTTTAGCTACAAACAAGCCACTCTGTACAGCGTCCAGCTGCAAACAAATTCCAAAGGTTCAGCCACAGACAAACACTACAAACAAATCACCCTTTGGAAAGTTCAGCTATAAAAAGTCACCCTGTAGTGAGCCCTGCTACAAACAAGTCACTCGATGGAGAGATCAGCTACAAATAAGTCATCCTGTAGAGAGTTCAACTACAGAAAACTATAGAGAGCTCTGCTGCAAACAAGACACCTGATAGAGAGTTCAACTACAAACAAATCACCCTGCGGAGAGATCAGCTATGAATAACCTGTGGAGAAGTCAGCCACAAACAAGTCACCTGTAGAGTTCAGCTACAAAAAGGCTCCCAGTAGAGAGTTCAGCTACAAAGTCACCCAGTACCAGTGGTGTTCAGTTGCCAACACGTCACTGTGTTAGCAACAAGAAAGTCACCCTGTATAGATTTCAGCTGCAAACAAGTCACCCTGTGGAAAGTTCAGCCACAAACAAGTCACCCTGTTAAGAGATTACTTACAAACAAGCTACAATGTAGAAAGTTCAGCTGCAAACAAACTCCAATTTGAAAGGTTCAGCTACAAACAAGTTACCCCTACAAACAAATCAGAGTTCATCTACAAAAAAACCACCCAGTAGAGCATTTAGCTTCACCATGTAGAATTAAACAAGTCACCCTGAAAAGATTCCAGCTACAAAAAATTCACAGCTAACTGGCACAAGAAAACTTCTTAAGAAAACTACTTAAATTGCATATGTGCAAAAGATACCTAATACCATTTGTGACCGTCTCAGCAAAAACCTGACTTGTTCGCACTTTTAAAAAAATTTTTTTATTCACTCAACAATATCAGTAGTGTCCAAGGAATGGACCACCAAAGTTTCAGCCTTCTGTGGTGTGTAGTTTTGGAATTATAACGATAGACAGTAGGAAGAGCAAGATCATCGATTTGTACAGCGACTATTATACTGATAATAAACTACAGGCACTTACATTCGCAGCCATACCTTCCATTTGGATTAGTCTACAATGTTGCTATTTGGCTTAAAACGTTCACCATGGATCAGCACAGCAGCCAAGGTATAGTATTAGCCCTGTAGATACTTGCGCATATGGGTATGTAGGCGGTCTGGTAGAAAAAATGATGACAATCTTGTTTACGTTTACTGCATCGTACACAAACGCACATGACACGCATATCGTTGGAGCTAGAGAAACGACACAAAGATTTTCGAACTCTCCATGAACAGGCGAATAAGATGGTATATAGTTTTAATTGATTTGAGTCTTCCTTTTTTGAGTACTGGCCCGATAAAAACTTGCATAGTTTTTTTTGTAGCATGCGTAATTTTATGAATTATTTTTAAATTCCGATTTTCTCAATACGCATGCTTGTGCGAACAAGTCGGGTTTTTGCTGAGACGGTCACATTTACTAATTCATTTGAAAAGTCTGTACATATTAAATGCCAGTTACAATAGGAAAACTAAGTGCATGTCATTCCATATTATTCAAGTGCATGAAATGCCGTAAATGTACTATTATACTGGGGCTACTTAATAGCCATTTTGTTTTCAGCTCACACATAATTAGGCACCCCTTCTAATATTGATAAGTACACCATAGATAAGTTGTATACCAATAATGGTGCTTTAATCCACCCAGTAACAATATTTTGCCAATCTATCCCACTACTTACTAATAGATTATCTTGATTTTTCAACACAAAATTACGCACTGTTTAGGTACAATAATTATTTTAAAATGCCAGTATAATTTATAATCCTCCCATACCTATTAAATCTGAGATTATGCTGGCATAACCACTGCATCCCTAAGTACTAGAAATTTTAAATTTGCATATGAATTTGAATAGTAATGAAACAAGGGATTTCATCTATGTACATCTGCAGCCATAATTTAATTTCTACTTCAGTCATTGCTGTACTATTGATTGTACTTGTACAGTATTTCCCTTGTTTCTTTATGTATGTATATAATTCCTGCTCAAACTACGTTTCTGTAATTTATAACCAGTCATGACTATCAGTACTAAAATGAATACAGCAAATACTCAGATACTTGTTAAGATCATGTGATCCAACTTACATGATGCATTTTTCATTAGATTGTGGCATCATGAAATCTGTGTATGCATCATTGTTGTAACTTGAAAAACTTGCAAACTACGTATGATGCTAAGTATGGCTACATGTAGTTACATAGCCTTCTTGAGTATGTACTCAATTGTTATCAATGAAGAGTACTGAAATACTAAAAAAATCATTTTAGCTCTGGACTTTATCCACCATGACATCATGAGCACAAGATAGCCGCGTTATTTGGGGTACCAATGTACAGGCACTTATGGAGAAATTGTTTTGATTGATCATATTTCACTCGTAAAGAAAGATACTGACCAGTAACCAACAGGTATGGGTAAAACATAACAAAAACCATTGCAAACAAGCGTTATCTCGAAAAATTTCCACCATGAGTTACAAATCGTTTATTGTGTTGTCTTGTACCCATACCTGTTGCTTAGAGCTCGATATCTCCTTCACTGGCTGAAATATTATTGATCAAAACAATTTCTCCATAGGCGTCTGTACATTAGTACCCCAAATAACTCGGCCATCTTGTGCTCGTGACGTCATTGTGGATAGAGTTCATTACATATGAAATAAAAGTCACAGTTGGAAGCTCATCCTTCATTGTACATCTGTAATGCTTTTCCCATATGAAGCAATGTAAAGGAAGAGTGGTTTATATAGTTAGCAATATTATTATACAAGCAGTTGGAGCAAAGAGAATAGACTATAGACAATTGTAGCTGCTTATCAGATTAAATTAGGAGGGAAAGCTGAGTAGGCTAAAATGTATATGGTGTCACAAGTTGCTATGTAATACATATGACACATAAGATACATACATGTGAGATATATATCTATCTTGTATATAGCCACTAGATATGCTACTTTCTATGTTAGCTACATTGACATTTGGGGAGATGGCATTCCATCATTGTTACTGATGACTACTGAAACTCAACCAGTTTCATATATGATTGAAGCTCCAGCAATACAGTTTTATCAGAATGGTACTATGGTTAATGGTGCTGAAGTGGTCGTTAACTTTCCTCAGGAAGTTATAGTGTCACTATTTACTAATGCAACTAAGGGGATTTATGTAACGACAAGCAGTTATGAAGTAACAGTAATAGGTCAAAACCTAGTTGAAACTCCAAATTATGTATCTGCTGATACATTCTTTGTTCTCCCATTTATTAGCTCATGTGACAATGTTTTTGTATACTATAGAATGTCGGTAGACTCAAATAGTCGTGTTAGTATGATACTATTGATTGGCATAGAGAATGATACAACAGTGACAGTATTTCCTTATTATGATATATTAGTAAGAGCAGAGGGTGTCATGAGACATGTAATTGGACATGCAGAATATACTTTTAATCTAAGTAGACTAAATACTGCAATTATGGGAGATAGTTATGCTTCTGACTTCAATGTAGCTGGGATTAAGGTTGTTACAAACAAACCAGTGGCAGTATTTAGTGGTCACAATTGTGCTGTAATACCAAACAATTTTGCTGGTTGTGATTATCTGATAGAGCAAATACCACCCACCTCATTATGGGGTAGAGTATATTATACTGCACCATTAGCTACTAGAAGGTCATATACTATTAAGATTTTAGCTACTTTTAACTTCACTGTTGTTGATATTTACTGTAACAATTCAAAGGAATCTAATTCCATTGGTGATGGAGAAATTATTAAAAGAACATATAGTTATCAAGAACATTGTGCTATTTATTCAAATAAGGAAGTATTTGTAGCACAGTTTAGCCATGGACAAAATGATGACAATGTCACTGGTGATCCAATGATGACCACAGTACCTGCCACAATACATTACACTAACAAATTTCTTTTTTCTACCATCCACTATCCAAATTATTCACACTATGTTAACATCATAGTATTAGCACAGTATCATCAACCTGACATGATGTACGTGAAATCAGGAGGAGTGAACAAGTCACTAGACACACTGGATTATTATTGGGCACCAATTAAAGTTAACGATGTCATTGAAGCATATGCTACATATGTGACTATATCAAAGGGTGTGGTGGAGGTCATCCATACTAACAAATTAGCATTGATGACAACAATAGTGTACGGGTTTGCCAGATATAAAGGCTATGGTCATCCTGGTGGATTCTGCATTCAAAAATTGCATGACCCAACAGGTACGTATGAGGTATGACCCATATTTGCAATGTAACATTGTTAATGTACACATAGTGATAGCAGTTGGCTTAAAATCTTTATAAACAGGTGTTTTGTTGCCCTTGTAGTGATTCCTCCATCTATAAGTATAACTGCTACTGGTAACCGGACTGTTGGTCAGCCACTAGCACTAGAGTGTACTGCAATTGATGTGGACTGTGGCACCGCCAGTGCAGAATTTGTGTGGTCTACTGGTGGAATACAGCTGAAACAAATCGAAGGGACTGATATTTGCTTTAGATATGGTAACTCATCAGTGTGTACAGACACATACAATATCTCAGCATTGAGCACAAGTGATGATGATAGTGCATATGATTGTGACATTGTTATCTATCACAGCCCACCAGTAACAGCCTCTGGTAGCATCAGTTTAAACTTGGATGGTATGACTACAGGGCATATGGTGCATTTATAATGTTTGTTTCTGGTACATAGTTCCTACTCCATTTATCACTACATATGCTCATGCATCCACCATGGTGGGTTTTACCCAGCTAGTTGGGTGCAGAGCTACCACAGTTAGAGGAGTGGAGTTGAATGCAGTGCAGTTCAGCTGGATGGGTCCTACAGGGAATACTCTTATCAATAACACTAGAGTGGCAATCCTACCCAAACGTCAACATCAGAACAATTTCTCTAGTGAGGTTTTGTTTGATTACCTTAGAGAGGGAGATCAAGGTGTATACACATGTACTGTGGTTATACTGAATGCTAGAGTATCAGCATCTTTAAATACTCTTCCAAGTGAGTTGGCACATATAATTGAATGTAAAATGCAATATGATGATTATACATATGTGATTGGGCTTGCAAAAACAGGGCATGTGGGTACAAACTTTACAGGTCATCACCCATCACTTTACAGGTCATATCTCAGTGCTGGAACAGAATATTTGCACACTGTAATTTCATCATAACGCCAGTTAAATGCTTACTAAGAGCTGAAAATAGCCTTGCCATAGCATAATGGTACAAAAAGGTATGAGTGATGAAAATTGGAAAAGGCAGACAAAAATCATGTGCCCACATGCCCTATTTTTGCAGGCCCGGTCACATATTTAATCAGTAGATAAATAATGTTCATTACATGCTTGAATGCATTTCTAATTGATTTTTGTGTCTCAAAATTGTTTGCTGAGACTGTGTTTATTGCAAAATAAATCACACCAGTGATGTACATGTACACATGGTGTGTGTGTTTTTGCTGATGTTGTCCTGATTGAAGAGCTTGCTAGCCTACAGAATTATCTTGCTAGCCTACAGAATTATATTGCTAGCCTACAGAATTGTATTGCTAGCCTACAGAATTATCTTGCTAGCCTACAGAATTATATTGCTAGCCTACAGAATTGTATTGCTAGCCTACAGAATTATATTGCTATATTACACTGTACAACTATTATTATGTCAGTCTTTTCTCAATATAATAGTTCTAAAACCTCAAGTAACCATAGAAGCTCTGGGACCTCAGACAGCAGGTCAACCACTAACACTAGCCTGCCATGTGATTGTATCTAGAAGTATTATCAGCAGTGTGGACATTACATGGAGCAGGGATGGTACTATACTTTCAATGACAATAGGAGCAATTGGTGTAAACCTTTTGTATACATCCTATTACAACATCTCACTATTGACCACTAATGATACTGGGAAGGTGTATGAATGTGATGTGGTGATTAACAGTAGTCCCCCAGTTGTACAAAATGAAACCTTTGAACTGAAAGTGAATGGTATGATTGTTATAAGGCATAGGATTGGAAGTATTTATGTGTAATGTCACGTGTTGTACAATTGTGACATAATTATGTAGGCATAAATGTAATAATGTAAATGGTACTATAGGAATTGACATGAGAAAAGTTTAATGCCACAAAATATTACGCAATATGTAGATAACATAAGTGTACAACATGGGAATAAAAATAATCATTTTTTCTAGCACAATGAACAGCTTATTAATTTTGTTAATCTTTAATGTCTTATATCAAGTAATGACTATGCTTACAAAAACTGAGCATGTGGGTGCATACAAGTATGAAGGTGTTACTACATTGTAAAAAAACACATGCAACACACATCCCGATTGCGACAAGAATGAAATATATTCGTACTCTTCCAGTGAAGGAGATGATGGCTAAATAGCTTTGAGATGTGTGTGAACTATGTGAGATGATTGCACATACAGTGTATATCCTGTCATGTGACTAGGTATACGCAATTTGCATCCACTATCCTTGTTGTTCACAAGCTCTGGCACATTTTTGGCACTGCTACGTCAACATTCTAAGGATGAATCTATTTTGCTTTTTCCTCCTGTTTTTTCTTTCCAGTAATTCTTTTATCTTTCACCTATTAATATGCTCCATATTTTACTCCAGAATTGTATATTTTGCTCAGCACTACTCTTTGTAAATTGACCATTTCTAAATGCAAAGCCCACAATTTCACCTTAAAGTGACTGTTCTATTAGAGTATCTCAAGCAGCACTTTCTCTTACCATAATAAAGCAAAAAACTAGCTAATATTGCTTAATGTGACTGTTCTGTCTCTATCACCATTTTCTCTTCCTGTAACAATTAACTATGTATTGTTGATATTAAATCATTTATGACTGTTCTATTAGAGTGTCTCAATCTTTTGTGCAATTTTATGACAAAAAATGCACCTATTATGCCAGCATTTACTCATTGCTTTTGCCCACCCATTATGTTGCAAAAGTGATGCTTCCCTAGTTTTATTCCATGCTGAACCAAAGTTGTGTGGAATTTATATATAAAGTTATGACAAACTTTTCAAGCTATATCTTATAATCCATTTATCATATGGAATAATGTACATGTATGTATTGTATATATAATGTGCGGCATCTCTAATGGAGTGTGATTTCATCTTAGTTTCTAAGGTACCACTTAGTGTATCACAGTCAACCAACTATCCTGTCAGTGGACAACCATACAACCTCACGTGCACGGCCGCAGCCTATTTTGTACCACCTTCTCTGATAATGTTAAACTGGGTAGAATATGGGTCTTCATCACAGTATATGGAAATACCACAATCATCACGAGTGATGTTGTCAGATCTGATCACTAATGGATCACAGATCATGAGGACAGTGACATTTTTACCACTTCTCAGGAGTGATGCAGGAGAATATCTTTGTACTGTGGTAGTACTTGGAAATACTGATGCCTATAATACCCATCATGTTGTGATATCGGCTAATGGTGTGTAAATAATAATATGTACATATGCTGGGATTACGATAATAAATGAAATACAGTAGGAGTGTATATCCACAAAAATAGTTTGTTGTAAAAAAGGTGCTTCCATTAGGGGATGGTAGATAAAAGATATGTATCTAATGTGTACAACTACTGTGCTGTATGGTTACAAAAGGTTGAAATTTGATGTTTAACATAGACTTGTGTTCAACATTCAGTCTCTTTAATTTGGATAGTCCTTTGACTGCCTTTTCTCAACATTAAGTACGTATACATACGTCTGTTATTTAAGCATTGTCATTTTGTATAGTAAGGATTGTTTATGACAAACTGACAAAATTTGTCCCCAAAACTAAATTAAATGTATTAGTAGTGATATGTAGCTTATGTTCTTCAATAGTGCCTACCGTAACTGCCAACATATCTCCAACACTGTTTACTGGTGATTCAGGAGAAGATGCTGTTGAGTTGTTGTGTACAGTTGTAGTGATGGAAGACATTATAAAAGCACTGTACCAGTTTGCTTGGACAAAAGATGGAAATTCTCTAGATTTATCACACAACAGGATACAGGTATTATATATGCATGTGATAAAAGTTTGGTGCATGTACATATAACGTTGTGTTATTTGTCTAGTTTGTGGCCAAATTGTGAGTTTTTATGCATGTGCTTGCGCATGCGGTGTCTGTTTGCTTGTGTTGTCAGTTCATATCAATTAGCATGCCGTACATTCTTTTACTGTTAAGTAGAAAATATTGCTTGCAGGTGATTGATTATAGATCGTAGAAAAAAGTAGTGAAACAAATGAAGGTTGCCTACACCTGAAGATATACTAGTAGTGAATATACAATCCCTAATCTGCATAGAAATTGAATATCTACTAGTATCATCTGCAGGCATAGGTAACCTTCCTTGTGTTTTTTTTTCTGTGATGCCTGACCGAACTTAAAATTCCTAATTTTCCATGTATTAGTATTTATCAAATTCACAGCAGACTTTAGGTAATACCTAAATTCGCCTTTATACACTCTTTATCTGTGCCAAATTCAAGTCATTTGAGTTATGCATGTGTGTTTACATTAACATTACCTTGGTAACTTGCTATAAATACATATGGGAATATAAGATAGCACTTAGGTTCATCCAGTTCAGGGGTCAACAATTTACTACTAGAAAATATCAGTTTTCTAATTACAAAAAAATTAAGCATTTAACCATGTTATACTTGAGCATGGAAATATGCTTCAAATTATGAAACAAGGTAAGGGGTGGTCCACAATTTTCTACTTTTTCGCGAGCGTACAAACCGTATGCTAGGGAGGAGGGGGTAAAATCGCATGTATGCTTTTAAAAATGTCGATCACGTGAGTTGGCGAGAAATCCGAATATAGTGATAAGGCTCTAGTAGTAAACTTCTACTGCTACTTATTCAGTGTCCAGTTATAAACGGTGGACTAAAGCGAGCTGATGCTGTTAATGCATGGGCCCAAGCCAACACATGATTGGACAAAATTGTGCTTCGGCAAACTCTGGAAAACAGTGTAGCTAAGGTTAGCTACCAATGAAAAGAAGCTTTATAAGCTAAAGGAAAGATAAAGCTCATTGAATCTACAGATAAGACGGTTATCAGCATGATAACACATACTACAGGCTTATATACTTTTATAACAGCACTTACTTTTCTTTCTCTTTAGTCTTAGCCTAGCAATTAACACTGATAAACGGTTACAACTGAATAGCTTGTAGCTACACTGCTTGTTGCTTTTGTTTTCTACCTGCAGAAGGTGTTGTTGTGGGTTTAGGAATACTGTTGGGTATGGGAGGCTGGATTATGTGGGTACCAATTTGTTTACACTACATAGTTGTGGTAGTTGTGGGTTGCCTAGCTATAGAGAAAACCCGTCTCTGCAAAATGTACCCATGTCTCCTGACTCCAGTCCACCTCAAACTACAGTGAATACCCAACAAACTAGTACTACTGTTGCTACTGCCAGTGTTGGGATGATTTAGTATGAACACATTGAAGATAGCCAAGAACTGTTTCTATGATGTGTATGTACACATTTGCAAATGTGCATCAGGTACTAATGCCTGCTGTGCGTAGGAATGTTTCTTTCAGGGTATCAGCTTCCAAAGCATCAAAATGATAAGATGCCTAAAAGACAAAACAAATATATAAACACGAATTTTGCAATATTAAAAAGTATCCATGTGTTTGTTCTGCTATACAATACATCCATGCGTCAACATTTATACAGTACGCTTTGGGCTGGGGGGGAGGGGGTTAGAAAAAAAGAGTTCTCTTTATACGCTCGCGAAAAAGCAGAAAATTCTGGACCACCCCTAAGCAAATCATCTGTATTTGCTGTGTGGTAGACATAACTTAGATGGTAGCTTAGTTGTTGTAGTTAATTGCTCTCATGGAGGGTAAGTCCACAGTTTATCCCCTCACAGGTGTGGAATGTTACAGGTTACCCACAGGAAATCATCTATAGCCAGTATTATATTAAAACACGCTTGGTTTGTGCTGCTAAATCTGCATATAATGTAAGTAATCTGCTTGCTGTTGTGCCACGGGGATTGAGCTGCCCTCAATATGTAACATCAAAATCAAGCACGAACACTGTCGTAAGCATCTTGATCAAAGTAATTACACATTTTAAATTTATTTATTGGCCTATAATATTTCATCGTCCAAATGTATTTTACTGACTCGCTCTTCACTTGTTTTGCAGATCACGAATAGCAATGCATTGTCTTCATCATTCTATATTGACTCTGCTGATGCCAATGCTCTACTGGATAATGGTGTGTACACTTGTTATGTCAGAGTTACCATTGCTGGGGTAGATAGCTTTGTGTATTCTTCTGGCCAATCAGTAGTGTCACTTAGAGGTATATTTGTGATGTGTAGTATGTTTACCTGTGTTGTGTGTAGTATATTTGTGTATAACATGTGTGGAATTATCAACTGGGTTTGATCATTTGTGGCGTAACTCAACATTGGTATGTCCTATCAATTTCCAATTTTTCACCATTCTCTTTATCTCTCCTTTGGTTATCCCATAATCATGGTTACATGAACATTTCCACTGACATTGTACTGAGACCGTGTTAATAACCAATATAATCTACCATCCAGGTCTATTATTGGCCAGCTACATATGTGATCCAGTCTAGGAAACCAGCCTTATCGCCTATTTGAAAGTATCAAGAAATGCCGTTTTTCAGTATTCAGTGTGTTGTAGCTCACCAATGGTAGAAGCTGCGTGTACCAAATTTTCACACATTTTACAACAATTTATTACCTTCAAAAGTATCCACAATAGAAGTAAGCAACACTTAAATTTCCTTTTTAGGTAATTTTTGACTCAACGTTGACTCTACCAGGCGAGCGCTAAAAAGGGTGGGAGACAGGGTCCAGAGGCAGGCAAGGGACAGTTTAAAAAGATTACAGAGGAAGGCGTAGGGATGAATTAGGCCAAGTTATGAACCATTCAGGGCTCACAACTGGCTAAAATGAAAGGAAATTTACAGCACAGGTCTTTATTCAACACCATGAAGCTGTACAGCCACACAGAGCCATCCCCTATCTGGCCAGAGCTCCATTTGAGCCCCAGACTGCTTGTATGGATCACCACTGTGCTTGGGAAAAGCAGCCAGCATAAGCAGACCACTAAAGTCTAGCTGATTTTGATTATGAAATTTGATAGTTTATTCACGTAGCCTTGTGTTCTTGGTGAAATCCAATCTGTTGACATGGGCGATAAGACTGATTTTCCCAGATCCAGTCACATATACATTTTCAGTGCAAATATTATTGACCACTTAGTTATTGCTGGCTGTGAGAGCAAACTCTAATGTAATGCACTTTTTGTGTCAAATCAAAAGTCCATTACTTTTGCCTAAAGCAGCAGTTATTATTCAACCATATATGTGCCAGGTATTTACTATAATTACATATAACAACATGCATGATTGTATTCCAAGAAATGTTTGTGGTTGACTAGTCATTGTTCTTACTGATTAGCTGTACAGTAACAGCAAGTATAATAAAATCTCTTTCCTTGTTCTCAAATGAGCACATTGGTGAGTGTATTCTTTCTTCCAGTTGTCAAGAGTCCCTTCCACACCCTGTCTTTACCCTGTGAAAAGTGAATATGAACACATAAACTACAAAGGAACGTGGTAATAACATTTACAGAAATACAGGGTTGATAATTGGTATTGCAAGATTGATAATTGGCCATTTATGCCTGTGTATATAATTTAGTGTCTGTAAACTGTAGCAATGTACTGTGCCATACACCACATGTATATTTATGTATGGTACTGTTATTGTGTAGTTCACAACAACTTTAGAGCAGTCAATATTAAATCCACTAGTATTGTATTCCAATGGGATGCTCCAGCATTTGTAGTGGTCAGCCAATACAGCATCATGTGCACTAACATGGAGTACAGTTTTACTGTGAGTATTAACAAAAATACATTATATGCACATTATGTGTACTGTAATTGTGATCCAAAAAATATTACACACATTTTTTCTACCATTGTAACAAGAGTAACTTCTAGTACTCTAATAGAACAGTCATTTAGTTGTTTGATTAATATTTAATGGTTTGGTAAATACCTTGTTTTGCAAATAACTGAGGTCTTATGACGGAATTACGTATCTGTACTGTGTACAGGCCTATGTTTAACATGTCAGCATAATAAAAAGCGTAATAGGCTGGAGTGCTATGCCAGCATAATGATATTAGGTGGATACTTGAAACTATGAAGTTTAATTCCAAGAAAATAATATACTTTCTAATAGAGTAGTCCATAGAAACTGCAATAGAGCACTCAAATACATTGTACATAGTTCCTTAGATCAATACTCTCTAATAGAACAGTCACTTTGTAGTGAAATACTCTAATAGAGTATCCACTGATTTCACTGATTAAAATGTTCCAGGATAATTGTAAGAAATGTTGATAACTAGGAACATACAACAAACATAATGGGAACACTGAAGAGCATAATAGGTAAAAATTTTGTGAAATTTCTGAAAGTATTTTGGGCAAAATTTTGAGCAAATTTGACTTGGGCCTAACTGTGTACATTAAAAACATAGATAGATATTAAGGGACTGAATAAATTAGAAGCATTGTATATTAGGTTTTCAGGCTTGGAATTGTCACATGATGACAAGTACAGGTTATAAGTGCACCTTCAGTAAACACATATACATTTGTACTCAAACTGGACATTTTGTTTGCTTTATTGTTGTTACTGATATTACAGAAGCACATATGGTACATAAGACATCCCCTTGTATGGCATATAATCATAGTGTCTTATATAAAGCCTGTTTCCCACAAAAGTTGTAATTTTACAATACGCTTGTATGTACTGAATGATGTATATTATAACGTGCATTCATGTTATGATGTGGAAAAACTACTTGTTATGTCTATAGTTTATATGTACAGTAACAACCGCTTGTGTTACATCATTTTGTCATCTAATAAGCATGATCTACTGTACTTGATCTCAGTCATGCATCTCCACATTGCTTAAACATGTAAAAGAGATGTAATAGTCAGAACAGTCAACCACTCTTTTATTATTAGAGTCAGATTTTATATCACTTTAAAACTGCAGGGAGCTGGTCTCTAGTGATTAATAAATAACTCTCTAATGAAACACAAAAAGTCATGTTGCTTAAGAACTGTACAGGTTGAATGTGGAGGAAATCTGGGATCCCAGGCTGTGTGGCATTTCAGACACTTGTATAAACTGCAAGTTGTCTGTGGATCAAGTCACCACCTGACATGGGATTTTTTATACATTCAACAGAGTTTTAGAGTCAAGTTCTGACTCCCTGCTATACAGGCTTTCAGTATCCTTCTTTTCAAGTCACTAGTGGGATATAGAGACTAATAAATCAATAACCTGCAAGGAGTCACACTGTTCTGTAGTTTTACTGTCCATCCATTACACTGTTATGTACAGGTGTATACACATCTTGATATACAAAAGAATTGCACATACTAGCAGTTGAAAGTTGACTATGTTTTCAGGTCATCATTTCTAGTACAAGTACAAATGGGACAGTTACTGGACTTACTCCATTCACAACTTACAATTGCAGTATAGTACTATATACTAGATCTACTACCAGTGGCTATCCAATAACAGTAAGGACAGCTGAAACAGGTACATACATGGTTTATTGTGATAGAAGCATTTTCAAAAAGCGTTTTTGTAATTCTTTACAGTTTCTAGTCCACCAATTATCACTTCAGTGGTTGCTGTTGATACACATTCAGTTCGTGTAGACTGGATGATACCTAATAGGGTCAATGGTATTATTACCTATTATACTATCACTTATACCACTGATAATGGAATGGAAAACGACAATATCGTTTTCTTTAATGGACAACCCGTAAGTGCTATTTTAATATGTGACTGGGCCTACAAAAACACACATGCATGTGAAAAATAACTTATAATATTTTTTTTCAAAATTTCATGACTCCTAACAGTTATGTCATTATGCCATGGCTATGCAATTTTCAAGCTTTATTGAACATTTATAGAACTTTGCGTGGGCGAGATCAAAGGAAAAGTGTACTTTAAATTTCATAAAGTACACTCTCAGCCGGCCAACTGCTTCATCGACCACAAAGAGTGCTTTATTGCACCGCAAAGAGTCCTTTATTCGTTCAATAAAGCACTCTTTGCGGTGCAATAAAGCACTCTTTGTGGGAAATAAAGCACAGTTGCCCACGTGCCTTAGTGTAGGCTAATAGCCTACGGGGCTCGCGCCAGTACGACTAATCACCCAAGCCGGTGAAGGCTGATAGCCTCGCCGCACTGAGTGATCAATCACCCCAGCCAATACGAGTTCCACCACTGGATTGCTTTTATAGACATACCTAAATGCTTCGATGATGGGTGGGAGAAGGTAATGTTGCTGTTACGTTTGTTAATGTAAACGGACAAGTCCTGGAGATATCACGGAAATACTTCACCATGTGACTCACAATAGAATCGATTGTGGGTTGCGAGCAAAACCTGCCAAAAGACGCGATGAATGTCTACTATGCCAAACTATGGTGAAATACGCGTGAGTTACTTTGTTAAACTAGTTTGTGTGCGTTCAGGCTGCTAATAGTTCGTGCAACGCTTGTTAATTACGAGTCCTAGTGTATGGTGAAGCTACACGACTAGAAAGTTCCATAAATCATTTAAAGCATAGCCTTGCTCGTGCTATATGAAAAATAAAGTACTCGGCGCTTGGCCTCGATGCTAATAAAGCACTCGGCTTCGCCTCGTGCTTTATTAGCATCTCGGCCGCGCGCCTCGTACTTTATTTTTCATATAGCACTCGCGGCTATACTTTAACATATACTTAATTGGGTCAAGTCACTGAAATGAATTATTTTAATTTGTCTCTGAAATATGGGCTGTTGTGTGACAAGGTGTAGTTTGTACTCACATGAACAGTTTTTGCAGGCCCAGTTGCATAGTATTATGCTGATTTTTTAGTGTAGCGTTTCATGACAGATGCAGTATTATATCATTACTGGACTTAGCCATCCCTACCAACTTGTAACAGTGACCATCAATGCTACCAATGGAGGAGGGACTAGTAATTCTAGTAATGTAGTAACTGGAAGGACGGCTGAAGCAGGTACTGAATAGTACATTGTCAATTAGAATTTGCAGTTTGATTTAAAACCTTTTCACAGTTCCAGGGATAGTAAAGATTTATAATACTACTAGTTTTCCTGATGGTACAAGCGCTGCTATAGTGTGGTACCAACCTAAACAGCCAAATGGAATAATAACAGGCTACCAACTCATTTATTCCGTGTACAATGACTCTGCAATGATTATGACAAGTAATGTTCCAGTAAACTCCACTAGGAAACACATAATCAAAAATTTAAGTAAGTAATGCAATTGTATTATACTGAATCTATATTTGTATACGCAGCACCAGGTGTGCCATATCAAGTACAGGTGGTAGCATTCACAAGTGTTGGAAGAGGAGCACTCAATGATTATGTGACTTTCTTCAGTAAAGAACTGTACCCATTAAAGTCTCCTGAAAATGTGAACGTTATACGACTTAGAATGTCCTCAATCAATGTCACTTGGGATCCTGTTAGCCTTTTTGAAGCTCGAGGGTTTCCTAAGTACACTGTGGTTCTATATGTTGGTAATTTTACTGAGAAGGTGTCTACTGAAACAATTGAGACATCTAATGTTTTTGCTGTGTTCAAACACTTACAAGCCGGTACAGTATATACTATGGTTGTTAGTGTAGCAACCGATGGATCAACAACTCCTTTGCAAAGCAGTCCAATAATTGGTTAGTGCTGTTGGTCTATAATACAGTGTAATGAGTGTTACTTTGTCACCGTGCATTTTACAATACAGTGTTGTATCATAGTTTACTAAAATAAATAGCATTTACACTGGAGGAATTCTGCTGTTATCATACAGTACGATAGTACTGTATAGTAGGGACAGCGAAGGTGTGGGCATGGCCTGTGATATAATATAACCCAAAAACCTGTCTCGATTTTTCCTCACAACAACGTGACAGTATTGGTTGGGTAAAATCAAACCCAAAAGTGTCTTCAGGTCAACCCAAAATGTTTCTGTCAAGTTGCTACAACTTTTGTACTCAACAAAAATTTCTAATGCATGCCTGCCTGCCTGCCACCTTCAGTCAAGCGTAGCGGAAAACTGCAGCCCTAATTCTTTCACAGAAACACTTCTAATTCAATGAAGAAAATTCCTTTGGTATATTGATAAACATACAATGCTTGCACCATTGTCTTGCCTTTTATCCTTCTTTACCATGGCCATCAGTCAAGGTTCTACTGCTGATAGTGTTAATAGACTACAGTAGGGCTTCTATCTATGGGTGTATATTGCATCAAACTATTCGAATACTTGTGGTTAGTTTAGCATTGCACCAAACTATTTGAACACACGTGGCTTGGTGGTTTTCAGAGTTGGTAGTTGATATTGATTAGTGAGAGCAACTCACAGCGAACTAGCCACATGTAAGTCAGTTTAGTAACAGCATTAAAATCATGAATCCACGTCCGTTGTTGTCTGCAGGCTTATGTAGAGCCATGCCCTATAATGAATTGTTATTGTATGAGTCATAATCTAGTATATGGTGCTGTGATTATCTCTATATAATATAAACAGTGACTGGTTTTGTGAAAAGCAGGCTATTTAGTGGTTATGAGCTTGCAAAAAAGTTCACAAACAAGTATAAGGAAAATTAGGAATTGTAAATTAGAGTAGGGACAATGTACGTACAGTACTGCAATAAAAAGTACTGAGACAAGCTGGATCAGAGTAGTATATAACGTCCAAATACTGTAACACAATAAGAAGTGAATATCCCTACTGTGCTACACTCAAAATGCACAATAGGGATTATATTCACTTCTTACTGTTTTACAGTATTTGGACATTACGTACTACTCCAATCCAGTTTGTTTCAGTACTTTTTATTGCAGTAGTATGCACTGTCCTCACTCCAGTAAGTTTTCTTATACTTGTATAAATATGATTTGCCAGTGCTCATTTATAAGGCTGTAAAAATTATTGAATTTTTAAGTCAATTACTTGAGTACTTCATAATTGCACCTACACGTATGCAATTCACTAGTAACATTAAGCACTTTCATTGCACAAATTGTCAAGGTTAGACTAAGGAGTTTCTGATAGAGTCAGTCATTATTGTGTTCTTTTTTGTTTGGTTACAGTTCCAATAGTTGATGCTGAAAGTGAAGGAGGTGGCAGCCAAAGTGTTGATGGTTTACTTATTGGTGGAGTTATTGGTGGTTTACTAGTTGTATCAATAGTGGCGGTGACTGTTTCTTTATTTTTGTGGTACAGGTGAGAACTTAATCATCAGATTAACAGTCATGTAATTACACCGATGTTCAGTAGTAGTGGTGTAGTGATTTAGAGATCATTTCAACTGTATACCACACAAAAAGTAGTAGTTTTGACATCCTGAACAGTTTAATGTTAACATTTGCTTGTTTTATTATAATTACTACTTTTATAAGTACAGTAACGTTTGCACAAAATGCTATAGTGTCTCTATCAGGACACATGATAGTGTGTCGTGTGGCCAAGTACAGCTAGTGTGGACGCGCGACAGACAAGTGTATATTTGACATGAACCAAGAATATGCTGTTTTCATGCATTCATTGCTCAATAGTGCCTGAATGGAAATTAACCAGTTTTGTTGTCTAAACTCCCTTGAACTAGGGCACTTCCTATTCCACATTTGAGCTGAATCCGCTCAGCCACCACTGAGATAAGCGCCTTCAAATTTGTCTTATTTTCTTTGTATTTTTCTTCTTACGTAAATTTCCTTTTCACACACTTTAGAAACATTGTAATAACTTGTGTGTGCTTTAGTCGATTTACTTCCAATTTGGAGGGCAGTAAGAACATAATGCAACGCATGTACAGCCCAATTTTCATACTGATCAAACTAAGAATAACAGAATTATGCATGATTTTGAAAATCACAGACTGAAGCGATTTGTTGTCTTGCCTACAAAGTAAGGTCTGTACATAAAGTTACTAAGATCATAGTGCAAACCTTTTGTGGTTTGAAAGTACTGAGAGTATTGGCTAAGGAGATATAAAGCACCATTCTGGCACTGCTGTCAGTTTTTCACCTCATTTAATTTATACATTATAAATGAAAGTTCCAGTTTAGCACAATAGAATGATAACTTGTAGATCTATCAGGGGAAATTCTAGAACATTCTATATGCGTTGTATTGAAGTGCTCAGAAAAATGTGTGTTCTAAGTACTACAAAAATTATAAAAATAGTCATGCGGCCAAGTACAGCCAGTGTGGGCAGATGACATACTCGTTTTACGGAACCAGAAAATGCCATTTTCATCTATCCGTTGCTGTGAGACCCTTCGATATGCAACAGCTAATAACAAGGATGGAGCTCATGTAGACATTTCTGCTTAAGGATTCTGGGGAGGTAATTCAATTAATGCACCTTCATATTGTGGTACCCAAGTCACTGAGTATCCTCCACACTTTATTGACATTTTGAACATGAGAAACAACAGAAATATGAACAACATATTAGAGATGGGTTCTTTAACCCCACTATTTTCAATGTTAAGGGGTGGCAAGGGTCATGCTGCTGCTTTATTTTACAGAAGACTTATTTTCCTTGTCTCTCTTCACAAGGAGTTATCATATAGTTCTGTGATGTCATGGCTGTGTTGCAGGATTAGTTATGCTTTGCTATGATGTGTTTGAGAGGAGCTAGATCACATCAGAGCTGTCCACTTTCACTAGGGCACTTGACCTTACACTAACTGAGGGTCAGGTGGCTCTAGCTCATATATATTGATTGAAATTCGATCTTAGTATTTGTCTAGCACTTTTAACATCTTTAGTGTTAGGGGTGGTGGAAAGGGGTGCTGGTAACCTCGGGAATAATAATAATAAAAGAAATTTTCATGTATCCGTAGCTTTATAGTGCTTGAATGATATAATTAATAATTTCTGCTGTGGAAGCTTTCTCAGCATAGGGAATCTCCCATTCCTAATTTGAGTCGAATCTGCTCAGCTATCATTGGGGGTATACATGCCTTCAAAATCCATCTTATTTCAGTTCTTCATATAGTCATACAGTCTTCGACGATTCCTGTAGTAAAGGGAAAAGTTGAAAAGAATTATCAAAGCCAACCATAAGCTGGCTTTGGAACTTGCAATTACAAGAAGTGATATCTGCACAAAAACAGCCAATCTGTGAAAAAAAGTGTGGCCTTAAAAATCCTGGGCGATAAAAGTTGTGAAATCAAAGGTGGCAGCCAACAAATGGCTGCAACAACGTTAACGCTAGTAAATTTTAATAATATATGCATTGTTAAAATTTATTAGTATTAACATCATTGCAACCATTTTTTGACCGCCACCTTTGATTTCACAACTTTTTATCACCCAAGCTTTTTAAGGCTGCACCTTTTTCACTGGTTGGCTGTTTTTGTGCAGATGCACCTTACATGACTCAGACTGTATCTTGCCCTTGATAAATACTATAAAATTGCTCTATATCATACGGGTAGTACAGTGCTCCTTCCATTATCTGAATTCATTGAGCCTTGAGATAATCGAAAAGTTTGGATAATAGAAGTCCATTAATTTTTATACAGAACTCCATTCAAACACTCTAATAGAACGTACATCTTTGTTAAATACTCTAATAGAACAGTCCTTTTCACTGTTCGGATAACGGAATGTTCAGATAATTGATTACCAGAAAATAGAGCACTACCGTATTGTATATGCATAGAGGTTTGCACTTTCTCACAAATAAGTGTTGACCAGAGACTGGCCTCACAACAATTTCATGGTGCCTTGGCAGTATTGGTTAGGTATAACCAAGTCCAAAAATGCTTTCAATGCAACCTGAAATTCTTCCAATAGGACAAAATTTAAAACTTTCAGTATGATTTTATGCTGACTGACTTACTAATTTTCAGACGGTTGTAACTTCATAACGGTAAAGGCTACAGGTGATATACAGCCTGTATTGTTTCAACCCAACAGGTGCCTTTTGACATACATGCAAAGCAGATATCATGGACTTACCTTTCTCCTCTGTTGTGCCTCCATTTCTCTTTGCTGACAGCAAAAGGTGTTGATTTACAGCAATGCACGATGGCTTAACTACATTTGTAACAGCATGTTTTCTGTATAGTGTGACTAGATTGATTGCAGAAGGGCTTCTCATACTTTTCTTTTTTTAACACTATGTGTAATGGGCTTAACATAGCTTAAAACGAAGTGAAATTGCCACTTCACTTTTCAATGATAGTTGGGCATGCATTCATATTGAAAGATTAAATTTGATGCCATTCTTTCTTCTGTTGCTGTATGTGCAGGTTAACCTATGTTGCAGAAAATTAGACTAGTGGACATTTACTCCCTAATTCAGTTAGGGGTATAGACATAAGAATTGAAGAATTACAGTACATTGCCGCTAGAATATTTTCAGGTGTAAGAGACCTCCCTTGTTTCAATGTTACATACTTTTTATTTCTATGATCCCTAACCAAACTTAAATTACTATTCCTAATTTTTCCATAACTATTATGCACTCAGACGCCAAAAATTTCCAAGCTAGTAAAAAGAAGAAACTGCATGTATACAAGTAAGGATGGCTAGGAAGTAAAGTGTATTTGGCCTGACTGCTATGTAAGCTTGTATAGGCACACTCTGATAATGTTGGCAGTTACATAGAATTTTATACTCAGCATTCATTATTTTTTTGTCAAACTATGCGCAAGTAGAGATACAAGAATATGAAGATGTCAATTCAGTGTAGCTTTGCACGGCCAAATGCTACATTATTATATAAGCCAACTAGCTATATAATAGCTATAGCAGTTTGCTTTCTATTTAGTTAGCTGGATACATGTATATAACCACAACATTATCACAACTGCATCTATATACAGTATATGATAACTACAAGCGCTCAGGTAATATTACATACAGAAGACACTGGTCAACTGTCCAGGAATAGCCATGTCTCTAGCTTAATGTTCCAGTAGCCATTCTAAAAATCTCAGAGTGTTCAATTCCCTGTAATGGGTAGAAATCCACCCATGCACGGAAAGCAAACTATGTATGCTACTGAGTGATACACACTGCAGTGATACACACTCAGTGTAGATGTTGTACAAATGTGGTATGGCTATGCAAGCATGGTTAATAGTCAGTTTCATTATTGTGTACATACAATTAATCAACCATTTTAGTGTATGAAAAAATTGAGACTGCTTTGTTTCATTATCTATTAATAGATCAAGAAAGAGAGGATCATTTCAGCCACTGCCAATTATTCAAATGCAGCATCTAACATCTTCAAACGAACATGTATCACAGAAGAAAAGTGTTATTCTGCTAAATCAAATGGATGACGAATTATAGAACTACACAATTGATGTATAAATGCAATACCGGCACCATTATACACATGAGTATAGTGTTAAGCAAGGAGTTTTTATACGCATGAAAGTTTTGTCTTTTATTAAGTTATTTGTATGCAGTATTTAGTTAAGCATACTGGTACAATTTATAATATGAACATCATTAACTCGAAACATTGAGAAATTCACCATCAATAATGTGACCAAGGGTCTTCCACACACATCCAACCAAACAAACTTGAAATCCACAACTTTGTATCAGAGTAACAAAAAGTCATACAAATCAACTTTTCCCCCATACATAGCTATGTTATTGCTTACTGCTGCCCAAGTCATCAGCTTATTTCAGTCTGAGCAATGTTGGTAATATTAATGTGTGTGGAAGACCCCTCTTTGCAAGTTACAACTACAACTTTTGTTGATAATCAATGCATACTACTAAACAATAATCACATGAGGTAACCTTCATTGCAACTTTTATCAAGAAGCCCTTATCGCATTGTAGTGTGAGGGAAACTGTCCAACTAAGATTGCTAGCGCTGCTGAAATAAAATTAATAGTGTGAATGAGCAAAGCTGGTTGACTACTTTTGTAGTCATTACATCACTTGATCATGATAATTATATAATTTTTTTTATGCAGTGAAATAGTTTATCACTTCTAGATTGTTGATTGAGCTATAGGGTGCTAGGTTGTTAGTCAATTGTCCTAGGCATTAAGCACTGACTTATATTCTACAAGAATTTCATAGCAATGAATATTTATTTGTCAATGACATGTCACAAAAGGCATAAGCCTATACAGGGTGCTTCCCCACAAAAATTACATATAACTACCAAACAAACAACTACAAAAACAAAGAAACACACAAACAATAAGATTAAAGTTACAGAAAATTAATTAGAATTTAAAAACAAAAAAAACGGTTTCAGTTTTAGCTTAAAATGATTAACAGAAGTTGTCAACACATCAAAAGGGATTGAATTCCATGGAATTGACAAAAAAATGAATGGCAGAAAGCATTGATGGAGGAGCGGGCTATTCAGAGGAGGATAAACAACGAAGTGTCAAAGGGTGAGACCGAGTTGGAAAATCAAAATAATCAGAAAACTTGATTGGAGTATATAAGTTTATTTGAAATAGCGTATAATAACAAACATAAGTACGTCTTTGCTCCAAGATGGCCATCAACATTCAAATACTTTAACTGGTAAACAGTTGCTCACACATGCACACTGTGCTGCAGTGCTAAAAACACCAACTTAGTATAGTATGCTCAATTTTAAGCATCATGCAGCCTATATACTTTTCATTTTACCCAGGGGGGCACGTGCCCCCTCCCCTTAAAGAAAATTGCATATATACAAGATCGAGATACTCTAATAGAGTAGTCAATCACTCTAATAAAGCAGTCACGGTGTTCATGATATGAGGCAATGTAGCTTAACTATTAAGCTATAAATAAGGATCTCTATAAGTATCTACATTTGTAAAGGACAATCATTCTTGAATTGCGACCTTTTCTTTTTTGCTCTTCAACTTTTTCAGCAAAGCGCACCCCCCTTTTACAAACTCTGGATACGCCCCTGTTACCTATTGCAGTGCTCAAAACGTTAACCTATTATGCTCACAATGCTCAAACTTTTTGCCTCAACTTTCATGTTTAACTAACAGTTTTACACTTTCTGTATATATAGATGACAAAAAAAAAAAAAAAAAAAAAAAAATTGTTTTGATGTGGCGGCTTACTTTTTTGCTCTTCGTTTCGTTCGAGATTTTCTCCTAAACCGGACATTATTTCATCCCTCTCGTACTCATAAGAACACCAGAGGGTGTACCAGTCGCTTGGTGCTACCAACGGGGTTAAACCGAGGACCTGCGATTTGACCTTTCGTGGGAGAACCCCCAATCAACCAACCAAGCTGACCAAGTTGTGGTACCGTGGCTTTCAAACACTAACGGTACCTTGAAAGGCGAGCTCTGTATCTGTACCGAATGTTTTGTTTGTGCGTACCTTACAAGGTGCCATCTACCCCAGCTGACCTCTGAGCTGACGATGTCAACTAGCCAAGAATCTACTACTGATGCTTCAACGAACTCCGAGATGGACTCAAGTGTTCCCCTAAAGCGGCCTTTGCCACAGGACTCACCTCGTTCAACAAAGCAGCCAAAGAACAAGAAAACAAAGACTGGTGAGTGTATTTGTCCAATATGTATGGATCCCATTGTTGATGCCACTGAAACCAGAGAAGGCCAAGATTCTATATTTTGTGAAGGCCAATGTTCAGCTTGGATACATAGACGGTGTGCCGGCCTATCCAAACCAATATTTGACACATTGACAAAGTCAGAAACACCATTTCAATGCCCCCATTGTACCTTACAAAGCCATACCTCTGAAATAGCCAAGTTAAAAGAAGTCATTGAATCCCTCACCAAGAGCATCACTCAATTACAGATAACCCCTGACAAACCAGCTACAAAAAGTGACAACAAAACTACACTGACGGCTACTGCCTCTCAACCAGCTGTGGAGCCCCAAACAACAGCATCTGAATCCACAAAACGAATATCACCTGACCAAAAATTTAACATTGTAATGTACGGAGTTAAGGAGTCTCCTCCAAATACAAACAGACCAACTAGACTAGACCAGGATTTGACTAACATTACTCTAGCATTTTCCCAAACAGATTTACCACTTGAACGAAGTTCTATCAGGGATTGTCACAGGCTTGGAAAATTCAATGAAGCAGCAACCAAACCAAGACCTATCTTAATAACTTTTCTCCGATCAGGCGATGCTTCTTTGGCTTTATCCAAGATAAGCTCATTCAAAGGTCCAGTTCGCATTAAACCTGATCTCTCACCAGAAGAAAGAACTCGGGAAGCAGTACTCATGAAACAGCGTTGGTCCTTAATTCAAAGAGGAGCTGAGAGAAGACGTATCAAGATACGAAATGGAGCTTTATATGTTGACAACCAATTGTACGGACGTCTTAGCGGTTCAGATTTTTGCCGAACTAATTACAACCCCCCACTTCATGTTAATACCTCTACTACCCAAAATTGACTAGATTCATGTAATGTTACTGATATACAAACTAACTATTCTGATCCAGAACAGCAAATCATAATTCCAAATCCTGATTACTTGCCTGCTAATGGTACACTAAATGATTCTCAAGAAGCTAACAACAAACCTATTCCAGTTCATAAAGAAGGTGCAACCGCTGAACAACATAACAGTACTAGTGTTGAATTAACTAAGAAATCTGACCTCACATTTTTAAGTTTAAACTGCTGTAGTTTGAAAAGTAACTCTAAAAGAGCAAGATTTTTGGCACTTATTGAAGAATGCAATCCTGATATAGTTTGTGGGTGTGAGTCTCATCTTGACCAATCATATCACACACCCGAAGTATTTCCTGACCATTATAATGTCTTTAGAAAAGACCGCACTGTGGGTGGTGGTGGAGTTTTTGTTTGTGTAAAAAAGAATTTGGTTGCATCAGAAGAACCAATCCTTGAGGTGGAAGCTGAACTACTTTGGATTAAGTTATCTTTATCAAATCAACCTGCCATCCACATAGGTTCATTCTACCGCCCTCCTAATCCTGACTCATATCCCATAGAACAGCTCAGTGTTTCACTAGCCAGGTTAAACAATTCAAATACTCCACCAAATATTGTGTTAATGGGGGATTTCAATTTTCCAAGTATCACATGGCACAATGGTTATGGTAACATTGCTACCACCCCCACTTATGGAAATGCTCTAAATAACATGTTTTTGGACGTAATAAATGATAACAGTCTCGAACAATTTGTGCACTTGCCAACCCGCTTAGAGAATACATTAGATCTTGTTTTCTGTACTTACCCAAAAATTGTTAACATTTCTACTGTTCCTGGTATCTCAGATCATGATGCGTTAACATTCCATCTTGATATAAACAAGCATGCAACTCCAAGTACAAAGCAACACAAAATTGCTTTGTATCACAAAGGAAACATCAACCTAATTAAAAGAGATCTAACAACTTTTGCAAATACATTCTTATCAAGTGACCCACATTCCAGACCAGTTGAACAACTTTGGCAAGAATTCAAGCAAGCAATCCATGAAGCTGTCTCTAACCATGTTCCTCACAAAGTGAAACGTTCACGCAACAGTTTACCCTGGATTAATAGGCAAATAAAGAAAGATATGAAAGCACGCAAAAAACTATACAACAAGGCTAAGAGAAGCAAATTAGAGTCTGATTGGAAAGCTTATCGTGATGCCAGGAACCTAGTCAACTGCAGATTGAAAGAGGCACACAACAATTATTATGCCAGACTATTTGATAGTTCATTCAGTGGGAATCGCCGCCAATTTTGGAAGTACGTAAGGGCCAGACGACAGGATAAACATGATATTCCCACCCTAATTGTTAATGGAAAACCTGTTAATAGTTCAAAAGACAAAGCAAAAGCTCTGAATAATCATTTCCAGTCTGTATTCACAAAAGAAAACCTATCAACAATACCTACAATAAGTAATACTATTAATGCTATACCTGACATGCCTACTCTCTCCATCTCACAGTCTGGGATACAACAACTACTTTCAACACTTGACGAACAAAAGTCTAGTGGACCTGACCTTATTTCACCATACATACTAAAACATTGTGCTAATGAAATTGCTCCAATTTTACAAGTGATCTTTACCCAGTCTTTGTCTACCAGCTCATTACCGAATGATTGGCTATCAGCTAACATTTGTCCTGTGTATAAAAAGGGTAACCGCAGTAGTGCCATCAATTATCGACCTATATCGTTAACATCCATTTGTGCTAAGACTATGAAACACATTATTTACCACTCCATTATGAACCATCTTAACCAACACAACGTTTTAATTGAAAATCAACATGGCTTTCGATCACAGCACTCCTGTGTCACTCAAATCATCACTTTGACTGAAGACATATCCCACGCTCTTGACCATCAAAAGCAAATTGATATAATCCTTCTAGACTTTTCTAAAGCATTTGATACAGTTCCACATCAACGACTTCTGACTAAATTAAGGCATTATGGAATTAGCAACAGTACTCTAGCATGGATTGAATCCTGGCTCACTAGACGTTCACAATGTGTAGTTTTGGATGGTGAAACCTCAAACCCTGTACCTGTTTTGTCAGGAGTCCCTCAAGGAACTGTCCTGGGTCCCCTGATGTTTTTACTGTATATAAACGACATAGCAAATGATATTGATTCTCCTCTTCGGATGTTCGCAGATGACTGTTTACTTTACAGAATAATCAATAGCAGAGAAGACACCATCCAGCTCCAACAAGATCTGAACAAGTTATCTGAATGGGCTAACACCTGGCAACTGAACTTTAATGTCATCAAATGTGCTGTAGTGCAATGCACAAGGAATACTTCACCCATCACACATAATTACATACTGAACGGCCATATATTAGAAACATCTGAGCAACACTCTTATCTGGGCATCTTAATTAACAAGTCATTATCCTGGTCTTCACACATATCTACCATAGCAGCAAAGGCGACAAAAACCCTCAACTTTTTGAAACGTAATCTTAGTAGTTGCTCACAAAGAGTTAAGAAATCTGCATACATCACAATGGTGAGGCCACAAATGGAATATGCATCAGCTGTGTGGGATCCATACTACAATTCACAAATTCAGCAATTAGAGAAGGTACAACGTCGTGCAGCCAGATGGATTTATAATGACTATAGTAGATTTAGCTCAGTTTCAGCAATGTTAAATGAATTATCCCTGCCATCGCTTGAGACTCGTCGCAAGATATCTAGATTACAAGTCCTGCACAAGGCACTCCATCACCAGCTTGCCATCTGCATACCATCATATTACTTACCATCAACGAGAGAAACTAGATCATACCATCCATTGCATCTCATAATTCCATCATCATCCACCAGATCATATCAGAGCAGCTACTTCTCAAGAACTGTTAAAGAATGGAACACCTTGCCTGTTAACATCATTGAAACATCTGATCCAGATTCGTTCACATCACTTTTACAATTATATTACCACACTAGTACTAGCTTGTAATTAGTTGAACAATTGGTTTACTGTATGTTAAGTTAGAACTGTTTTTTGTTGTTGTTTTTTTTTCCTGAGCATACCAGCAGGGCTGACTGCTCAGTATAAATAAATAAATAAATAAAAATAAATGACGATAACTTTTGGCTTGTGAAAAAAATGTTCATCTAACAGCTTATTATGTCAAATGTTTAAATATGTGGTTCATTGGTTCAATAGAATTACTAATAAGGGTACACATTGTACACACGGTAACACACCACTACGTTAATTGTGAAGAGAATGAATAGGAATGTGCACAAGGCTATAAATAGAGTAGCTAAGTATGCCAAACTTTTCCACTGCTAACATTTTATAGTATGGCAAAAAATCTACCCATTATGCTAGCATTATGCCTCATGCTTCAAAGCACCTGCTGTGCTCCAAATTGTGCCAGCGTAATAGGGTGGTGCCTACTAAATTTTTTATTCACACTATATGTTTTTGCCAATATATATCAAGACACACGATAGTGTGTCGTGCGGCCCAAGAAGCCGGCGCGCCACACTGTGAGTATATTGACAGGAACAAAGAAAACGTCATTTTCACACCTTTGTATCTTGGTGATACCCTATCCGATTGGAACCAAATTTGCTACAGAGTTTCCCGCCAGCTAGGGAAGTCTACATTCCAAATTGGAAGGAAATCGCTCCAGCCATTTCCGAGATACGAGCTGCCAAAGTTTCGATTATTTTTCTTCGTTATTTTTTGACAAATATTGTCTTTATGCCTAAAGACAAGATTTTACGCCAATCATTTCTTTAACCCTAAAGAAAAGATTTTACGCCAAGCTTGTCATTTATAATGACAAGCTTTTACGCCACTGTCATAAAATGCATTGTGAAGGTAACTTTACAGGGAAGTGCACTATAAAGGGAAGATTTTACGCCAAGCAATTAAAAACAAAGAATTCATGTGACTATCCTTACTAATCATGTGATACCTACCTAATATTACATAACTGTACCTGTAAGTATCCGTATTCTACCGTTTCATCATGCTTTCACTGCTCACTACAAATGTGCTGTCGATGAGGCGGGCGCCGCCATACATCAATGAATAATTATTCGTAGTAGCCTTTCTTTAACTGCTTCCTCCAGATAGCACTTTCGTTCTATTGCAATAAAAAGAGTTTAGCTACTGAGGCGATCTTTAAATAGAACAAATAATTGTGCGCATGCGTCATTTTTGGCGCAATGCTTCACGCTATGTGTGAAGCTGGAGTCGAAAAAAGCCGATATACAAGGTGCCTTTTAGTGATTACACTGTTGTCTAAAGCTAATTTATATTATAAACTTTGTAGACCTGGATAAAGAATGCATTAGCTGTAGCAGAGAAAGTGAATTGGTGTACTGCAGTGACTGCTGTGAGATCAGATGCAACCAGTGTAATGTTCTGTGGCATAAACACCCAAAGCGAGTTTCACACAGTATAATTTCCAGTTAATTAAGTATTTAGCTCCTTGCTGGTGTGGTGCATCCTTTAATAATGAACTCCAATAGAAAGCTAGTCTTTGCAATGATGAAACATTAGACACCTTTGCAGATTCTGGTGTTTTAATGGTAAGCTACTAATATTACTGTTGTCATTATATCAATATAATGTAATAAATACATTAATATTATTAAAAGAGCATTAGTCACTATTGTGTGAAAATACACACATTAAGTAGCAACTGTTCTTTGCTAGGCCTACGGTTGTAAGTGCTGCATATGTATATTACAGTATGTATATGTAGCTATGTATGTATGTACTGTGTATACTCCTCCTATATGGAAGAACGGCTATGCTGAATATAGGAGTTTAAAACCAAATTCAATTCAATTGTAATGATACCACATTTTATGGCCAATTTGATGTGTGATATTTATTGCCGATACTACTGAGCTGTAACTGAAATTTTAACTGCTTGTAAACAATTACACAGCTACCTTTAGCAGCTGTTGTTTACGAAATATTGTCGGTCTAGACTTCGTGATATTGGTACCAATAAAGGTGTAGTATTGGTATAGCTCTATTCTTTGGCAAAATATATTGCTAGTAAAAAGCTATCACTGTTTACCTACTTGTAACAGGATTGATTTGAGTTATTAGACAATGGCATGTGTAGAATGCTTTGATAATTGCAAAGTATGCAGGGCTTTTATTTAGTTTCTTACTGGATGAACACCTATAGCCACAAACATGACAAACAAATTGCTTTCTTACAGGCCATTGTCTAAATTACTAAGACATGTATTGTTAGGATTCTTCAGTGGATAGACACCCCTCAGGAATGATGTAATAATCACCTCAGCTCCACCTTGGTGATTATTACATCATTCCTTCAGGGTTGTTTATCTACTGACGAATCCTAAAACACATGGCAGGTATCAGTACAAATTCATTTCATTGTCAGTTAGTTATAATCTCATGTAGAAAACTATACGTTGTTTGTAGATTGTGGTATGTTAAGTACCTACATGGATCAGTCCCATTATGGTAATGATATACTGCTAGTATGGACTGTAGTTGTTTACTGTTACCATCCATAGTGTGGATAGGGACCCGCCAATTATGCTGGCATAATTATGAGCATAATAGATGCCTGAAAACATTGAGCATAATGCTAGCATAATAGGCAGAAATTTGTGTAATAGTATGAATTCTAAAATAGTTATCACAAAAAGATCGATATACTCTAATAGAACAATCAGTAACTCTAATAGAACAAACACAAAGCTGACTGTTCTATTAGAGTATATCGATCTTTTCTGTGATATGCATTTTGACAAGTAAGCCACGGTTGGTGCTTCAGCCACTTATTATTTATAGCAGAGCATGAGTGAGAACTAAGGCATAAATAATTGGGCATAATTTGAGCATAATAGGTAAGTATTGAGCATAAATTTGAGTATAATAGGTAAATTTTTGAGCAGTGCAGCATAGCATAATAGGTAAAATTATGAGCATAATCGGCGGGTCCCTAAGTGTGGACCACAGAGCAGCATTCAAAGAAACAATATGATGCTTAGTGATGCACTGATAAGAGATTTTGTCAATTAGCTAATATTGAAATTCACATATATAGTGGCCGATACTGATGACCTATCCGATATTTATGTTTACCAAAATTCCATTTATATTAGGTAAAATTGTGATTTTAAAACACATATGTGACCCGGTCTGCGAAAAGGGCTCTTATAGCCTTTCCAATTATCCATGTTTGGCTAATCATAACTCCTAATCTACTAAAGCTATCACCATGTAATTACACCCACAGCTACTGCCAGGTTAGGGTAGTTGAGTGACCAAATTGTAGGCTTGTACCATATTCACCAGTCAAGTTATGGGTTACCATATATATGCAATTGGAAAGGCTATAAGAGCCCTTTTCGCAGACCGGGTCACATATTGTCAGGAAAATAGCATTATCCGGGTCTGTAAAATTAACTGGCTAAGTAATCAGCTAAAAGTATAATGCAGAAATGTGGCCGATACACCGATGTCTGGGTATTCACCGATTAATCAGTGCATCACTAATGATGTTTTATTCTTTTGCCATACAATTTAAAAATATAAGTTATGGAGCATAATGCAAGCTTTTTCCAGGAAATTCTGAACAGAATAATGCAAAGAATCATGAGCATAATTACCTCAGCCCTACAGACAGCCAGATAGCCAGCTGACAAACATTTCACAGTTGTATATCAAGACACACAGTAGTGTGTCATGCAGTCAAAAAAGCTGGCATATCACACCATGTGTACATCGACAGGAAGAAAGAAACCATGATTTTAATACCTGCATAGCTTCATGACCCCTTCTCCAAAGCACACCATTTTTGCATTATAATTGTCTACCAGGGTAGTGTAAGCCACACAGCAGATTTGACTAAGTTTGCTCCAGCCATCTGTGAGTTATGAGTGGCCGAAGTTTCAATTGTTTCTTAATTTTTTCTTCTTAAGTGGTCTATGGAAGCTTAGATTATTCTTGTTGCATACTTTGCAAAACTAATTATAAAACACAAAATTAATGTGTAATTTGATTACCTTGAAATTTGGCACAGGTAAAGAGCATATAAAGGTAAATTTACATACTAAGTTTGCATGAAATCTGATAAGTGTACATGGTGCTATGAACGTTTATTCATGTAAAACAAGATCAAACTTCCATCATGGTTACATTGTAAACCACTTGTAGGAATGATTTGAAATTTGGTGTGTACATAGGCAGTGCCTTTTGATGGTTATAAAAACAAAAAAGGTATTGGCTACAGAGTTACAAGGCAAAAACCAAACAACTGTGAATTGCAGGGCTGAGATACTCTAACAGAACAGCCATGAAAAATGTTTCCAGCTAGCATTCAAATCAGGGGCCTCTATATTGAATGCCCAAATACTTAACCACTGAGCAACTGCTATAACAGCTGATCACTTCACTAATTTTCTACTTTATAAATGAAAATTCTAGCCAATATCTATTTAATAGTAAAAGTTTCATATATCTACTAACAGATCTACAAATGGAAGTTTTAGAATGTTCTAGAGAATTCTATATGCGTTCTATTAGAATTCCTATAAAAACATGCACTCTCTATTAGAGTATTATTATTATTATTATATTTATTACTGTGCAGCAATCAAAAGATTATAACGCACAGGTGTGATCATAAAAGTTACTTAAGTTATTACAAAACTCATTAGGGGTAGAGGAATTAATTACATCAGCAGGGAGTTGGTTCCATAATTTGATGGTTGATGGGAAAAAGGAAAATTATTACAATGATATTACCAAAAGTCAAATAAAGCAATACAATTATATCAATAAAATCATTATTGTGTCTGTAGATAAGAAGAAATGTGGGTAAAAACAAACCCCAAAGCTAGCCTACTATCAAGACACACGGTAGTGTGTCGTGCTGCCAAGAAAGCCGGCGACCACACCATGAGTATATTGACAGGAAGAAAGAAAAGAGGTTTTTCACGCGTGTATAGTTCCATGGCTCCTTCTCCAAAGCACACCATTTTTGTATTATAGCTGTCCCCCAGGTAGGGTACGCCACACAACAAATTTGATTAAATTCGCAATAGCCATTTGCGAGATATGGGCATTCAAAATTTGTTTTAATTTCTCCTTTTTGTGCCATACGGGGGGCTACGGGGGCTTCGATTTCTTTTCGCACACTTTGCAAAAAATGCTATAAAATGCAAACATGCAACTTGATTGCCTCGATCTTTGGCACAAATGAAGAGCATGTAACGGTGGATTCACGTACTAAGTTTGTTGTGAATCTGAGAAATATTCAAGGAATTATGAGCATTTATTCATGTAAAAAAGATCAAATTTCTGTCTCGGCTACAGGGTAAACCGAGAATAGAAATAACTTGAAAATTGGTGTGTAGATAGGCTGATCATCGTAGCAGTGCCTTTTGATAGTTTGAATAGCAATAGAGTTACAGCGACAACGTTATAAAGCACAAACCAAGCAAGTGTAAAATCGCCAGATCGAGATACTCTAATAGAGCAGTCAACGCAGGGAAAAAAAGGTGTGAAAAAAATGTCGAAAAAAACTTACCAGAGTTTGAACCAGGTACCACCATGCCTAACACCTGCGTCCTTAACCACTGAACCACTGCTACCTTGGCTGATCACCTCATTTAATTTCTGCTTCATAAATGAAATTTCTAGTTGAAATCTGCTTATAATTAAACGTTTGTAATTTCATAGATCTACCAGTAGAAGTACTAGATTGTTCTAGAACATTCTATGTATGTTCTATCTATGGGTCTATTAGAAGTCCTACAATAATATTATCAAATATTGAATTAAATCATGCAATGAAATACATTCATAAATCTGTCTTCAATAATCATCATTGTATCTACATAGAAAAGAAGAACATGAGTAAAAACAAACCTCAAAGTCAGCCATAGGCTGGTTCTGGGGCCTTATAAAGTATAAAAAGAAGTGAAATCCACACGAAAGCAGCCAAGCTGTGAAAAAATGTTGTGGCCTTAAAAAGCCTGGGTGAAAAGTTGTGAAATCAAAGGTGGCAGCCAAGAAATGGCTGCAATGATGTTAATGCTAATAATGGCTGAGTGCATTGTTAAAATTTATTAACATCATATAACTTATAATAGCTATATACTTTAGGCTTCCAAAGGATGCTGCCTGCCTTTTAATAGTCGGCAATTTCATGGCCTGGCGTACCCTGAACATCGGTTTCCAACTCGACGTCCATACTATCTTGTGTAGCTGTCAATCTGATCTGCTCCGATAGTCGCCTTAACTCTGCACTGATCATGAGTGAAATGCTGGTATTTTCGCTTTGACAGCCAGTGCTGGGGGTGGTGGCAAACCATCTTCAGTTCTTTCTTTGTTATCTACGCACATGCACCTGTATACATAATTCTGTGTTCTTCACAATAAGCTCTTGTTTCTGAACAAGAGCCGACGTGCTTATGTATGCATGCGCATACGTTTTTACTATAAAATACAGCTTATATTGACTTGATTCAAACTAAAGTGCTTTAAGTCCATATAGATAATATTTTTAATGCTTTAAGGGTGGTATCGTGTTATTTGAAGATATTCAAAAATGTGACTGGGCCTGCGAAAATAGGGCATGTGGGCACATGATTTTTGCCTACTTTTTCAAACGTGCATCACTCGTAACTTTTTGTACCATTATGTTATGGCAATGCTATTTTCAGCTCTCAGGAAGCATGTAATTGGCGTTATGATGCAAGTTACAGAATGCAAATATTCTGTTCCAGTACTGAGATAGACCTGTAAAATGACGGGATGTAGTTTGTGCCCACATGCCCTGTTTTCGCAGGCCCGGTCACAAATATATTTTAATAAAACACATTTCTGGTAATGAGCACAGTTAAATATAGACACATACAAATCTATACTACTAGGAGACACATCTAGGACTCTGAGCACTGGGCTATGCTGCCTACACACACAAACACACCACGAGAAACAGCAAGGTATAATTGATGGATGAGAAGACAGCATCAATTGCTGAATGGAACCAATTCGAAATATAGATGAGATTAACTTCAAACTTACTATCATATGTGTCCCTGACTGGTTATGTACACATTGTGATATCATAGTACGTATTCTATTCACTACCTTGTAGCGAGTATTTTGCATGTGCATCTACTTGCAGCATGGTCTTGTACGCAGAATAATCACACCAGCATTACACATACCTTGAGTGAAAAAACTGATGGCACTAGATGGTTATAAATCCTACATGCTAGCTGCTCTAGAATAACACAACAGCATCTTGATTTCACAATTATTCTTCCCTGTAACAAAATGCATGCAGAGTGGTCATCTTAACACTGAGGTCCAATGCACGTGTAGTTTATAAAGCCACATACTTAAAGTGGTAAAATGTTGATCAATCAGTGCCAGTGTTGCAAACTTACTCAGCCATGCCAGCAAGAGTGCCAGGTTTAAGTGTGGGTCTCCCATTTGTACCAAAGCTTCATGAAAGTCGTTTGAAGACTTCTTATATACACAATCAAAGTTCAAACATTGAACCTTTGTGACAGGCTCCATTGCCAACACACTGATGGTAACATTGCAACTGTTTAAGTGGTAGCCTGTACAACTGTTAATGCCAAACTGTTCCACGATAAAAGAACTTCTTTTACCAAAGAGTTTACAACTCTGGGAACAAATAGGCGATTGGTATATATTACGTCCACAATAACCTGCCACATCTTTAGAATACCGAAAAACATTAATTTAGCAAATTTGAGGGGGAATAATTATTAACAGACTTGAAAACTTGAATGGCTGTGTGGTAACGTCGTGTTATGTCACGCTGTGGTCACATAATACTAGTCACGTGAGTGACATGGGATTGGGTGAACTTAGTATAGAGCTTATCCAGGGGGCGTGTTAATTATGACTACGCGCCGGGGCGCAAAATAATTCTATTGCCAGCCGCCATTTTGAGTGGAGAAGGCGTAAAATGAGTGTAACGTTCTCAAAGTACTATTCCGAGCTGGAAAATGACACGAGGGAGAGATATGATGAAAAGCTAAGACTGCTAAAAGCTTCTGAAGACCCCTACTGTCTGTTTGAGAATAGAAGTTGGTTATCAGAAAGAAGATAGCGTGTCTTGTGCGTGTTGAATGATTCGAGTAGCCTGAGGAAAAAGCCTGACATTACTTGCGTTACGATATAATTTACAATTATTGAATTTTGAACCCTTAACTATTGTACTAAAGGCTTACAAAAGCCTGGATAGCTACAATTCTTTTGCTAATGGTTGGGTGAGTGACCAAGGCAGCACGCAGGAGCTACTAGACCAGTATTCATTTGTTTGCCTGGATTGAGAGGCACTCCCAGAGTTTGTACAATTGGCATTGTGGCAGGAATTGGAGAAGCCTGCACACACATTGCAGCACTTCTTACTGCAGAAGCAAATACACAAGCTATCCAAACGCTCACCTGTAATCATATCATTAATAGCAGAGTTTACCGGTTTGTATGTGCCAATATATGAAAAAGGGATTATACCTAAGCCACTTCAGAACTGCTGCAATGAAAATGGCATATCCTGATCTAAAGATGTTTAATTTTCATTCAGTCAGGCTCAATTAGAAGAGAATACTGTATGCAAGGAAATTTTGACACCAAAAAAATTTGACGAATCGGTTTAATTCGTCAAATTTAAATTCGTCAAATGTTTATAAGCACCCTTAAAAGTACAGGTTTTGCCTACAATTTCTTGATTTTTGTCAACATGTATTCGTCAAATCTGCTGGAGTCTGAATTCATCAAAATTTTCTTACGTCAAAATTTCCTTGCGTATGGTACATGGAAACAATGAAGTTGTAGAATGTGGTTTCAGCACCAGGTTGGACATATTACAGCCTCTCGATTTACATGCTGAATTTTCTCAGCCATCATTGTGTGGGCTGGAGAATGATGCTCCATTTGCTTGTTTCAAAAGGTTGGGATGGCAGAGCCTCCAATGCTTGAAAACTGTGGCCTGTTGCAAAAACTCTTGCCCAGTGACATGCTACTCGTATACCAGGGCTTCACTGTACAAGAATTATACTGTGCTGAAGTGTGCATTCCACCATTTACAAGAGGCAATTAAAGCAACTGAGTAAGGTAGTGATGGAGAAAGTTATCACTTATCTATATGGTAAGAGTAATAGAACTTGTTGGCAGAAGTACAAGATGCTACAATCCATCCTACCTGTAAACATTGTCAGCTGTAGTGAATCGGATGAATTTTCTGTTATTGATAGAATAGAGACTATAATTATGTTGTCCCTTGTGAATTGCTGTGACTCAGTTGTTCCTTTTAATTAGCTAATGTGTGTTGTATTCACTATAGAGAGCTATCACTTCATCACAACGCATCTATTTAGCACGTGATTGTCCTGAAAGTAATGCTTGACTTTATAGTTATGTGTTTGTTTTATTTTATTTAGGCTTTATGGTGTGAAAACACCAAAGGTCTGTTGGTTGCAACCAACAGCCATAACAACACATAATTATTAGTAACTACTTAAGTAATTACATAGTTACGTACAAATCTTGTAGCTATATGTTCTTAGTCAAGACAGTTGGTCAGGATGTGGGATGGTCATTTCAGGAGAGGAAGTGTGATGAATGCCATGTGTTCATTTGTATGTCACGTTCTGGTTTATTCTTGTACTTCACTTGCCATGTTTGTACTGTGCATTTTGTATGTATGTTCACGTGTGTCCCGAGGTATTGTAATTGAGTTTTAAACATTCTAATGATGGTTTTTCTCTCCCAATACATCTGTATTAACAACATGTGAAATGTGTAAAGTACACGTATATAATGTATATACGTACATAATCAACACAAGTTTGAAATACAGTAATTGGACTGTGGGTTTCAATGCCTGTTGCAGGGCTACAATTCTTTTGCTAACGGTCGGGTGAGTGATGTACAAGTGACCAAGGCAGCAGGAGCTATTAGACACAGTATTCATTTGTTAATTTGCTTAGCTTGTGAGACACTCCCAGAGTTTGTCAAATCCTCCTTTAAAGGTATGGGTGGCTACATATTCTTCAGAGAAGCCTGCACACAGCACTTCTTTAAGTTTGCTGCAGCAACTTAAGTCATTTTCCTGACATCCAGGCTTTTGTAAGCCTTTAGTACAAAGCTAGGGGTTCAAAATCCAATAACTGTAAATGATAGCATAACGTAAGTAATGTCAGGCAGACTACTCGAACCATTCAATATGCACAAGACACGCTGTCTAATTCTTTCTGATAACCAACTTCTATGCTCAAACAGGCAGTATTATTATTATTTGTGTGTGCTGTGCAGAAATCAATGTGATTATAATGCACAGGTGTGATTGTGATAATTATCTAAGAGGGTACAAAACTGATCGTGTGCGGGGGAGTTGACTATATGAGGAGGGATTGAGTTCCACAGTTTGATTGTCCAGGGGAAAAAGGAAAAATTTAAACTATCAATTCTGGTATCTAGTAGGGATCTTCTGAAGCTTTTAACAGTCCTCTCCCGCGTGTCACTTTCCAGCTCGGAATAGCACTTTGAGAGCGTTACACTCATTTTACGCCTTCTCCACTCAAAATGGCGGTTGGCAATAGAATTATTTTGTGCCCCGGCGCGTAGTCGTAATTACCACGCCCCCCTGGATAAGTTCTATAGAACGTATTCACGTGACGTCACAAATGCGGCGTTTATTTAAGACACTTGCGTCGTTTATTTGAGACGTGTGGATAAAGCCCCAATGGTGCAATAGAAAATAATTGCGTCTTCGTTCTTTCTAACAGACCTTGTACAGGAGCAGCTAATTCGTGATTATGTGGTAACCACCTATGAATGGGTAACAACATACTAGAAGCATGAACTCGTAGCTGGTCTACTTCCTGATGTAGCAGTGGAACGCTTCATCTTGTGTAGCGGCTTGGCGGGCTCCAAGGTAATTTTTTCAGAAACTGTACTAATTACACTCATATCCTTGTAGTACTTTTCTCCATTGATAGGTGGCTACCGAACTACCATTAAGTGACTGTTCAGTGCATTTGTGATGGTGAAAATACGCACGGAAAAATTGTTTCGTTTTGGCCCGTAGTTTGTTGACACCAGAGGTAGAGAGAAAACTAATCCGTGGCAGTATGGCGACGGTCTGTTAATGGATAATGACATGCTAGAAGCAGAATGGAGTAGCTGGTCTGCTTTTTGAAATATTGACACTCTACTTGATCAAGTGTGAATGCAGTTACACCTACTGCCATATCGAAGATGGAGTCTATGGCTACTCGCTACTTGAAAAGATGGCTACATCTACCAAGAAGTGCAACACGTGTAGTCCTTTATTACCCGGGGATATGCTGTCCAAGTGTATCTAATGTTACAAGGGCGGCCAAGATTAGCTTGTTGTCATGTATCAGTGCTTCCTCAGACCCTAAGCTCCAAGAGCTAGGTGTGCATCTACATTTAGGGCAAGAATTTCTGCAATTTCAGGATTGTGATTATTCCATCCTATCTACAGCCAGGAAGCAACTCTCTTCATTACCTACTGCGAGATCATTGTATGTGACAGCTAAGACTCAGCTACTTAGTGAGGTTAAATCTACCTCTGAGGATCACCTTCAAACACTTTCTGTTCAGTGCAAATTTGCAGACTCTGCCGAGCTTGAGACCTCTTGTCGAACTTGGAACCGATTGCTATCCAGTATGCATCCTGGTCAGCTGTCGTTTCTTTTGCGGGCGGCTTCGGACACTCTGCCAACTGCCATGAATTTGCGAAGGTGGAATATACAATGTCATGAAAAATGTGTACTTTGTGATTCCTCACGTCTGACTACTGCTCATGTCTTGGGGGGTTGCCCGGTTGCGTTATCTCAGGAAAGGTACACTTATCGACATGATTTAGTCATTCAGTCTTTGGTCGACAGTTTCATCAGGGTTTACATTGACTTGCCCTATATCCGGGTTTATGCTGACCTTCCTAACTTGCGAGCCAGTGAGTCACCCCCATCTACACTTCCACCTAATGTGATTGTGACCCCCTTTAGACCAGACATTGTTATCCATAATACCGTCACTTCTAGTATACTTTTATTTGAACTGACATGTCCATTGGACAGTGCCCACCATCTTGAGCAGGCTAGATCCCGCAAACAAAATAAGGCTGAATACCACCAAATTCTATCAGAGCTAGATTGGTTAAATGTTACCAACTTTTATGAGACTCTTGAGATCAGCGTTTTAGGTCACTTCCAGCAATTTTCAGTCACTAACACTTACAATGTACTACATTTTATTGATAAGGACATCAATATCACAAGGTCACTGGTTCGACGGATGCTGGATGATGCCTCGAAGGTTTGTATGACTGCATCCCAGAGGATTTTTATGGCAAGGGATTGCCGAGAGTGGTTGTGATAATGTACTTGTAATTTAATATTTTTGTTTTGTTTTGTAATTGTTGTTTTTGTTTGTAATTGTTGTTTTTGTTTGTAATTGTAATTACTTTTCTGCCTTGCCATGCCCACGTTGGTATCACTTGATCACCAGCCTTGTGGTCGCATGTGACCGAGGGTTACTGAATTTGTAAATGTATATACATGTCTCATTTATCATGATGGTTTCAACAACGTAGCTTATCACAACGTGTTGATTCCCCCATTAGAAAAGATAATATACTGGACATTTTTGCAACAAATCGGCCCTCCCTTGCCACACAATGCACAGTAATCCCAGGTATCAGTGATCATGAGGCTGTTTTAATAGTATCAGACATATCTGCTAAAATCAAACCACCTGGGACAAGAAAGATTTTTCTGTGGCGGAAAGCAAATTTTGATTCTATTAAGGAAAAAAATTCAACAATTTTCTGTCTCTCTCGTAAATTAAAGATCTGATCAACCTGTAAGCATCCTATGGAACAATTTTAAATCTTTGTGTGATGATTGCTTCTATTTGATACCTACAAAGTCAATTTCCACAAATAACAGCCACCCCTGGATATCTACTTTTATAAAACGTCTCTCAAGACGAAAGCAACGATGCTACAACAGAGCAAGACTCTCGCATCACCCAGAGGATTGGCAACTGTACTATCAACTTAAAAAAGGAATGTCAAAAGGCTTATAATAGCTACATCAACAGTTTTCTTGATAGTGGAAACGGACAGGTAACAAAAAGGCTTTGGTCATTTATAAAAAATAAGAAAGATCAATGCAGCATACCTCCAATTAAGGTGGCGGTCAAGTGTCCGCCCACTCAATTAATTAAATTTCAAATATCCTGTGATATCCAAGTTATTATCGAATTTAGTTTCGCTACCGAAATAAGCACTAAGAAAATGGGCTGTTCTACACTGTTATTGTAGCACATCACAAACGGCGAAGGTTCAAGAACGATTTTATAGTAGGATGAATGGCGCAACTTTATTCCATTACACCATAGATAATATACCCACCTGGATATGAAACTAATAAGCGCCCCCGGTTATAGGCTGGTTTCGCGCCCCTCGCGCGCCCCCTACACCATTGTTAATGCAGATATGGCGGCTTGTGGCTAAAGGTAAAAGTCCCTCACAGAAGGCACCGTTAGTTGGTTTCCAAGAAGTCTTGCGAGATATTTGTTTTTCTGAAGTTTTGAAGATTCAGTCTGATCGATGTAAAAGCAATTTAGTGACAATCGACGGTTTGTGTGCTAAAGAGAACAATGATTTTTGTGCTGTGTACAAGCACGCGGTGGGTATATTATCTATGGTACAAGTTAATACGCGAAGAAATACAAGAGAAGATGAAGACGGTGACCGTTAGACAAAAGTTGTTTCAAGCTGCATACTTATATCAAGTAGAGAGGTTGCCTGTTGTGCTGCAGCGACTAGGGTAGTCTCGCGTGGCCAGACCGCTTTTTTCCGTATATTGGGTGGGGAAAAAGGGTCTGGTGCAACTCCAATAGCTTTTTACTTCTGAGCCGTCCCCACATTCCGGGGACGCTAATTGAATAACATTGGTCACAAAGGAGGTGCCATGACGTCAGTAAGTTAACTAGAGATCTGTTTATCCTTTAAACGAATCTTAATTTGCTCCCATGTCTCTTTTATAGCGTCTTGAAAGTTAATCCTCATCGTGTAACAAGACTCACAACCGGAGCAGGAGTGTAGGAATACTTCATAGTTTTACTGACGTCATGGTACCTCCTTTGTGACCAATGTTATTCAATTAGCGTCCCCGGAATGTGGGAAGTAAACAGCTATTGGAGTTGCACCAGACCCTTTTTTCCCCACCCAATATACGGAAAAAAGCGGTCTGGCCACGCGAGACTACGACTAGGGACCGAGGAAGAAGGCAGCATGAACGACATTATATTGTGGTAGGTTAGCCGGTTACACTGTAGCTTTTTTAACAGTATAGGCAGGTCACATCTCTTGACCGTACCGGGCGCCTTTGAGTATGTTCATTTGGCGTGATATCAAGAAATGCCAACTGTACATGTGCTTGCACCTGTGTAGCTGAATAATATACTCAGTCTGCAGGCAAGAATTTTGAACCATTGTTTTAATCTTTTAAATTTATAATAATATTATCGTACTAAAGCAGTCTAGTAGTGTAGAATGAGTGCACTTCCTAGTTTCATATCCATGTGGAGTATATTATGTCTGCTTACCGAGCATAAATACATTAAGTTTTATATATACATAGATGATTGTGGACAGATTATTTCAAGTTGATAATGCAGAAGACCTACTAGTACCCACTGAAGCAGAGCCAACACGCCAGTTGTCGTAGATTGAAGAAAATGCTATTTACTATGCAGCTGGATATGTTGTTTATAAACTAATCAAAGAACATCGGCAGAAAGGAAGGCAGTTAAAATTGTGGGGGCATTATTGTCCATGGTTGAGCAAGATGCTGTTGGGGACATCCCTCAGGACAACAGCTCATACCTGGACTATGTCAAAACGTGGACCCGCACTAATGATAGGGGAGGCTTGCGGCATGTATCTGATGATACATATAGGTGCTTTCTCGCCATTGAGATGATCACCTATAGGCTTATTGCAATAGGTGAGCAAAAAGAAAAGGTGATGTGCAAGGTGGTTTGTGATGAAAATGTAAAGCTCCTGTGGGAAATCGCTACTGATATTTTTGATGAAAATTAAAGATGTCACTTTTACGAGAAGTCGCTCAAGAGTGGTTTACTATCAGGGTTCTCTGTTGCAAGCCAGCTTCTGGAGCAGTGCAAATTAGCTACTAAAAAGAACATCAAAGGTACAAAAGGAACAAGAAAAGAATTACATTAGTACAATCATTATGTTAGTAAATAAACATTGTCACATTGTTATAAATTTAATTTCTTTTCAAGTCAGAATAACAGTAATTAATTAAAATTAAGTCGTTTGCATTTATGCTTGGATAAGGGTCTGGACAATGGGGATAATGAGCTCATGCTTTTTCTTTTCTTGGCAATGTTGCTACTCCCACCACAGGCTAATGACTTTTGAACGATTAGCACCTGGGAATTCTCCAAGCACTGCTTCACAGATGGGTTGTCATCGCGGCAACCCCTGGATCTCTGCTGGCCAAATAAGATTTCCAATAGGTCCCAATAAAGCGCTCCGTCAACATGTACTCTATTCCATTTTGATCCAATAGAAACTTGATTACTTCTCTCAGTAAATGAACTAAACAATAGCAGCTTTTTAGCATCACCTTTAAAATGCAGTAACACTTACCACAAATCTTTATTCCTTCCACAGTCTGGTCTGGTAATTATCTATACAAAAACATGTGACTGTATACTATTAATTACTAAACAAGAGCATTAATATCACAATCATTGATGTCTACGCCACAACTTACAGGAACAGTGGGTGTCAGCTCTTAATTGATAGCACCTAATGAAACACCCAGCACTGGTTCACCACTACCTCCTAGTGGCTCCCTGCTATCATATGGTGGCTCCCTGCTATCATATGGTGGCTCCCTGCTATCATCTGGTGGCTCCCTGTTATCTTCACGTGGCTCAGCCCTGCATGTTATCATGTGATGGCTCCCTGCTACTATCCGGTGGCTTCCTGCTTTCATCTTCCAATCTGGCTGCCGGATCCAAATTCATTATTCAAGCTGGTCTTTTTTCTGCTCCACAAGTTGTTTTTATATCTACAATCTATACGAGCATTGCTTCTGGGGCCTTTACCATGCTTCCTCTGTGTTCTGGGCATCAAGGGTACATCAAGTGATACGCAGGGAGAGTGAGGGCTATAGCTACAGTGATAAATACAACAATTCAATACACTGATTTCATGATACTGTGGTAAAATACACTTGCGGTGTTTTATAACATAGTATAATGTACAAAGATTAAATCATGTGAGTTTTAAAGCTCTGGGTTATACAGGCACCAAATGAATGTGGTGACAAAATTGATTGCATGGAATAAACGCATGCAGCAAACAACACCGAATCCATTCAAAACAGGGATAATAACACACGTTACAGAGTAACAAAGCAAGATTTAGCAACGACATTACAGCTCAACCAATACGTTAGCGAGCAATGCGTTGACAAATATGACTGACCACAATATCAACATAATAAACCCACTTACGATAAGTGGCTTCAACCAGAGAACAATCCACTAAACCACCTAAACAAACTACTTGCAGCACTTGTAAGCGTTTATCAGCTGGCTAGGCCACAAACCATATGGCTTCGTTTTTTTACGCGCGAAACTAGGATAGGACTTTGAATCTCAATAGAAACTCATGCGCGCACGTGATTAGTTTCATATCCAGGTGGGTATATTATCTATGATTACACCAACCATTACAGGGTCCATATCCTAGTACTGACTTTCTTTTCATGGTGTGTATGTTTCTGCGTATTTAGAGTTTGATTGTGAATCAGCTAAAGGTGGAAGCGAAAGGAGAGCTCGGAAACTTGGACCGAAAAACACTGCACTCACAAGTTCGGATCACTACGACGATACGCGTGCACATTCACATACCTTCGATCTTCTACAATAAAACTTTATAACCGATTCTGACAATTGCTTTTGCAACAAAGCTGATTGGTAAATCGAAGAAGTTTCAAGAATGCATTGCGCGGAATTACGTAGTATAATACGTCACCACACACGTTTCTATTAAATTCGCAACCTCTTTACTATATTAAATAAATCCAGTGGTGGATCTAGAGGGGTTTCTGGGGTTTCGATAGAAACCCCATTGGCTTTAGAGCAGGTCATTCATGTGAGGCTCAGCTCATATCTGTTGTTGAAGACGTACAATTGGCCATGGACAATACTTCCCAAGTAGATATGATTTTCATTGACTTTAGGAAAGCATTTGATACAGTTCCGCATTGTAGACTCTTAAACAAGCTTTCTCACTATGGGATTCAAGGTACAACTTATGACTGGATAAAGATTTGGCTGACTCAGCGAACACAGCATGTTGTTGTGAATGGACATGATTCAAATTTTGTGCAAGTTCAGTCAGGTGTTCCCCAAGGAACTGTTCTTGGCCCATTGATGTTTTTGCTCTACATTAATGACATCAAGTGTGGCATCTCATCCCATTTGAAACTTTTTGCAGATGATTGCATATTATATCGAACTATCAATAGTCAGCAAGATCAATTATTATTACAACATGACCTCAACATTATATTAAAGTGGACTGAAACTTGGTTAATGGAATTAAACATTTCAAAGTGTGTGGTACTTACCTGTAGTAGACTAACATCCTCAACTATACTATCAGAAATTACTTTTTGCAGCGAGTTACCCAACACCCTTATTTAGGAATTCTCTTAGACTCAAAAAAGTCATTTACACCTCATATCAATCAAGTTATCTCTAAAGCAACAAGGATGCTAAACTTTGTTAAACGTAACCTTTATAGATGTTCTGCAGAAACTAAATGTTTAGCCTACACCAGTATAGTGAGACCACTGTTGGAGTATGGATCGGCAGTATGGGACCCCTACTTGCAGAAGGAGATACAAAGTATAGAAATGGTACAACGACGTGCTGCTCGTTGGGTCAAGTCAGACTATCGATATAACAGTAGTGTTACATCTATGTTAGCAGATCTACAATGGCCATCACTTCAACACCGACGATATGTGTAAAAGTCTTCTACAACATTGTTTACTCCTCATCAGTCTTAACAGTCCCAAATTATTTCACTAACACCACATATTCCACCCGCCACCACCACCCCTTCCATTTTGAGATTCCGTTTGCTAGAACAGATCATTATAAATTCAGCTATTACCCCAAATCTATCCGCGATTGGAACAATTTACCAACTGACACAATAGAATCCCAATCTCTACAAGTATTTTTAGATAAATTATAACTGACTCTTATCTATGTGATTTGTAATGTTTTTCCTTACCTGAACATATCAGTTTGTAACTGTGTTTTCAGTAATCATAATCATAAACCCCCTTTTAAATTTAGCTCAGTGGCAGTTTAAATATATAAATATTGTTGCACTGACAATTTGTCATAGCAAACAACTATATACCATTGTATTTCAGTAGCATGCATGCAGTTGCACTTAACTGACACCATTTATAGCTATTAAACCCATGGCAATACTTCACTTTTCATCTCTCACTGCATTAAAAACGATCGAGATACTCTAATAGAGCAGTCAAGTAACTACTCTAATAGAGCAATCAATACTACAGCTTGTAGTCACCATCTTTTCCCTATAGTTAGCTATATAACATTTATTTAAAGCATTGGATTTATTGCAATTGGTAACTAAAAATAGCCTAAAATCCAATCTCAGAACTTCCAAAGTCTCAAAATTTTCCGGAGAAATTCCTTATTCAGCTACACCAGCTTTCAGAAACCCCCTTTTAAAAATCCTAGATCCGCCACTGAAATCGAATCAACTTGTGCAACACTTCGTTTTGCTCCACCTCGCATTTATAGCGTTCCTGCTAGCTGTAATACTAAACTCGTCGCTTTGTTCGCTTTTGCCTTCGAGACGTACTACCCATTGTAGAAGTATTATTTAAATAAGTCGCCGTAACTAACTGTGTTTCTTAGCGCACAAGACAACCGCTTTTTCGTTCACTTACCTTTCAAACCGAGTTGTTGAGTTACGCGCTAAGAATCGGTTTCCATTCATTATTATATGGAGGGCGTGCGCTTTACCTGAGACACTTTAGCCGCTTGACCGCCACCTTAAACACTAATAATAAGACCCTAACAGACAGCCATCAAAAATCCAATGCTTTTAATGATTATTTTACATCAATTTTAACTCAAGAAGTCTTGTCGTCGCTGCCTAAAATGAATGACTCACCCTTTCCTGAAATACCCCATATATCAGTTTCAGTAAATGGAGTTGCCAACCTTTTACACAATCTAAATCCCCATAAAGCCACTGGACCAGATGGAATCCCCGCATATTTCTTAAAGGAGCTATCACATGAGATTGCACCATTCCTAACTTTGATTTTTCAATCTTCTTTACAGCAGGGTGTACTACCTGCAGAATGGAAATCCGCAAACATCGTTCCAATATTTAAGAAAGGTGACCGCACTAAAACATGTAACTACCGACCAGTTTCTTTAACATCTATCTGTAGCAAAATTTTAGAACATGTTGTGTATACCTGTATCTTTTCTCACCTTAAAGAACATAACATCCTAAGAGAAGAACAACATGGTTTTCAAGTTGGAAAGTCATGTGAAACTCAACTAATCATGACTATAGATGATTTTGTTAACTGTTTAAATGATAACCGCCAGATTGATTGTATTTTCCTTGATTTTTCCAAAGCTTTCGACAGGGTACCACATAATAGACTCTGCAACAAACTGTCTTACTACGGAATTAGAGGCCCACTTTTGCTATGGATAAAACATTATCTTTCTAACAGACAACAAAAAGTAATCATAGATGAACTAGCAGCTACCCTTCAAATGTGACATCAGGTGTACCCCAAGGAACTGTACTAGCCCCCCTTCTTTTTCTATGTTTTGTAAATGATATACCCCTAATGTTACTTCAAAGATTAGACTATATGATGACATTTTACTGTACCGAAGAATAATCTCTCATGAAGACTGTACCCTAGCTCTTGCAAAATGAAATAAACAATCTCATAAAATGGTCCATAGATTGGCAGCTTCGTTTTAACTTTGACAAATGTGAATTTTTACGGATAACAAATAAACTCTTCCCTATAGTCACCACCTACAATATGGAATCAAAGATTATAAAACAAGTATCGTCGGTAAAATATTTAGGGATAACTATAAATGAAAAATTGCAGTGGGCAGAGCATATTTCAAATATTACTAAAAAGGCAAGCAATACATTGGGATTTTTACACAGAAATTTAAAATACTGCCCTCCTCATATCAAAAGCTCATGTTATAAATCTTTAGTAGTACCGGTTATCGAATATGGATGCAGTGTGGGATCCGCACACTCATAAAGACATCGACAAGATTGAAAAAGTTCAAAGACATGCAGCTAGATTTGTTAAAATTGACTATTCATGGTATACAAGTGTAACTGGTCTTATAAATGATTTAGAATGGCAGAGTTTACAATCAAGAAGATCCACCCTAAAAGTGACGATGATGTACAAAATAATTCACAATTTAGTATCTATTCCCAGCCATTACCTCGTCCAAAGTAACTCTAACACGCGACATCACAATGTCACCTATCAACTACCATACTCCAGAATAAACAGCCATCTGTACTCATTTTTCCATCAACAATTCGACTTTGGAACAGCTTAGATCATGAATTAGTTAAGGTTACGGGTTACCCAGTAAATAATTTTGTAGGCGCTTTGCTTATAGTTCTGTTTTAACCGTTTTGCACGGAAGAACACACTAAAATAACATGGCATATCAACGTACAAGAAATACGAAAAGCGGCGATACACTCAACAAGAGATACACTCAACAAGAGCACTAAACAGCGAAACTGTTTTGAGTTGCCTATTCATCAAAAACCAGGTTTCATGGGAAGCCACACTATGATATTTAGCATTAATCAAGACACACGGTAGTGTGTCGTGCGGCCCAAGAAGCCGGCGCGTAACACCCGTGAGTATATTGACAGGAAGAAAGAAAACGCAATTTTCGCACCTCCGTAGCTCTGTGCTGCCTTGATGAAACAAGACGAATTTTGCTGTGGACACTCCCTCCACCTTCAGCACTCCACATTCCAAATTTGAGCGAAATCGCTTCAAGCGTTTCCGAGATATGCGACTTCAAAAATTGGCTTAGTTTCTTCGTTTTTTTTTTCTTCTTATTTTTCTCGCACACTTACAAAAACTGCTATAAAACGCGAACGCCATATCCGATAGTCTTGAAATTTGGCACACAGAAGTGGGGTATAAAGGCGCATCTCTGTACCAACTTTGGCTGGAATACGATAAACAGGCAAAGAGTTATGAGCGATTAATCACGAAAAATAACACCAATATGTTGTCACGCCTACAGGGTAAACCGCGTATGGGAAGAAGCTGAAAATCGGTGGGTGAATAGGTTAACTATTGAACCTCAAACCTTTTGTGGTTTGAAAGAAATCGAGCTAAAAACCAGGAAGATACAACGAAAAAACCAACAGTGTGTAACAATTACGCAATCGAGATTAGCTAATAAAAAACGACTGCTTGCCACGTCTACCAGGTAAACCGCTTGGGGTAATGCTTTGAAAATCGCTGTACAGATGGAGTTATCATCTTAGAAAGGCTCTTCAATGGTGTAGAAGAATCAGACTTAAAGCCACAGAGTTATAACACGAAATCCAACTTGGTGTAGCAAGTGCGAGATCGAGATACTCTAATAGAGCAGTCATCCTAATAGAGCAGTCACCCGAAGAGAATTCAAGAGATCAGTTAGAAACAAGTAACCTGTATAGAGATCAGCTACAAACAAGTCACCCTGTAGAGAGATCAGCTAGAAGAAATTACCTTGTAGGGAATTCATGCAACTATAGAAAGAGATAATTCAGCTAGAAGAAATCACCTAGTAGAGTTCAGCTACAAAGAAACCACAATGTAGAGAGTTCAGCTACAAACAAATCGCCCTGTAGAGAGATCAGCTAGAAGAAGTTCCCTTGTAGAGAGTTCAGCTAGAAGAAGTTACCTTGTTGATAGTTCAGCTACAAACAAATCACCCTGTAGAGAGATCAGCTAGAAGAAGTTACCTTGTAGAGAGTTCAGCTACAAAGAAACCATCATGTGGAGAGTTCAGCTGCAAACAAATCACCTGTAGAGAGTTCAGCTACAAACAAATCTCCCTGTAGAGAGATCAGCTAGGAGAAGTTTCCTTGTAGAGAGTTCAGTTACAAAGAAACCATCGTGTAGAGAATTTGTTTACAAACTAGTGACCTTGTAGAGACATCAGCTAGAAGAAGTTACCTTGTAAAGAGTTCAGCTACAAAGAAACCATTCTGTAAAGAGCTCAGCTGCAAAAAAAATCACCTTTACAGAATTCCACTACAAACAAATCACTCTATAGAAAGATCAGCTAGAAGAAGTTACCTCGTAGAGAGTTCAGTTGCAAAGAAACCACCATGTAGAGAATTTATTTACAAACTATTGACCCTGTAGAGACATCAGCTAGAAGAACAGGGGCGTAGGCAGGATTTCCAAAAGGGGGGTTCTGCCCTAAGTATAGAATCTCCACAGCGGGGGTCTGGGGCCGTGTACATGTGTAAACATGTGTATTCTTATAAATTCATTCGCAATAGCGAGTAGAGGTACTTGAATTCCTCTGCCTGAAGACCTGTAGCTACCCATTACAGTGGATTTGTGTAAGTTAATTTAGTTCTAGTTAACCAGTATCACGATTTAAAAAACTTAACTCTGAAAAGGGGGTTCGTCCGAACCCTTTGAACCCCCCTTGGCTACGCCCCTGAAGAAGTTACCTTGTAAAGAGTTCAGCTACATAGAAACCATTCTGTAAAGAGCTCAGCTGCAAACAAATCACCTGTACAGAATTCAGCTACAAACAAATCACCCTGTAGAGAAATCAGCTAGAAGAAGTTACCTTGTTGATAGTTCAGCTACAAACAAATCACCCTGTAGAGAGATCAGCTAGAAGAAGTTACCTTGTAGAGAGTTCAGCTACAAAGAAACCATCATGTGGAGAGTTCAGCTGCAAACAAATCACCTTTTAGAGAGTTCAGCTACAAACCAATCTCCCTGTAGAGAGATCAGCTAGAAGAAGTTACCTAGTAGAGAGTTCAGTTACAAAGAAACTACCATGTAGAAAGTTCAGCTACAAACTAGTGACCTTGTGGAGACATCAGCTAGAAGAAGCTACCTTGTAGAGAGTTCAGCTACAAAGAAACCATTCTGTAAAGAGCTCAGCTGCAAACAAATCACCTGTACAGAATTCAGCTAAAAACAAATCACCCTGCAGAAAGATCAGCTAGAAGAAGTTACCTTGTTGATAGTTCAGCTACAAACAAATCACCCTGTAGAGAGATCAGCTAGAAGAAGTTACCTTGTAGAGAGTTCAGCTACAAAGAAACCATCATGTGGAGAGTTCAGCTGCAAACAAATCACCTTTTAGAGAGTTCAGCTACAAACCAATCTCCCTCTAGAGAGATCAGCTAGAAGAAGTTACCTAGTAGAGAGTTCAGTTACAAAGAAACTACCATGTAGAAAGTTCAGCTACAAACTAGTGACCTTGTGGAGACATCAGCTAGAAGAAGCTACCTTGTAGAGAGTTCAGCTACAAAGAAACCATTCTGTAAAGAGCTCAGCTGCAAACAAATCACCTGTACAGAATTCAGCTAAAAACAAATCACCCTGCAGAAAGATCAGCTAGAAGAAGTCACCTTGTAGAGAGTTCAGCTACAAAGAAACCACCTTGTAGGGAGTTCAGCTAGAAGAAGTTACCTTGTAGAGAGTTCAGCTACAAAGAAACCATTATGAAGAGAGTTCAGCTGCAAACAAATCTCCCTGTAGAAAGTTTAGTTAGAAGAAGTTATCTTGTAGAGAGTTCAGCTACAAAGAAACCATTCTGTAAAGAGCTCAGCTGCAAACAAATCACCTGTACAGAATTCAGCTACAAACAAATCACCCTGTAGAAAGATCAGCTAGAAGAAGTCACCTTGTAGAGAGTTCAGCTACAAAAAAACCACCATGTAGGGAGTTCAACTACCTTGTAGAGAGTTCAGCTACAAAGAAACCATCATGAAGAGAGTTCAGCTGCAAACAAATCTCCCTGTAGAGAGTTCAGTCAGAAGAAGTTACCTTGTAGAGAGTTCAGCTACAAAGAAACCATTCTGTAAAGAGCTCAGCTGCAAACAAATCACCTGTATAGAATTCAGCTACAAACAAATCACCCTGTAGAGAGATCAGCTAGAAGAAATTACCTTGTAGAGAGTTCAGCTACAGTAAAAAGAAACCACCATGTAGAGAGTTCAGCTGCAAAGAAATCACCCTGTAGAAAATTCTGCCACAAACAAATTGCCCTGTAGAAAGATCAGTTAGAAGAAGTTATCTTGTAGAGAGTTCAGCTACAAAGAAACCATCATCTAGATAGTTCAGCTGCAAACAAATCACCTGTAGAGAGTTCAGCTACAAACAAATCTCCCTGTAGAGAGATCAGTTAGAAGAAGTTACCTTGTAGAGAGTTCAGCTACAAAGAAACCATTCTGTAAAGAGCTCAGCAGCAAAAAAATCACCTGTACAGAATCCAGCTACAAATAAATCACCCAGTAGAGAGAACAGCTAGAAGAAGTTACCTTGTTGATAGTTCAGCTACAAACAAATCACCCTGTAGAGAGATCAGCTAGAAGAAGTTACCTTGAAGAGTGTTCAGTTACACAGAAACCACCATGGACAGTTCTGTAATAAACATATGTATTATGTATATAATTTGTACGTTTACTGATTAAATCAGAAATATTTAAGGTACATCTGCTTCATCTTTTCTTCTTCCTGTGGTAAAGAAAAAAAGATAGGTTAAAAAAGTCCCAAAGCAGGCCATAGGCCGGCTTTGGGGTATACAAATACAAAAAGAAGTGAAATCTAATCCAAAACAGCCAAGCTGTAAAAAAAGTGTGCTGCCCTCAAAAAGGCTATGGTGAAAAAAGATGTGAAATCCAAGGTGGCGGCCAAGAAATGGCTGTGATGGTAGGTTAATGGTAAAAATTTTAATAACGATAATTCAGGTGAATTTTGTGCCAATTGACCAAGCGGCACCAAAATTCACCTGAATTGTTGTTATTAAAATTTTTACCATTAACCTACCATCACAGCCATTTCTTGGCCGCCACCTTGGATTTCACATCTTTTTTCACCATAGCCTTTTTGAGGGCCGTACACTTTTTTTACAGCTTGGCTGTTTTGGATTAGATAATCTATTACTTAGTGATTTCTAGGTCCTCACGAACGAATTGAGTTGTTATCCGATTGTAACAGCACTGTAGTGCACTCGCGGTATTTCCGTAGCAGAACTAATCGACATTATCCTTGAAAGACTGATACGATAATTAACCAGTCTCTAGTCAGTTTTCCCACAAAGTCTCCACGACATGACCTAGATAATATAACCACCCATTGACACTGCCATAACAAATTAGTACTAATTAGCTGACAGCTGCTATTTTTGATGAATAATAACCACATTAAGCAGTAGCGCTAAATGCTGGTTCAACCATATTGCGGGGACTTAATTTTACGCTTGACTACCTTCCGCAGTAAATTATTAACACGCACTTTGTTTGATTCCTCCGCTATTATAGGGTCCGCAACGCAAAAAATCGACATCCTCCAATCAACTACCTAACTATTGTCCTGTGTTAGGCTAAGTGTAACTTAAATAACACCAGCGTGGCAGCCAAGTTTGTCACTTTCTTCTGGTAGAAAACGATACAAATATCTTAAAATCACGTGATTTTTCGTTGCAGCAGTTCGTAGGGTTCTTCGTATGTCACGATATTCACTCTCAACATTGTTCAAGTAGTCTATCATTAACTCAAAGTATTGGTGGTTTGATTTTATTGGTCTGTTTCTGGTGGCAGCACGATCTGTGCAGCTTTTTGGCGACAGACAAAATGTTTCTTCCTCTGGAACACAAGACAAGCAGAGCAGCAACTGCGCCGTGGGTCAGCAATGACCAGTACTAGGTAAAGTACCTGCATGCGGAATATGGTTATAATTGAAGCTTGTTAGCCATCTGGCTGAGCCATCTATATGCTGAAATTCGGCCAAAATGAAGCGATTTTTACAAATAAATACCAGAATGGTTGATACATCAATGAGACAGTCTCCAACAGCAAGGATACGAAGCTTATAAACACCTAACAATACGGCTATCTCGCCCAGTAAACGCATAGAGCAATCCAAGCATGAAATATGCACTCACGTGATCGTTATTCAAATCTCGGAAAATAGAACCATAATCTATTCCAATGACCTTAAAATCACTTGGAATCAAGTGACAATCAGTTTGTGTGCATTAGGTTCAGCATCTCGATTAGCCCAGCAGTCTGAGACTCTCCCTATGATGCCATCACAGCATAAAACACACCTGCGTTGGCCCAGACCACGCCTGAGTGAGCATTTAACACAAATATTTACAAAAGGAGCACACTGCATGGTTTCTATTCAGAAATGAAAGCGATTTCATAGGTATTTCAGCGATTTGAATTTCGATCACGTGAGTGCCTATTTCATGCATTAGATTGCTCTATGCGTTTACTGGGCGAGATAGCCGTATTGTTAGGTGTTTATAAGCTTCGTATCCTTGTTGTTGGAGACTGTCTCATTGATGTATCAACCATTGTGGTATTTATTTGTAAAAATCGCTTCATTTTGGCCGAATTTCAGCATATAGATGGTTCAGCCAGATGGCTAACAAGCTTCAATTGTAACCATACTCCGCATGCAGGTACTTTACCTAGTACTGGTCATTGCTGACCCACGGCGCAGTTACTGCTCTGCTTGTCCTGTGCTCCAGAGGAAGAAACATTTTGTCTGTCGTCAAAAAGCTGCACAGATCGTGCTGCCACCAGAAACTGACCAATAAAATAAAATCACCAATACTTTGAGTTGATGATAGACTACTTGAACAATGTTGAGAGTGAATATTGTGGCACACGAAGAACCCTACGAACTGCTGCAACGAAAAATCTCGTGATTTTAAGACATTTGTATCGTTTTCTACCAGAAGAAAGTGACAAACTTGGCTGCCACGCTGGTGTTATTTAAGTTACACTTAGCCTAACACATGACAATAGTTAGTTAGTTGATTGGAGGATATCGATTTTTCGCGTTGCGGACCCTAGCTATTATCACGTGGCTATACAATGCTTTAAAGTTAACAATCTTCTCACTAACACCTGCTTGAGTTTTCGTGCCAATATTGCACCATCCATTATCACGCATCGAAAAATAATAACCTATTATTATTATTATTTTAGGCAAAATATTTAAAAAAAATTTTTTTTACAAATTAATGACATAAGATAAAACAGTACATAATAAACAAATTATCTTACATATGGACCTCAGCGACCTGCACAGCAATCGGTGCCTCAGCAATGGGACAGCACAAACTGGACCTGGCACCGCGAATGCACATAATTGCAGACCTCAACAAAGAGAAGCTCAATTTACATCTCAGCCATCCCATCACTATTCCATAGGAAAGACTGTGTTTTGCACTCAAAAGGTTGGCCAATCTCTTATAAAACTGAGTAGCAGCATCACCCATTCCACCAGTAGTAGTAAAAATTAAGGGAGTAAATGAGGCATTCTCTACTTCATGAACCCGTTGTTGGTATTCACGTCTCTTTTCCTTGTCATGACGTCGGTATGCAGAGTGTAGGGGTTGATTTGAGGGTGTACTAGGGTTAAAAATTCGGACATCAAAGTATGACCTCTCAAATCGTCCTCCCCAAAAACCATTAGCTGCAATGTCAAGCCTTACGTTATCATCACGATTAGCTGTTTTGTATTGAAGGGTCTCACCAGAAAGAGGCTGAAGGTGGGGTTCAGTGACAACATTGTTACAGACCTCGGAAAGTAAATTGGCAGTTAGATCATGCACTTCATTATGTCTCAGAGAAGGAAACCCGCCCTTTGGGAAAGACAGAGCATGTTCTATGGTAAAAGAGTGACCACAGGCACAGGAAGTAGGGCAGGCAGATGGTAGCCAATGATAGCGAAGCGCAATTGCATCACGAAAAGCAGTTTTATGAAGCACAAAATTATGCGACTTCAATGGAAGACAAGAGAGCCAATTCGATGCACCCTTCTCCTGAGCCAACATGACTGAGGAACGCATGCTAGGAGGAAGTTCATGGAACAAGTGATTGGCAGATTGAAGTTGCTCTTGATGGCTCCTAGAGTGATACTTGGATCGCAAGTGAACCTGTGCATCAAGATAGTCACCTAGTTGATATACCTGAGAGATAATCAAGCAAACGAGACCAGCATTTACTTCTACAGAGCAGGAACGCTGCTGTGACACAACAATCGAAGGATCAAACACACCAAGGCCTCCTAGCCGCACAGGCAAGGCAAATAGCTTTCTCTCAACATCACCAGGGACAGTTCGACCCAATAGACTAGGAAGGAAAACAGATTTAACAAAATGACCTATTATTAAGCGCCTAACCCGTAACCTTAATAAATCTTCCTTACAACAGTTTAAGATTACACTACATAATCATGCACTGTAATTGTATTTTAAGTCATCGCACACCACACTTTTGTGTTTTTGCACTCACCATGCACTGCATCATTGTAATTTGTGTTGTGTACTCACACTCTTTAGAGTTTTTGCACACTATTTAATAATAATAATAATTCACCACAGTACCCGCCATATCATGACGTGCGTGGGCGAGCAGATGGCATGGGGCGTTCTATTGCGATATCAGAAAGTAGACCAGCTACGAGGTTGTACTTCTAGTATGCTATTACCCATCTATTGGTGATTACCATGCACACAGCCACGAATTGGCTGCTGCTGTACCGAGTCTGGTGGAAAGAACGAAAACGTGATATTTTGTATTGTAGTATTGGCTTCTTACCACACGTATTTTAAGCGCCTCGTCTGTAATTTCTTCGTGAATACGTTCTATAGAGCAGTTTCAAAACCATGGTAACCAAAAATTACGCAATGGACACACCCAAATCGCCATGTTTTTGTACCTGACTGTTTCATGTTGCAAGTTGAATTCCTCGCTAAATTCATGCTAAGACTTATTAATACGTAAGTAAAAGAGATGCCATTGATAGAATAAAGCATGTAGGTGAGTTATTACGCATTAAAAGATCCGTACTGCCTCCCAACAGGGTAGTTTCGTAGGAAGGAGAAATGCGTAAAGATGGATTTGGCCAAATTTCGACCTATTCACCGCCCAAAGGTGGCTAGGGGAAACCTGCAGTATAGGTCTTTATCCAGCACCACAGCATCGTACAGCCACATCGAGCTATCCCCGAGTTAGCCAGAATCGCTCATGTGCTGGGATTCCCACTTCGTGTGAAAAATCAGACAGCAAAATAAGACCGCTAAAGTTTAACTGATGGTTGATTTCGACAATAAAACTTAACTCTAGGAAAATTCACCACTAAGAGTCTTCTTTTGCTGGCGTTTTATCACAGTTTGGTAGTACGCCATTACCGGTCTCGTACCTTTCAGGAGCTCGGGTTAATCCTGGGATAGCTGGATGTGGCTGTACGCTGCTGTGGTGCTGGGTAAAGACCTATACTGTAAGTTTCCCCTAGTTTTAACCACCTTTGTGCGGTGAATAGGTCGTAATTTGGCCAAATCCATTTTACGCATTTCTCTTTCCTTCGAAACTGCCCTGTTGGGAGGCAGTACGTATCTTTTAATGCCTAATAACTCACCTGCACATTTTATTCTATCACTGGCATCTATTTTACTCACGAATTAATAAGTCTTGGCATGGATTTAGCTAAGAATTCAACTTGCAACATCAAGCAATCTGGTACAAAAACATGGCGATTTGGGTGTGGTCCATTGCACAATTTTTGGTTACCATGGTTTTGAAACTGCTCTTTATTACTTTCAGCATGGCCACCTGTAGTTCACGATTGTCTTTATTGCTCACCACTGTTATGGTGTTGATGGTGATCTGGTACGTTTTAGGGCAAAACGACGAGAATCAGAGACTGTCGCGGTCTGATTATTACGCCGGCAGACAATTTTTGAACGCTGAACCGTCACGAGTGAGAAGAACTGATCGGACCAGGACGTCTGAAGGTGAAAAGAATAAAACGAGTGCGGTAGCGGATAGTGGTATTCTTGGCAAGTCCAATGAAAAGTTTATTCTTGGCATGTCTAATGAAACGTTATGTACTGGTAGAAGTAGGCGTGGAGCTAATCCTTTGTGTACAAACCATAGCAGTCTCATTGTGTTTTCAAGAATGAGTCCCACTGTAGTGTGGCAGCTATATCTTCACAAAGAAGAGGCAGAGAAATGTGTACTCCCAAATAATGTCATCTGTTTTCTTACTGATGACTATTTATATTACCAAACAGCAGATGTTCTGCTGGCCCGGGACTGCAGTGATTTGTGCAATCGACCTGCATATCCAAATCAGTTAATTGTCCGATACAATCGTGGACCTCCTCGTATGCATGGTAAACAATGTAGACTGCCATCTCCAGATTTTATGAGAGTCAGTTACACACTGTCTAGTACCATTCCTTATCCATACATGTGCTATCCAGAAACTCGACAGCCTTTAATAGATGCATTAAAGCTTGGTCTACCTTCTGGAAGGCATGGTATTGCAGTGTTTGTCAGCGATCCTACACGATGGAGGAAAAAGTACTTAAAGGAGTTAATGAAATATATACACATTGATTCATATGGTGATATTCTACATAACACTTATATGCCTTCATCAAGGGGGAAAGGTTCAGATGACTTTATATCAGTTAAACTGAATACGATCAAAGAAAAGGGCTACAAGTATTTAATTGCATTTGAAAACTCAATATTTCCTGAGTATGTTTCTGAGAAAATCTGGCATGCTTACTTGTCACAAACTAATCCTATTTATCATGGCACTTCAGATGTGTATGATCAGGTACCTGGAGCTAATACTTTTATTGATGCTACAAAGTTTGATGGACCCCGGCAGCTAGCAGAATATATTAAAAAAATAGAGCAGGATGATTCATTATATAAATCATTTTTCAAATTTGACATTAACCAAACTTTGAGGTTTCAAAAAAATTGTCCAGAAGAATCATTGGGATGTGCCATGTGTAAACATTTATATCAAATAAAACAGGAACAATGTAATTTTATTTGAATCATTTTGTTTTTGTACTGATCAAATTTTGCAGTTTATTGCATTGCATTGACTATTAATAGATGCATCATGTACCACATCAACCATGGCCATAGACCTTAAAGATGATGCCAAATGTACCCAGCTGCTTACACACTCAACCTTTATGTGAGCTAGGACAAGACCATAGGGTACATAGAGCCTAACAGTATACTTTAAGCCAAAACATTTCTACAAATAACACTACAGCCCTCTCTATAGGAGCAAAGACTTTATTAACACATATAAACAGTTCTTTGTCAACAATAGGGATGTAAACGATTAAAAGTGGACTTGTCATAATGAGTGTGAATATAGGGTGTGCTAGTAGTATAGTAGTACTTTATAGTTGTATAGGGATCGTGGAGGATTGGCCTTTCTTGTACATTTCTTTCATAATAGTTGGCAGTATTGGTTAGGCATATAAATGTCAAGAGCATAGCCAGAAACTTTTAGAAGATGAGGCAAATTTAACTATTCTGTTAGAGTTGAACTTACAGTAGGTGACTGCTCCATTAGAGCATCTCAATCTTTTGTAGTAATGAATTCTCTCAGTTTCCTCCTGAGGAAATTGCCTCATGCTGAATTTTCTCAGCCATCATTGTGTGGGCTGGAGAATGATGCTCCATTTGCTTGTTTCAAAAGGTTGGGATGGCAGAGCCTCCAATGCTTGAAAACTGTGGCCTGTTGCAAAAACTCTTGCCCAGTGACATGCTACTCGTATATCAGGGCTTCACTGTACAAGAATTATACTGTGCTGAAGTGTGCATTCCACCATTTACAAGAGGCCATTAAAGCAACTGAGTAAGGTAGTGATGGAGAAAGTTATCACTTATCTATATGGTAAGAGTAATAGAAATTGTTGGCAGAAGTACAAGATGCTACAATCCATCCTACCTGTAAACATTGTCAGCTGTAGTGAATCGGATGAATTTTCTGTCATTGATAGAATAGAGACTATAATTATGTTGTCCCTTGTGAATTGCTGTGACTCAGTTGTTCCTTTTAATTAGCTAATGTGTGTTGTATTCACTATAGAGAGCTATCACTTCATCACAACGCATCTATTTAGCACGTGATTGTCCTGAATGTAATGCTTGACTTTATAGTTATGTGTTTGTTTTATTTTATTTAGGCTTTATGGTGTGAAAACACCAAAGGTCTGTTGGTTGCAACCAACAGCCATAACAACACATAATTATTAGTAACTACTTAAGTAATTACGTAGTTACGTACAAATCTTGTAGCTATATGTTCTTAGTCAAGACAGTTGGTCAGGATGTGGGATGGTCATTTCAGGAGAGGAAGTGTGATGAATGCCATGTGTTCATTTATATGTCACGTTCTGGTTTATTCTTGTACTTCACTTGCCATGTTTGTACTGTGCATTTTGCATGTATGCTCACGTGTGTCCCGAGGTATTGTAATTGAGTTTTAAACATTCTAATGATGGTTTTTCTCTCCCAATACATCTGTATTAATAACATGTGAAATGTGTAAAGTACACGTATATCAAGACACACGGTAGTGTGTCGTGCGGCCCAAGAAGCCAGCACGCCACACCGTGAGTATATTTACAGGAAGAAAGTAAACGCGATTTTCACACCTTTGTAGCTCCGTGATTCCTTATCCTATTGAAACCAAAGTTGCTACAGAAGTGCCGGCTAGGTAGGAAGAAAATCGCTCCGGCCATTTCCGAGATACGAGCGGCCAAAGTTTGGGGTTTTTTTCTACGTTTTTTTCTTCTTCTTTTCGCACACTTTGCAAAATCCGCAATAAAACATGAATGCATTCTTGGATCGAGCTGAACTTTGGCACACTTAAAGGGCTCATTAAGGCGAATCTCAGTACCAAGTTTGGTATGAATCCGATGAACATTCACAGATTTTTGACCTATTATTTGCGTAAAATGAGGTCGAAGGTCTGTCACGCCCACAGGGTAAACCGCTTGAAGGAATGAGTTGAAAGGTGATATGTAGATGGAGTAACTATCGTAGGAGTGCCTTTTTGTGGTTTGAAAGGAATCCAGTTAAAGGCCATCGAGATATGACACAAAACCCAACCTATGTCACAATTACGCGATCGACTTTTATGAATAAAAAAACTATTAGTATTCACGCCTACCAGGCAAACCGCTTAGAACAGTGAGCTGAAAATCGGTGTGTAGCTGGAATAATTATCATAGAAAGTCCTTGCAGTAGTACAGAAGAATCGGATTACAAACCACTGAGTTATGATTCCAAAGCCAACTACGTGTAGCATATGCAAGATCGAGATACTCTAATAGAACAGTCACCCTAATAAAGCATTTAGCTACATTTATAACTTACTCCATTATAGAATTATATGGCATTGCAAGTTATTCCGTAGGGAGTTCAGCTACAAACAGTTAATCTTATAGATAATTCAGCTACAAGCAAGTCATCCTGTAGAGAGTTCAGCTACATATATGTTGCTGTAGAGATTCAGAACATTATAAGTCACACTGAAGAGAATTCAACTATAAGGCCACTCCAAATAAATTCTCTGTTTCCCGTCCACCACCCACATCTGGTTACTGTCAGCTCTAAATAACTCCATTATTCCGTATTCTTCCATTATTTTCCGGTTATTCTTGCATACTGACAGGCTCTGTAAAGGACATCTTGAAACAGTGTCAGCTCACGTGTCAGCAGTACTATCAAGTCGGTACAAATTGCTATTTTTGCAACTTAAAAAGGAAGGAACAAGCTTAAGCATGCTTTTATGCTTTTTATGGTTGTGCCAGGCAAATAATGGCTTGAAAAGCTGCCAATCTTATAATGAAATAATGGAAATGGACCGCCCGCCCGCATGCAAATATGCTTGAGTCCAGGACGGGAAACAGAGAATTTATTTGGAGTGGCCTAAACAAGTCACCTTGTAGAGAGTTCAGCTACAACAAGTCACTCTGTAGAGAATTCAGCTACAAACAAGTCACTGCGTAAAGGGTTCAGCTACAAAAAAGCTACCTAGTAGAGAGTTCATCTAGATCAGCTACAAACAAGTTACTTTATGCAATGTTCAGCAACAAGTAAGTCACTCTGTAGAGAGTTCAGCTACATACAAGTCACTCTGTAGTACAAACAAGTCACCGTGGAGAGAGAGTTCAGCAACCAATCAAAAAACCACCATGTAAAAGAGTTCAGCTATACAAACAAGATATAACTCTATAGAGAGATCAGGTAGAAACTTAACAGATCACACTGTAGAGAGTTCAGCTAGAAACAAGTCATCCTGACTGAGTAGAGAGATCAACTAGAAAACATCACCTTGTAGAGAGTTCAAATCACCCTGCAGATAGTTCAGCTACAAACAAATCACCCTGTAGAGAGATCAGCTAGAAGAAGTAACCTTGTAAAGAGTTTAGCTACAATGAAACTACCATGTAGAGAATTCAGCTATAAACAGATCATCCTGTCAAGAGTTCAGCTAGAAACAAGTCATCCTGTAGGGAGATCAACTAGAAGAAGTTACTTTGTAGAGAGTTCAGCTACAAAGAAACAACCATGTAGAAAGTTCAGCTGCAAACAAATCATACTGTACAGAGTTCAGCTACAAACAATTCACCCTGTAGAGAGATCAGCTAGAAACAAGTCACCCTGTAGAGAAATCAACTAGAAGAAGTTACCTTGTAGAGAGTTCAGCTACAAACAAACCATCATGTATAGAGTTCAGCTGCAAATAAATCACCCTGTAGTGAGTTCAGCTACGAAAGGATCACCCTGTAGAGAGTTCAGCTAGAAACAAGTCATCCTGTAGAGAGATCATCTAGAAGAAGCTACCTTGTAGAGAGTTCAGCTACAAAGAAACCACCATGTAGAGAGTTCAGCTGCAAACAAATCGAATTGTAGAGAGTTTAGCTACCAACAAATCACCCTGTAGAGAGTTCAGCTAGAAACAAGTTATCCTGTAAAGAGATCAGTTAAAGAGGTTACCTTGTAGAGTGTTCAGCTATGAACAAACCATCATATAAAAAGTTCAGCTGCAAACAAATCACCCTGCAGAGAGTTCAGCTACGAGAAGATCGCCCTATAGAGAGTTCAGCTAGAAGAAGTCACCTTGTAGAGAATTCAGCTGCAAAGAAACCACCATGTAGATAGTTCAACTGTAAACAAATCATCCTGTAGAGAGTTCAGCTATGAACAGATCACCCAGTAGAGTTCAGCTAGAAACAAGTCACCCTGCAGAGAGATCAGCTAGAAACAAGTCATCCTTTAGAGAGACCAGCTAGAACAAGTCACTTTGTAAGTAGAAAGTTCAGCTACAAAAAAATCACCCTGTAGAGAGGTCAGCTACAAACAAATCTCCCTGTAGAGAGATCAGCTAGAAGAAGTTACCTTGTAGAGAGTTCAGCTACAAAAGAAACCATCATGTAGAGAGTTCAGCTACAAACTAGTGACCATGTAGAGACATCAGTTATCTTGTAGAGAGTTCAGCTACAAAGAAACCATCATGTAGAGAGTTCAGCTACAAACTAGTGACCTTGTAGAGACTGACATCAGTTATCTTGTAGAGAGTTCAGCTACAAAGAAACCTGTAGAGAGTTCAGCTACAAACTAGTGACCTTGTAGAGACTGACATCAGTAATCTTGTAGAGAGTTCAGCTACAAAGAAACCAACATGTAGAGAGTTCAGCTGCAAACAAATCACCTGTAGGGAGTTCAGCTACAAACAAATCACCTTCTAGAAAGATCAGCTAGAAGAAGTCACCTTGTAGAGAGTTCAGTTATAAAGAAACCACCATGTAGAGAGTTCAGCTACAAACTAGTGACCTTGTAGAGACTGACATCAGTTATCTTGTAGAGAGTTCAGCTACAAAGAAACCATCACGTAGAGAGTTCAGCTACAAACTAGTGACCTTGTATAGGGTTTCCACTCAAAACAGGAAGGTGCTTCATATTGTTGTTTTTGAAGATTTTCACACAGAATTACCTTTAAGATAAAGCAAACAAGTGCTAATTTGTTACTGGAATGTTTGCAGCAGTTGCTATCAGCACAATTTTAACATATGTAAATATCCAAAAAGTGGTCACGTGACCAAAATCCCTTCATATAGAATTTCCACTTCAAAATAGGATGATACTTCAGCATTTTTTCTGACAATTTTCACGCAGGCTGACCTTAAGTAAACCAAACAAGTGCTAATATATTATTAAACTGTCTATTAGCTACATTCAATATCAGTGCAGTTTTAACTGTAAATACCTAAAAAGTGGTCACGTGGCCAATAATCCCATTACAGTTATAGAAGTGTGCTATAGCACTACAAGATGTAGAAGTCTTTCATTATAAGGCAAGGAAATACACTAATTGTGGCTTTGGTCATCCCAAAATGCAATGATTTTCTAATAAGCTGCCTAATTTAACTATTATAATATTTTTGGTCACGTAACCACTTTTTGTATGTTTTTGTGTGTTAAACTTATGCTGATACCCAATGCTACAAGCATTCTAATATTAAATTAGCAATTGCTTGCTTTATCTTAAAGGTCAGTCTGTGTGAAAATCACCAGAAATAACAAAAGGAAGCATTTTACTATTTTGAGTTGGAAACCCTACCTTGTAGAGACTGACATCAGTTATCTTGTAGAGAGTTCAGCTACAAAGAAACCATCATGTAGAGAGTTCAGCTGCAAACAAATCACCTGTAGAGAGTTCAGCTACAAACAAATCTCCCTGTAGAAAGGTCAGCTAGAAGAAGTCACCTTGTAGAGAGTTCAGCTACAAAGAACCATCATATAGAGAGTTCAGCTGCAAACAATCACCTGTAGAGAGTTCAGCTACAAACAAATCTCCCTGTAGAGAGATCAGCTAGAAGAAGTTACCTTGTGGAGAGTTCAGCTACAAAGAAACTATCATGCAGAGAGTTCAGCTGCAAACAAATCACCTGTAGAGAGTTCAGCTACAAACAAATCTCACTGTAGAGAGATCAGCTAGAAGAAATCACCTTGTAGAGAGTTCAGCTATAAAGAAACCATCATGTAGAGAGTTCAGCTGCAAACAAATCACCTGTAGAGAGTGCAGCTACAAACAAATCTCCCTGTAGAAAGGTCAGCTAGAAGAAGTCACCTTGTAGATAGTTCAGCTACAAAGAACCATCATGTAGAGAGTTCAGCTGCAAACAAATCACCTGTATAGGGTTCAGCTACAAACAAATCTCCCTGTAGAGAGATCAGCTAGAAAAAGTTTCCTTGTAGAGAGTTCAGCTACAAACAAATCACCCTGTAGAAAGATCAGCTAGAAGAAGTTACCTTGTGGAGAATTCAGCTACAAAGAAACCATCATGTAGAGAGTTCAGCTACAAAGAAATCACCTGTAGAGAGTTCAGCTACAAACAAATCTCCCTGTAGAGCGATTAGCTAGAAGAAATTACCTTGTAGAGAGTTCAGTTACAAAGAAACCACCATGTAGAGAGTTCAGCTGCAAAGAAATTACCCTGTAGAAAATTCAGCCACAAACAAATTGCCCTGTAGAAAGATCAGTTAGAAGAAGTTACCTTGTAGAGAGTTCAGCTACAAAGAAACCATTCTGTAAAGAGCTCAGCTGCAAACAAATCACCTGCACAGAATTCACCTACAAACAAGTCACCCTGTAGAGAGATCAGCTAGAAGAAGTTACCTTGTAGATTGTTCAGCTACAAACAAATCACCCTGTAGAGAGATCAGCTAGAAGAAGTTACCTTGTAGATTGTTCAGCTACAAACAAATCACCCTGGAGAGAGATCAGCTAGAAGAAGTTACCTTGTAGATTGTTCAGCTACAAACAATTCACCCTGTAGAGAGAGCAGCAAGAAGAAGTCACTTTGTAGAGTGTTCAGTTACAAAGAAACCACCATGAAGAGTTCTGTAATAAATATATGTGAGAGGTTCAAGTAAAATCCAAATTTTATTTCTTTTGAACAAATCTGAAAAAAATGCAGATTAAAATTTAGCATTATGATGTCATCAATATGACATCATTATTACGACTTCACCATGCACAAGATTTATCAAAATTAGTTATTATGTTGATACGACATTCCTCACGGACTAAATTATATAATTGTATTTAAAAAAATAAGTTTTTAAAATACGGCAATAATTCTTTGATTTTACTTGAACCACTCACATATATATAATTTGTACATTTACTGATAAATATTTAAAGTACATCTGCTTCATCTTTTCTTCTTCCTGTAGTAAAGAAAAAAAGACAGGTTAAAAAAGTCCCAAAGCCGGCCTATCGCCGGCTTTTGGGTATACAAATACAAAAAGAAGTGAAATCTAATCCAAAACAGCCAAGCTGTAAAAAAGGGTGCGGCCCTCAAAAAGGCTATGGTGAAAAAAGATGTGAAATCCAAGGTGGCGGCCAAGAAATGGCTGTGATGGTAGGTTAATGGTAAAAATTTTAATGATGGCAATTTAGGTGAATTTTTTGCCAAGACCAAGCGATACAAAAATTCACCTGAATTGTTGTTATTAAATTTTTTACCATTAACCTACCATCACAGCCATTTCTTGGCCGCCACCTTGGATTTCACATCTTTTTTCACCATAGCCTTTTTGAGGGCCGCACCCTTTTTTTACAGCTTGGCTGTTTTGGATTAGATAATGTATATACATACATAATCAACACAAGTTTGAAATACAGTAATTGGACTGTGGGTTTCAATGCCTGTTGCAGGGCTACAATTCTTTTGCTAACGGTCGGGTGAGTGATGTACAAGTGACCAAGGCAGCAGGAGCTATTAGACACAGTATTCATTTGTTAATTTGCTTAGATTGTGAGACACTCCCAGAGTTTGTCAAATCCTCCTTTAAAGGTATGGGTGGCTACATATTCTTCAGAGAAGCCTGCACACAGCACTTCTTTAAGCTTGCTGCAGCAACTTAAGTCATTTTCCTGACATCCAGGCTTTTGTAAGCCTTTAGTACAAAGCTAGGGGTTCAAAATCCAATAACTGTAAATGATAGCATAACGTAAGTAATGTCAGGCAGGCTACTCGAACCATTCAATATGCACAAGACGCACTGTCTAATTCTTTCTGATAACCAACTTCTATGCTCAAACAGACAGTATTATTATTATTTGTGTGTGTTGTGCAGAAATCAATGTGATTATAATGCACAGGTGTGATTGTGATAATTATCTAAGAGGGTACAAAACTGATCATGTGTGGGGAGTTGACTATATGAGGGGGGATTGAGTTCCACAGTTTGATTGTCCAGGGGAAAAAGGAAAATTTTAAACTATCAATGCTGGTATCTAGTAGGGATCTTCTGAAGCTTTTAACAGTCCTCTCCCGCGTGTCACTTTCCAGCTCGGAATAGCACTTTGAGAACGTTATACTCATTTTACGCCTTCTCCACTCAAAATGGCGGTTGGCAATATAATTATTTTGCACCCCGGCGCGTAGTCGTAATTACCACGCCCCCTGGATAAGCTCTATAGAACGTATTCACGTGACGTCACAAATGCGGCATTTATTTAAGACACTTGCGTCATTTATTTGAGACGTGTGGATAAAGCCCCAATGGTGCAATAGAAAATAATTGTGTCTTCGTTCTTTCTAACAGACCTTGTACAGGAGCAGCTAATTCGTGATTATGTGGTAACCACCTATGAATGGGTAACAACATACTAGAAGCATGAACTCGTAGCTGGTTTACTTCCTGATGTAGCAGTGGAACGCTTCATCTTGTGTAGCAACTTGGAGGGCTCCAAGGTCATTTTTTCAGAAACTATACTAATTACACTCATATCCTTGTAGTACTTTTCTCCATTGATAGGTGGCTACCAAACTACCATTAAGTGACTGTTCAGTGCATTTGTGATGGTGAAAATACGCGTGGAAAAATTGTTTTGTTTTGGCCCGTAGTTTGTTGACACCAGAGGTAGAGAGAAAACTAATCTGTGGCAGTATGGCAACGGTCTGTTAATGGATAATGACATGCTAGAAGCAGAATGGAGTAGCTGGTCTGCTTTTTGAAATATTGACACTCTACTTGATCATAGCTTATCACAACTTGTTGATTCCCCCATTAGAAAGATAATATACTGGACATTTTTGCAACAAATCGGCCCTCCCTTGTCACACAATGCACAGTAATCCCAGGTATCAGTGATCATGAGGCTGTTTTAATAGTATCAGACATATCTGCTAAAATCAAACCACCTGGGACAAGAAAGATTTTTCTGTGGTGGAAAGCAAATTTTGATTCTATTAAGGAAAAAATTTAACAATTTTCTGACTCTCTCGTAAATTATAGATCTGATCAACCTGTAAGCATCCTATGGAACAATTTTAAATCTTTGTGTGATGATTGCCTCAATTTGATACCTACAAAGTCAATTTCCACAAATAACAGCCACCCCTGGATATCTACTTTTATAAAGCGTCTCTCAAGACGAAAGCAACGATGCTACAAAGAGCAAGACTCTCGCATCACCCGGAGGATTGGCAACTGTACTATCAACTTAGAAAGGAATGTCAAAAGGCTTATAATAGCTACATCAACAGTTTTCTTGATAGTGGAAACGGACAGGTAACAAAAAGGCTTTGGTCATTTATAAAAAATAAGAAAGATCAATGCGCTCCAATTAACACTAATAATAAGACTCTAACAGACAGCCATCAAAAATCCAATGCTTTTAATGATTATTTTACATCAATTTTAACTCAAGAAGACTTGTCGTCGCTGCCTAAAATGAATGACTCACCCTTTCCTGAAATACCCCATATATCAGTTTCAGTAAATGGAGTTGCCAACCTTTTACACAATCTAAATCCCCATAAAGCCACTGGACCAGATGGAATCCCCGCATATTTCTTAAAGGAGCTATCACATGAGATTGCACCATCCCTAACTTTGATTTTTCAATCTTCTTTACAGCAGGGTGTACTACCTGCAGAATGGAAATCCGCAAACATCGTTCCAATATTTAAGAAAGGTGACCGCACTAAAACATGTAACTACCGACCAGTTTCTTTAACATCTATCTGTAGCAAAATTTAACATGTTGTGTATACCTGTATCTTTTCTCACCTTAAAGAACGTAACATCCTAAGAGAAGAACAACATGGTTTTCAAGTTGGAAAGTCATGTGAAACTCAACTAATCATGACTATAGATGATTTTGTTAACTGTTTAAATGATAACCGCCAGATTGATTGTATTTTCCTTGATTTTTCCAAAGCTTTCGACAGGGTACCACATAATAGACTCTGCAACAAACTGTCTTACTACAGAATTAAAGGCCCACTTTTGCTATGGATAAAACATTATCTTTCTAACTGACAACAAAAAGTAATCATAGATGGAACTAGCAGTTACCCTTCAAATGTGACATCAGGTGTACCCCAAGGAACTGTACTAGCCCCCCTTCTTTTTCTATGTTTTGTAAATGATATACCCCTAAATTTTACCTCAAAGATTAGATTATATGATGACATTTTACTGTACCGCAGAATAATCTCTCATGAAGACTGTACCTTCTTGCAAAATGAAATAAACAATCTCATAAAATGGTCCATAGATTGGCAGCTTCTTTTTAACTTTGACAAATGTGAATTTTTACGGATAACAAATAAACTCTTCCCTATAGTCACCACCTACAATATGGAATCAAAGATTATAAAACAAGTATCGTCGGTAAAATATTTAGGGATAACTATAAATGAAAAATTGCAGTGGACAGAGCATATTTCAAATATTACTAAAAAGGCAAGCAATACATTGGGATTTTTACACAGAAATTTAAAACACTGTCCTCCTCATATCAAAGGCTCATGTTATAAATCTTTAGTAGTACCGGTTATCGAATATGGATGCACAGTGTGGGATCCGCACACTCATAAAGACATCGACAAGATTGAAAAAGTTCAAAGACGTGCAGCTAGATTTGTTAAAAATGACTATTCATGGAATACAAGTGTAACTGGTCTTATAAATGATTTAGAATGGCAGAGTTTACAATCAAGAAGATCCACCCTAAAAGTGACGATGATGTACAAAAAATTCACAATTTAGTATCTATTCCCAGCCATTACCTCGTCCCAAGTAACTCTAACACGCGACATCACAATTTCACCTATCAACTACCCTACTCCAGAATAAACAGCCATCTGTACTCATTTTTCCATCAACAAATCGACTTTGGAACAGCTTAGATCATGAATTAGTTAAGATTACGGGTTACCCAGTAAATAATTTTGTAGGCGCTTTGCTTATAGTTCTGTTTTAACCGTTTTGCACGGAAGAACACACTAAAATAACATGGCATATCAACGTACAAGAAATACCAAAAGCGGCGATACACTCAACAAGAGATGCGCTTGTACAGAAATGCAGGCACTAAACAGCGAAACTGTTTTGAATTGCTATTCATCAAAAACCAGGTTTCATGGGAAGCCACACCATGATATTTAGCATTAATAATCTATTACTTAGTGATTTCTAGGTCCTCACGAACGAATTGAGTTGTTATCCGATTGTAACAGCACTGTAGTGCACTCGCGGTATTTCCGTAGCAGAACTAATCGCCATTATCCTTGAAAGACTGATACAATAATTAACCAGTCTCTAGTCAGTTTTCCCACAAAGTCTCCACGACAGGACCTAGATAAAATAACCACCCATTGACACTGCCATAACAAATTAGTACTAATTAGCTGACAGCTGCTATTTTTGATGAATAATAACCACATTAAGCAGTAGCGCTAAATGCTGGTTCAACCATATTGCTGGGGACTTAATTTTACGCTTGACTACCTTCCGCAGTAAATTATTAACACGCACTTTGTTTGATTCCTCCGCTATTATCACGTGGCTATACAATGCTTTAAAGTTAACAACCTTCTCACTAACACCTGCTTGAGTTTCGTGCCAATATTGCACCATCCATTATCACGCATCGAAAAATAATAACCTATTATTATTATTATTATTATTATTATTTTTTTTTTTAGGCAAAATATATATATATATATTTTTAGGCAAAATATATATATATATTTTTTTTTTACAAATTAATGACAAGATAAAACAATGCATAATAAACAAAAACAAATTATCTTACATATGGACCTCAGCGACTTGCACAGCAATTGGTGCCTCAGCAATGGGACAGCACGAACTGGACCTGGCACCGCGAATGCACATAATTGCAGACCTCAACAAAGAGAAGCTCAATTTACATCTCAGCCATCCCATCACTATTCCATAGGAAAGACTGTGCTTTGCACTCAAAAGGTTGGCCAATCTCTTATAAAACTGAGTAGCAGCATCACCCATTCCACCAGTAGTAGTAAAAATTAAGGGAGTAAATGAGGCATTCTCTACTTCATGAACCCGTTGTTGGTATTCACGTCTCTTTTCCTTGTCATGACGTCGGTATGCAGAGTGTAGGGGTTGATTTGAGGGTGCACTAGGGTTAAAAATTCTGACATAAAAGTATGACCTCTCAAATCGTCCTCCCCAAAAACCATTAGCTGAATGTCAAGCCTTTCGTTATCATCACGATTAGCTGTTTTGTATTGAAGGGTCTCACCAGAAAGAGGCTGAAGGTGGGGTTCAGTGACAACATTGTTACAGACCTCGGAAAGTAAATTGGCAGTTAGATCACGCACTTCATTATGTCTCAGAGAAGGAAACCCGCCTTTTGGGCAAGACAGAGCATGTTCTATGGTAAAAGAGTGACCACAGGCACAGGAAGTAGGGCAGACAGATGGTAGCCAATGATAGCAAAGCGCAATTGCATCACGAAAAGCAGTTTTATGAAGCACAAAATTATGCGACTTCAATGGAAGACAAGAGAGCCAATTTGATGCACCCTTCTCCTGAGCCAACATGACTGAGGAACGCATGCTAGGAGGAAGTTCATGGAACAAGTGATTGGCAGATTGAAGTTGCTCTTGATGGCTCCTAGAGTGATACTTGGATCGCAAGTGAACCTGTGCATCAAGATAGTCACCTAGTTGATGTACCTGAGAGATAATCAAGCCAACGAGACCAGCATTTACTTCTACAGAGCAGGAACGCTGCTGTGACACAACAATCGAAGGATCAAACACACCAAGGCCTCCTAGCCGCACAGGCAAGGCAAATAGCTTTCTCTCAACATCACCAGGGACAGTTCGACCCAATAGACTAGGAAGGAAAACAGATTTAACAAAATGACCTATTATTAAGCGCCTAACCCGTAACCTTAATAAATCTTCCTTACAACAGTTTAAGATTACACTACATAATCATGCACTGTAATTGTATTTTAAGTAATCACACACCACACTTTTGTGTTTTTGCACTCACCATGCACTGCATCATTGTAATTTGTGTTGTGCACTCACACTCTTTAGAGGTTCTGCACACTATTTAATAATAATAATAATAATTCACCACAGTACCCGCCATATCATGACATGCGTGGGCGAGCAGATGGCATGGGGCGTTCTATTGCGATATCAGAAAGTAGACCAGCTACGAGGTTGTACTTCTAGTATGCTATTACCCATCTATTGGTGATTACCACACAGCCACGAATTGGCTGCTGCTGTACCGAGTCTGGTGGAAAGAACGAAAACGTGATATTTTTGTATTGTAGCACTGGGCTTCTTACCACACGTATTTTAAGCGCCCCGTCTGTAATTTCTTCGTGAATACGTTCTATAGGCTACTCGAGATTACTTTCAGCATGGCCACCTGTAGTTCACGATTGTCTTTATTGCTCACCACTGTCATGGTGTTGATGGTGATCTGGTACGTTTTAGGGCAAAACGACGAGAATCAGAGACTGTCGCGGTCTGATTATTACGCTGGCAGACAATTTTTGAACGCTGAACCGTCACGAGTGAGAAGAACTGATCGGACCAGGACGTCTGAAGGTGAAAAGAATAAAACAAGTGCGGTAGCGGATAGTGGTATTCTTGGCAAGTCCAATAAAAAGTTTATTCTTGGCATGTCTAATGAAACGTTATGTACTGGTAGAAGTAGGCGTGGAGCTAATCCTTTGTGTACAAACCATAGCAGTCTCATTGTGTTTTCAAGAATGAGTCCCACTGTAGTGTGGCAGCTATATCTTCACAAAGAGGAAGCAGAGAAATGTGTACTCCCAAATAATGTCATCTGTTTTCTTACTGCTGACTATTCATATTACCAAACAGCAGATGTTCTGCTGGCCCGGGACTGCAGTGATTTGTGCAATCGACCTGCATATCCAAATCAGTTAATTGTCCGATACAATCGTGGACCTCCTCGTATGCATGGTAAACAATGTAGACTGCCATCTCCAGATTTTATGAGAGTCAGTTACACACTGTCTAGTACCATTCCTTATCCATACATGTGCTATCCAGAAACTCGACAGCCTTTAATAGATGCATTAAAGCTTGGTCTACCTTCTGGAAGGCATGGTATTGCAGTGTTTGTCAGCGATCCTACACGATGGAGGAAAAAGTACTTAAAGGAGTTAATGAAATATATACACATTGATTCATATGGTGATGTTCTACATAACACTGATATGCCTTCATCAAGGGGGAAAGGTTCAGATGACTTTATATCAGTTAAACTGAATACGATCAAAGAAAAGGGCTACAAGTATTTAATTGCATTTGAAAACTCAATATTTCCTGAGTATGTTTCTGAGAAAATCTGACATGCTTACTTGTCACAAACTAATCCTATTTATCATGGCACTTCAGATGTGTATGATCAGGTACCTGGAGCTAATACTTTTATTGATGCTACAAAGTTTGATGGACCCCGGCAGCTAGCAGAATATATTAAAAAGATAGAGCAGGATGATTCATTATATAAATCATTTTTCAAATTTGACATTAACCAAACTTTGAGGTTTCAAAAAAATTGTCCACAAGAATCATTGGGATGTGCCATGTGTAAACATTTATATCAAATAAAACAGGAACAATGTAATTTTATTTGAATCATTTTGTTTTTGTACTGATCAAATTTTGCAGTTTATTGCATTGCATTGACTATTAATAGATGCATCACGTACCACATCAACCATGGCCATAGACCTTAAAGATGATGCCAAATGTACCCAGCTGCTTACACACTCTACCTTTATGTGAGCTAGGACAAGACCATAGGGTACATAGAGCCTAACAGTATACTTTAAGCCAAAACATTTCTACAAATAACACTTCAGCCCTCTCTATAGGAGCAAAGACTTTATTAACACATATAAACAGTTCTTTGTCAACAATAGGGATGTAAACGATTAAAAGTGGACTTGTCATAATGAGTGTGAATATAGGGTGTGCTAGTAGTATAGTAGTACTTTATAGTTGTGTAGGGATCATGGAGGATTGGCTTTTCTTGTACATTTCTTTCATAATAGTTTGGCAGTGTTGGTTACGCATATAAATGTCAAGAGCATAGCCAGAATTTTTTTAGAAGATGAGGCTACTCTATTAGAGTTAAACTTAGGTGTGACTGCTCCATTAGAGCATCTCAATCTTTTGTAGTATTGAATTCTCTTCATTCAAACTCAGTTTCCTCCTGAGGAAACTGCTTCAGTTGCTTCAATGTTATAGCTACACCACTGAATATCTCCTACTCCTTCAAACATATTTCTGTGATATTTAAAAAAAAATGTATAACTGAATTTTCTACAAACTGAGTGATATGACTGTTGACTAACTAATTGATGTCTTCAACCAAGCATAATTTGACTAGGATAAGGAGGCTTGACTTCTTCACTGTTAACTGTACACGTGTCAGGAGAGGACAAGTAGTGCCTCTGCAATCAATGCACACTACGGAAATTAAAGTGCTGAAGCTACCATGCATTTATACTGTGAATCAACACCTATGCTGTGATGGGGAAGAAATACGGGACAAAGGAGAGTCAGTCCATGATGCATGCATTATATATAGCTGCTGTGGTTAGCAAAAAGGCACATCTTGGACTGAAGCAATGTTGAACAGTGAAGAAAAAAAACCTGTAGCCTTAATAATTGTCAAGTTATGCTTGGCTGGAGGTATCAGTTAGTCAGTCCACCAGTTAGTAGTTAAATAATGATTTTTACAATTCCATAGAGATTTAATAGGGTTTGGGATCACAGGGCTTGATTTTGCCCTACCAAATTAGACAGGATTTGTTGTAGCTGCTGTGTACATATTAACAGTAATTGCATGTACATACACTGTGCAAAAAATTGTGTTTCCTGAGATTTCATGCATAATGGGACATTTCCTTGAGACAGATTTCTGAATGTGCAAAATTCCTGGAGATGTAAATAGAGTTGTGTAAGGAATTGTCACTACTTTTCGGTATAATATAGGAATGTTTCAAAATCCTTTCAGGAAATTTGCATAAATTATGAACTTATCCTGAAAATTTCATTTAAGTTTCATTACAGAAACATCGTGGAAAATATCTTTTTTCACAGAGTAAACTATTCTCATCACAAGACAGGCGTATACATTTTTGTAATGTAGACATTAATATTATTTTTGGCAAGCACTATCACAGTACGAAGATAGTCTCCTGCTACTGATAATAACTTTTGTAAAAAAATCTATTTTTAATAATTATAGTAAAAGTATTTTTTACACAATGAATAGTAATTTTATGGTATTGTGTTGTAGTATCATTACTGATAATTAATTTATAATGCTTACAATTCGTGGCTTGTGGTATTCTGACATATTCAGAGTGTCCTCTGGTTAATGATGACCTTGGACGAGATGTTTGTGAGATGTATGGTACTTATGAGTGACTGTTAATTAAATCTGCTGGAAAGCATTATAACTAATTTACAAATAGAAGCAGGGGCAAATTAAGTTGTGTTAATTAACTACTTACTTAGCAACTATGTTGTATGTATAGGTAACTTAACTTTCTTCCCCAAATGTACTCAAATGTACTGGTGGTTAGTATATATGCTCCAGTGGCAGCTATAGAAAATTTGGCTCAGTTTGCTGACTGGTTTCCAACTCCAAAGTATGTATAGAAAAGACTATACATATATAGCTGCTTTACTCATGCAAGGTTATTTCAGTACAGGTCATATAGTCATGGTCTTACCCCTGTAATTGATGTAACACATAGATAACTACACTGTGATGATGCAATGTAACACACTTGTATATATGCTCCTATTTTGACATTACATGCAAATATAAGTTTACTTGTTGTGTGTACCATTTAATTGATGGTTTATAGGCAGATCTACAGGAGCACAATCCCCCTCCCCCAATATAAAAGTCTATACACAAGATCAAGATATTTTAATAGAGCAGTTTGTCAAATCCTGTTTACTCTCACCATTTGTAACACTATTAAGAAAATGCTCCACTGACTATGGAAACTTGCATCTGCAGTCTAACTCATGGGAACACTTAGCTATGTAGCCTGACTAGGATTTTTCCTTGCAAATTAAATTCACTTGCAATTGGTTGTTTGTATGTCATCCTTATATGACAGTTTACTAGGCCTATTGCTGAACTCATGACCATAGGCGGGGGAAAGGGGGGGGGGGGGGGGGCTAGGGGGCTGAAACCCCCCCTCGGTCTGCAAGCCCCCCTCAGAATGACATCACGCCGAAATTATCCTTCCTGGAGTGGGGCTGAAAACCATGATAAAGATCGAGATACTCTAATAGAGCAGTCACTCTAATAAAGTAGTCATAGTATTAGAGCAGTATGTAGCGAGCTATGTAAGGATTTATGTAGTTTGTCAGTTATAAATGCGTAGCTGGTGAGGTGGGCAGCTATTCTCAGCTGGCTGTGACCTTTTTTTTTTTTGGTCTCACCTTACCAAAGCAGAGACAATGTAGATCATTTCCATATAAGTGTGGGTCAGCCCAGCCCCCCTTCAGATCAACTACTTCCTCCGCCGCTGCTCATGACTGTCACTGATCTCAACACGCAGCTCTTGATCAATGCAGACCACTTATAAAATATGATTTTGTTATATACTAGATGAATAAAAAATTGAAATTTTAAAAGGGAGAATGGGGATCACTGAAAAAAAGCCATGAAACAAGAAGGGATCGCTGGGATGGTAATGTAACCACAAATCCTTATTTTGACTCATTTCAAAATGACAGAGCATGTAACTAAATATTTAGCTATGACAGATAGTCAAAATAGCGATTTGTGGTTTACATTACCATCCCAGCAATCCCTTCTTGTTTCGTGGCTTTTTTCAGCGATCCGTATTCTCCCTCTTAAAATTTTCAATTTTTTATTCATCTAGTTTATGTACTTTTTATTAATCCAGTGATGGATTATGGATTTCTTTGATTTATAATGAAGACTGTGGTGAATACAGTAATTTTGCATTCTGCATAGTAACGTTTCAACGTTCACACATGAAACCGATCAAATTGCAATGTGCATATAGACTGAGAGTTTCCTAATATGAGTTACAATACTGATGCCTTTAATAGTTGTCAAATTCAGTGCAAGGATTGTTGTTATACACTTGACTGCATTATTAGAGTATTTACGTGACTGCTCTATTATTTATTTATTTATTAATGCTTTATAGTACACACATACAAGCATGAGCTTAGGTACACACACAGATACAAGAATTGACAATACACATGGTGTACTAAAGGTCTGTAGGCTTGTGCCTACAGCCAAAAGTAGTAATTGTAAAATAATAATAAAAGAACACATGATAAATTGTCTAAAACAGTGTGTAGTTAATCGAGAAATGATCAGTAACACACCGACTACAGGGACAGTGGTAGTGCAGTGTATGGGGGTTGAGGGGATCAAAGTTATGAATGAAATGATTCCAGAAGTGGGACTTGACTCTGTTTCTGATAGTATCAATAGACAGATTAATGTCAATTAATGGAAGCGCATTCCATAAGCGACAGATCCTTACAAAGTAAAAGTGTCACTGCTTGTTAGTGGTGGAGGGATTGTGATGTAATTTGAAGCCTCCTGATCTGGCACTGGTAGAGAAGGAAATGAAATGGTGAATATTGAAACTACTAGTTGGATTTTTGATAGATTTGATGAAAAACATGATGTCTGAAAGTTCAAAGGTGTACATTAATGGGAGAAGCTCTAGTTTGAGAAGTCTAGTTTTATAGTCGGAAATGTAATCGTTCAAAATATACTTTGTGGCTCGTCTCTGAAGATGTTCTAGGTTACTGATGTCTTTCACTAAATATGGACGCCAGATAGGGGAGCAGTACATGAGCTGAGACCTGATTAGAGATACGTATAGCTTAACTTTAGTCAGTGGTGGTATAGATGAACTGAAGGTTCTTCGTACAAGACCCAATGTCTTATAAGCTTTACTTAAAATAATGTCATGATGAGTTTTCCATTCAAGATTATCACTTAATGTAACTCTGAGATCTTTATGTGATTGTTTAGTAATGATTATGTTACCACTAATAGTGTATGATGTAGGAGACTTCCGGTTAAAAGATAAATGGCAACTTTTAGATGAGTTAAAATGTAAATTAGAGGATGTACTCCAGCTAAAAAGGTTGTCAATGTCATGTTCTAACAGTTGTTTGCCAGGAGGTGTCTTAATGTGCCTGAAACATTTGGTGTCATCTGCGAAGAGTAAAGCCTCACTGTCAGTAATAGAATTAGGTAGATCATTCATAAACATGATAAAGAGAAGTGGACCGAGAATACTACCCTGGGGTACCCCAGATTCAACAGATAAAAGATCAGAATAACAGTTATTAATAGAAACAAACTGGAATCTGGTACTAAGGTAGGCTTGAAGCCAAAGCCACAAGCTACCTGAAATGTTAAAGTTATGAAGTTTGGACAATAGATAAGAATGGGAAACCGAATCAAAAGCCTTACTGATATCTAAGTAGATGGCATCAAATTGGTCACGAGAAGAAAATGCGTTGTGTAGAAATAGAATTAGCTGTTGAGTAGTAGACCGATTGCGCATAAATCTAAACTGAGCAGGGTTGATGTAGGCCGAAATGTGATCAACCATTTTGTTGTAGATGATACGTTCTAGAACTTTAGATGTATTACTGAGTAGAGAAATTGGACGATAATTTTTCACTGAGGTGGGATCACCTGATTTAAAAATTGGAACAATCTTATGGACTTTCCAGTCTCTAGGCAAGTATGAAAACTGAAGAGTTAAATTAAATAAATAGCAGAGAGGTTGATAAAGGGCTGTGGCACACCTTTGTAAAACAATTGGTGGTATTCCATCAGGTCCCATGGCTTTGGTGGTATCTAAATTAAGAAGAACGTTAAGTACTTCACTATCAGATATATTGAACTCAGATAACATAGTATGATGATCAATGTCATCAGGGGGTACAGGATGGCTTGATGCTTTGGTGAATGTTGAATAAAAATACTTGTTTAAAAGGGAGGCTTTAGCTAAGTCAGAGTTGGCAGAGATGGAATCATAATAAACAGAACATGGAATACAATTGGAATTTGTTAAACTTCGAATGTACTTAGAGTATTAAATTTAAATCTTGATAACACGCCCACGCACAATAATCATGTAGCGAAAAAAACCACCTTGCAACAAAATCTTCAGCACAGATTATGCTTCCTGGCCTATACTGAGAATAAAGACAGATTCTATTAGCCACAAGCAGCGCACACCAAAAATCCTAACACTGAGCGTGATCGTGTATGGCTTCTCGTGCGTAATGGAATCTTGGCAAGAAGGTTTGGGCTGTTTCCATCCGAAAAACGAAATTAAAATAGGCCATGGACACGCACAATGATCCATTCAGCAAGCCTTGCTCCTTTTTATCCTGTAACTTTATTGCTATACTACTTCTTTAGTATACGGAACTGCTGCCAATAGTAGGCATTCCAGTATCCGAGATTTTTTAATAAAAAAATTCTCCGTATATTCCTCAATAGAACCCTGGCACAAAATAACAACTCCTATTTAACTTGGGATTGCTCCGTCGTCCAAGCTCCAATGAGGATGAAAATCACTGTGGGGTTTGTCCACACGTTGATCATCATGAAAATTTTAGTTTTATCGTGCGCGTTACATATAAGTAAGTTTTGTGTTGTTTTGTAATCTTTTCAAGCCTTATAATGTATGTAGAATACTTTAAAACTTTAAAAAACGTACTGTCCAGGGGCGGATCCAGAGTTTGGAAAGAGGGGGGGGGGGGCACCTTGCTGAAAAACAGTTGAAGACCAAAAAAAAAAAAAGGTCACAACAATAATAGCTAGTTATTTACCAAATATATCACGTCTGTTATGTAAAATAAAATCCTATTTATAGCTTCATAGGTAAGCTATATACACTGCTTCATGAACATTGTGACTGTTTTATTAGAGTAATCGACTGCTCTATTAGAGTATCTCGATCTTGTATGCAATTTCTTGAAGGGGGGGGGGGGGCATTTGCCCCAAATGCCCCATCCTGGATCCGTCATTGCTGTCGGGTGGAAGGTAGTCACTGGTGCTTACTTTAAAGTGCGTAGTTACTTCGCTCGGGTTAGTGATTTTCAGCTCCAGAGCAATCTTCTGATGGCTGTGTCATCAGCTCAAAAGTATAAACCACTTCAAAGTCGGCATAACAATACCATAATAGTCCCAAATTATTTCAATAACACCACATATCCCACCCGCCACCACCACCCCTTCCATTTTGAGATTCCGTTTGCTAGAACAGATCATTATAAATTCAGCTATTACCCCAAATCTATCCGCGATTGGAACAATTTACCAACTGACACAATAGAATCCCAATCTCTACAAGTATTTTTAGATAAATTATAACTGACTCTTATCTATGTGATTTGTAATGTTTTTCCTTACCTGAACATATCAGTTTGTAACTGTGTTTTCAGTAATCATAATCATAATCATAATTGAAACCACAACTCCACCTTAGGTATTGTTGCATCATTGCGGCACCTCCACTTTAGTTGTTTACCTTTATAAGTTGTTAACTTGATGTTTTTACTTACTTGACATAGCCTCTTGCCTATAGGTATACACCATTGTATTGAGAAGTGTGCAATAGGTGAAACATATTTGCTCACCACAAAGTATACAAAGATAGCTGAGATCTGATACAATCTGAAGTTACTCTCATTACATGTACAAACTTGCAGATAGAAGCAATTGCAGTTTCAAGATAGTCCAGATTGCTAGATGGCTTCCTGATTCAATTGTGCCATTTTCCCCTTAAAATGTATGGGGAGCCCCAGAGAAAAAATGTACCTTTTTTCAGTTTTTAAGCACTGTGCATGCCAAAGTAGCTAATTCCAACCCAACAAACTATATATTTCTGAGATCGGCAATCAATACTCTATCTATTGAGCATATAAAAAGCCCATTTTTCCAAAATTTAAAAATCGGGCTGGAATGCCTACCAATAGTGTACAATGGCAAAGAGAACTTAGAAAAATTTCGACGTTCGCAATCTGTGGAATACAGGCTTATTAATAGGTCATGGACACGCGGAAGGACTCAGTAAGCATTTTTTTTTTACTCAGTAAGCATGGCTATATAGTTTTTAGCTCGAAAAAGTTGATAATGTTTGATGTACATCAGTGAAACAAAAGAATAATAATATGAATAATAATAATAATATGAAACACAAATTTCAGTATTGTCACAAATACACATACTGTTTTCTTTTTACTTGATACTTACTAGTGGACCAATACTCATTGCAAATAACCACTAGAGGGTTGTTTTGAGTTGGAGGGTGCTTTTTAAGGTGGTTTTTATGTGTGCGTTCTATTAAGTTTTTGCAAAAAACCTGGGCGATCCCTATTATGAACCCACTATCGTGGTTCATGATTTGTGCATAAAACTACTGTACATAACAAAATTCAGCCCTGAAACAAGTAAAGTACCTAACCTTCTGGTGAACCCCCTAGATCCCTGCTTTATGTAGCTACCTACAACTCTGGTTATACGGTGCACTCCCTTTTGTCAAACCATGGATCCACCCCTGCAGATGATCACGAAACCCATTTCCCTATCAAAGATTATGAGTATAATCTTTTACTTCATCTAGTTAAAGTTATATTTTGTGCACACAGAGATGCATGCATAATAAGCACTACTGTTTTTTTTTTAAATTATCTTCTCTTTGTCTATACAACTATACCCTTATAACAAATGTGAAGTTGCTCGTGCAGTGATATTAAATGCACATGAATGTGCCTGTTTGTGGATGACATGGATTAGAATTCGTTATTACATCAGTGAGTATAGGTGGTGGAAAGAAACACCCCCTCTCTACTTTCTATTAGACAATGCTTGAAAGAAAAGATCAAGATATTCTAATAGAGCAGTCAGCTACTCTAATAGAACAGTCACCTAGGTAAGTAGCTAGTTAATTTATGTGCATAAACATATAAAAACAGTCTACAGTAAACTCTTATTATGTGAAAATTTTCCCAGGAGCAACCATATCTGTTGTACATATGCTGCAAATTTCACTGTGTAAGTTTCTCAAAGTTGGTTCCCTCACTTTTTTACCTGTCAGTGAGTGGTGCTCAATAGCTCTAAAGACTTTAAAAATCTCTAGGAAGGTGTATAGTTAGCTTACTTAAATGTTTTGTCCTGAAGGTACATTATAGTAGAGTGGCATAGCACCAAAAAAGGGCATTTCGTGCACATTGTGATACAATTATGAAACTTTCCCCACAAATTGTGCTCCTCGTGAAATATGCTTTTTTGATATAGAGCCACCACAGATTTGACCTTTGGTGACCTTTAAAACCATCTTTTTACTGAAAATTGATCGTTTTTGTCTTCATCTCCCTGGGGCATTATTTTACACCGTTAAAACATGGTATCAAATTAAAGGTGTTGATCAAAGAACTACATTGACTTTTATTTGAAGTTTGTATCTCATTCCACTACAAAGTTATGACCATTTTTGTAAGTCACAAAATTCTTTGCTCTTGGGGTATAAATTACTAATGGGTAAGTAATTTATAGAATTTCATGGTTAATAGAAATGATCATAACTTTGCAATGCAATCAAATAAAAGCTGAGTAGTTCGTTTTAGCCGCACCTTTAATTTGAAGTTGTGCAAAATGATGCCTCAGGGAGATAAAGACAAAAACGATGAATTTTCAATACAAAAATGGCTGTAAAGGTCACCAAAGGTCAAATATGCAATGGCTCTATATCCAAAACATTATGTCACAAGTAGTACAATTGCAACTTATATGGAAAGTTTCATAATTGTATCAAAAAGTGCACAACTATCGCACTATGCCGCTCTAATATTACAAGAGCCATCAAACATAAGATCGTATTAATTATCTGTACATACTGTATTATAGCCATACAATCTGATCCAACGACAGCTAGTTGTCCACTGTAATCTTAAAATGAATAACCAACATCTCAAAGAAACCACTTTTTTATCGGTGTGATCACAACTAGAATAATATGATTGTGCAATTTGGTCACCATGGAAAAGAAGAGATTTGCATCCGAAAAGCTAGAGAAGATCATTTGAAGTGTATCAAACATGATCTGTTAACTTGGGCGGCACACCCGTCAACGTAATCGCTGTTGTGTTGAACTCTTATTTATGTTTCCTCTTCTAACACAACTTAATATCACTTTGTTCCACTTACATAACCAGAGATATCATAAAACACCACAGCAACAGAATCCGCCATCTCATGTGAACATTGTACTTGTTCTATTTGCAAGTAGCTACTGACACTTACCAGTACTCTTTTAGATCAATGCCTGTAAGTATCTACTTCAATGATCCTGACTTAACTTTTATGCTTGCTTGCAGAGTGTATGACTAGTAACTGCATCAGAGGAAAGAATGGGACCACACATATTAAACTGGTACAACTAATGGCTCTGGTAATATTAATTGTTGAAAAACCAACATGGCCATTTTGTTTCATTTTCTACCCATCATTATATAGCGTTACAAATGAAAAATAGCATGAAAAGCTGCTTTAATTTGCAATCAATCTCACTACAGAACTGAATTATGAGCTATAGCAGCCAGTAAAAGAAGCCCTTGCTATACTACCAGTAACTAAAAAACTTTTCTTACAACTAGCCCTAACCTGAGTCTGGGGAGATTATATAATTTTGTTACACATGTAGTAGAAACTAAACATCATGTGCATTATGTTTGAGCTGCATATTTTGTGCTCTATGATTGTCTAAGCAGTTAAAATTAAGACTTTTGTGACAGAGTGCCAGTTGGTGCATGGGGAACAGGGGAAGGCTGATGGGAGTTCTCATCAATTAGGGGGTCTGGGGGCACATTCCCCAGGGAAAATAGCTGTAACAAGATTGCTTCCCACGAATCAATACCTGTGAGAACGAATGGGGCACAAATAAAGGAGGACAAAGGTAGATCCATGATGCGTGTATTATAGCTGTTGCCTTAGATGAAAAGGCTCAGCTAGGGCATGAAATGTGAAGAATCAAGTCTAAAACAGCATAGTTTTTACATAGTCTTGGCAGAGGACATCATATAGTCTGTCAGTAGCTGGTAATTTAATTCATGTATATAGCAATTTCTCAGAAGCAATTGAGTTACACATTTTACCTAACCAGTACTGCCAAGCTGTGGTGTATGGGGTTGTGTAGCAATTCATACAATGGTCAAATTTTCATATATATAGATTCTGTAAACTTGTGTTTTTTTTACTTAAGATCACATAGAACTAGAAACAGCTGTATCCAATTTTTTCAAAACTCGTTAACCACAAAAATCCAAGATGGCAGCCACCGAGATGAAAATTGATAAAAAATATATATATATATATTTGTTTTTCATATTCAGACACATGTAAGCAGTATATGTGACCAGGCCTTCGAAAACAGGGCATGTGGGCACAAACTACACCCTGTCACACTACAGGTCATATCTCAGTACTGGAACAGAATATTTGCATTCTGTAACTTGCATCATAACGTCAATTACATGCTTACTAATAGCAAAAAATTGCATTGCCATAGCATAATGATACAAAAGGTATGACTGATGAAAGTGTGAAAAAGTAGTCAAAAATCATGTGCCCACATGCCCTATTTTCGCAGGCCCAGTCACATATACAGTAACTATGTAGCATGCTGGAGAGACTGAACAGATGCTGAACATTACGAAAACCAGAGCAAAGAAGCACTGTACCATCAGCATTCTTCAGCTAAAACCACATGACACGAGCAAGCAGTAAGGTAACTGAAGATTGTGGTGGCAAAATCAAACCCCTTCATTATATCGGAGAATGAAGATACTTCTCAGAGTTGAACCTGGTCAACCTTGTGACAAACAGGATGATGCCTGCATCAGTAAAGTGTGACATACTGGTCGTAGAAACACATGGGAACGAAGCATTTGTCACACATGTAAAGGAAAGAGTCAATGGTGAGAAGAGCATGTGGGACAAAATGTCAAAACTGAAGTATCTGCATGACCTGGAATGATGGATGCAAAAATGTCAATCTCAAAGCAGAATCAGAAGTACTTTGCTTGAAAGCAACAGACTCCCTGTTTATTCGCTTGCTCCTCATTGCAAAATCTTCAAGAGAACTTAATCTGGAAGACATCATAGGAAAGCATGAGTTTGCTAGTTCCAGTGCCACACTGATGAAGCCAGATGGTTCTTTACTACCCAGTAACAACACATTTATACTCACTCACGAACTTGAGCATATGGCTGCCACTTCTCAAACTGGAGAGGAGTTAACCAACCAACGCGGTCTGACCAGTATTAATATAGATGGCATGGCAGGAGATATGGTTGTCTAGAAAAGCCAAATCAAAACCTGTAAAGATCTGTTGGACTGCTTTGTTCGTAGCATTGACAGTCAATCAGTTGGTCAGATTGATGCATAAGTTTTATCAAGAGTACATAATATTTATAGGACCCCAATATAAATATTATGTACATGTACTCTTGGTTTATGTAGTATTTGACAACTACAGCATCAACAATTCACTGAAGGACAGAACCAGAGAACGTCACGTGGCAGGGAGAACACAAGACAAGGGGTATAAAGTAGATGATATCACATGCATTAAAGACTTCAAAGTCATTTCTGAGCACCAAGGAAACAAAAGCCAATCTTGTATTATATCTTGCACATAAAGCTGTTCAATTGTGCAAAGTGTCAATCACCACACATACACATAAAGGCATCATTTCTTCCCAGCCAAACATGGTGAACATTCTGAGTACACAAGAGGAAGCAGATACACTGTATGCAGTGGCAATGAGTTGTCATGGAAATACGGTTCACATATATTCTTGTGGTACTAATGTGCTAGTGTTTGTTCTGCAAAGATTTCCATGCAGATCTCAAGCCAAACAGTGTTATCATCATGGGTACTGGACGACAAATCAAACTCAAGCCCATCTATGTTGCTCTAGATGCAGAAAGAGCAGCAGCATTGCCAGGATTTCATGCGCTCACGTTGCAATTAGTCAGAATCCAAGTGATGACGAGGACTTTGAAAATAAAGACTTAGACGACTAATTATTATTATTATCATTAATGTGTAATAGATATCATTCAGCTTCAACAATATAACAGCTTACAATAAACTGAAGAAGAGAGAGCTGGTGACCAGCTCCAGCCTTTTTATCCAATCTCTAAGGTCAAGGTTACACATAACAACAACAAATTAAGAGTTCTCATAACAATTCTAATTGTTCATATCTATTATTTACAGTTCTAATTATCCATATGTATTACATCTCCCCGCTCTTAGATCAGATGTCCCCATCTTTCTGTCTTGGTCTTAGGCGACTTTTCCAGGAGTTGGTTTCCTCATGTGGTAGCACAGTTGGTGATGCTCCCTCCTGTTGTTGGTCTTCAACATCATCATCAATTGAGCTGTCAGGGGTTGAGCCTTGGATTCCCTCAGCCAGGTTAGTAACACCTTCAATATTTCGTGAAATCGGCCTCTTCTCACATTTATTCCCACTGCCAGTAGTTCTTGTTGGCCAAAACTTATCAGGTAATAATTCAGAGCAATATCTCACCCTGTCATAAGCTACTCTAAATGATTTTGCTTGTGGCCTATCCACCGGACGAACAACCACTCCAGTTTCATCCTGTACTATTATTCGATAGGGCCCATGAAATGGCCTAGCAAACTTGTAAGACTTACATGCTTTTGCAGCCGGCATGTACACCATCACTCTATCACCAACTTTAAAATTAGGTGGCTTAGATCGCTGATCATGATATAATTTCTGATTTTTCTGGGCTTTCTTAATATTGCTTCTCGCCAATTCCCATGCTTCATCCATCTTAATTGTTATTTCTCCCTTGTAAGTGTCCACATCCACTTCCTGCTTAGAGCCACCGTCCATATCCAATACTGTTGGCAATCTGGGATCCCGCCCATAGAGCAAGTAAAATGGAGACTCTCTCACTGACTCCCGGACAAGCCCCCAAATGTAATAGATATCATTCAGCTTCAACAATATAACAGCTTACAATCAAGTGAAGAAGAGAGAGCTGGTGACCAGCTCCAGCCTTTTTATCCAATCTCTAAGGTCAAGGTTACACATAACAACAACAAATTAAGAGTTCTCATAACAATTCTAATTGTTCATATCTATTATTTACAGTTCTAATTATCCATATGTATTACAAATGTATATAATTACATTAACACCTATAACTATTTTATAGCATCTATATTATTATATAACACCCATATTGTAGTATAACAACTATAATTATAAACAGATATTTTTATTACCTCTATAATGGGGAAATTTCTTGTTTATAGCAGCCGTCTTGGATTTTCGTAACCGTTTATGGATTTCAAATATTGGAAACAACTTTTTTTGTTTTCTTTGTGAACTTAGGAAGTGAAAAATTACAAGTTTCCAAAATCTATATGAAAAGTTGACCAAATTACACAGTGACATACTACACTATATGTGACCAGATTTTACAGAACCGATCCAAATCGCACATCAGGCAAAATCAAACTAACACCACCAGTGGATAGCTACACTATCGTACTACAAGTTTTGACCCTCAGCACTACTGAAACTACACCAGGCTGGTTTTTACACACGTCTTTTCTGGGTGGTGTGGAGTGCTCAAATGGCGGTTTCAGGCCTTGTGAAGGACCTGGCTTGGCAAGAGTCAGTGGTTTACTGGTGGACAGCCTTATAATGTTGGCCAGACGTGTTCTCTGTTGATTTTGCTACATATCAGCCACTAAGGAGCCAGCACAGCCCTGTAATCTCGTGTCTGGACTCCAATCGTGGTCTGCCTCCATTTTGAGGTCTAACTTTTGCCCTCCCCGCCACCCCCCAGCCTCCACCCCCCAGCCTCCACCCCCCAGCCTCCACCCCCCAGCCTCCACCCCCCAGCCTCCACCCCTTTGTGAGCACTCGTGATACTACTTCGCTCGTCCAACTGCTCAGATTTTCTATCTTATTTGGCGGGAAACTGTACAAGCAGCTACAAGTACTGGAAGTGGCTTGAAAGGTAACAGATTGATGCATCTTTTGTGTAAATTTCATACGCGTGCTTGCTATCCTTGGAGAGTTATGCTGGCTTTAATTCTTTAAAACCGTTTATCTCGGAACTTCTAATGTGCGATTTGGATCGTTTTTCCAAAATCCAGTCACATATATTGTCATGATGGAAAGATAAGGCTGATATTTTCGGAGAAAATTAAAGTGTGAACCTTTATGATTTATAGTTTTCCTACTATACACTAGTACTGCATACTAAAAGGGAGAGTGGGATACACAGGGGCGGATCCAGGGGGTTCAAAGGATTCCATGGAACCCCCCTTTTGAAAGAGTCTCTCTTACTCGAGATACTCTAATAGAGCAGTCACAGTAGTCTTTTGAGGAGCAGTGTAGCAAGCTATGTGTACAACTACAAAATAGGAAATGTAGTTGGTGAGGGCATCTATGGTGAGGGGCAGCTATTGTCAGTAGGTGATGACCTTTTTTTTTTTTTTTGGTCTTCAACTTACAGCTAGACTGAAGCTCCAAAGTGGAACCCCCCTTTTCAAAAGTTTGAATCCGCCCCTGATACAGCCAGAAAGTCACTAAGTAAAGTAACCTCTTGCCTGTTCACAGAATAAAGGCTTGGCCTTATCAACACTAGTGAGCATCATTCAACAGTTCATTTCTCTATCGTATTCATTGACTCAAGATGAATTTTTACAGGCAATATTAGATGAACACCCTCTGCTTCAGCCTTGTTATCATGAACTCTTGGTTATGGTAATTGAGTGTAAGAGAGGAGGTAAAACTTTTTTACTAAAGGGCATGCACTGAATTTTTGAAGATGATATGTGATGATTTTTGATATGTAGTTTTGTAGTTGCAACATTTAATATAATATTATTAAGGGTAAATATGCATTGCAATTCTATAAAGCCAATTAAGAAAGTGACTTGAGCATGGTGGTATTAGATCTCCATGATTAATCATTAATAAGCCTTTTCCATAATGATGCATGCCAATGGATGAATTTCATAAAGCAAAAGTTGCCCTGATATAGCAACCTGAAGTTTACAATATTTGTAGGGGTAATTGTCTACAATAATATCTCCAAATTTTAAAAGATAGCATAATAATATATAGGTCATGAGATATGACATTTTAAAGTTTGTCACTTTTCCATACATTGTCTATGAGAGGGCTTCTGGGCAATCACATAAATAATTTGTGGAGAAACAACAAATTCAATTAATGTCATTTCTCAATTTAACATTATTTGTAGGTGTGAATCTCACAATAAATTTTAAAATGATAGAGTATATAGATCGTGAGGTATGATATTTTGAAATTTAAGGTTTTTCCATATATTATCCATGTGATTGCCCAGAAGGGGCAACTGTTACTCCCTCTAGTCAGGTAGTTGAGGATTTTGACCCGGAAAAAAATGGTATAAAAGCAAACTTGGTATCATTTGAAATGTATTGGTTTGTAGTACAACATATTCAAAATCCCAAAAAATCCCTCTCAGGGAAAAAATTGTATGATGAATTAACGTTTGGTATGTTACCATAGCAAAATTGAGTTGGCCAGTTAACTAATATACAGCAGCCCTAATGTATTTTGACTAAGATATTCTTTCCTGAAGTTATTAAAGTTTTAATATCTTCTGATTTATAGTTGGTTTTGATATACCAGTAATAGTAGTGTACATAAAATTCTGTTTAACAGTTGAAAATTTGTTCATCAGTATCATCATAACAACAACATTTCCCTACTTAGGTGGCCTCCCCAAAGTTGGCTCCGAGCGTGGCGCTTGGCCGGAATCTGGGTGGACTGCGGATCAAGTCACGATGGGGTTGGCTTTTTTCACCCCTTATAGGTATTTGTCCCGTTTCACTTTAGGATATTTAGCTCAAAGATTTTCGCTTAGGCTCCTAGGCTATGGGTTAACACCTCGAACAGGCTCTGCCTTCTGTGTACACCCTCCAGTGCCTAACTGGTAAAGTAGATAATAATAACAATAACATCATTTTCTTCGACCTCTTCTGAATTCTCACAATTTTCTCCTCGGCAGTCCCCACACATTGTTACACACTTCAAACCATTTTTTTGACAAGAACATGTGTTGGTTCCACAAGGGTTTGGATGTCAACTTACATTTACACCGTACAAACTTCAGTAAACTGTCTGGTGCAGCATCTAAATCGGACATAATTGGTCTTAGCACATCACGGTCAAGCCTCCAACCCCACTGCTGGGGGTCCAAATCATCATGTTCATTTAAAAGTCTCTTCCATAGCATTATCTGTAAATAAACTCTTAAACTATGATAAAAGGCAGCCCTTTCTGTAGGTGGAAGTTTTTGTGGGTCTAGATCTAGAGATATACTATTTGATGCCACCATATCCATATATTTTTGTAGTATCGCAAGTCCCTCAAGGACTTACCACCATATAAAATAACGAATACACGACTGCCAGCTTTACCAACCTCTTCTGCTGTTATTCGAAACTCTGAAAATATTGATGATATCTGTTGTAATTCTTCAAACTCTTTGTTAAATGTTTTGAGTAAGAACGTTTTGCCTTGTCCAAATGTGGCAGATGTGGTATCACAACCACTCCATGCGTGAATGAAGAGTATATGTAATGCAAGCAATTCACCAGCATTATTGATAATGTCTTGTATTTTCCACACCATCTCCTGTGCTTCTGATTTAAAATACACAACACTCATGTTCATTTTCCAGTGATGAATTAAAAGGACCAATATATCAGTGTCATCATCTGACACTACAGTGACTTCATTCCCTTGTGAAGCAAAGTCAAGTGCACATTTAACTATCATGGTGTCAGCATCACCAGTACTATTGTGAACAATGTGAGAACCTTGTCATAAGTAGTAGTTCAGCAGCTGAATAAACTGATTTTTGTTCTTATTGTTTGAAAGAAATACTTGCTGGTTATTGTGAGCCATCATTAACTCATTTCGATGAATATCTGCACAAGTTTTTCTAATTCTTCTTTGGTGTTCTTGATCTTTAATTGATGGGCTGTATCCATAGCCATCAAACACAATGCAACTTGGGCCATACTTTTCTTGGACATACCATACATACTGTTCTACAACTCCCCTATATGTAGCCCTCTTTGCCCACTTAATTCTGTGAAGAAGAGCTCCACCATCAATCATTTGTACAGTTTGGTTACTACAGCCAGTAGACTGCACATTGCGGGTAAGAAACTGTGCTAATTGTGATTTTACAGGTTTTCGCATGTAACAGTCTTTGAACAAGGAAGTAGGTATAGCTGTTAGTTCGTAATCAAAGAATGGCTTAATATCGTCTTCTCTCTGCAAAAGAGCTCTGATCCGTGTAAACAAAATGCATGGATTGAAATGTATCCTTTGTTTGTCAATTTGAATAGCAGGATATAGATGGTTTAAACTCTGAATGTGATCGTTCCTCTTGATTGATGCATCTGAAATTCTAAGACCATCCAATTTCTCTTGAATTTTTGCTCCAATCTCCTCTACTTTGTCACAATTTATATGATCATCATCAGCAGCTATTAATCCTGATGACAAGGATCGTAGTCTTTCTTCAGTGAGGTCAAATGGCTCATGCTGATCAAACCATTGCTGGATGCTATTCAGGTCATGAAAATCACGATTACTTCTGGAAGTTCCCAAGTCAACATGTTGGTCACTTGTGTGGTGATTCAAACCAGTGAGAGTGGCCATGGAACTATGAATTGTAGCACACTTGTGCATACTGTAAACCCATTGAAGACGAACGGTCTCTGTCAGTCCCCTGCCACTTGTTAGTCCTCCCCGACTCTTAATGGATTTCATCATGACTTGTTCTATTGTCAGATCAGTCCATAAACCTGCCCAAAATCTACTACTTCTGTGGATGGTATGGTAACCTTTTTCAATAAAGCATTGGTACAGCCAAGGATGTTCAGATGGCAACTGCATCATTAGCTGCAGATAGAGCCGGGAACTTTTGGCATAGTTGATGTGTCCTGTGGCAGCAAACAGATTGAGCATCTTTCCAATTGCTATCAGATGTAAATTCTAATCTCCTATTCTCTCTGCTCTTATGAATGTCTTCAGATCTCTATATACTCAAGATATTGTAACCACAGCCGTACAGTTGGAGATTTCTCAGCAAGCAATTCTTTGTACCTGTGCAATAACTTCTCTAGCTTCATTAGCTCCTTAGTAGTGTAAACAAAAGAAATAGGTACTGTTCTGTTGCTTACTCCTTCAAACAAACTGTGAATCTTCTCTACTTCAGCAACACTGAGTTGGATATCATTATACCTGTCAGTACTCATGACTATGTCTAGATCAGTAGTACTGTTCCCTCCTGGTGTAAAAGGTAAGGTTTCACTTTCATTCATATTATTACACGAAACTTCACTGTCATTAGTATCATCTGATGTATCTATTGTTTCCTCCTTTAGTTCTGATTCCACTCTCCTATTAGGTGTGATGGCCATAATTAACTTGTTTACCAATGCAGATTCTACTAAAAAGTGCCCATATAATGCCCTTGAAACTGCCTTTCCTGACATCATATGTGCAATTGCATTTGTACCGTAGACCTGTTCTAATGCTTCCTCTAATCCTGACCCTTTCATCATGGAACCAATGCTTCCCAAAAAACTCATCATGGTGTGAAACCCACCTAATCTACATACTATGTTTAATGATCGCTCCGTAATAATTTCTACTGCTTTGAGTCACAGTGGTTGATCAAATGTTATGCAAGCAGTTGGAATACTTAATTGTTCAGCCTGGCTTCGAACATAAACTAAGGTTGAATATATGCAAGTTTCATCTGATGGATTTAGATCTATAATTGGCAGGAACAGCACTTCAGCTTTTGTAGTTGGACAGTCACTTTCAAAGAATACATGTTGCATAAAACCAGACCAGTTTGGTCTCGGTCTTGCTGCTTCACTAAACAACCAGCCAGAATGTCAAAGTAAGTCTGAGCATAATTGCAATGGCAAAGTGTATGGCACTTGCAACTCAATAACTGGCTTAAAAGTGAGTGATGCTAAACCTTTTTTGTCGGAACCTTTGTAATAGACTATTGGTACACCCTTATCTTTCACCAGCTCATGTACTTTAATTCTTTGTCTTCTGACAACCCTTGATGGTGAGGGAAACAATTGATCTTGATTTGGAGTAGAAACAGCAATGATACCCATGCCATGAAAAGTTCCCTGTCCGTCTAATGTTGCTAGATTATGATCTACATTGTCTGCAACCCACTGGGTAAAGGCACCAGGTAAATACTCAGCTAACAAATTGTCTGAATTTTCACCCTGGATTACTGATTACCTTGCTACTTCATCATAGGTGATAGAAAATCCTAATCTTGACAATTGTGTTATAAGCTACTTAGACCCAAAAACATGATCAATTTCAACTCCTAATCCAAATAGAATAGGCATAATTACTGACCGTGGTCGTGCTGCCTGCACAATACACTGACCAATACTAGCCTGCTTCAATTCTGATGAAATGATGGTTCTCAAGAAAGTTTGTAAGAGTTGTGGAACCTGTGTTCTGCTGCAATTGATATAGTTGATTTCATCACTACTCGGATATGATGCAATATCATATTCAGCTTCTCTAATCTGTGCTTGTATAAGTTGTGCTGCTGTTTTAACTATACGTTCAGATTCATCCTCTAAAGTATCCTTCCTCTCCAAGTACCATTTTTCATTGACAATAAATTTGACCATGTTTCTAAAACAAACAACATTGTGACGTCCTTCAACCTCAGCAAAAAATATAAAATCCTTATAATAATCCATAAGCTTCTGTTTCAATCTCTTGATTGTGTAGACTTCTGAACCTGATGCTAATTCTTCCAATTTCTCATGCAGCTCAGAAAGAGTGTACAATTCTGTGCCACCTTCTAGTTGTAACCATTACCACAATTTTTCAAATGATTGTAGCATTTCTTGGTCTTGTGGTCTACCTTGATCTCTTTTAGAATTAGATTTACCCATCTGTTTACTTAACATAAATCTTGAATAACAGTTGTTGTGATATACAGCCTCTGCAGCAACTAAATCAAAACATCCATGAAGGCGCTCTTGAACTTCCAATCCCCATGAGTCACCTCGCCTTTGGCAACATTCAAGGAGTCTATTTTTAATAGGAAGTGTAGTAATCTTGTGTACTTTTGACCTTTCTGGATGGCGAGTATCAAAATTAGCTTAACTTCCACAAAGCACACATTCCTTTTTCCAGTTAAACGGTAGCAAACCAGACCTCAATTTTTTAGCACTGGGAGCATTTTCATGTTCAACACTGCTGTAAGTTCTTGTAAAATCTCTACGACAGCTTTTATGTACCAAAACACTTTTGCTTTGAGCTGAATTTATACATCTAGTTAAATATTCTTTAAGCTCATATTCCCCATGCTCTTCACTATACTTTATCAAAGTAAATGTACCTTTTCTTGCTACAGTTACTGGTTTTTCACCTTCAAAACCTAATTGACAGATAACACAACAGTCTTCCTGGAACTTATTTGTAGTGCAGTTTTCTACCATTTTTATCCTAAAATAATGATACATGTCTATAAGCTAGATAGTAAAACTATATTGCTTCACAAAATAAACTCACCATATCTATGTAGCCACTTTCAAGGAGCTTTAAAATGCACTAACAATATCTAGCAAACATTTCCAAACAAAACCCACCAAAATGAATGGTAACCATGCCAACAAAATACAAACCTATTAAGATACTATTTGTTTACAAATGTCCAGCTGTTCAAATGTCAGCTGTTTCTTGCTTCTCAAGTACATTAAGAGCTTAATTAGCCTAAAATCAGATTTAAAATACAGTTAGTTATAGCAAAATTTTAAAAGGCTGTAAAAATTTTTCCCCGAAGTGGATTTTTTGGGACTTCGGATATGTTGTTCTCCATTAAATTTTATACATACGTAGGAGAAAAAAGTGCTTTTATACCATTTTTTTCCGGGTTGTGTGCCTTTTTGAGCTTCAACTACCAGACTACTCCTATAGATAATGTATGGGAAAACCGCAAACTTTAAAATGTCATATCAAGACACACGGTAGTGTGTCGTGCGGCCCAAGAAGCCGGCGCGCAACCCCGTGAGTATATTGACAGGAAGAAAGAAAACGCAATTTTCGCACCTCCGTAGCTCTGTGCTGCCTTGATGAAACAAGACAAATTTTGCAGTGTACATTCCCTCCACCTTCAGTACTCCACATTCCAAATTTGAGCGAAATCGCTTCAGTCATGCCTGAGATATGCGACTTCAAAAATTGGCTTAGTTTCTTCGTTTTTTTTTTCTTCTTCTTATTTTTCTTCCTCTTTTCGCACACTTACAAAACCTGCTATAAAACGCGAACGCGTTATCCGATTGCCTTGAAATTTGGCACACAGAAGGGGGGTATAAAGGCGCATCTCTGTACCAACTTTGGCTGGAATACCATAAACAGGCAAAGAGTTATGAGCGATTATGCACGAAAAATAACACCAATATGTTGTCACGCCTACAGGGTAAACCGCGTATGGGAAGAAGCTGAAAATCGGTGGGTGAATAGGTTAACTATTGAACCTCAAACCTTTTGTGGTTTGAAAGAAATCGAGCTAAAAACCAGGAAGATACAGCGAAAAAATCAACAGTGTGTAACAATTACGCAATCGAGATTAGCTAATTTTTATTATTATTATTATTATTATACTTGCCACGCCTACCAGATAGACCGCTTGGGGTAATGCTTTGAAAATCGCTGTACAGATGGAGTTATCATCTTAGAAAGGCTCTTCAATGGTGTAGAAGAATCAGACTTAAAGCCACGGAGTTATAACACGAAATCCAACTTGGTGTAGCAAGTGCGAGATCGAGATACTCTAATAGAACAGTCATCCTAATAGAGCAGTCACCCTGAACAGAATTCAAGAGATCAGTTAGAAATAAGTAACCTGTATAGAGATCAGCTACAAACAAATCACCCTGTAGAGAGTTCAGCTACAAACAATCCACCCTGTTCAGACATCAGTTAGAAGAAGTTTTCTTGTAGAGAGTTCAGTTACAAACAAATCACCCTGTTGAAAGATCAGCTAGAAGATGTCACCTTACAGATAGTTCAGTTACAAAGAAACCACCATGTAGAGAATTCAGCTACAAACTAGTGACCCTGTAGATACATCAGCTAGAAGAAGTTACCTTGTAGAGAGTTCAGCTACAAAGAAACCATTCTGTAAAGAGCTCAGCTGCAAACAAATCACCTATACAGAATTCAGCTACAAACAAATCACCCTGTAGAGAGATCAGCTAGAAGAAGTTACCTTGTAGATAGTTCAGCTACAAACAAATCACCCTGTAGAGAGATCAGTTAGAAGAAGTTACCTTGTAGATAGTTCAGCTACGTACCAACAATTCACCCTGTACAGAGCTCAGTTAAAAGAGGTTTCCTTGTAGAGAGTTCAGCTACAGACAAATCACCCTGTAGAGAGATCAGTTAGAAGAAGTTACCTTGTAGATCGTTCAGCTACAAACAATTCACCCTGTAAAGAGATCAGCTAGAAGAAGTTACCTTGTAGAGAGTTCAACTACAAAGAAACCATCATGTAGAGAATTCAGCCGCAAACAAATCATGTATAGAGAGTTCAGCTACAAACAAATCTCCCTTTAGAGAGATCAGCTAGAAGAAGTTTCCTTGTAGAGAGTTCTGCTACAAACAAATCACCCTGTAGAAAGATCAGCTAGAAGAAATCACCTTGTAGAGAGTTCAGCTTCAAAGAAGCAATCATGTGAGAGTTCAGGTACAAACAAATTGTCCTGTAGAGAGATCAGCTAGAAGAAGTTACCTTGTAGAGAGTTCAGCTACAAAGAAACCATCATGTAGATAGTTCAGGTACAAAAAAATCACCCTGTAGAAAGATCAGCTATAGAAGAAATCACCTTGTAGAGAGTTCAGCTACAAAGAAACTATCATGTAGAGAGTTCAACTACAAACAAATCACCCTGTAGAAAGATCAGCTATAGAAGAAATCACCTTGTAGAGAGTTCAGCTACAAAGAAACTATCATGTAGAGAGTTCAACTACAAACAAATCACCCTGTAGAAAGATCAGCTATAGAAGAAATCACCTTGTAGAGAGTTCAGCTACAAAGAAACCATCATGTAGAGAGTTCAGCTGCAAACAAATCGGCCTGTAGAGAGATCAGCTAGAAGAAATTACCTTGTAGAGAGTTCAGCTACAAAGAAACCATCATGTAGAGAGTTCACCTGCAAACAAATCACCTGTAGAGAGTTAAGCTACAAACAAATCTCCCTGTAGAGAGATCAGCTAGAAGAAGTCACCTTGCAGGGAGTTCAGTTACAAAGAAATAAACCATGTAGAGAGTTCAGCTGCAAACAAATCACCTGTAGAGAGTTCAGCTAGAAACATGTCACCCTGTAGAGAGATCAGCTAGAAACAAGTCACCTTGTAGAGAGTTCAGCTAGAAGAAGTCACATTGTAGAGCTACAAAGAAACTACCATGTAGAGTTCAGCTGCAAACAAATCACCCTGTAGAGAACTCAGCTACAAACAAATCGCCCTGTAGAAAGATTAGCTAGAAGAAGTTACCTTATAGGGAGTTCAGCTATGAACAGATCACCCTGTAGAGAGTTCAGCTACAAACAAATCACCCTGTAGAGAGTTCAGCTACAAACAAATCACCCTGTAGAGAGTTCAGTTACAAAGAAACCACCATGTAGAGAGTTCAGCTGCAAAAAAATCAATCACTCTGTTGAGAGTTCAGCTAGAAGAAGTCACCTTGTAGAGAGTTAAGCTGCAAATAAATCACCCTGTAGAGAATTCAGCTACAAGCAAATCACCCTGTAGAAAGATCAGCTAGAAGAAGTTACCTTGTAGAGAGTTCAGCTACAAAGAAACCACATGTAGAGAGTTCAGCTGCAAACAAATCACCTGTAGAGAGTTCAGCTAGAAACAAGTCACCCTGTAGAGAGATCAGCTAAAAACAAGTCACCCTGTAGAGAGTTCAGCTAGAAGGAGTAACATTGTAGAGAGTTCAGCTACAAAGAAACTACCACGTAGAGAGTTCAGCTGCAAACAAATCATCCTGTAGAGAGTTCAGCTAGAAGAAGTCACCTTTTAGAGAGTTCAGCTACAAAGCAACCACCATGTAAAGAGTTCAACTGCAAAAAACTCAATCACCTTGTAGAAAGATCGGCTAGAAGAAGTTACCTTGTGGAGAGTTCAGCTACAAAGAAACCACCATGTAGAGAGTTCAGCTGCAAACAAATCATCTATAGAGAGTTCAGCTAGAAACAAGTCACCCTGTAGAGAGTTCAGCTTGAAGAAGTCACATTGTAGAGAGTTCAGCTACAATGAAACTCCCATGTAGAGAGTTCAGCTGCAAACAAATCACCCTGTAGAGAACTCAGCTACAAACAAATATGCAGTGGTAAGAGAGTCCAGCTACAAACAAATCACCTGTAGAGAGTTCAGCTAGAAACAAGTCACCCTGTAGAGAGATCAGCTAGAAACAAGTCACCTTGTAGAGAGTTCAGCTAGAAGAAGTCACGTTGTAGAGAGTTCAGCTACAAAGAAACCACCATTTAGAGAGTTCAGCTGCAAACAAATCACCCAGTAGAAAGTTCAGCTATGAACAGATCACCCTGTTGAGAGTTCAGTTAGAAACAAGGAATCCTGTAGAGAGATCACCTAGAAGTATCGCCTTGTAGAGGGTTCAGCTACAAACAAATCACCTGTAGAGAGTTCAGCTACAAACAAATCACCCTGTAGAGAGATCAGCTAGAAGAAGTCACCTTGTAGAGAGTTCAGCTATAAAGAAACCACCATGTAGAGAATTCAGCTGCAAACAAACACCCTGTAGAGAACTCAGCTACAAACAAATCTCCCTGTAGAAAGATCAGCTAGAAGAAGTTACCTTGTAGGGATTTCAGCTACAAACAAATCACCCTGTAGAGAGTTCAGCTACAAAGAAACCATTCTGTAAAGAGCTCAGCTGCAAACAAATCACTTGTACAGAATTCAGCTACAAACAAATCACCCTGTAGAGAGATCAGCTAGAAGAAATTACCTTGTAGATAGTTCAGCTACAAACAAATCACCCTGTAGAAAGATCAGTTAAAAGAAGTTACCTTGGAGAAAGTTCATCTACAAAGAAACCATTTTGTAAAGAGCTCAGCTGCAAACAAATCACCTGTACAGAATTCAACTACGAACAAATCACCCTGTAGAGAGATCAGCTATAAGAAGTTACCTTGTAGATAGTTCAGCTGCTACAAACAAATCTCCCTGTAGAGAGATCAGCTAGAAGAAATTACCTTGAAGAGAGTTCAGCTACAAAGAAACCACCATGTAGAGAGTTCAGCTGCAAAGAAATCACCCTGTAGAAAATTCTGCCAGAAAAAAATTGCCCTGTAGAAAGATCAGTTAGAAGAAGTTACCTTTTAGAGAGTTCAGCTACAAAGAAACCATTCTGTAAAGAGCTCAGCTGCAAACAAATCACCTATACAGAATTCAGCTACAAACACATCACCCTGTAGAGAGATCAGCTATAAGAAGTTACCTTGTAGATAGTTCAGCTGCTACAAACAAATCTCCCTGTAGAGAGATCAGCTAGAAGAAATTACCTTGAAGAGAGTTCAGCTACAAAGAAACCACCATGTAGAGAGTTCAGCTGCAAAGAAATCACCCTGTAGAAAATTCTGCCAGAAACAAATTGCCCTGTAGAAAGATCAATTAGAAGAAGTTACCTTTTAGAGAGTTCAGCTACAAAGAAACCATTCTGTAAAGAGCTCAGCTGCAAACAAATCACCTATACAGAATTCAGCTACAAACACATCACCCTGTAGAGAGATCAGCTAGAAGTTACCTTGTAGATCGTTCAGCTACAAACAATTCACCCTGTAGAGAGAGCAATTAGAAGAAGTCACCTTGTAGAGTGTTCAGTTACAAAGAAACCACCATGGAGATTTCTGTAATCAATATAATATTATGTGACCGGATTTGCGAAAAGGGGTCTTCCACACACATCCAATTCCGTAACCGTTGGAGACCATAACTCAGTGTTCAAGTAACATATTAACCTGAAAATGTCACCACGTATTCAGCTATAGTGGTGCTCACCACTGTCCAAAATTCAAGACAATAGCTCTTTCCAATCTGAAGTTATCAATTGTCAAAGTTGGCAAATTGGATGTGTGTGGAAGACCCCTTTTCGCAAATCCGGTCACATATGTATTATACAGTATATATAATTTATACATTTACTGATAAAATATTTAAAGTACATCTACTTCATCTTTTCTTCTTCCTGTAGTAAAGAAAAAAACATAGGTTAAAAAAGTCCCAAAGCTGGCCATAGGCCGGCTTTGGGGTATACAAATACAAAAAGAAATGAAATCTAATCCAAAACAGCCAAGCTGTAAAAAAAGTGTGCGGCCCTCAGAAAGGCTATGGTGAAAAAAGATGTGAAATCCAAGGTGGCGGCCAAGAAATGGCTGTGATGGTAGGTTAATGGTAAAAATTTTAATAATGACAATTTAGGTAAATTTTGTGAAACGGCACAAAAATTCACCTGAATTGTCGTTATTAAAATTTTTACCATTAACCTACCATCACAGCCATTTCTTGGCCGCCACCTTGGATTTCACATCTTTTTTCACCATAGCCTTTCTGAGGGCCGCACACTTTTTTTACAGCTTGGCTGTTTTGGATTAGATATATATATCTCATGACCTATATGTTATAGTTATATCCCGTTACGAGTGTAATAATATCATCCGAGTATACGGGATTTTATATCCCAGTGCGCGGAAGTTTACGGATAGTAAATTAAGTTCCGGTTTGAGTTCCTGTCACTGGCTCAAGATTTTGTCCGAATTGTGTGGAGATTCTACTTCGTAGTTACAAGAGAGACTTTGCATACTGCCTACAAATTGTAGCGAAGGGCAGTGTTATGGTGGTGTCGCGTGGTGTGTAAGAGAAACATAAAGACCAACAAGTGGCTACTGTAGTCCAAGATAGAACGATGAAGCTAGAGGAAGTTAGTTCTTCACCATAGTGACCGTTGGGAGTGATTGCTGGAGCAAAAATCGTCACGGACTATTCTTGACATTTGTTAGACTGTCGTATTGGTAACTTGTAGTGTTACTGTGTAAAGGATTAACAGTTTTCTTGTAAGATTTAGCTGGTTTTTAAGTGTTGTATTGTATCAATATTTCCTTATTTGGCTCTTTGTTCCATTGGTAAATAATACCATTCGCAGTTATTATGATGTCACAAACGAGACTGAGTGGCTCCGCAACAGGGTGATAAGTTGTTATCACTGGGTGATAAATATATATATATATATATTATACTATCCATTTTAAAATTGGAGACGTTACTTTTGACATTCACACCCACAAAATAATGTAAAATTCAGATAGCTAGGGGCAACGGTTTAAAATTCCTTATTATGAAATTCATCTATTCATTTGGGGTACACTTACATTTTTGAGTACTGTACATGTTTCTTATGACGCCAACGTTTTTGATAAATTATTACGAGATTAAGAAATTTGCAGCAGGTTAATGGGTCGTTAATGGAATAATATTTCCACAGAACCAGCCAAAAAATTTAATTTGTATGTATGTAGCATAAACGAATCCCTTTCATAGCATTATACTCATACCTGCCAGTTTTACTGTGATATTTTCTTTCTGGAATACACAAACCATCGATCTTCATTTATTGCTCATAGGATAGAGTACCATAGAGATCGCCATTTTTAACTGTGGCATCATTCGGTAGAAAATGCTTATTATATACCTTGACAATTAGATTGGACACCAATCAACATTTCTTCTTATAAGTGATTGAGCTGCGCATACATTGACCTTCATGCAGATCGATGATGTTGCAAATGCAGTTGTTAATGTACTACAGTAAGGTACCAGTGAACAATTGTCATTTCATATGTAAAATTAGTATGATTCAAATAAAATTACATTGTTCCTGTTTTATTTGATATAAATGTTTACACATGGCACATCCCAATGATTCTTGTGGACAGTTTTTTTGAAACCTCAAAGTTTGGTTAATGTCAAAATTGAAGAATGATTTATATAATGAATCATCCTGCTCTATCTTTTTAATATATTCTGCTAGCTGCCGGGGTCCATCAAACTTTGTAGCATCAATAAAAGTATTAGCACCAGGTACCTGATCATACACATCTGAAGTGCCATAATAAATAGGAATAGTTTGTGATAAGTAAGCATGCCAGATTTTCTCAGTAACATACTCAGGAAATATTGAGTTTTCAAATGCAATTAAAAACTTGTAGCCCTTTTCTTTAATCAAATCCAGTTTAGCTGATATAAAGTCATCTGAACCTCTCCTCCTTGATGAAGGCATCTCAGTGTTATGTAGAACATCACCATATGAATTAATGTGAATATATTTCATTAATACTGTCAAGTACTTTCTTCTCCGATGTTCAGGATCACTAATAAACATCACAACACCATGTCTACCAGAAGGTGGATCAAGCTTCAACGCATTTAGTAAAGGATGTTGAGTGTCTGGCCAACACATGTATGGATAAGGGATAGTGCTAGATAGTGTGTAACTGACTCTCATGTAATCTGGTGATGGCTGTCGACATACCTCACCTTCATAACGAGGTGGTTCATGATTGTATCGGAGAATTAACTGATTTGGATGTGCAGGTTGATTACACAAATTACTGCAGTCACGAGCCAACAGAACATCAGCAGTTTTGTAGTATGAATAGTCATCAGTAAGAAAACAGATGGCATTATTTGGGAGTACACATTTCTCTGCCTCCTCTTTGTGACTATGTAGCTGCCACACTACACGGGGTTTCATTCTTGAAAACACAATGAGACTACTATGGTTTGCGCACAAAAGATTACCACCATGTACTCTTCCACCAGTGCTACCAGAACACAACTCTTCTATTGACTCGCCGATAATACTACTTATCATACCTCGATTACTACGTCTACTATGTTCATCTTTAGACATCCTGGTCAAATCAGTTCTTCTCAGAGTCGGAGTCACCGTAAGTTCATTATTGTTAAACAGTTTAAAATCGGTCATCGATCTTAGGCTCTCATCGTTTCTGTAAACAAAACAAAGCATTACCAACACCATGACAGCGGCGAGCAATATTAACCCTGATAAACACGATTTTGGATCACGGACCATGGCCATTCACATTCACCACTGCCATTGGCAATGGGCCATTGGAGTCTGAGATTGATGATCAATCTAGAGATTCATCATTCCGTATATCGTCGCGAATTAGATTTTCCGGTATCCTATGGTGTATGGACCACAATCGAAACAGCACAAACCGGTGTGAGGTTCAGTAGAGATCTTCCCAAGTTTGGCCATAGACACTATAGCCGTACCTATGGTTTGGCCTTGCAGTTTTCCTTGGTTTAAAGGTTTGTTCTTTTCAGTAATAGCGTAGTAGCACTGAAGAGTTAATTAACTCTTGGTAGTAGCCTACTTAGTATCAGTAATATTACTAATAGACTAGCTTGGTTTTACGTATTGATAAACCTCAGCTCGAAGTAGCTACACTTTAGTGATTGAGGTGAATCATAGATACTAGCTATAGCCGTATATACCGCTATAGTATCTATCAGTGATATTATATAAGGCCACTCCAAGTCATACCTTAGTTTCTGGTCACTCCCAAGCCTACAAATGGATGCGGGCGGGCGGATGATCAGGACTTCAGGACTATAGACTCTACTGTGACAACATACTGTATGGTATTATTGTTTGCTCAATTTAGCAAATTCATGTTGATTTTGTTTTTAGTCAAACTTAACCAACAACATAAGTAGTTGTGCTTCGGCAAAAAATGCACTAGGAAAGTTGTTGATGGATCATGGCTAGCTATACACTGATGTATAGCATTTAAGTATATTTATTTATTTATTTAGAATATACTATAGGAAATGTTTTGCTCATGTAGCTACTTATGCTTTCCAAGTGAAATAAATGTCTCATTAGCTATGTCAGGAAAGTATTACTATGACTTATAGCTAAGTTGTTCAAATGATCATGATCCAAAATGAAATTTAACTTCTATTTTCACATCAGAAATTCTTCATTCAAATGTGAAGTCTTAGCCCACTAGCTATGTGTTTCCAGCCTTCTATTCAGTAACCTTGAAAAAAGTAACTGTCAAAGTTTTGAGTCATTGAGTGCTCCAGACTAGTGTTTTTTAGTGATCATCTGGGAATGTTTAAACTATAAGGGTTTCTACTTGCCAATCTAATTTTAGTTATGGAAAAGTTTAAGTTTAAGCTCACCGAATGTTGCCGGCTTTCCATACCCCTGTATAGTGTTCAGTGATAAGGAATTTGAAGTTACTAGACTAATCATTAGAGGACTACATTTGAATTATAAAGTTAAAGCTATGGCCCATCTGCATGGACTAGTAGTTAATGCTACTGAAATTACTTTGGTTACAGAAGCATTAGTAACAGTTATAATCTGAACAGCTATATAATCAAGGACAAAACTAGCTATAGTTAGAAACATTTTATTAGTGTGGCATATATACCTAATATTAGAGTTAAGAGTAGTGTGACTGCTCTATTGGAATCCCTGAATGCTCTATTAGAGTATATCGATTTTTGCAGTAAAAAATAAGTGTCTTGCTGGGTCACGTGCACTTAAGCACCTGTAATATTAATAATAGTCCTCATAAACTAGGGTTCCAGGTTTACCATGCGGGCGGGTGACCAGAAACTAAGGTTTGACTTGGTGTGGCCTAAACTCAACAATATTTTCATGTTACAAAACTACGTAAATCGAGATATCCTGTGTCTTGCATTGGAGGAGAGTAGAGGGGAAGGCCGGGTGCCATCTGGTTCAATGATACTTGAACATCATATTAACACCGCCAAGCATGTAACAATTCAAAGTGAAGCACACCTGGTGGGAGTGGCAATTGTGTACACTCATCTGGACTGTCGCGGAAAAATCGGTCCGGCCGGACCAATTTTGGATACCAAAACTGGTCCGGCCCGACCGTTTTTGGTTGACCAAGTTTAGTCCGGCCGGACCATTTTTGCATCCAAAATTGGTCCGGCCTAAACTTGGTTGGCCACATGCACCCCTCACCACTCGGACCAATTTTGGTCGGTCTGCAGGTGGTCCATCAACGTATGCAGCCAATGATGCATATAGCTAAGTTGTTTGTGACGGATCTGGCACCGCAGTCGACTTAGCCTGGAAACTATTATTACGAGTAGCGTAGTTTCGTTTCCTGAGCTGATTTACGGAAAATGCATAATTTATTAATAGCTAGAATAAACTAAATTCCATGTCATAGCTATATCATATATATGCAGCGATGAACACATTCATAATATTAATACTGTTTTAATTCAAAGCAGTGTGGGATGATAAAAATCCTGCATTCTTCTTCTACATGTCAATATCCAAGTGGGGAGTAGAGGTTTTCTTCCAAATTACATTCACTCAAATGGTGGATACTGAGTTGACTCATGGTGTGCAGTGTTGTATGCAAAAACACAGGTATCAAGATATTCTTCCCAAGTATATATCCTTTTATATGCTCAATAAACAAGCATGCATGCTCTGCAGTGTTTGGTTGAATCTTTCATCCAGCCTATTATCACCAGCCTATATATATATGCTGGACCACTTGAGGATAGTAGATATATACATCTAATCAAAAACAGTCAAGCTGTAAAAAAAGGTGCGGCCCCTAAAAAGGCCATGGTGAAAAAAGATGTGAAATCCAAGGTGGTGGCCAAGAAATGGCTGTGATGGTAGGTTAATGGTAAAAATTTTAATAATGACAATTCAGGTGAATTTTGTGCCAAGACCAAGCGGCACCAAATTCACCTGAATTGTCATTATTAAAATTTTTACCATTAACCTACCATCACAGCCATTTCTTGGCCGCCACCTTGGATTTCACATCTTTTTTCACCATGGCCTTTTTAGGGGCCGCACCTTTTTTTACAGCTTGGCTGTTTTTGATTAGATATCACTTCTTTTTGTATTTGTATATATATACCCCAAAGCTGGCCATAGGCCGGCTTTGGGGCTTTTTTAACCTATCCTTTTTCTTTACCACAAGAAGAATAAAAAGACAACAGATTTTTAATACTTCAACTGTTTTTGATTTTATCTAAATATATTTATTACATGTCTATTATTCCCTACTGGATAACTTGTTCGCAGCTGATCTTTCTACTAAGGGACTTGAAATGTAGCTAAACTCTCTACAGGTTGATTTGTTTGTAGCTGCACTCTCTACAGGGTGATTTGTTTGCATCTGAACTCTCTGCAGGATAGTTTCTTTGTCACTGAACTCTCTACAAGGTGACTTGTTTCTAGCTGACTCTCTACAAGACAAGATGACTTCCTCTAGCTGATTTCTCTACAAGGTGACTTGTATCTAGCTGAACTATCTACAGGATGATCTGTTTGTAACTGAAATCTCTACAGGGTGACTTGTTTCTAGCTGATCTCTCTATAGTGTAACTTATTTCTAGCTGAACTCTCTACAGAGTGGGTTCTTTGTAGCTGAACTCTCTACAAGATCACTTCTTCTAGCTGATCTCTCTATAAGTTGACCTGATCTCTCTGTAGGGTGGCTTTTATCTAGCTGAACACTCTACAGGGTGATTTGTTTGTAGCTGAACTCTCGAAAGGGTAATTTATTTGCAGCTGAACTCTATGTAGGATGATATGTTTGTATCTACAGGATGGTTTCTTTGTGGCTGGTCTCTACAAGGTGACTTGTTTCTAGCTGATCTCACTACAAGGTGACTTCTCCTACTACAGGGTGACTTGTATCTATAGCTGAACTATCTACAGGATGATGATCTGTTTGTAGCTGAAATCTCTACAGGGTGATTTGTTTGTAGTTGAATTCTCTACTGGATGACTTGTTTCTACATATAGCTGATCTCTGTATAGGATAATTAGTTTCTAGTTGAACTCTCTACAGAGTGGGTTCTTTGTTGCTGAACTCTCTACAAGGTGACTTCTTCTAGCTGACCTCTCTATAGGGTAACCTGATGTCTCTGCACGGTGACGTTTATCTTGCTGAACGCTCTACAGGGTGATTTATTTGTATCAAAACTATCTATAGGGTGATTTTTTTATACCTGAACTTTCTACAGGGTGATTTGTTTGTAGCTGAACTCTCTACAGGGTGATCTGATCTCTCTACAAGGGGTGATTTGTTTGTAACTGATATCTCTACGGGTAGATTTGTTTGTAAGTGAACTCTCTACAAGGTGATTGGTTTGTAGCTGATTTCTCTACAAGGTAATTTGTTTGTAGCTTAACTCTCTACAAGGTGATTTGTTTCTAGCTGAACTCCCTACAGGGTGATGTGTTTCTAGCTGATCTCTCTACAGGATGATTTTTTTGTAGCTGAACTCTCTACAGGGTGATTTAGGTTGTAGCTGCTCTCTCTACAGTGGGTGATTTGTTTGTAACTGAAATCTTTACAGGTTGATTTGTTTGTAGCTGAAGTCTCTACAAGGCGTTTTGTTTGTAGCCGATCTCTCTACAGGGTAATTTGTTTGTAGCTGATCTCACTGCAAAGTGATTTGTTTGTAGTTGATCTCTCTACAGGGTAATTTGTTTGTAGCTGAACTCACTGCAAAGTGATTTGTTTGTAGTTGATCTCTCTACAGGGTAATTTGTTTGTAGCTGAACTCACTGCAAGGTGATTTGTTTGTAGCTGATCTCTCTACAGGGTGATGTGTTTGTAACTGAAGTCTCTACGGGGTGATTTGCTTGTAACTGAATTCCCTATACTGTGTCTAGTGTCTATATAGCTGATCTCTCTACAGGTTGATTTTTTGGAGCTGAATTCTCTACAGGGTGATTTGTTTGTAGCTGATCTCTCTACAGGGTGATTGTTTGTAGCTGATCTCTCTACAGGGTGATTTGGTTGTAGCTGATCTCTCTACAGTGGGTGATTTGTTTGTAACTGAAATCTCTACAGGTTGATTTGTTTGTAGCTGAACTCACTGCAAGGTATTTTGTTTGTAGCTGATCTCTCTACAGGGTGATTTGGTTGTAGCTGATCTCTCTACAGGGTGATTTGGTTGTAGTTGATCTCTCTACAGTGGGTGATTTGTTTGTAACTGAAATCTCTACAGGTTGATTTGTTTGTAGCTGAAGTCTCTACACGGTGTTTTGTTTGTAGCTGATCTCTATACAGGGTAATTTGTTTGTAGCTTAACTCTCTACAAGGTGATTTGTTTGTAGCTGAACTCTCTACAGGATGATGTGTTTGTAGCTGATCTCTCTACAGGGTGATTTTTTTGTAGCTGAACTCTCTACAGGGTGATTTGTTTGTAGCTGATCTCTCTACAGGGTGATTTAGGTTGTAGCTGCTCTCTCTACAGTGGGTGATTTGTTTGTAACTGAAATCTCTACAGGTTGATTTGTTTGTAGCTGAAGTCTCTACAAGGTGTTTTGTTTGTAGCTGATCTCTCTACAGGGTAATTTGTTTGTAGCTGAACTCACTGCAAGGTGATTTGTTTGTAGCTGAACTCTCTACAGGGTGATTTGCTTGTAACCGAATTCCCTATAATATTGTGTCTAGTGTCTATATAGCTGATCTCTCTACAGGTTGATTTGTTTGTAGCTGAACTCTCTACAGGGTGATTTGTTTGTAGCTGATCTCTCTACAGGGTGATTGTTTGTAGCTGATCTCTCTACAGGGTGATTTGGTTGTACTGTAGCTGATCTCTCTACAGTGGGTGATTTGTTTGTAATTGAAATCTCTACAGGTTGATTTGTTTGTAGCTGAACTCACTGCAAGGTGCTTTGTTTGTAGCTGATCTCTCTACAGGGTAATTGTTTGTAGCTGAACTCACTGTAAGGTGATTTGTTTGTATAGCTAATCTCTCTACAGGGTGATGTGTTTGTAGCTGAACTCTCTACAGGATTGTTTCTTTGTCACTGAACTCTCTACAAGGTGACTTGCTTCTAGCTGATCTCTCTACAGGGTGACTTGTATAGCTGAGCTCTCTACAGGGTGATCTGTTCATAGCTGAACTCCCTACAGAGTGATTTGTTTGTAGCTGAAATCTCTTGTTTCAAACTGATTTCACTGTAGGGTAACTTGTTTGTAGCTGAACTCTCTACAGGATGGTCTCTTTGTAGCTGAACTTTCTACAGAGTAATTGTTTTTTGTAGCTGAACTCTACATAGGGTGATTTGTATGTACCTGAACTTTCTACAGGGTGATTTGTTTATAGCTGAACACTCTGCAGGGTGATTTGTTTGTAGTTGATCTCTCTACAGGGTTTCTTTGCAGCTGAGATCTCTACAGGGCAACTTCTTCTAACTGAGCTCTCTCTTGTTTCTAGCTGTTCTATCTACAGAGTAACTTGTTTGTATAGCTGAACTCTTTACAGGTGGCTTTTTGGTTGTTGAACTCTCTACACTGTGATTTGTTTGTAGCAAAATTCTCTACAGAGCGACTTGTATGTAGCTGAATTCTCTACAGAGTGACTTACTTGTAGCTGAACATTGTATAAACTATAAAGTAACTTGTCTGTAGCTGAAATCTCTACAGGGTTACTTGTTTGCAGCTGGTCTCTATAGGTTAACTTGTTTGTATAGATGAACTCTCTACAGGGTAGTTTCTTTGTAGCTGAACTCTCTCCACAGTGACTTGTTTGTAGCTGAACTCTCTAGAGAGTGTAGCCAAACTCTCCACAGGGTGCATGACTTGTTTATAGCTGAACTCTCTTCAGTGTGACTTGTAATGTTCTGATTCTTCTGAATCTCTACAGCGATATACCTGTAGCTGAACTCTCTATAGGGTGACTTGCTTCTTGCTGAACTGTCTATAAGATTAACTGTTTGCAGCTGAACTCCCTACAGAATAACTTGCAATGTAATAAAATTCTATAATGGAGTAAATATATTAGCTGAATGCTCTATTAGGGTGACTGTTCTATTACAGTATTGGTAAAACCGGGAGGGGAGCGGGAGCGGGAGATTGCTTGGTAAAATCAGGAACCGGGAATCGGGAGATCACGTGTCAATCTTTGCTGTCACAAGTAACACACATACGTAGCTAGAGCGCCTGCAGTGCTGTGATGAAGAAACTAATATAAACTAGTAAATTATGAGCTTGAGGGGAAAAATAGCTATAGCTAGATAAAGTTTGCACGATGGCCGTATATTAAAGGCTTTCATTAGAGCTTTATAGTTATTAGCAGTGAATGCATAAAATTGTATTGCATGGGTTTTTAGCACAGTAATTCACAATGTGGCTATTTTAGTGGACATAAAATTTCTGAAAGGTAATTTCAGTGAATACATGCAGCAGTTATTTGGCATATTGGATTGTCTTACAATAATGAATGATGAGCAACAGGCCTCCAGTCCTAGCTACATGGTTCTGCCCCAGTCTATACTAAAGTTCATGCACCCTACCAATCTAAAATCCATTCAACTAAACGTGATTAGACTTCCCATCAGACTTTGAATGCCAGCAGACTTTCAATGGATAGACTGAAGTACAGTACACCAAGCATAATTATTCTCTGAGTATACAAAACACATTAATAAATCCGTAAGTGTTAATTAGCTACAACATACAGTATGTAAAATCAAAGCTGCCTAAAGTAATATGCATATGACCCAGTTTTGTTCTGGAAATCATTAAGTTTAAAAGGTTGAATCCTGTGGCTTCTCATGCCATCATAATATAATGTATGACCATACCAGAAGCAAACTGCAGTAAAATGATTGTCACTACAAACAGTGCAGCCAGCTAGTTGATATCCATGACCATATATAGTTAAAACTTTTGGAATTGTCAATATTGATCTACCAGTCAAGGACTGGATATCAATCGGGATCATCCAAGGCACTCGATTAAGAAATGACGATGCCATTACCTGTGGTACACCACGGCACTCATAAAATGTTTCTCTGTTTCTGCCAGTTAAATTTAATCGGTCAGTAACTGCATGGAGAGATTCATTTGGTGGTTGGCAATGAAATTCTGCACCACAGTAACCAACCATATCTCCAGCTATAGGAAAAATTTCATTAAAGTTATCTAATCCAGAGCTGAAGGAAAACGTAGAAGGGTATTTTGTTACCTCCGTGTTATGATTAGGGCAATGTTCAGAGGTACATTTAAGTTTAATTACCAGTTTCCAGATATGTGTGAACAAGCAAAGACACCTATTATTCTCACCACCAAAACAATCATATTTCAAATTATTCTCCTGGGAAATTGTAAGATTTAATCTTGATTGAAGCAAATGCAAAAATAGTGTTTTTCCTTCATCCAGCTTTCCTTTATTCATCAATACAATTGCTGCTTTGAGAGAGTTCTCAGCTTCACTGTCACCAAAGGTATCCAAGAAAGATTTGTACTGTTTGCAGTGGAGTGACAATATTGTCAGGAAGTTATCAGAAGTGCAAGTGTTGGTGTATTCATTGTGCATCCATGGAAGAGATTCTGGTACAGTACATGCACTGCAAAAAAAATCGGCATTCCGTTTGGGTATGGTAATGTCACATGCACTCAAACAATACTTATGGAACCAGTTGTCACACTTTGAACAGTTGTACATGTTGAAGTCTCGCTGTGAATTGCCATATAGCGCGGCAGATGTTGATCCATCAACCCATGGTGTTTGGCAGTAGCAAAACAGCTGAACCATCTCTTCTGCTTTCCCGCGATAGTCCTTTTTAACTTGTGAAATGCCATTGACTGTTCCAGTATCATCTTGTTGCAATACTGAAAATAACTGTGGCAAACCTTTAACCAAATCAATGCGCAGTTTTCCCAAATCCGTATCCGGTTGTTTGCAAATGTGCAGGAGCAAAACTGCAGTTATAATCTTGGCTTTTGCATTCTCTTTACTGCTTTGCACTCCAACATGAATGGTATTCACAACTCCAATGTTTGAACGAGTGGCAGTTCCTGCATGATAGTTTAGTTCTGCATAATCAGGGTCACTGTAACTTGATACAACCTACAAAAATATATTGCAGTAAACGCTATCTATGCATGGATATTGTTATATAATACCTCTACTCTTGGTGTTTTATCTTCCTTATCGTTTAAACGTCTCAAAAAGGCTATTTGATTACTCCTTTTCGTCTGAAGTACTGCAATCTTTCCAATGTCAAGATCAGTAACTTCCTAAAGGAATGATAAATTTTAACAGAGGCTACATATTATATGAATGAAGATATAATTACCTACCTTGTCAATGCTTGGTTGCAAAACATAATTGTACAGGAGAATATCTTGACAGACAACATTTAACTCAGATAAGAATCGGTCCCAACAAAATTCTTCATTTAAAAACTTGACTCTTCTTTCACATCTCCTTATTTTAGCACTACTGCTGGCCTTTTCCTTTAATTCTAGCAGAAACTGAGTTAGTGGATGATTTGGTACACAGGCCTCTTGAGGTGGACTTGAATCTGTCTGATGTACAAGGGTTGTGGCACCTAATAAAATTTGCATGTACAAAATTTAACGTAAAAGTGCTACAAAATTTTTAGCATGTCTCACCCTTCAATTTCTTTTTAGGAGCACATGACATCTGTTCTCCATTGCAACAACTATTGTCTGTATCCAGCTGGCCTGCATGTATAAACATTAATAAATAACATGTGTAGTTGTTAAGTACTGTTTTGTGCACATAAACAAGTACACTTACTGTTAGGATGCTTCCGTTTCTGGGAACGAGAATGAGATTTGTTTTCTGTGCCTATAAATAGAAAAGTCACTAAATATAGCAACATAAAATAGTATCAACTGTATACGTACGTTCTTCCTTGATGCTAACAAAATCTTGGTCATCAGCAACTCCTTCAACAGCTTTTTCTTCTAAGTCTTCTGGTTCTTCTGTAAAATCACAGATACTTAAAAATTGAATTCATAGCAAATAAGCACATTAAAGTTCCAATTGCTACATTATTAAATTAATATGCTTCTATAGCTTTACCTTGTTTTATTTCCTCTGTTGGACAACAGTCCTTTACTCTGGGTGGTTTCCTTCCAGATGGTCGCTCTTTGTTTTTCTTCTGATTTTTTGCTGTGGCAAGGTCATGTTTGGGTTTGAGAAAGCATCAACATTCTGCCCAATCATTATTTTACAAGCAAGAATATGATAGCAGACACCTGAAGCTGGACAAGAGCAACTCTCTTTTGGATAAAGTCTGACTGCATATGTGACCGGGCCTGCGAAAACAGGGCATGTGGGCACAAACTACACCCCATCACTCTATAGGTCATATCTCAGTATTGGAAATGTATATTTCCATTCTGTAACTTGCATCATGATGCCAATTAAATGCCTACTAAGAGCTGAAAATTGCAATGCCATAGCATAATGGTACAAAATGTTATGAGTGATGAAAGTGTGAAAAAGTAGGCAAAAATCATGTGCCCACATGCCCTATTATCGCAGGCCCGGTCACATATTGTGTAGTACCATCTGTGCCCATAACCATCCAACAGCCAGAATTTACTAATGAAACTTGCTTATTCTGTATAGCTTGATAAGCTAGTCCAAGTTGGCTATTTGGTGGTCTGTTAGTTGTCACATCAGCAGCATTTCTATTCTCATATCCGGTCTCTGTAGAACTGGTTTCATTGCCATTATTCAATTGACAATAAATGTCACCCTTAGCTCTAGCTACAATCTCATCTGAGTTAACCACTTTCGGTAAAATAGGCATCAACGAGGGATCTCGTTGACAAAACAAAAACTCGTCTTTCAGTTGCCACGAACCACATTGATGTGAACCTCGCACAATTTCCCGGTGATAATAACAGCACATTTGAAATAATGAGTAACAAATAATATCAAGTGGCACTTGCTTCCAGTTCTGAAGTCTGTGCAGCACAGCATTCATGGATTCTGATGCATTATTGGTAATTCCATTGTGTGGGTTCACTACACCAGCAGATTTTAGTACCCATATTGACGAAGTCTCTTTGAAAATGGGCAGCAGATTTTTCTCAAAATAGTTACGAACTAATGCTTTGGATTGAAAAGGACCTTCCATTTTAAATTCATCCCAACAATTATCAAATTCTGTTTCTGTGGTTTGTTGCATCAATTCCTTCAGTACATTAGCAAAGTAGCTTATTTCACCAGCATTACAATTGGCTTTTTGTTTGAGGTAATAGTGAAGATCTTGTTCTAGGTGGTTCCAGCAATAAACTTGTTGGGCTAGTGGGAACACTGATGAGAAATTGAATTCTCTGTCTGATACAATTATTATCCTTTTTGAAGCTAAAATTGGAGACAACTGACGAATTGCTTCCATGAACTGCATATGGTCTACTTGGTAGCGTCTGGTATGGACTAGAAATCCGAATGGCAGAACAGGAGAGTTTTTAAACATTGTGTGTTTGAAGATAAGGGTCGACAAGTAGAAATCACCCATATTAAACACAGTGTCATAATGAAGCGTCACAGGTTCTGTGGATAATTTCAAAGCAGTTTCTAGCTCTTCGATTATTGGCTGTCCAATCATTTGGACAATTACATTAGGGTGCACAGAGAATTTTCGTATGAAATCAAGGGGTTCACCTTTTCGATTGTTAAACTTTAGTTGATGACACAAGTGGTACGTGTTAAACATTGCGTCATGGGATAGTCTGGTATGTCTATCCACTTCCTTACGAAAATTTCTAACTTGATTTTGATCTCTAGGTGTGAGCACTGCATGTCGAGGTCCACCGCTGCTTTCATTGACTAATTCTTGATAAACAGTTTGATGTGGCTTCATTGAATCTTTCTGTAATATCTAAAAAGCATATTGCATATGATCATACGCACGTTTTGTCTTTAAATCAAATCTCACCACTCAAATAACATTTGCATTCTATAACATAGGCCATTCAAATTTGTAAAAGTACTGGAATTTCATGACATAACCTTCTTGCAGAAAATTTATGTGTCATAAAAGGTAGGCAAATTTTATATGTCCATGTTGCCTCCTTTATAGGTTTGGTAACATATACATGTTTATTATAAATTCAGAGAGATTTTAGCCAAGCTTAACTAAAAGGCATAGTGTTGCTTTGAGCAATTACTTTTAAAAGATACGAGTGTAGTAGTGTAATATGATAAAGAGCAAAATGAAGCGCCTCAAGAGCGGAGCAAAATTAGCAGTTTTGCTCTTGAGGTACAGTGCATCCGAGCTATACACAACATATGTGACCGGATTTGCGAAAAGGTACCTTTTTCACACACAAAATTTGACCCATTTTTTGAACTTTAAAAATTCATAACTTTTTGATCATGGCATATAATTACTTGAACGTTTCAATGAATGTAGCTACAGCATCTGGCTACATTTTGATACTAAGAGTAAGTTAATCAGTATAAGGAGTCAAGTGTTACATCATTTTGTTTGCTGGTATGTCAAATGTGTGGAAAAGGTACCTTTTCGCAAATCCGGTCACATATACACAATGCACATGCACATGCTATAATGTAAACACAAACAAAAGCAATATAGCTATATACCTTATCAATTGTACTATGCACATTACACTCAGACGGTCTTTACAATGCAAACTACTATAGCTTATAAATGTGAGTTGATTCACAAGACTTTTTTTGCTCACCTTATCCTTCACATGTGGTGCTGATCTCACAAAAGACTTGGAATTATTCTTACTGTTCCGATGGCTAAATCCTTGATATAAGGTGTCATCCCCAACGTAGTGTAGCATAAAATGTTGCCCAATACCCCAGAACTCAAATCTTCTGAATCGGTTATCACCCTTTTTATCCACAGAATCAAGATCAATGGTACTACTTTTTTTCTTGAATTCACATCCTCCATGTTTGACACTGTAAGATCCTACATGTACCCATCTGTATTGATCGCACCTATAATAATTGCAATGTACAATTTATTTAATTACTGTATGACTCTAGAAATATAGTTATGTAAACTTGTTTTGTTAAACTGAGACAAGCTAGCTAGCTATATTGTAACTATACTCTTTAATATCTAGACCTAACCTTAGCTTTTTCTTCTCTTGTTCCCATTTGTCCGAATCAGGCCCGAGGTTGTAGATATACAAGCTGCCGCCTTTTGGCTGAACAGGAGGATCTACACTAATCTGTAGCTTTCCACTGATAGCTTTCGAGAAGTAATTATGCGCCTCCGCAGATGTCAAGTTATTGACAGCGTCTTCTACTGCAGGAACACATAGCACATCTTCCTCCATTGTGCATGCGCGGCCGCACTATAGCTACGTGCAACTCTATACTTGCAACGCTATACTTGCAAAATCACGCCTGCCGTTCGTAGCAAGTGAGAGATTTAGTTTGCACGTGATTACAAGTGAGATATTTAGGAGAAGTCGCACGTGATCTCCCGATTCCCGGTTCCTGATTTTACCAAGCACTCTCCCGCTCCCGCTCCCCTCCCGGTTTTACCAATTCCCTTCTATTAGAGTATCTCGATCTCGCATATGTTACACGTAGTTGGCTTTGGAATCATAACTCAGTGGTTTGTAATCCGATTCTTCTGTACTACTGCATGGACTTTCTATGATAATTATTCCAGCCACACACCGATTTTCAGCTCACTGCTCTAAGCGGTTTGCCTATAGTAGGCGTGAAAACTAATAGTTTTTTTATTCATAAAAATCGATCGCGTAATTGTGACACAGGCTGGATTTTGTGGCATATCTCGATGGCCTTTAACTGGATTCCTTTCAAACCACAAAAAGGCACTCCTACGATAGTTACTCCATCTACATAGCAATTTTCAGCTCATTCCTTCAAGCGGTTTACCCTGTGGGCGTGACAGACCTTCGGCCTTATTTTACGCAAATAATCGGTCATAATTCCGTGAAAGTTTATCGGATTCTTACCAAACTTGGTACTGAGATTCGCCTTAATGAGCCCTTTAAGTGTGCCAAATTTCAGCCCGATTGGAGCACGAATTCGTGTTTTATGGCGGATTTTGCAAAGTGTGCGAAAAGAAGAAAAAAACCCAAACTTTGGCCGCTCGTATCTCGGAAATAGATGGAGCGATTTTCTTAAAATTTGGAATGTGGGCTCCCCTACCTAGCCGGCACTTCTGTAGCAACTTTGGTTTCAATCGGATAAGGAATCACGGAGCTACAAAGGTGTGAAAATCGCGTTTACTTTCTTCCTGTAAATATACTCACGGTGTGGCACGCCGGCTTCTTGGGCCGCACGACACACTACCGTGTGTCTTGATATAAGCTATCATTAAAACAGACCTTGATCGCATTTGTGATTGGGCAGACAAGTGGCAACTTCGATTGAATGTATCCAAATGTGAAGCTTTTCTTATTTCTGAATCACATAAACGCAAGAAAATATCTTATGATTATTTCATAAACCGCTCTCTTCTATCCTGGAAATCCTCTGTGAAATATTTCGGAGTTTTCTTTCAATCAAATTTGTCATGGTCACATGCACCACTGTAAGTATGTTGCAGCCAATGTTTTTAATGATTATTATAGATATTCTAGCGTAACTAACATGCTCAACCGCTTAAAATGGGAATCCCTTGAACACAGAAGAACTAAGTCCACCATTATCATGTTCTACAAAATCATCAACAATATTGTTTCAGCTGACTATTCCAATTATCTTCATAGGAGCTTTACCAGGACAAGAGGTCATCAAATGAGATTTATGACTATTCCTGCTAAAATAAACACCTACTATCACTCCTTCATACCCACAGCTATTCGACTCAGTATGGAACTCTATGTCTGAAGAAACAGTTAATTATCCTAACTTGTATTCATTTATTAATTACCTTATTAAGTGTACGTTAACTTGATATGCACTACACTCATATTCGAGTCTTGCATAACAAAAAATTTAAATTAAAAAAAAATTAAATTAAACGTAAGCCAGCAAGTCTTTGAATTTTTTACATCACACTTTATGGGGTGCTACAACTGAGGCCAAATCCATGGTTCAAAAGTCTTTAGTATGGCCTTCACTAGAGTATGCTTGCACCGTGTGGAATCCTCACACTGTCTCTGATAAGTCCACAGTGGAATCTGTCCAACGACGTGCTGCACATTGGGCCTGTGGAAGTTGTTGGTCACCATTACATAAGTGTTGGAATAAATCTTCTAATGCTTGTCTACAATTCTTAAGAGGCAATTACACTGGCCAACACTGTCATCTCGAAGGAATTATTTGAGCATGGCTATATGCTTTATGACATCCTAAAAGGTAGGTATAATTCTTTGAAGCTATCAAATTACTGTAGCTAATTTCAATACATCTTGTACCCGAGCGCATCCTCTCTCCCTTGTTCCACTACAGTCTTCTATCAATTCTCATAGACACTCTTTCTTGTGAACACTGTTTTTATGGAACACTCTACCGTGTGATGTATTTGATCTCAGCTCGTATAAGCAGTTTTGCCAAGCTGTTTTGTTGTATTTAATTTATATGTGTATGTGTTCTTTCTTGGTTTTTGTAGCTGTGTTTTCTCTTTATTTGTCCCTTCTGTTTTTAGTTTTGTATCTTCTAGGAAAACACCCTTGTAGCTACAGGCTCTGCCTTTTGGCATCACCCTGTCTCTTTTGACAAATCAGATAAATAATGATAATAATTACATGCATGTCTTATCTTCAACTTCCGCATGTATAGCTCAGAATTTAATTTGTTGTTACATTCTGACCCTTGGTCAGTTTTTATTACTCTGGGAATACCCATTGTCATAAACACCTACACATATCATCTCCTACATATCACATAGAGGAATGTGTATGTAGTATGTGCACAAGTGAAAATTAGTAAAATTTTAGAGTTGGTTGAGTACTGAAAAGCATACAGGGAATATTATAGCTATAACCTTAAAGGAAACGTTTATTCCTGTGGGGACATGTAATCAGTAGGAGATGATAGTTCACATTAATTTGGTTGTTTAATGGAGCAAACCTAAGCTATCAAAAGAGAGGAATGTGCAGTATGTGGATGAGGATTGCCAGTGGACTAGCTAATAGCGACTAATATAGTACCCTTTACTGCATTCTGCTTTTTAGTACACTTTATTGGTGTTAAGGCTAACAAAGTGTGACTAGGCTAAGGAGCATGCATAGTAGGGTTGGGAAATATTTCAATAAATTGCCAATACCACCTAAGCAAGTGCTCGCAATACCAATATCGCATGTATTTTGCCTTCGCAATATTATTGCATAGGCAATATTTATTGCATTTTACAATAATAATCACATTTATCATCTATTTTGTGTCTCTCCTAGGCCTTACAGTTCGTGCATATTATTGCTAACTATATGTGAATTGGTCAACTTGTTAACAAAGAAGTTGTGTTAGTAAACTAATTCTCAGTGAAAACAAGCAGTCATATTGACTTTTCAAACTATTAGGTTAATTGCATTAAATGACCAGTGTTGGGCAAGTTACTTTGTAGTTACATATTACATATTACTTACAACTGAACTATTTAGTTACAGTTACATATTACCCATAAAATAAAGTAACTGTAATAATATTACATATTATATTACTTTGTGTCCACAGCCTTAAGCTGTCACGTGTGAAACTACCACCTTATCACGTGACATGATTGCGTTGTTGGACAATGTGCAAATTTTGGTTATAAGTAATAAACTTCATTCAGTAGGCCTCGTTACTTCGTTGTGGTTACGCGTTACTCAGAGGATTACTAACGAGATCAGTAACTTCGTTACTTTTAGTAATAATATTACGTCATATTAGACTCGTTACAGTAATTATAATACTTAGGTAACGCGTTACGTTTGTAAGTAAAGTATCTTGCGTTATATTACCTGTTTTCATAGCGTATTTCGTTATATTACTTTGTTACCACAAAAGTAATAATATTACGTAACGCGTTACTTATGTAATGCGTTACTCCCAACACTGTAAATGACTCATGCAATAATCACACGTCATGCACAATTCACAAATTCAATATCGCCCAACCCTAATGTATACTAATAATTGTGATGTTCAACACCACTACTACTTAGCTATACATGTTTCTGCCTCTGTTTAGCTATACGTGGTTCTTCCACACAAAGGCTTCCCCTATTGTCTGTATAGCTTTGTTTGATCATGGGAGTATTTAGAAACAGCATCCTTCATGCAGACTGCAAAATCATCAAAGTCAAACTTGTCTATAGTTTGTAGTCATAGTCACCCAATGTTGATGAATCCCAGATGGTCTTTAGAAGATGATAGTCTAGTGTTACATAAAGAGAGTCTGCCTTGTATCTGTTGATGTTGAGGCTGGGATAAGCGGCATTTTCCACAATTCTTCCAACTTCATGATGTGTGAAATAATCTATACTCCAACCTTCCAGTGGGATCCAACAACATTATTTTTATCAGTAAGATAAACAGTTGAGGCTGTTGAAGGGGAGCTGACGCATTATGGTATATAGCTAGCTATATCTAAATACTTGGTAGCTACGAATGAAAAGATTATCATGCATGCATGATAGCTACTCAATGCATATTGCAATCAGTCTTGATTTAATTAATGGAAAAGTAAGTGTTTTGATAAACATTGTTTTCCACTGAAATCCATTATTTTCCACTAAAAAACTGCTAAAACACTCAGATTCACCTTTAGAGGGCCTAATTTTCAAAACTTTCCTGGGGTGCATGCCCCCAGACCCCACACTAATGTAGTCATTATTCCAAATAGCTAACTGTAGAATGGATACTACATGAATCTTACCACTAGGGCCTTGTGAGAAGGCTTAATGTCTGGCTAGTTACCTATGTCCCTGTCCAGCTTACTGAGCTTAGCCCCCCCCCCCCCTTTCAAAAAATTCTAGATCCGCCCCTGGTGCACATGCTACTGTGCACATGCTACTGCATGTGCACTTCACTGTACAAGCCAAACAATAACAGTGTCATGCAGCTCTTCCCTGATGTAAATATTAAGACATTCAGGACTCTCAACTTAAATTCCGGGCTAGCCACCCACCTTCATTTATTTTTGAATCAGTGCCTGCTGATGAATGTTATAGGTGACTGCTCTATTTGTGTATCTCGATCTTAAGCACCTCGAATGCAGCTAGCTGATCCCATGCAGTGATCCGTGCCCTTGTTGGATAACTTTAGCACAAATCCATGCAGTGATAATGCCTGAAATGCACATTATTCGAGATTGATAAATGAGAATAGTATAGCTAAGTCGGCTGCAGTGATCTGTCACAAACAACTTATAGCTTTGCATCATTAGCTACATGCGTTAGTGGTCCACCCAAACGATTTTGGTCGACCAATATTGGTCCGAGTGCACATGGTAAGGGGTGCATGTGGCCAACTAAGTTTGGGCCGGACCACTCAGATCGGACCAATTTTGGATGCTAAAAATGGTCCGGGCGGAGTAAATTTGGTCGACTGAAAATGGCCGGACCGATTTTTGCCCCGGACCAAAATTTTTGTTACAGGACACACCAGCTTAGCACGTTCTGTTGGCTTGAAGTGTATCCAAAAGTATTTGGGATTTTGGGTACACAAATAGATTGGTACTTGCCAAAGAGAAGCAGCTGCATGTATCTCCAGATCTGTGCCCAAAATTCTGTCCAGTTTCATTCCATTCAGATGCTTTTCAATTGGCAGTGGGTGGCAAAATTTCTGCAACAAGCCCTTGTTATGTGTAGAAAATGTAACTAATGTCCTCCATACAAAGCTGTGGTTGTCTTCGTTACCACACAAAATCCTTGACAATGCGTGAAACAAACAGTTCCCATCACCGAAATGGCTTCAATTCCTCTCTTGTATGTAAATAAATACTGTGCTCCATTCATCCAAATTTCAGTATCTGCAATAGTAGATAATAGTATACACACATACACGTGTGTGTTTATGTATACACTATAATAATTATTGCCTCAAATTACGGCCAGTCCTGTATAAACACCTGGTCTCATTTAGTTACTGGGAGTGTAGCTTTGCAATGCTATAATATGTATTAAGCTTGAAACAAACACCAGGTCCCTGCTACAGATAGTGTCACAAACGATGAGGTTAATAGTCATTTTGTGGAGGAATGCATTTGCCATGTATGTATGTCTAGACACAGAGGAGGTTGGAAGCGTGTACGTGAGTGCAATGGTTTTGTATTGAAAAGCATACTGGGCCTCCTTGGGTGCTGAAATAACCTCCCTATTGATAAAATATGACAAGTATATATGGCATTGGCACAATAAGCCCCACCAAATGGGATAGTTTTTTAAACTTGAGCTACGTATAAATCGCGCACCAGGCCACGGATGCAGTAAATTTCTTTGTTGATGAGCTATAAAGATAAAGGAGTCCCACTCGAGAAAACAGTATGAATAAACACCCAAGAAGTCATTCTATGCAGCGTATTTCACTAAGACTGTAGTGGTATGCACCCTAGTTGGGGATTACACGAAACTAGAAAGATGAAGAAAGCTTCCAGATGCATGATAGCAATGCTATACCCCACCTTACAATCTCAAAAAAGTAATCAATATGAAAAAATTTTTGTAGCACTTATTAAGTTTCCAACCTCCTCTGATATAGACAGTAGCACACAAATTTTCCTGATAAATAGTCATAGTTCACATAAGTATGTACTAAAGATGCAACAGTACAGCATTTAGGTACACTTACTTATAACTCTTGGCAAGCGTTCATAATAGAGAGTATCTAGTGAGTCAAGTAACACATTAAGTATCTCTACAACCAGAAGAAGTATTTACACACATATATATATATATATATATATAGGTCTTGTATACGGGTAGTCATTGGTTTCTTTTAGTGACCAGGGTAAAAGGTTGCTTGAAATGCCTGAGCCATAATTTGAGACAATACAAACTATATATGTGTGCATACCGTTTGTAGTTATTTAAATGCTATGGCTACTAGTTTCCTAGTCCCAAAGGTTATCACTTATATCATCAAATACTTAGTGCTCTCAAAGTAAAATTGGCCCTTGAGTACTCATCAAGATCACCCTTCCTGTCAATTTTGAAGAATTTTGTTATTCCCCATAGTGTAAGAGGCCAGTTGGCTGTTTGACACCCTACAGAGCCTATTGGGAAATCTTTCACAACATCTTCATAAACTTGCTTTACCCGTGTTTTAAACCAGCATGACTTTAAAGCAAAATTTGGCTCTATGTGTATGCCCACACACAGCGGCGGAGGAAGTAGTTGATATGAGGGGGGGCTTCGCTGAGCTGACCCAGACTTATTTCCATAGTTTGGTAAGGTGAGACCAAAAAAAAAAAAAAAAAAAAAAAGTCACAACCAACTCACAAGAGCTTTCCACCTCACCAGCTACCATTTCCAACTGATAAACTACATAAAAATCCTTACATAGCTCGCTACACACTGACTACTTTATTACAGTGACTGCTCTATTAGAGTATCTCGATCTTTATCACGGTTTTCAGCCCCACTCCAAGAAAGATAATTTCGGTGTGATATCATTCTGAGGGGGGGGCTAAGCCCCCCCTCAGCAGACCTAGGGGGGGCTTTAGCCCCCTAGCCCCCCCCTTTCCGCCGCCTATGCCCACACACACACACACACGCACACACACACGCACACACGCACACACGCACTCACACACACACACACGCATGCACACACACAAAATAGCATGTGCTAGCACAGTCATGTCTAACCAGTGAACCAGCACTAGGACACCTGTGTGCTACTGAGGTGCTAGGAGTCAGTGTAGGCAAATCCTCCTAAGGCAGGACAATAACCTGCAGGAGACTGTACCATGTCCTACTGTGGGCACCCAACACTAGTGATGCACCAATTATTTGGTAAATAATCGGAAATCAGTTTATCGGCCTAACTATTAGCAGATTATTTAGCCAATTAATTTTACTGACCCTGATGCTATTATTTTCATAAAAATAAGACAAAAATGGCAATTTTACAAAATACATGGTAAACATTAGCATTGGATCTGTTATTGATACCCACATTTTTCAGAAAGCAATTTCAAGAACCAAGTGCATGCCCACAGCTAACTTTCAGCTGGGTGTGGGCACACAAACAACTTCATTGAAACCCTACAACTTGACAGTGTTGGGAGTAACGTGTTACATAATATTATTACTTTTGTGGTAACTAAGTAATATAACGAAATACGCTATAAAAACAGGTAATATAACTCAAGTTACTTTAAAATTACTTACAAATGTAATGCGTTACCTAAGTAATATAGTTGCTGTAACGAATCTAATATTATATTAAATACACAGATACACATTTCCCTTGTTGCTATATGTGGTGCACCACAAAATTAACTGTAAACAACCCTTACCATACCTTGTAGTGTTTCATCTTTATGTGAATATGTAGTGTAGTGTAGTGTAGTGTAGTGTAGTGTAGTGTAGTGTAGTGTAGTGTAGTGTAGTGTAGTGTAGTGTAGTGCGTGTGTGTAGTGTGTGTGTGCGTGTGTGTAGTATGTGCGTGATAAAGATTTTTTTAAATTCATGATCACCGATTAAAATGTGACCGTTTTTCCACAGGTTTACATGCTGGAGATCTGCAAACAGCCAACTTGAAAGTTTTATAATGACCATTTTTTAAAAATATTTATTTGATTACATGAACAAAGTACAAAGTTGGATCACGTGATCAAAATAGTTTAATGTGTTATTAGCATGATGTACGAGGCCTATTGACTATTGAAAAGTTGATGAATTAAACATTCACGAACAGAATGCTTCTCCATTGCAACTCACCCACGCAATATAGCGCTCACGTCACTAATAATCAGTGCTCAGCTGGGGTATGCAACTATTGGTAGGTATTCCAGTATCCGAGATTTTTTAACAGAAAAATTCTCCGTATATTCCCCAATGGAACCCTGGCACAAAATGACAACTCGTGTTAAACTTGGGATTGCTCCATCGTCCGTGCTCCAATGAGGATGAAAATCGCTGTGGAGTTTGTCTACACGCTGATCATCATGAAAATCTTAGTTTTACCGTGCGCATTACTCATATAAGTAAGTTTTGTAATCTTTTCAAGCCTTGTAATGTATGTAGAATACTTTAAAACTTAGAAAAAACGTACTGTCGGGTGAAAGGTAGTCACTAGTGGTTACTTTGAAGTGCGTAGTTACTTCACTTGGGTTAGCGATTTTCAGCTCCAGAACAATTTTCTGATGGCTGTGTCATCAGCTCAAAGTATAAACCACTTCAAAGTCGGCATAACAATGCCATAATTGAAATCACAACTCCACCTTAGGTATTGTTGCATTATTGTGGCACCTCCACTTTAGTTGTTTACCTTTATAAGTCGTTAACTTGATGTTTTTACCAACTTGAGATAGTCACTTGCCTATGGATATACACCATTGTATTGAGAAGTGTGCAGTAGGTGAAGCATATTTGCTCACCACAAAGCATACAAAGATCGCTGAGATCCAATAAGACCTGAAGTTACTCTCATTACATGCACAAACTTGCAGCTAAAAGCAACTTTTCAAGATAGTCCAGATTGCTAGATGGCTTCCTGATTCAATTGTGCTATTTCCCCTTTAAAATGTATGGGGAGTCCCGGAGAAAAGATGTACCTTTTTTCAGTTTTTAAGCACTGTGCATGCCAAAGTAGATAATTCCAACCCAACAAACTATATATTTCTGAGATCGGCAATCACTACTCTAAGCTATCTATTGAGCATATAAAAAGCCCGTTTTTCCAAAATTTAAAAATTGAGCTGGAATGCCTACTATTGGACTGAGATGGTGATTTTTATAAAATTATTTGTATCATGCAAAACGTTCGTCACGAACAGTATAACAGCTGAAGTATTCCAGCAAGGAGCGATCTAGCCTGGTATAACCGGGATTCGTTAAAAAGTTCACACCTGGATTGTTGGGTGAGCCAATATTTTCATTGCCAATGATTTTATGTGTAATGTTAAACCTCCTACTTTGTACCATGAAAAAGGCCGTATTAAGCTGTTACATTTTACGTGAAAGTAGATGTCATGCTGGCCATTCCTGCTAGAACCGGGGAAAGGTTTAAAAGTTATCTGACGCTCCATGACAGAGCCTTGAAACCTGCTTCCAGTGTAGACGAGTGTATCTTGTGAACGAAAAAAAAAATTTTTTAAGTCGCTTAATTGTTGGATATGATACTGACCAAAAACAGACAAGTTTGGATGAAAACACTTAGTAAACAATGAATTTTAGTAAATTCAACTTAGCCATAGTGATTATGCTATGTAATCTTACTATGCTAAATCTCACAATAATACATAGAATTTCAGTCCTTTAACTGATATATTCTTATTGAGTTGCAACTGATATTATATCCCTTACTGCTACAGCTGTTTCCGTGAAAGAGTGCACTTTGAAACCTTGCGTCAAATAATGCATGCGTCACACAATTTGTAAAGGGTATTGTAGTGATCTTCAAACAAACAAACATTAGCTATATTCGCTATAGAGTAAGTTTGGTGCTTAGATGAGAGACAGGGGATCACTATTAGCTATAACACTCCGGCACGCGAATTGTCTGTAAGTGATCATTAATACGAAGATACACGACATAGGGAGTAAAGATTTCTTCTACCTGATCAGAAGTTTACAATTTCTGTCATCACTTAGCTACTAGCTAGCTACTTCACTGCACTGAAGGTCTGACAGCAACATGTGCTGCAGCCTTAGGATTACCTAACCTATTTCAGGGACTTAGACCTAATGACTTGACTTGCTGACTGATAAGGTGTAACAGAAAAGGGGCCAAAGTAAGGAAAAAAAATCCCTCCAACCCCAGGATACGAACTGCAGGTCACCCAATGTCTAGTCGGGGCCACACTCAGTCTTCCTCCAGGAGGGATGGATTTTCTTCGTCAGTTAGGAATCAAAGAAAAGTAGCTAGTGGAAACAAGAAAGTAGCTAGCTAGTTATGCTCAGTTCCATTATGTACATGAGTGTATAAGAAGGACGAGTAGCTATCTGCTTTTACCTGCATGTAACCTTTTAGTGGGAAAATGGGGTAACCAGGCAGGCGCTTTTTTTGGGGCGCTTAATACAATAGGCGGGGCGGCTTGTATACCAGGCCAAGGCACCAGCCGAGTTTCAGTGACAATGTGCATATTCTGAGATTGGACTATGGCCACCTGTAATTCACAACTGTCTTTATTGCTCACCACTGTCATGGTGTGGATGGTGATCTGGTATGTTTTAGGGCGAAACGACGAAAATCGAAGACAGTAGTCTCGTGCCCAGACCGCTTTTTTTCTTTTTGTGTGGGGGCGGAGAAAAAAGGCCGTATTTCCTATTGTTGCTTCGTAAACAGGCCTTTACTGTTCATCACCACTAAGCAACGATCCCCAAAAGTTGTAGATCCAGCTGCACAAAAAATGTGTTGGAGATCCATCAGACCTTTTTTCTCCGCCCCCACACTAAAAGAAAAAAAACGGTCTGGGCACGAGACTAAGCAGACAGTTTTTGAAAGCTGAACTTTCACGTGAAGTTGCAGTGAGAAGAACTGATTGGACCAGGACGTCTGAAGGTGAACAGAATAAAACCAGAAATATTGCGGCAGATAGCGGTATTCTTGGCAAGTCTTATGAAGAGTTGTGTACTGGTAGAAGCTGGAGTGGAGCTAATCCTTTGTGTACAAACTATAGCAGCCTCATTGTGTTTTCAAGAATGAGTCTCACTGTAGTGTGCAGCTATATCTTCACAAAGAGGAAGCAAAGAAATGTGTACTCCCAAATAATGCCATCTGTTTTCTTACTGATGACTATTTATATTACCAAACAGCTGATGTTCTGTTGCCCTGGGACTGTAGTGATTTGTGCAATTGACCTGCATATCCAAATTAGTTAATTCTCCGATACAATCGTGGACCTCCTCGTATGCATGGTAAACAATGTAGACGGCCATTTCCAGATTTTATGAGAGTCAGTTACACACTGTCTAGTACCATTCCTTATCCATACATGTGTTATCCAGAAACTCGACAGCCTTTAATAGATGCATTAAAGCTTGATCCACCTTCAGGAAGGCATGGTATTGCAGTGTTTGTCAGCAATCCTACACCATGGAGGAAAAAGTACTTAAAGGAGTTAATGACGTATATTCACATTGATTCATATGGTGATGTTCTACATAACACTGATATGCCTTCGTCAAGAGGGAAAGGTTCAGATGACTTTATATCAGTTAAACTAGATTCAATTAAAGAAAAGGGCTACAAGTGTTTAATTGCATTTGAAAACTCAATATTCCCTGAGTATGTTACTGAGAAAATCTGGCATGCTTACTTATCACAAACTATTCCTATTTATTATGGCACTTCAGATGTGTATGATCAGGTACCTGGTGTTAATACTTTTATTGATGCTACAAAGTTTGATGGACGTTAGCAGCTAGCGAAATATATTAAAAAGATAGAGCAGGATGATTCATTGTATAAATCATATTTCAAATTTTACATTAACCAAACTTTGAGGTTTCAAAGAAACTGTCCACAAGAATCATTGGGATGTGCCATGTGTAAACATTTGTATCAAATAAAACAGGAACGTTGTAATTTTATTTGAATCATTTTTTACTGTGGTACTCATCAACATAGCCAGCTAACCATTTAACGATGTTTCAAAACTATATAGTAAATGAGATTACTGATGTAACTATATAGATCTAACATGCCAACCTGTATTATACAAAGTATAATACATAATTGTTAATGTTGTTAAATTTGATGAACATCTTACCCGTGGTACATACATCATGCAGAATCTGCATCAAGATCCAGCATTTTATAAATGATAATGTCAAATCTAATTGAAGACGCAGAGCATGCAGATTATCTACCTGTTCTATAAAAAACTAGCTACACCCCATCAGACAAACAGGTCACATCTCAGTGCTGCATGGAATATAAGTATTTGCATTCTGTAATTTGTATGCCAATTATTATAATAATAAATGTTTATGGCTGAAGATCTAGATTGCGTACATGGTGGTATAAAGTTATGATGCATTAAATCTTGAAAAGTATGCAAGTTTTATGCCCTGTTTTTGCAGGCCTGGTCACATCGTGATGAATGATTAATCACAGATCAAGTCTAAACCTGTATGTGATGAAAGATTATAATAATGGAGAAGTAGCATTACCAGTATAACCAATGATGTGATTTCAATTGCAATGTATGGTGTTTTTAGACTGCTGCCTACATTTAGCTGATGTGTGATAGGTATATGCATTATTGATAGGTATATAAGGATATCCCTGGTAATGGCTCACTTTACTTATTTGGCCTTCTACACAACATTAATGCGGACATATCATGTACTTCACCTTGTAACTGGTGCTTCAGTAAATTCTCAACAATGCTGTACCATCTCATCAACACCATGAAATGCCATCATCCACCAATAGAGGACACTCTTGATGTTCTGGAATTTCTCAATAATGTGTATGCATTTGTCCAGAAATTGTGCAATTTTTGAGTTGTGCAAACGGCACATTTGAACCTGGTATAGGCCGAGGGATAGGTAGCCAACAAGCCAAAATCGTCTACAAAATTTTAAAGATAGTAATATGAGTACCCATATATAATCTTTCAAGAACATTTCAATTCATCTTTCTCTGTAAAATCAGTAATTCCAAAATTAGAAAGTCTGTAAAACTCGGCAATTTCAAATTACAAATTTTTAACTTTTTTAAATTGGAATTCCATAAACTCCTGTTACATCCGTTTAATTGCCAACTTTCATCTTTCAAATGTACTAAATTTCAAGCAATATTTTATCTTTCAGAAATAATTTCAAAGGTGACCTATGAAATTTCTGGTCGTTACCTGCCCCTCAGTATAGGCATGCATATTGGCTATTGTTGAGTAGTATATACTGAAGACAGTACCATTCTATAATGTTCATGGCATGTGCTTTATGTTAGTTCCTCGAGAACTAAATTATTAGCAAAGTCACATTAAACCTGTTACATCATTGCCCACTGTGCTTTGTTTTCCCCAAACAACGTTTTAAGTGGTGGTTGAATTCAGAGAAGATCTTGGCAACTAAAACAGCAATAATCAGATCTCGGCAACGATCACTTTAGTTGCTGCTGTTGATATGCATTCAAGTTTGCATAGACCAGATGATAGCAAATTGTGCAAATACTCACTGGTACTATATATGTGACCTGGACTGTGAAATAGGATGTGTGCATGCGTGGACACATGAAATTTCACTTTTTCAAACTTTTATTATCCACAACTTTATTATGCAACATGCAATTTTGGCAGATATAAACATTTGTAGTTTTCTTTGTGCATTACAGAATGCAAATATTCTGTCGTAATACTGTGATATTACCTGTTACATGATGGAGTGTAGTTTGCACTCACATGCCCTATTTTTGCAGGTTACATAATTATAATCTATCACACTCAAGATCCGTTACACTCAGATAGTCAGATTTCTATATAACTTCGAGCTGCTGCTTTACCCTAATTCATATACTCATATCCATGGTTTATAAACCCTTTGCAGTTATATTTAGAGCCAGCCTTAAACTTAGGCACAATAGTAGGCAGCCTGCTTAGCTAGGGCTGAGGCTTCAGGGCTCCATAGGCTTCAGATTGCATTGTATAATTATACATCTACATATGGTAGCGGTTCATAATAGAGATCACAACTAAATACCACCTTAGAAATCTTTTCCAACCTCAAAAGAAGCCTTATAAGTTATTTGGAAGAAGTTTAGGTTCACTAGCAAAGATGATGTCAAAAGGACCTGAAGAACTCATTTTGAGCCATTTTGTTCATCTTCGATTCTTCATATTATTTTTTCCACAGGGCTATATAGGGCAAAATGTGGGTACATTTTGGGAATAAAAACTACATAAATTTCCTTCCTATATCTTTCTTCATGTCCATGACCTATTTTTAAATGCATACAATCCACTTTGTGTACCACTGGATACTTGACTTATTGTGATCACCTAGTTGGAGCCATACTACTGCTACCCACAGCGTATAGGGTATAAGCTGTGTAGTACAAAGTAAACATTCAATAGTAAGAAAAAACTACATTGGTGTTTGATAACACCGATAGTATTAGCTAACTATATACTTAACATCTAATGTACATGATGATACTAAGCATACACCACCACCAGCTCAAATTATCATGTTAGTTATTCATATATCCATATTTGTAAAAAGTAAACAAACTAGTGTAAAAATGATTTGCAACTGAATTTTCAATTCTCTTTTTTGTAGCTAAAATGAAGCAATGGGTATTTATCTATCTTGCATCAAAATTTCAGCTTTATTATCTTGAAGGGTTCCAGAGATATGGTCAATTTACTGTCTAATACATTACAAAGTAACTTTTCATATTAATGCATTGAATTCTGTGAGTGATTAAACATGACAAATTGTGAAAAATCACTTTGTGTACAAATAATTCCTTTCCTAACTGTCTAAAAATATTATAAAGAGACTTTTGATAGTTAAATCAAGTGTTCTTTGTCCTTTTCTTCAACTAAATGCCTTTTACGTATCACTGTCTATAAGACTTAGTTTTAACCATTCTAGCACCTGAACAAATCACCCCATTTCTGGGCACACCAGCTGTGCTGACTGCCCAGTAATCATAAATAAATAAGTTAATTGGTATCCCACGCATGGTGAAATCACTACATGGTCTGATAAAACATCCATATCTCCTAGCAGAAAGAAGCGGCTTTATAGTTGCTTTATCCAATTGTATAAAAAGATTAATTTTAAAAAATGCTGAAATTTTCTTAATTGAGTTTTTCTGCAAATTTTGCATGTGCCCAAAAGGATGGTTTTCCAAAATTGGGTCACATAATAATATGGAATCTCAATATCTATCATAATTCACTTTATTTTCATGCAAAAATAATCCGTGATAAAACTTTTGTGTAAAAATATTTTTGTAGGATTTACGTGAATGACTGCTCTATAAAAGTAGTTCAATCTTGTGTAAAAAATTTTGCATAAGAAATTTTTGTACTAATTTTGCATACGAAAATTATTTTACAACGAAAAAAGGGAAAATTATGTTATGAGCAATCCCACTTAGGATAGTTGAAACTGGTCATGCTCCTTTGCTATACTTCCAAATAAGCTAGCACAATTGAGCTTCATGGTCACAACCCTACCTTCAAAGACAAAATCTAGATAAACAACTTTCAAAGTGCATTTAAAATGTCCAGAAAATGAATCACACAAAATGTCTCAGGTTAGCATGTAAAAGGCAGAAGTGAAGGTACCTATGTGAGAATACTATGGTGACCTTAAAAGCTGTTTGAGTGAGCATATGTGTGTCTGCATAGTGTAAAATTGTATTGTCCTATACTATATAGAGCAGCAGCTAGTCCATTATTATAAAGCAAAGAAGAAGGATGGGAGTAGGGAAAGTGCATGATGTATAATACTTAGCATTTTCTTTTACACTCACTCGGTAGCTTTGTTTGAAATCTTGTATGCCTCTGGACAACATACATAATTATTCTCTTGTTATAATCAGACTCTGAGATGTTAGTGTGCTATACTTAGAAGCAGTGATCCATCCTGCTCTGTTGCCTTGTCTGCTTGCTGACTGACTGGGTGGTTTCTTCAAGTTTCTTAGCCTAAATATGTATATAGCGGTGTATATGAAGTGTATACTGCGATACTTATGTACCTTCAATTTATCAAAGGCCTTTCACATTCTTTCACTGGTTCAATGTATGTTTCTGTGATGGGCTCTTGATAATTAATTTCTAGGAATAAATTTCTTGTGATATGGTCAGAGGATCTTAAAAATTAATAGCATAGGTTATTATGTGGAATCAGTCCAATCTTCAAACAAAATACCAAGGGCTTCATCTGATGGAGGTAGGAACTTTTTTCTTTGGTGTATGTGCATCTACTACTGAGCACTGTCCATCATGTGTTGGCCTGTGCTTGTTAGGATGAGTAAGTATTATATCCAGTATTGGGGCTGGACATATATACATACCTGTTACATAAAAATTATATAAAATGAATAACTATGTAGTTTATATAAAGCATATACTTACATCCCTAGCCATCAACACTGCTAATCATAATATATTCCAAATTAAATAAGAAATCATAATTTTGGGGTAAAGTGCAGGAAGGAATTTTACCCTTGTGTACATGTTCCTACATGTGTAGAGCTGCATTAAGAATTTTTGCAGAATTTTGTAGAAAATATTCCCACACTGTTGAGCTTAAGGTGGTGGTTACCTGGAGGTTATGGTTTTGAAGCCATTGCAAATGAAGCCATACGTTGCACCACAAATATTCCTCCATTGAATCATGTAATTAGTGTTTACGTGATAATTAAAATGGTTATTGTACGTGATAAGGCCCTTTGCCTAGTAATAAGATGAAATTCATTACTGTTTTGTGAATATTATTAAAGAAGACATCCACTAAAGTAAGTAGAGTAGTTTAGAACTTATGTTCACTGAGATTCAGGTGCTTCGCGCGAAACTTTGGCAGCTACGTCATTTGTGGTTTTAGCATGGTATGTTGGAGTGATAGTGCAAATTTCTGCATCAGTTTTTTTCTAGTATACTAGTGAGGGAGACCTCTGTATTTGTGTAAAATAAGCGACTGGTATTTGTAGCAGGGCCGCATGTCGAGAAAAAAAGGTTTTTGTACCGCCTGGCGAAATTACAGCAGGTTTTAGACCATTTTACGGTGGCCAAAAGGACTTCATAATGCCATAGCCATGTTTGAGCGTGGCGTAGGCTGGAACTTTGTTGATAATGCCCTGCTTATGCTGCTAAAGAATAATTCACGATCTACCTAACTGTAATGTGCAACGAGCTTTGCGTAAACTGACGCCGAAAGTATTTTTGCATGCTCGTACAATTGGTTCTCTGGTGTCGCTGTTCAATCTCCAATGGCTATACAGACCAGAGGAAGAGCTGGTCTACAATCTGGTTGTGTTCACTTTAGCGTAGTTCTCCAAATCTGTTTATAATTGAATTTTAAAAATATCCTTCAAACCGGAAATTGTGAGTTAACCGCCACCTTAAGTTAGTTTCAAAGAAGCCATTATTCAGCATATTAGTAACAAACATAACAAGTTATTACATAATGTGTTGCTATTACAGTTCATTTGTAACATGTAACAATATTCATAGCACATTACCAGGCGAGGGGTCACCAACTCACGAAAAAGTGGTACGGATTTCAAAATCTTGAACAAATTTCTCAAGATTTCACGGGTTTCAAAAGATTTCGCAAAATCGAACGAGAGCTGCAAAATCTGATTTTAAATTACAGGTTGGTGTAGAGTGATAAGTTCTGAAATCACCAAAAAGTAGTAAGAGAAAGAAACAGAAGTTCAGCAGGCATGTAAGAGCAAAGCCTCACGAAATTGAGAGGAATTGTGAAGCCATATAAAACCAGGAGTAAAGCCTTGGCATAACTATTAAATGAAACCTTACAAAACCAGGAGCAACTCGCAGCTGAAGCCCTATAAACCAGGAAAAGGCCAATCATTCAGGGGAAATCCCGTGCGAAACCCCTCAAAACCAGGAGCAACTGTCAAAGCTCTATCTGGTGTGAAACCCCACAAAACCAGGAGCATCTCAGTGTATGCTTAAGTTGCTTTTGTAGTTGGTGTGTTGCTAAGTTTATGAAGTTTTGCTAAGTTTATGTTGCTAAGTTTGCAGTTTGCTAAGTAAATCCATTCTTACTTTTGTGCAGGAGCAGTTTGCATAAATTCCCCAGGTTTTGTTTGGCTTCTTTCCCACAGCTCCTGGTTTTGTTTGGCTTCCACAACTCGCTTAATATAAATCGGCTTCTTTCCCACAACTCCTGGTTTTGTTTGGCTTCCACAACTCGCTTAATGCAAATCTGAAACGGAGAGGAACATCGGATTTCATTCTCAATTTGATTCTCTCCTGGCTTCTTTCCCACAGCTCCTGGTTTTGTTTGGCTTCCACAGCTCGCTTAATACAAATCCGAAACGGAGCGGAACATCGGATTTCATTCTGAATTCAATTCTCTCCTGGTTTTGTATGGCTTCTTTCTCACAGCTCCTGGTTTTGTATGGCTTCTTTCTCACAGCTCCTGGTTTTGTTTAGCTTCCACAACTTGCTTGATACAAATCCGAGGCGGAGCGGAACATCGGATTTCATTCTTACGTTTGTGCAGGAGAAATCTGCATGGATTCTCCTGGTTTTGTTGGCTTCTTTCCCACAGCTCCTGGTTTTGTTTGGCTTCCACAACTCGCTTAATACAAATTCGAAACGGAGCGGAACATCGGATTTTATCGATATACTTTTGGACAGTTTGCATGGATTCTCTCCTGGTTTATGTGGCTTCTTTCCCACAACTCCTGGTTTTATTTGGCTTCCACAACTCGCTTAATAATATAAATCCGAAAAGGAGCGGAACATCGGATTTCATTCTCTCCTGGTTTGTGCGGCTTTTTTCCCACAGCTCCTGGTTTTGTGTGGCTTCCACAACTTGATTATACAAATCCGAAGCGGAGCGGAACATCGGATTTCATTCTTACTTTTGTGCAGGAGCAGTTGAATGTAAGCTAAGGTACCAGAACGAGTATAGAATCAGAATCACGATAACAACATAAGATTTCGTATTTCAGGCAGGATTTTACTGGAGGTGTACGAGATTTCGAAGCAGTTGGTGACCCCTCGTTACCAGGTCCATTACTAGTATTACTCAACAGCTTAGTGGCTGCAATAAACTACTATCCTGATCCCCTGTAATAAAATTATCTCACGGCACCTCGGACAACTTGTAACATGGTTTGCCAGCAATGTTTAGGTATGGTTGAAGTGGTAAAAACAATGAGCATCTCTACGCAAGCAAAAGTAACTTAATGCATAGATATATATACCCTACCCGGGATTGCGTACCGGCAGAGATCAAAGAAACAGTCCGCGTTGTACTAATCAACACCTTTCCTTTGGTGATTTTAAGCATGCTGCAAAGGGAACGAGTGGTTTTTGGACAGTTCGCCAACTCCCTAAGATTATAAAGGGCAGTTGGAAAAGTAAGGTTGGTTAGATATTGTATTGAATTAGCGTGATATGCATCGAAGCAGTTTTTAAATCGCTGTAACAGACCCCTAAGCATGCCTTTGTGTACTGTATGTAGCGTTTCGACAGTTTAGGGATTTCAGAAGACTTTATCAGTAAAATGAGTAACTTTTTAAAGCATTAACTTGCAGAGTTTACCTAGAGAAACAGTTTAAAGTTTGTCTGGTTGGTACATGATTAATTTTGGCTGATATATTGATATTAAAATTATTTGTCATTTAATGTGCCAAAGTTTGGGGATAATAAAATCTCATGTTCATGAAAAATAGTGTATTTCTGTCAGTTTTCTGGTAATTTATATATCTAAGAAAGGTTTAAGCAACACAAGTAGTTTTTATTGTAACTGTGATTAAATAGAATCCACTCATGAAATATAAACGTTTTGTAAATAATTTACACTGTACAATTATTTGCAATTATTGCTAGTAGATTTTTTCAATTTTATAGCTAGCGGATGAATGACAGAAGAGGGCAGACCTGGATCAGTTAAATGGTGGACAGTTTTCAAGATGTGAAAATAAGAATATTCCAATGCAAACAAATTCATATGATTGTGGAGTCCTTACCTGCTTGTATGCTCGCTGTCTAGCAGAGAGGTTACCATTCAACTTTAGCCAAGAGGACATTTCTTTTTATAGAAAACAGATTGTATCTGAGCTATTGTATAAAGAATTGTTTTAAGTGTACATGTGCACTGTATAGATGAAATAATATTATTATCACTTAATAAGCATGAAAATTTTATGTACAGATTTGCATTATTATGTTGCATCATGTAATTCTCTTTGGAGGCTTTTTGTGCATGTGTAGTGTGGATTTTTTTGTACGCTGTTTGTACTGTTCTAGCCACCCATTTGCCATTGAAAATCCTCGTACGGTAACATAGAGTTCTGTTATTTAAAAAAAAAAGAACTATATGTATTTCATCATCATCAATCTCAAAATCAGCAGTTGTAATTAGCCAGAAAAACTGAACATCATTGTCTTTGACTACTTTTTTGATCATCTCCTTCAGTGGCTGTAAAGGATATTTAATTGTCATCAGCATTTCTCTGACAACATGCTCAATTGCGAAGAAGAGTCGATAATCAAATCAGTCCAATGTTCATGATCAGTTTCGAGTTGTCTCTTAGTATTGTGGTCTTTGACCAAATTCGATTAAGCACAAAATCATTTCCTCTTTGAATTGGCTTTCCCTTTCTAACTTCTTTCGCAGTTGCCTACATATACATAATACAAAATACCCTTTTCAGTTGTTCCTAATTCAAGATCCTCTGAGCAAACTTGTTTATCTTGGTGCATCACTTTATAGTGATCATCTAAACATCTGCGAAACACTAAATCAGTTAGATGTTGAAATAGCACTCTGGTGTAGACCGAAGAAGAAAGAATTTTTATCAGTATTGTAGCTGAAAATTTTAGTTACAAATGCTTTTATGACTCCTTTCAATGAGTCTGACAGTTTATGGGTAAAGGCATTCGCTGTGTCTTTATTCTCCTTTCTCAAGCACCACTCGAGTAATCGCTCTGCAGACTTTCTACTTTCAATGTCGTGGGTGCTTTAACTTTGAACGAATCGTCTGCCTGAAAGCACTTGCTCTAGAGCTAGCACCAGCTCGTTTTCATAACCTGTGATAAAGACAGAAAGGCGAGGTATACGTATTGTATGTAACCATAAATTAAATACTGTAATACCCACCCAAAGCCAAAGATTCTACCCCTTTACCTTTGCCAGAAACATCGCTACACGATGCTATTGTTACAAACAAATTACGAAAATGTAACGTATAATACCGGTTATTAAAGTACAACAAAGATTGTACGTGTTGATTGGTGTTGATAACCTTGGTGCGCAATCCCGGGTAAGGTATACACTATCTATGCTTAATGTAATAAATTATATTAAGTTACTTTTCATTTGGAGTAATACATATGTAACTGTAACTTATTACATTGCCCAAAAGTAAAGAGTAATATGCAATATATCACATTGACAAAATAACTTTCCTAACACTGAGTAGGGACAATAACACATTGATAAAAAGTACAGAAACAAGCCGGCTGGAGTAATGCATGATATTAAATCACAGTAAAACAATAAGAAGTGTTATATCCCTACTGTGCTCAAAATACCATAACGGAAATGCACAGTAGGGATATAACACTTCTTATTGTTTTAGTGTGATTTAATATCATGCACTACTCCAGCTGGCTTGTTTCAGATACCATAATGGAAATGCACAACACTTTTTATTGTTTTACTGTCATTTAATATCATGCATGCACTACTCCAGCCGGCTTGTTTCAGTACTTTTTATTGATGTGCTACCTAATTGAAAATTTCAATTTTTTGTGTACTTGTTTGTTAACTTTTTTGTAAATAATAATTATGGTGAACCCACACATACTGCATCAAAAGTAAGAAATGGCACCGCATGCCCCAGCTACATCAATTATCATCGAAGTAACCAGTATGCTTCATTGTCACAACCCATTACACAGCATTGAACTGTTTGAAAAGCACCTCTGAAATCCATGCATACCACATCAAAAGAAAGAAATGGCGCCACACACTCCAGCTATCAAATATCGTCTGAAATGTGAAGTATCCATTACACTTCGTTGTCAGCTATGTTCAACTCATTACACAGCAATACGAATCAAGAACCAATCGAAAAGCACCTCTGCAATCAAAGTAGTCACTATGAAATATACGGATGAATTCCATTACGAAGGAAAGCCATCACATGCAACTGCCAAATCAACACCTTTCGCTGTCAGCAAAGATGAATGGGACACAAAGGAGGACAGTGGTAAGTCCATGAAGAATGCATTGTATGTACTGCGGTATGCCAAAAGGAACCTGTCCGGCTGAAGCAACATCGAACAATGAAACTGAAAAAATCAAGCCCGTAGCCTTTTCCGTTATCGAGTTACACTTGTCTGAAGGCATCATTTACTCAGTCAGTAGCAGATACAGGGGGGTTGCAATGGTTTCAGCTGAAACCCCCTCTGAGAAAATAGTGTGCGCCCCAAATTTATTGATGAGTCGTCATATGGGTGATAAAATCGCCATGACTTACACATAGTGTATTATAGAAGGACTTTCTACTGGCGAAACTTCATACTGCCTTTGAAATCACAATTATGGCATTCAACAGCAGGTTGTCATTTTTTTTTTAGTTTTGAGTGGAATCTGAAACCACCTCTGAAATTATCTAGATCCGCCACTGTCAGTCAGTCAGTCAGTCAGTCAGTCAGTCAGTCAGTCAGTCAGTCAGTCAGTCAGTCAGTCAGTCAGTCAGTCAGTCAGTCAGTCAGTCAGTCAGTCAGTCAGTCAGTCAGTCAGTCAGTCAGTCACTAGAAAATTCTGTTAAATAATTATTTTCAAATTCCATAGCAACTTGTCGAAAGCATTTTGGGTTGATCTGAAGACTTGTGTGGGCTTAGTTTTACCTAACCAAAAAGAAACTGTTATGTGTTTGTTGCTTGTATGCAGGTCTCCACCGAAAATTAGGCTTGAGCCAATTATGCATTGAAAATTGCCTATTATGCTTTTGAGCAGTGCTCAAAAATCCAGCCTATTATGCTCAAAATTATGTTCTCAAAATCAAGATTATGCTTGAGAGCTAACTGTTTTATTAGAGTATATCTGCATTTCCTGACTACTGTATTAGAGTAAGTGACTGCTCCATTAGAGTATCTCAATCTTATTTCCATAAAGTGTGAATAATCAGTCAAGACATAGTAAAAATAATAACACTGCAAGGTTTTTGATATGAAATGTAGTAATAATGTGCAGTGTGTTCATGTTGTGCAGTATGTTTGGTATGCGCATTGTGCGTTTTAATTAAAATTCTTGAAAATCATCCTATTGTGCTGGCGTAATACTTGATGCTTTTGCTAGCCTATTATGCTCAAACTTATTCCAGCATAATTGGTGCAAGCCCACTGAAAATCAATGTCTCACTGAGTGGAATCCCTGTTGAAAATTACAATCACAATTAACCAATACTGCCTCAATATTGTCCAATAGGTGATAGATACCTGTGCAAGTGATGTGTAACTAGTTATCTCCTTCGTAGCTAAGGGGAAGCTTGCTTAACTACCTACATGCAGTAGCTATATATCTTGCTAGAAGTATAATAGCATATTATAGTACAGATTTTAAAAGGCTTATCAATCTGGTTACACCTAGTAATCTGGCTAACCTTGACTTCCTCAAGCATGTAAGGACTAGCTGGTTACTATTGTAAGGCCATGACAAACTAATCTTATGCTGCATGGATGCGGTGGGTCAATGTTTTGGCAAACCCACAAATAAATGTAAATCACATGATATCTTAAAAGAGCGCACTAATATGACTGTAGACATATTGTGCAAGCATTACTGAACAATTGTAATGGCAAAAATGGACTATTTCAGAAGGACTTTAGCTTTTGCACGTGTCAAGATAGAGATACTCTAATAGAGCAACCATATAAACTCGAACAAAACAGTCAGTTGCAGCAGAAATGATTTACATTCTATTTATTTTTCGGCTTTCTGGGTCACTACTAGAGGGAAAACAATATGTATAACATATGATTAATTTGGTATGGCCTAAGGGTCAGCTGTAAGACCTGTTGAAGTAACTTTTGATTGGAGGTTTGCTCAAAACTTACACAAGACTATTCACCTGTAGAAGTATTATGGTCACTATTTCATAACAAATTATTGAGTCTGTTAAAATACATTTAAGATCAACACACTAGCAGTCGTGAGCTTTGGATAAATCATAAGATCAAATTTATCACTACATTGGACACAATTTAAAGATCTTAAAAGAGAAATGCAAAGAGAATGTCGTAGGTCTTATAACAAGTATGTGTCTGACATTATCCATGATTCATATGTTAATAGTAAACGAAAATGCTACAGAAAGATTATTGTGGTGTACCAACTTTACAAAAAGATGGAGTTTGGCATGATGACAACCAAGCCAAAGCTAACATTTAAACCAGTACTTTTCCTCTATAATCACCAAATGATGAGCATCTCCAACCACCCCCGGATATGGGGTCCAGCACCTATCCAGATAGCACCTATCCAGATGTACCTAATATTGAGATCTGTTGTGAAGGAAATTCAAGGAATCACTTGCTTGCTTATTGATAACCCATCAAAATTCCATGACCCTGATGAGGTACCTGCTATAAATCTAGATTACTGAAATCCATGGCTGCTGAATTTTTTCCTAGTTTGAAGTTGATATTCTCTGCTTTTCTTCATCAAGGTGCCATCCCTATATACACCGTTTATATAGCTATTTATGATTGTAAAACGTACAAATTTGAGTATAAAAACAATGCATTTAGATTGATTAATTACTTTGTTTCATTGAATATGTCAGTGTTGATTGAAGAATGCTATCAAAATCGTTTAGTGAAACAAAAAATCATTAATTGGTTGTTGATTCCATAGGGTAATTGATCTTAGATAAAACTAAATTTGTATGCATCAACAGTAGCAGCTACAGATGGTTTAATGAACTTCTCCTGATTTCCTCATAATCAACTTGTGGAATGTACAATATAACTGGAGATAGGGAGCCCTACTATAGGTGATTGACAATCTTGTAGATCATCAAGAGACAAAGCTTTGTATGGTGATACAGTATGGATTATACTACTTAATCTGTGACACAATAAAACAAGTGTCACGTTTCTGAACAGCTTTTAGTTTATTGCTGTAGTATTGTGTGTGTGGAGACCAGACTGTCCCAACATAGTTTAAGATTGGTAGGACAAAATTAATATCTTGTAGGCATCTTCTTTGGTGACAGTGTTTCAGATTTCTGCATAGGTATGCTAAAGTGTTATTAGGTTTTTGGCAAACAGTGTCCACATGGTGGTTGAATGTAAGTTTTCTATCAAAATTGATACCCAAGTATTAGCATTTGCAACAGGATTCCGTTTTATGCCATGGAGGGTGCATTCTGCGATGTAAGGATTATGTTTTAATGTGATTGTAAATATCATACATTTCTCTATATTGAATTTCATCCCCCAGGTCTCTTCCCATATTTCCAGTTTTCTCAAATCTTCTTGAAGTATTTTAGCATCATCAGGTGTATCAGTCTTTTTGTACATAATACAGTCATCAGCATAAATGACAGGAAGATGATAAGTTGGTAGTGATGTCATCGATATATGCTAGAAATGGTAGTGGTCCCAACACACTTCTCTGGGTATGCTGCTGGTTACATTAATAGGTAGCACCATCACCATAGCCGGCAGAAGGGGGTGGGCTAGGGGGCTGAAGCCCCCTCAGTCTGCTGAGGGGGGCTAGGGGCTGAGCCCCCTTGATCTGCTGTCACGCCACCCCCTAGATTTGCTGTCACGCCGAAATTATCCTTCTTGGAGTGGGGGCAGAAAACCATGATAAAGATCGATATACTCTAGTAGAATACTGAAATACCCTAATAGAGCAGTCAAGGCCTTATAAAAAACATGTTCCTAAAAGCAGGGGCGGATCCAGGGGGGGGGGGGCTTTGGGGGCTGAAGCCCCCTCCTTCATATTTAGGCTTTACTTGATCAATATGCTTAGTATTATAATGAAATTTTGTCTTAGCATAATTATATGATCACTAATAATACAAATACTCATAAAACCACCTTATAAACATCTTTCCAAGGTATTATCAGTGGATTTATGCTAAAGTTTATGCAACAAGGACTGGGATCAGCATTGGAGGTGTATAAGATCGAGATACTCTAATAGAGCAGTCAGCTAACTACTCTAATAGAACATTCACTGGAAACATGTAGTTAGTTCTGTTATGGAATTTTTCCAAATCTACCTGCACCTATGCATACAATGAAGTGCATCTGTTTAAAGTGCTTCATTCATCTACTTGTGCAGTTTGTATGTATGGCAATACTTAATTCAGGTACACAATTTCCATTGAAAATGCTCTCAGATTCAATCTTGTATTGTTCAAGTTTCAAAATTTTCCACTTTCAACATTATTATTCTAACATGCACCTATTCAGTGTTGTACAATTGTGAGAGGGGTGCATCATGTACTTGGTTGTCTGTAACCTACCCTAACTTTTCCATTAGCAAAATGCTTCAGAGAGCCATACCTACAATCTAAAGGCAGTATATAAAATATCTACAGGCAGAAAATATTGTAATAACTCTCGTCTCTTACTCAAAGACACCAGCATACAACACACAACACGTGTTCATCTGACTCATCAAAATTACAATCACGTGAGACACATTCATCTATGTATGTTTACAAACTGCGTGTGTGTTACAATAACAATTATAAGAGTACGCCTACTAATGTTACAAGTCTAATCATATTACACTTGCCCCTCCCAGAATATGCTTGTCCACAAGCATCATGGTTTATATCTCTCCGGTGGTTGTCAGTGTCTTTGAGGGTAGCGTGGTACTGGAACTTCATCATCATCAGCTGCTGGTACAGTTACATGTTCAATTCCTGGTGGGGACCAATCATCTCTAGTGCCAGCATCAGCTTCATCCTCCCTCTTAGCAGAGGTGTTGGTGTTTTTCAGGCCTGGAACACAACGATGTCGCAGTCTGTTAGTATGGACAACTTTAGTACGTTTACCATCATGAATCTCTATACTTACAGGGCTTTTTACAGATTTTACAATCCATTCCCCTTCCCATCTGGGATCCAATTTGCCTGCAGTTGGTACAGAAAGCCAAACAGGCTGTCCTTGTTTAAAGTATGGTAAACTTGTATGCTGATCATAAAATGACTTTTGGCTAGCTGCTGCCTGTGTGATGTTGACATGAACAAAATCCTGTAACTCTGCTAATCTAGCTTGGAGTATAGCAGGATATGACAGAGAGTCATAGGAATGCTGGCTAAGCCCTTGGAAGTTAGGGGGATCCTTGCCATACAGTAGCATGTAGGGAGAGATGCCTGTACTGCTGTGACGTGATGTTCGGTATGCATACAACACAAGTGGTAAATGTGCTTCCCAATCACTTTGAGAAGTAACATAAGCGCGTAAAAGCTGTAACAACGTCCAGTTAAAACGTTCAACCATACCGTCCCCTTGTGGGTGGTATGGGGTGGTATGGGGTGGTATGCGACTTACGAACACCAAATGCATGCAGCACTTGATTAAAAATAGTGCTTTCAAAATTGCGGCCTTGATCTGAATGTATAATCTGCGGTGGGCCATATGTGCAGAAAAAATTGATCAGAGCTGTTGTGATACGACTAGCCGTTTGGTCAGGGAGGGGTACAGCATCGGCCCACTTGGTAAAATAATCCTGTAGTACCAACAAATAACGATTATTGTTGGTTGACAATGGAACTTGTAGTATGTCGACAGCAACCATCTGCCAAGGCTGACCGATTGGAACATTCTGTAGTGGGGCACGCTGTGGCAAGCTGACCTTGGATTGTTGGCACGTTAGACAATTTCTACAGTACTGGTCAACATCCTTGGCCATATTAACCCAGTAAGCTACCTTACGCAACTTCTGCAATGTTTTCTCCACCCCTTGATGGCCTGCTGTAGGAACATCATGACTGAGACGTAGTGCGTCGTGCTGGGCAGACGGGGGAAGAACAGGTACAGTAATAACTGGTTCCAGTGGCCCAGGGGAGTACTTACGGTACACTGTACCATCTGTGATTAACAATTGCTTCCACAGTTGTTTAAATCTACGGAGTAGAGGTTGGTTCCATTTCTTATCAGATGGAATACCTGACGACTCTGAGAGCGTGTGGTATACCTGAGATATGGTGGGGTCCTTTAGTTGGGCATCTTGTAAGTGAGATAGTGAATCAGATGGCATGGAAATAGTTACAGCACATCGATTTGGTGACAAGCGTGACAACGCATCAGCATTGGTGTTAACTGAGCCTTTTCGATACACTATCTTAAAACTAAACTCTTGCATTGCTAAAGCCCAACGACACAGCATGCCTTCCATCTTTTGCTCTGAGAGCCATTGTAGGGGAGCATGGTCTGTGTAGAGTCGGAATGATCTACCCAGAAGATAGTGGCGATACTGTTTCAAAGCAAAAACAATGGCAAGGCATTCACGCTGTATTACACTATAGTTACGCTCAGCTGATGTCAGAGTGCGACTAGCATAAGCAATGACATGCCCACCTTGCTCTAAAATTGCACCCAAACCCACTGCACTAGCATCTGTCTGCAGGACAAACTCATCAGCATTAGGACCAAAACGAGGGTAAGCAAGAACAGGGGTCTGTACTAACTGCATTTTTAAGGCTGTGAAAGCTTTGTTGCATGCTTCATCCCATGAGAATGGAATATTATTCTGAGTAAGTGAGTACAGCGGTGCTGCAATGTTAGAAAAATTGAGTATGTAGCGCCTATAATATGACGCCAGTCCCAGAAATTGGCGAACTTCCGTTGGATTAGTAGGAGATGGCCAGTCAGTAATGTCTTGGATTTTACTGGGATCGGGAGACATACCCTTGGCTGAAAACACATGCCCTAAATAACGCACACTAGGCAAGCCAATATGGCACTTGGCACCTCTAAGTGTCAATCCTGCATCTCTAATCCGTTGGAACACCATCTTTAAATGTTGGGCATGTGTAGCTACACTATCTGAATGGATCAAGATGTCATCTAAATAGATGGTGACAAACGGTAGCCCACTTAAGGTCTTGTCCATTAGCCGCTGGAATGAACTGGGAGCACCAGTCAAACCAAAGGGCATCCTACAAAACTCATATAGTCCCATACCAGGGCCTGGACAGAATGCTGTTTTTTCTCTATCCGCTGGGTTAACTGGTACTTGCCAGTAACCACTATGTAGGTCAAGCGTTGTAAAGATGGTAGACCCTACAAGCCTGTCTTGTACTTCAACTGGTAGTGGTAATGGATATGAGTCCTTGGTGGTTCGTTTATTAAGTTCTCTATAATCAACACATATCCGTATCTGGCCTGACTTTTTTGGCACAAACACTGCCGGGGCCATTCAAGGGCTCTTGCTACGTGTGATGGTACCTTGCTCTAGCATTGTCTCAATTTGTTGAGTTACTTCAACCCGGTATTGTGCTGGGATTCGTCTAGGTGGCACCCTTACTGGGTTGCCTGAAGTGGATATGAAGTGATATGCATCATCAGTCCTGCCTGGAGTGGTACAAAAGACTCCTTTAAACTGCTCTACAATGCATTCTAACTGGACATCATTACACTTCGGGGTATCAAACTCTAAAGGGCCCTTATAGTCAGGTATAGCACACTCATCTACAAGGTCAGTACCTGATTCATTTTGAGACTGAATCATACATAGGGAAGCTTGGTTCACATGCACTTCTTCATAAATAGGGATGACTTTGGCCAATGCAACATTATCTACTGGCATGTTTGTATTGGGAAAACCTCTACTAACAGCAACTGGTGTACAAGTAAAGTCTAGAACCAACCCATTTTGTTGCAAAAAGTCAATTCCTAAAATTACTGGTGTAACCAAGCTTTCAACCACAACAAAATTATGCAGAATATTAAACTCACTCAGCTGTACAGATGTCCTTATGTGTCGGAGTATTGGTAGTTGATCTCCAGAAGCTGTCACAAGGTGTATTGACTTAGCCTGTGGAGCTTCAATCACATTCTTCATGTTAGACAATAAGTCACACCGCACTAGTGATACTGAAGATCCTGAATCGAGCATAATATCCACTGCAATACCACCCAGTACTCCCTTAACTATGGTAGCTTGGCATTTAACTACGGCAACAGTTACAGTCATTAAATCAGCAGTGGAGCTTATGGGCGGGGATGCCTGCTGCCCTGTGCAGACGCCCCCTGTCCGTTTCCCTGATACCAACAGTTTCTTGCCAGGTGACCTGGTTGGCTACAAGAAAAACATAAACGGTTTTGCTGAGCTGGACAATCACGCTGAACATGACCTGGTTGGCCACAAATAAAACATCTTGGTTTCCTCCTTTGTTGTTGATAGCCACCTTGACACGTTGACAAGGAAGCCATCTGCTCCGTCAGCAGTGCCACTTGGTCTCTTAATTTCTGCACCTCTGTCTGCTCCTCAGCAACATCTCTGACAGTGGAGACTGCCTGTGAATCAACCGTCATCAGCAACCTAGCACGAGTGACTGCCCCTTCAAGCGTCTTAACTTCTCCTGACGCTCGTAACTGCTTGGTTATCAGCTCCGGCAAACCAGCAACAAACTGATGTAACAATAAGGCGTCCTTTGCTTCCTTATTCATACCAGGGATAGCCATTTCGAACAACTTCTTGAGATCATGAACAAATACAGGGATCGCTTCGCCAGGCCTCAACTTTCTTCGATGGAACTCATCCAGCGATACGAATCCCACGGGCATCATTGCGTTCTGTATTTCTCTTTTAGCAACCGTGTAATCTTTCTGCTGGTCCGCTGTAAGTTCGAGCCAAATGGCCAGTGCTTCCCCCTCCAACAACGTCGGTAACTTGATCGCTTGGTCTTCTTCCTTCCACCCATTCGCAGTCGCGCATATCTCAAACCTTTGGAACCAGTCCTTGACATCTCCGCTGGAAAAAGGCTTGGGTAGACTGATGTGACACTCAACCATCCTCTGCTACCAGTGTAATAACTCTCGTCTCTTACTCAAAGACACCAGCATACAACACACAACACGTGTTCATCTGACTCATCAAAATTACAATCACGTGAGACACATTCATCTATGTATGTTTACAAACTGCGTGTGTGTTACAATAACAATTATAAGAGTATGCCTACTAATGTTACAAGTCTAATCATATTACAATATTATGAATTTTATGTGGAAATGTCTCCAAATTGCAGTATTTTAGCATCTATTTTCAAAATTTTTCCTGGGGGCATGCCCCCAGACCCCCCTAGTTCCAGCATGCTTCGCATGCTGGGAAGTGTGCTTCACACATCTCTACCCAAGAGATTAGTACCTTGAGTTAGCCCCCCCTTTTATAAATCCTAGATCCGCCCCTGAAAAGTAGTAAAAAAAACTGAAGAAAGTTGACTACAGCAGGAATCGAACCAGGTATCTCTTATTTTTAGAGTTGGTGTCTTAATTACCGCTGTACCAAGCTTTGCCACAAGAGGTTTATTTTGTATTGTAATTTAATAGTGTAACTCTTGCTAGGGCTCCTGCCAGTGCATGGTACCCATGAATCTTGACCCCTGCAGCTGTATGCTTATAACTGCAAATTAGTCTGTTTTAAATTCTTTGGACTAAAAGTTGGTGTAACTGTACCTATAAAAATTGCAAAATTTTGGTGAATTTTGAAACATTGTGAAAGCTAAAATGGCTACAGCTTCTGGTGGGCTGTGCCCCCCATACCCCCTGCTGCCAGAGATTCTATACTCCCCCTCACATCAACTACTTTCTCATGGCACTCACCACTACATACCACATGTTGAGTATGGCTGTCCAAAAGGTCAGTAATCAAGTTCAACATGTTACCACTTTTACAATTAAATGCTATCCCACTAGGGACCTGTCAGAAGGTTTATACCAGAATGTTGAAGCTTTGTGAGCAGTAAGTGATGCAGAACTCGGTCAAAGGCCTTACTAAATCTAGTAACACAGCATCAGTTTGGCCTTTGTTGTTTAAGCTAAAAGTAAAGTCATGAGATGCTTTTATTAGTTGCAGTTCAGCTGAATGATTCTTACGAAATCCAAATTGGGATTCGGAGAGTACACTGCACGTGTTCAGAGAAGCGAGACATGATGTTTGTATGTATAATAATATTATGTTCCAGAACTTTACAGCATATACACATAAGTGAAATTGGTCGATAGTTCGAGAGTTGGATCTATCACCTTTTTAAACAAGGGTGTCACGATAGCCTGTTTCCAAATTTGCTACATATGTATCAGCGTTGAAACCGGGTCGGGTCATCCGGGTCACATTTTCTCCGGGTAATCCGGGTCTGACTCGGTTTACAATTTATCCGGGTTTGACCTGGATTGGATCATGTGAGAAACGAAATTGTTCATTTGACGGCGTGGAAACTTATAAACGCTATCGCGTAGCTCTTTTGTGAGCCACGCCCACTTATCGCATTAATAACATACGTGAGGTAGCTATTGTCAGTAAGTGAAGACTTTTTTTTTTTTTTTGGTCTTCAACCTACAGCTACGCTAAAGTTGCAATATTTACTCAACACAGATCGAACACTCAAAATGTAGACTCATTCACTCGCTCGAGACTAGCCGAAACACGTCTCAGCTTTAATTACTCCGGGTCAACCCGGGTCATCTGGGTCAGCAGTAGTGACCCAGTTTCAACATTGATATGTATACCACTCCCATGGTTGAGATCAAAAGTGCTGTACGCGTGCTGTGGTATACAAGTGATATACCACGCTTTAATGTTAATTTGTGGCTATGCTTACCATATACGGTACATTCCGTGAAATTCTTATTTAAATGGTAAACAAGTCTATAATAACAAGCGCTAAGAATTATTCACCTGAGCACTGTGAGCAAGGAGAAGGATTTTTGATGAACTCTTGTCTCCTTTACTAACTTTTGTCTCCTTTACTAACTCTTGTCCTCTTCACTGAGTCGGGATAGATGGGTGTGGCACTGTAAAAGAGATCAAAAACATCAAGGATTTCTATTGATTTTGATCTTCAACAGGTGCTGTTTCACTGTACATTACTATCTATAATCGTTTCATCTACTGGGGTGTAGAATATAACAGCTATAGCATGATTACTCGGGATATGACAAAAATATACGCTCTTGTGCCCTGCGGGTGCTCGTGCATATATTTTTGTCACATCCCTTGTAACCATGTTATAACTATAAAATATATTTCAGTTTGTAATCCAAGTAATAACCCGAAAGGTTCTCCATTGAGATAACCCACGGAATGACCTGCAAGATTTACTCACTCTATTACTCTATGTTGAAGGGCTACTCTTCAGCAGTGCAAGATGGTGGATAGCAACTTTAGCCATAGACAGTATATTCTCGGTATGGAGAATATACTATCTGTACTTTATTGTATTATTGTATTAATGCTTTACAGTGACCAGCACTGAAGGTCTGCAGCAACATGTGCTGCAGCCTTAGGATTACCTAACCTAATTTCAAGGACTTAGACTTAGTGACTTATAGCTGAAAAGGTGTAACAGAAAAGGGGCCAAAGTAAGAAAAAAAATCCCTCCAACCCCAGGAATCGAATTGCAGGTCACCCAATGTCTAGTCGGGGCCACACTCAGTCTCCTCCAGGAGGGATGGATTTTCTTCCTTAATCCTAAAGTATTTATTGTATTAATGCTTTACAGTGACCAGCACTGAAGGTCTGCAGCAACATGTGCTGCAGCCTTAGGTTTACCTAACCTAATTTCAAGGACTTAGACTTAGTGACTTATAGCTGAAAAGGTGTACGCATCGTGGCGCCCACGCAAGCCTTTATTCACTTCTGGCGTACCAACCAGGGACTGTGGCCAAAAAGATAGTTATAAATGACTTTTGGCTAGTTGTAAATCTTAGACAAAAATAGCCAGCTGTACCACAGAAAAGTATAAACTTCAAGAAGTCAGTGTAAGTGACCTACTATTGAACGGTATACGGTACCTATTATCAAATGGTACAAACATTAAATGCTGTGCCTAGAGTCATGGCACCTTGACTGCTGCTAAAGTCACTGCGCAGTCACCCAGAATTCACTATTAGTTGTCTGAAGGTAAGTTTTTGTTGAGTTTGAGGTGAGCTACAGGGTTGGCACGCATCTAGTATGTCCCGAGTATTCGACTTTAGGGCTCGTGCCTAGTAATACACCCTTAGCATTCAACTTTAGGGGACTCGTCTAGCAATATTCCCCGAGCATTCGAAGTTAGGAGACACGTCTTGTATTTTAGAGTTAGGGGTAGAGTCAGGGTTAGGTTTGGTTTCTTCTTTACTGGTATTGTTTATATATGTGACCCGGTCTGCGAAAAGGGGTCTTATAGCCTTTTCGAGTGCATATACTTGATGACCCATACCTTGACTTGTGAATATGGTACAGGCCTATAATTTGGTCTCTACACACCCCTAACATAGCACTGGCTGTGGGTGTAATTACAAGGTGATAGCTTTTGCAGATCAGGAGTTATGATTAGCCAAACGTGGATAATTGGAAAGGCTATAAGACCCCTTTTCGCAGACCGGGTCACATATAGGCTTCTTCGTGAATGACATATATATATAAGGTACAAACTAAGGGTATACAGTAACTGGCGACACAGTAATACAGTGGTTAGAGCACTGGGCTAGAGTATGGTGAGTATGGGAGGTCCCAGGTTCGAACCTCACTTTAGTAAAGTTTTTTTGTTTTGTTTTCTTAGTCTAAGTTTTTTTTATTCATGTGATTGCAGTGACTCTTGGCACAACCAACATTAAAATCATGTAACATATTTGGAAGTTGACAATATTATTCCGCATACTCGTAAGGTGTTTATAATTATGTGAAACTAAAGCAAACCAAAGTCAAACTAGCTATGAAAAAAAAAACCAGCACCTTTGTGCGTACTAAGCTCCTCTAAAAATAAGTATTGTGTTGCTGTTGTTTAAGACATTCAGAGCCTTTTAAACAGTTTTAAAGACTTCACAGCCATCTGCAAAGGCCAAAATGGTAAAAATCAACAGTGAGATACTACTAAGAGGTATATAATTTGCTGCTTCAAAATGTAGCAACTAACAAGAGGATCTGGCTCTCCGTAACTACCTACAACTTGCCTGTTTGTGCTCCTCCCCTTGCCAGGTCCTGGATCTGCCCCTGGTGTTATTGTTCGTAATGTGATGATTTTGTACTGTACGCATTTAACACTAATTAATGATTCACCATTGTAACTCACACGTGCATGCTTGTATCAAAACTAGACTTCAGTTACAGTATCATGGAACTTCAGATAACAGGTTGATATAATAATTAAGAGTGTGTAGGTTGCACTGGGGTCACCAGAGTAGAAAAGGTGCAAAATGTTCAATAATTGATCAATGGAAATTAATGGGCGTTCGATAATATGTACCGGTGTTCGATAATTCGTATTATATGGAATGTATAAATCCAATCATAGCACAAACACTAATTGGACACTATTGCTTAAACTTACACGAGGTGTTCTATGAGAAAAGTGCTACTTTCTGGTGAAAATTTGAGGTTGATACTACTTTCCTGGAGATATCAATTTATTGATGAAGTAAAGTATAAACTTTGTTCGATAATCGGTCACTTGCGTTATACACACTTACATCTTAACTCTTCAAAATTTACTACATGCAGGAATTTGACTAAAAGTACCTCAAGACCCAATCTTGTCCCTGGAGTATATATCCCCGACTCCACTATAGTCCATGCAGATTTCCCCTTTACTGCATGGAACTTTGTTATACAAGCCCTCTCTTTACTTTAATGTTTGGAAAATCATGGCAATACATAGCCCAAAAAGTACTTACTTTAAACACCATGTGTAGCTACCACCCCCAGTCTCAGGTTAGGGCTAGTTGTAAAAAATGGTTTTTTTAGCCACTGGTAGCACCACGAACATGCAATACAGAGATATAAAAGTATCATGTGAGTAACTGATATAAATCTATGGTTTGGCTCACCCAATCTCTCGAAGGCGGGACGAGTCACTCCAGCACATTTTCTGTGTAGGCTGTAGCCGGCTAGCTAATTAACCCTGGCAATTTCCTTCACAAAACACGGCTTTCGTCACCCTCACAATGTTCGCCAGGTTCCAAAATAGCAGTCAACACTTCACTGTTTTTAATTAATCCCGGCTAGGTGGAGGCGTCCCCGGAAGCTTTTCGGCCTGTAGGTTGTCTTATCTCACGTGGCCAGACCCTATTATCCGCGCGTCGCGGCCGCCCCTTTGATAATTCTAATCGAAGGGGCGGCCGCGCCAAACATGGCAGTCTGCTAAAACATATCAGACAATTCATAGATAATATATACCTTACCCGGGATTGGAAACCGGACACACTTCAATACAAAAATCGCGAGCCGTCAGCATTGTAATAATCAACACTTTCGCTTTGATATGTAAGGTTTCACCTCGCCGACGGAAGAAAGGAAAAGAACGGGTAGATAAGCTACTAGTTGTGAACATGAAGAGGATTTACCGTGGTGGTAAGAACAATACTGTTGTATTACTTGCATACAATCGTCAAAATTTTGAACAAATAGCGTTTGACGCGGTTTATGCAAAAAATTGCTTTCTAGTCGTACCCTCGACTTTTGGGGTTCGTAGAGCAGTGTGGGAGCGATATTTTTCGATGTACACTACACTGTTTGAAAGCTGAGACATTAGCGGACAAAATCATGCTACTTAAAACCCTTAGTTTTACCGTTTATGCCATCAAATTGCAGCGCAACTGCGAAACAAGCGATTTTGAGGTATTAAGTTTTGAGGCCTACAGGTCATTTTCTAAAGGCTACTAACTTTCTTTCTTAAGTATTTCCTGTAATTCATATGTATACAAACAAAATAGGATAGTTTTAAGGCTGCTAACTTGTACTGATGTAGGCGAAATCCTTGAATCTTCAAGTAAATGCAAGTATTTCCTTTTCAGAACTGTTGCTTTATTATTATGCATATAGCTATAGTTTGCACTGGATTTTTTTGCAGATGAATGATAGGAGTGGTCACAGAAAGCTTAGACTTCATAGTAACAAACACTGGCGGCCTAAACCTAAGAGGCTACCAGTTTCAATTCCTTTGAGAGATGTGTCAGTGCTGAAGGTGTCTCTGCCACTGTCATTTCAAGTGTCTCTGCCTTTAATTGTGTTCATTTGTTGATGCACCAGTCAGGTCTTTGGATATTTGCACAGTAGACTGAAACAGTGTAATGGCATTCCTTCAGGTAGAGTGACACAGTGTGTGCAGATGCTTAGCTAAATCATTCCTTTTACAGGGTGGATTGATACAATCCAAAATGCAGAATTGAGAATATTCCAACTGGGTTATTTTGAGTCTGGCACTGAGGTTTTAAGATCGTTAGCCATTAAGGAAGACTTCTCATGGATTGTGAATTATAAAAGAGAAACTCTGAAGCCCTCATCTGCTCTTTTGAAAGACATTCCGACATCTCTTAATTCAGGTATTGGTTGGATTGCTGTACGATATTAAACATGCAATGGAAATTTTATGTTTCCTGTAGTTTCACATGTATCAAACTTTATCAACATTCTACATACAAGGAAGGTTTGCGAAGGCAACTGTGATGATGCATTCTTGAAGCTCCCAAACATTCAGAATGGTGAACTCAAAGATAATTCAAGTAAGCTGTCCTTTCTACATACATTTAACTGTATGTAAAGTCAATAGAGCATGACAAGTTTTATGTGTGCATACCTTTGTTGTGTTCACAATACTTTGATGTAAATAACTTTTGTAGGAACCAGCACTGTGGCAGCACTGGACACCGCAAGGACTGGTAGCTTATCCATCTATCATGTTGAGTGTGATATATTGATGAACAGTACAGAAGAGTCCAGGCTGTGCATATGTTGTAAGAAATATAAGAAAACGCTATCAGTTATGCTGTCACGTCGCCGAAAAGATTAGAAGACTCATCCCAGCAGTCATACAACTTATGCGAATTTGAGTGCGTCTGAAAAAGATGAGCGCTTGAGAAATCTACACCAGGAGAGCAAAAAAGCAAAGCTTCGTGTTTGTCGATTACAAGAGAAGATTTCAACTGCAGCTACCCAAGACGGTGTAACCTTAAATGTTGATCTGCATGATGATATGAAGGCTATGATGGATGCAACCACAAAGCAAGTACATTCTATGTATCCAGAAGGATCTTTTCAATGCCTTTTTTGGGACCAACAGCAAACAGCATGCTCTATAAAGGACTCTCGGTCAATGAAGTGGCACCCACTAGTCATTAAGTGGAGCTTGTATCTCAGACATTTATCTGGAAAATCATATGAACTACTGCGGAAAACAGGGTGCATCAAACTGCCTTCACAAAGAACACCGCGTGATTACACCCACTATACATCAACTACCATCGGCTTCTCTGCAGAAACAGATCGAGAGCTTTACGACATTGCTTTTTTGAGTAACGAGCTTAACAGATATGTCTTCTTAGTCATGGATGAAGTTCATATCAAGACTGACCTTGTATATGATAAACACCAGGGTTCTTTAATCGGCTTTGTCAATCTAGGCAACACTAATAATAGACTGCTTGAATTTGAGAATGCTTTGGGTGAGACACAACATGAACAACAACTCGCAAGTTCAATGTTGGTGCTAATGGTGAGAGGCATTTTTCAGAAGTTGAACTACCCATATGCGCAGTTTGCTTGTAACAACCTCAGTGGAGAGTTGATGTTTGACCCTGTGTGGGAGGCAATATCAAGGCTTGAGAGAATGGGCTTCCGTGTTTTAGGAATTACGTGTGATGGTGCATCACCAAATCGTCGATTGTGGAAACTCCACAATGCCAAAGATGAAATGGTCTACAAAGTACCCAACCCTTTTGCACGAGTGGGACCACGTGACTTGCATTTCATATCTGATCATCCTCATTTGCTAAAAACAATTAGAAATAGCTGGAACAGTAACAAACGAAAATTATGGGTAAGTTGATAGCTATAGCTGCAATGAGAGTACGTTATTTTCCTTTTTCATTTAGTGCAATGGTAAAGCAATATCGTGGGGGCACTTAGAACAACTTTACCTTGATGATACAGGAGGACCACAAGCAGTACCCCAACAAGGAGGAGTTATTAGACAAGTGAAAAAGCTGAGGTACGAGCATGTTTATTTAACGACGTTTTTGAAGATGAGAGTGGATTTAGCTGCACAAGTAAGTTCACAAGAATGTGGTTAGCATGCTGTATAATGCATTATACATGTGTAGGCTCTTAGTGAGACAGTGGCTAAGTTGCTTGAAGAGAATTATGGTGAAGAAGTACAGGAAATAGTCAAGTTTGTTAAAATGATCGATAAGTTTTTTGATTGCTTCAACATATCCAATGCTGTTACTGGATACCACAGCAGGAAATCATTCAAAGATCCCTACACTTCTAAAAAGGATTTTCATTTGCAAGTTTGTTATTGGTATTATTATAATGTATGCATTGGGGTGTGACATTGTTTGTAGACAGTAGACCATTTTAGAGAACTACTTAGTAGATGTTGTACTTTATTGTTTGCTTATGCACTGCAGTGGCTTGAAGAAGAATTTATGCCTCACTTGGAGAACTGGGAGAAAAGTGTCTATGAAAGGGAAGGATTTTCTCCAAAACAAAAGGAAATGATGTTAATGCCTAGGGAAACTCGTCTTGGCATCACTGTCACAGGTATTGCATGCAGTAATAATATATTACTTTAATTATCAATTAATCTTTTTTAGTTAAATCATTTGTGGAACTGGTTAAATACATATTCACCATACCAGGAGTTAAATTCTTCTTGAGTGAGAGGCTTTGTCAAGATCCTCTTGAAAATTACTTTGGCTGCCAAAGGCAATGTGGAGGGAGACATGAAAACCCAAATGTCAGTGATTTTTGTAAGAATAGTCAGGCACTGAAAGTAATCAATTCTGTTTGTGGAAGCATTTCAAAAGGAAATTGCCGTGGCAAGAAGCAGTCTATAGATATAGAGCAGGAGAGCAGGCCACTTAAGAAACGGTGCAAGGCTAAATGTAGGGACAAATCTTATTCTAAGCTTATAAAGCCACCAAGAGTGTTCAAAAGCAAATTGAAGTTACTGGCAGCCAAAAAGGTTAAAAAAAAGTCATTTGCTCCAAGAAAAGAATTGTTTATAGCTTCAAAATATTTGGATATTCCTGTACAGAAAGTTGTTACTGTTGATATGCCTGCCAGTTCAAGCGATAACCCTAACAGTAATGATGTGCCAGCACCAGTACTTAATGAAAAGCAACATCAGATGTGACAGAAGCCTCCCATGAATCTTGCTCGAATGATCAGGTGAAAAGTCATAAGCATCAGCAAACTTCTGTAGAAGTAGACATTGTTGAAATGGATGAAAAAGATACACTTGCTGGCAGTCACGATAGAAATGATGTGACAGAAATGGACATATCATTTGAGCAGAAGGCCCATTCTACTGATGATGATATGATTAGTGAGGCACTAGGACCAGGACCTGCGGAGGAAGAATTATCAAGGTGTTGTACCATTACTTTAACACGTCATGACTTCTGGACTTTAAAAGATACCGGATGGTTAAATGACCAAGTAAGGCTATTCGTGATGTAGTACTTATTTTTTATGTGTTGCCATTTTCTTTTGCTAGGTGATAAACTGCTACATGAAATTAGTAGCTGAGGCCAACACAGATGTCTACATATACAGCACATTTTTCTATCCAAAGCTTGTATGTTTTGGTTCCCAGGCAGTGTGCCGGTGGACAAAGGAAACTGATTTATTTAGCAAGAGGTTGTTGTTGGTTCCAGTGCACCTTGGAGCACACTGGTGTTTAGCAAGCATAAGCGCAGCTGACCTACAGATTGTTTATTATGACTCGCTGCATGAACCAAATCCAGCATGTTTGGAAACATTAAAATCATATATTTTAGAGAAATCATCCAACTGTGCCTCTACCACGGAATGGGATTGCTCTACTTTGCAAGGTGTTCCACAACAGACAAATAATTCAGACTGTGGTGTGTTTGTATGCAGAATTGCTCGGTGCCTGGCTAACAAAACTTCTTTCAACTTTAGTCAATGTGATATGGCTAGCATTAGGCGACAAATGGTATTAGAATTACTTCTGCAAAAGCTGTTGCCTTAAATTCCATTTTTATTATCAATTAATTAATATTTCGCTTGTATCATTTACTGTGTTGTTGTAATCACAAAATAAAGTTGTGTTATGCATAGCATTGCAAATGTTAATAATATAATATACTATAAGCTGCTATCATACAAGTCTCTACGTAAGCTTTTTGACCGCTGTGTACTCTTTTTTGCTGACTGCTTAAATTTCTCCATCCAAAAGCTCGCATATGAAAATCCACGGATAGTCACATAAAGCTGCACTATTTCCTTAAGAAGTGCACTATGTACCTCCTTCTCACCAATCTCGAAATCTGCAGTGGAAATCAGCCAATAAAACTCAACATCATCACTGGAGATAACTTTTTCAACAATCTCCTCTTTTTTTCCAGCTGCTGGGTTGCTACCAAGTAACATTTTTAGGCATTCTCTCACTTCTTCTTCTATTGCAATAAACAATACAAATGTTGTTTCTTTAGCATACCATAGCCCACCTCTATCTAGTGCTAATGTCCATTCTTCAGAACTGCCACATTCACTATGTTCTTTGGGTGTGTCCTTTGTTAAAGCCATCAGGCACAATACCATCTCTTCCTTAAGCTCATGTTTACTGCGTTCGATTTTCTTACGTAAATGTCTACAAACATAGCCGGCAGCATAACGAAGAGCATTGCCTTCGCGTTTTGTTACAGCTGGTGCTGGATCAACCTTGGTTTCAGCTGTACACCCTGTCACATGATCACCAATGTATCCCCTGAACAAAATATCAGTTAAATGCTGATACAGGATAGGTGTAGCAGCCACATTAGCGGAGTCCAAAAAATTTACTCAGTCCTCTTGAAATTTCTCTGAAGAGCGCAACAGAAAAAAGTTTCTCCAAAGTTTATCACGATTGCATGATTTCTTCTTACAAGAGCTCATTGCCTGTTTCAGGTCTTCTGACAATTTCAAAACAAATGTTGTAAAACAGTTATTGTTGGCAGCATCAAGACACCAGTCCAACAGAATCTGTTGCACTTTTCTTGCTTCAATTGCTTCTGAGGACATTATTTTAAATGAATCATCATTCAATACGCTTCTGAGTGCTTCCACAAAAGCATCTTTTGCTTTGGGACCTGCATTGAAAGAAAAAGACAGGTATGGTATAGCATAGTAAGGTATATATTATCTATGGGTATAGCTAATGAATGGCTACATCAACATAACTTGCACACAAACAAGGCCAGGCCAGGCACATCAGTAATTGAATGTTTAAACTGTAAAAATGCCCAATTTTTGCTGCCAGCGCTGGTTGTTTATTGTTAGCTATAATGACAACGAACCAGCATCGTCATTTCCATCGGATTCTCCGCTCTTCCGCTTCGAGCTCTTCTTTCTAGCACGAGTTCTTTTACGAGTTCCATCGTTATTTTATAAAACACGGACTGAATTACGGAATTACGTTACACTAAACTCGCGATACTACAACGCTGAGTGAACTTGTTGATAGGTGTTGATTGCCTCCGTTTCCAATCCCGGGTAAGGTATATATTATCTATGGACAATTCAATGTATTTTAATGTCATTCAGCTACAGTATCAAAATGTACTGTTTGTTCAATTAGAATTTTAAAAATAAAACTGATTCTACAAAAACCTGTTAATTTTAGCAACTTTTATATGCTCACCTGCCAGTATAGCACGTATATCATATAGGGGGTGGGTGGGTGAGAGGGTGCGGAGGGAAGGGGTGGTGGACCTCCCACGCAAAAGAAGTAGTTGACAGTGAAAAAACAGTCTATAAGTATCGTACAACTGTTTAAATATATACGTTCTTTGATATTGTATATGCATTAGTTTTGCCAGTGATAGTTATAAACGGCGAAAAGAATGTAATGAATTGCCCGCCCACTCCCACGCCCAATTTGCTCCTTCGTTAAAATGGCCTTGCTCAAAGACGATTAAATGTCTATGACATAGTTTTCTGTATAAATACTTTGGTTTGTTTATCATGCTGTAATATTGTGCTGCTGTGTTATGCTATAATAATATTAATGCTTATATTATTTAATGATGTTTGTTTCTATTACTTTAGTGCAAGGTGGGAGGTCGAAGCGTCCATGATGACGATTGGGCAATGTGCAAATAAGGTGAGTGTATGCTTTGTAAAAAGAAGCCCACATAGCTGTGCAGGGCTCATCTTCTGTACAGATCAGCTTCTGTATAGTCTTTCATTATTTTATTTTTCCCAAGGGGTTGCCAACGCCCACGCAAAGCACCCAAATGGTGTGTACGAGACTCCCAATCTTTATGTATTTTTAAAAGCATTTAGTGAGATTGCTAACTAATAACTACCTGTACAGTTGTTGATCTACATCTTGTTCTAGTTATTCATGATCGATCATTGTCTACTTTGTTAAACTCACTTTCTCCATTATTTTTACATGATTTTGGATTTAGGATTTGGTTTCTAATATATTTGTGTATTTCTGATTGGATTTCTCACATAGCATACAAGAGTCCCAAGGCATTGGCTACCCCTCGCTTTTTACCAAAAGCCAGTTCATCTCTAATTGACAAAGATAGTGTGACCATCTAATTATGATATTACAATCTAAATTAAATTCTTGATTACAGATACACATTTCCCTTGTTGCTATATGTGGCGCACCACAAAATTAACCAACCATTACCATACCTTGTAGTGTTTTATTTGAATATGTAGTGAAGTGTTTTATTTTTATGTGAATAGCTATGTAGTGAAGTGTGTGTGTAGTGTGTGTGTGTGTGTGTGTGTGTGTGTGTGTGTGTGTGTGTGTGTGTGTGTGTGTGTGTGTGTGTGTGTGTGTATTGTGTGTGTGTGTGTGTGTGTGTGTGTGTGTAGTGTGTGCGTGATAAAGATTTTTTTAAATTTACCAATTTAAATGTTACTGTTTTTTTCACAGGTTTATATGTCGGAGAAATGCAAACAACTAACTTGAAATTTTTATAGTGACCATTTTAAAAAAATATTTATTTGATTACATGTACAAAATACAAAGATGTATCACGTGATCAAAAAAGTTATTAGCATGATGTACGAGGACTGTTGACCATTGAAAAGTTGATGAATTAAACATTCAAGAACGGAATGCTTCTCCATTGCAACTCGCCCACGCAATATAGCGCGCGCGTCACTAACAATCAGTGCTCAGCCGGGGTATGCGACTATTGGATTGAGATGGTGATTTTTATAAAATTATTTGTACCGTGTAAAACGTTCGTCACGAACGGTATAGCTAGCTGAAATATTCAAGAAAGGATAGATCTAGCCTGGTATAACCGGGATTCGTTAAAAAGTTCGCGCCTGGATTGTTGGGATGAGCCAATATTTTCATTGCCAATGGTTCTATGTGTAATGTTAAACCCCCTACTTTGTACCATGAAGAAGGCCGTATTAAGCTGTTACATTTTACATGAAAGTAGATGTCATGCTGGCCATTCCTGCTAGAACCTGGGAAAGGTTTAAAAGTTATCTGATGCTCCATAACAGAGCCTTGAAAACCTGCTTCCAGTGTAGACGCGTGTATCTTGTCAATAATTTTTTTTAAATTAAAAGTCGCTTTATTTTTGGATATGATCACTTGACTAATAACATCGAGAATAACATCGTACCAACCACTCCTACAATCGCGCAAGGAGTGCAGGAGCAGATGACCTTTGTAGATAAGTTTCACCTTCGCCATGGTCCGTAGTTCAAGATTGTGTTTATCAGTGGTACTTGTCACTGCCGTCCCTGTCACGGCGATGGTGGTCTGGTATGTTTTAGGGAACAAGAACCAAAGCGAGTCACTGTCATTTTTAATACAGCCATTATTTAATGCTGAAGATGCAAGTGAACTTACATTGAAAAACAATGATCGGACCGAGGATGGCCATCATATTGCGAATGCAATGAAAGGTATTCTTGACAAATCTATTGAAAAGTTGTGTACTGGTAGAATCCGGCGTGGAACTAATCCATTGTGTACAAACCATAGCAGTCTCATTGTGTTTTCCAGAATGAAGCGCGCTGTAGTGTGGCAGCTATATCTTCACAAAGAAGAGGCAGAGAAATGTGTACTCCCAAATAATGCCATCTGTTTTTTTACTGATGAATATTCATACTACAAAACTGCTGATGTTCTGTTGGCCCGAGACTGCAGTAAATTGTGCAATCGACCTGCATATCCAAATCAGTTAATTCTCCGATACAATCATGCACCTCCCCGATTTGAAGGTGAGATATGTCAACAGCCATCGCCAGATTACATGAGGGTCAGTTACACACTATCTAGTACTATCCCTTATCCATACATGTGTTGGCCAGACACTCAACATCCTTTACTAAATGTGTTAAAACTTGATCCACCTTCTGGAAGGCATGGGGTTGCGATGTTTATCAGTGATAGTAAACCATGGAGAACAGAATACTTGGAGGAATTAATGAATTATATACACATTGATTCATATGGAACAGTTCTTCATAACACTGACATGCCTTCGTCAAGAGGGAAAGGTTCAGATGACTTTATATCAGTTAAACTGAATACGATCAAAGAAAAGGGCTACAAGTTTTTAATCGCATTTGAAAACTCAATATTTCCTGAGTATGTTTCTGAGAAAATCTGGCATGCTTACTTGTCACAAACTATTCCTATTTATTATGGCACTTCAGATGTGTATGATCAGGTACCTGGAGCTAATACTTTTATTGATGCTACAAAGTTTGATGGAACCCGGCAGCTAGCAGAATATATTAAAAAGATAGAGCAGGATGATTCATTCTATAAATTATTTTTCAAATTTGACATTAACCAAACTTTGAGGTTTCAAAGAAACTGTCCAGAAGAATCATTGGGATGTGCCATGTGTAAACATTTGTATCAAATAAAACAGGAACAATGTAATTTTATTTGAATCATTTTGTTTATGTCCCACTATAATTATCTAATCAAAAACAGCCAAGCTGTAAAAAAAGGTGCGGCCCCTAAAAGGCCATGGTGAAAAGAGATGTGAAATCCAAGGTGGCGGCCAAGAAATGGCTGTGATGGTAGGTTAATGGTAAAAATTTTAATAACGACAATTCATGTGAATTTGTGTTTTGGCACCAGATTCACCTGAATTGTTATTAAAATTTTTACCATTAACCTACCATCACAGCCATTTCTTGGCCGCCACCTTGGATTTCACATCTTTTTTCACCATGGCCTTTTAGGGGCCACACCTTTTTTTACAGCTTGGCTGTTTTTGATTGGATATCACTTCTTTTTGTATTTGTATACCCCAAAGCCGGCCATAGGCCGGATTTGGAGCTTTTTTAACCTATCCTTTTTCTTTACCACAGGAAGAATAAAAGACAAAGCAGATTTTTAATACTTCAACTATTTTTGATTTTATCAGTAATTATACAAATTATATACATATATTTATTACATGTCTATTATTCCCTACTGGATAACTTGTTCACAGCTGATCTATCTACTAACGGACTTGAAATGTAGCTGAACTCTCTACAGGGTGATTTGTTTGTAGCTGAACTCTACTACACAGGATCCTCTTTACAGGGTGATTTGTTTCTAGCTGAACTCTCTACAGGGTGATTTGTTTCTGCTGATCTCTCTACAGTGTGATTTGTTTGTAGTTGAACTCTCTACAGGGTGATTTGCTTGTAACTGAACTCTCTACAGGATGGTTTCTTTGTAGCTGGTCTCTACAAGGTGACTTGTTTCTAGCTGATCTCTCTACAAGGTGACTTTCCTACTACAGGGTGACTTGCATCTATAGCTGAACTACAGTACCGCTCAGCTACAACTTGACATCGGCACGCGATTTCACTACTAGTTACACGCGGTTTCAACTGGCATGAACTACTGTGCTCACGCAGACCAAACGCATTTCTCTGCATAGCTGGCTCAGATGATACGCCTGGTGCAACGCAGTGGACACGCCACCGCAGCCAGTGCACACGCCGTCTGGCATCACCGCAACTAGTGGACACGCCATCACACGCTAATATCCTTGCGTGTAAACTACAGTACTAACTGGGCGTGTATTCGCGTTGAACCATCGCTGCATACGTGCTCACGCGTTTCAGTTTGCCATATAGATATAATTCTAACATTTTAGTGCACAAGGCACGTGGACAGCAGGATAAGCCGTTGTAAAGATGCCCCGGACTGGTTGAGTCTAGAACTCGGAAGAGAAGTACATGGATTCAGAAATTCAGTAGTAAGTTATTTTAACTTTTATAAACTGTAAGCCAGCAAATCTTACTTTGTCTGAGAAAACAACTTCAGTTCGACATTTATCTCGGCATTTATAACAATTGCTTAATGATGAATATACTATTAAGACAAGCGTACATACCTCTGATAGAATTCTTTTTTTTGTTCTATTCTATTTAATACTCATCGCTTCTATGCTATTTAATGCCTATCGCGAGATTATGATAATGGAATCTCAGCTGTGTGTGCTACAGTTGTTTGTTGTTGTAGCATGAAAGTTATCTAATACTTTATCTACACTTAATTGACAACCAAGAAGTTGGCTTAAGGGTTTACTATTAAAATAGGTAAGACCTTGATATGGAATGCTAACAGTATGTAGGTATATTCTTTATTGTACTGTCAAAACATATCAAAACATATGTATGGGATTTGTCAAATCAAGCATTTTCAGGTGGTCAACATTAAAAGTTTTCAAACAATGGGTTAAACCTTTAAAAATTAAGAATTATGCATTAAATAAATCTAATATCTGTTTAATATCCTTTTTGAAACCTTAAAATCTCATCATTCCTTGTCATTTTTTGTCCAATACAAAATACATGTATTTTACACTACACGCTAAAACACTAATTTACAATCTTTAACTCACAAAATTTCTACAGCACACCATACAATAAAAGAAAGCCCTTCAATTTCTCTATCCAATTCCGACCGTACAAATGGGAAAATGTCGCCATAGTGACAGTTATTTACTGCTGATGATGACATAATACGCTCTCCATACATTAACCTATTGGAAAATTTAATTATCTCGCCGGGAAAATCCCAATTTACAAGTTGTTATCCTCAACCAAATTCGCTAAATTTGGTATCATTCTACGCAGCGAAGGATGCTTAATAAGACTCCGACCGTACAAATTGTTAAACAGGTTAGTTTATAGAAATATGTTTAAAAACACGTGTTTTTACGGGCATTCTGAACACGTAAATTTCGCGGTACAAGGCTCCTTTCTAGCTTCCCCTTCGTTACTACACAAAGAACTTACACATGAATCGAATCGCCTTTCATCAAGGAATCTGATAAACCAAACTTCGTGTCTGTCAACCAAAGTACGCGGAAGTTATGGCGCCTTGTTTAGAGGACGGTGTTATTTTATACGAAACGGGCGTAACCCATTCGGAAATCCGGAATATCTTGCACAAGTTTTGATATGATAATAGAGATTGTATTTATATTCCAGTATGATGCGGTATAGTTTCATGGATGATTGTACGTTTGCTTTCTTACCGGCTAAATAATGTATTTCTTTGTACCTTTATGGCATATTTACAGTGTGGACTTTATCCCCCAATGATGTCATAATTGACAAGATGGCCATCTTAGTAGGGGCAATTTGTCAATTGTTCATCTGTAGTAAAGAAAGCTAACTTAGTTTGCAATTTAGGACATGGAACCATTGGATAATGAAAGTAGGAGACCAGTTAGTATAATGTGGCAATGCCAAATAATCCCACCAATCAAAACCAGTGTGATATGGATGCAGAACAGTGCGCATTTGGCTTATTACACACCTTTTCCCTTGCTGCTGTATGTAACCACTTATATGTTCTCCCAATATCACTGTGTACAAAGTTCCCCTGCTATCACTGCCATTTTTGTGTTGTGATGTAATTGTGGATAGAAGTGTCTTAAGAACGACCCAGGGAGGTTGCCAGTGTGTGTGTGTGTATATTAAGTTAAGGCATAATGCATCTTCAACAAATAAAAATGCCATTTTTACTTGAACAGAATCAGTCACCTGTGGATTTATATTCCTATCATTGATCTCAGTCTATGTTTTAGCATAATTAAATATTGTATTAACTCTTATTTCTGGTACCACTTCATTGCAAACTTTCATCCTGATGATCCTCATAAACTCCATTCCCTTTATCCTTGTAGCTCCTGCATACCCATCAATTTTCCCGTCAATTCCAATCATCTTTGACTTAGGTAGAGAATGAAATATAATTATTAATACTGAAATTATCGGTGGGTTTTTTGAGGTTCTTTATCAGAAAAAGAATGTCAGATATCTCAAGAGTGTACATGAGAGGAAGAATCTGAAGTCAAGTTAATGGGGTATCCACACTAACAGTCATTTGTCCAGTTTTGAGTCCCACCAAATGCTATATTTTGAGAATTGGCTTTACTGTTTATTTTGTAAAATCACTTGTATGGGTGTATTAAGGAAAATCACTTCTTGTTTAGAATTTTGGCTTCAATAATAAAGACAATTCATTTAGATATTAAAACTTACCAGTGAAAGAAGGTAGACGATGACCAACTATCTGTATAAACAATGAATGTTATGTTTCATGATAAAGTCATTTGGTATGTATATACCCTGTATGTCACCAGGTCAGGCAATTGTTAGGACAAAACTTATCACCTTCACTCAAGGGCTGGATCATGTGGCCTCCGCAAGAGATGCTCTTGACTAATGGATCAAACGTTGCATCCGGAGTTTTAGCCAAGAATGGTTAGAAAGTGTGTGTGCGTACGTGCGTCTGTGCATGCGTGCGTGTGTGTGTGTGTGACCAGCATAGGCAAATAAAACATTCAGGAATAGACCCACCATAATGTCCTATCACATGCAAACTTGGTCGATCGTGGTAGGACATTTTCAATCAAAAGTCGGAATGTACTAGATAAATCAATGCTATTAATAACTGTACACAGCGTTGGTCGTTGTTGCTATGAGCTAACAGGTGCTGCTAATTGAATGGGAGTAAGCCTAGTACATTCATGGCCACCCCCATAGGGTTGTAAGAATGTACTGTATCCAAGCAACCAAGTGGTAGTTATGATTAGCAGTACAAGTCATATATCAAACAGATAAACTGTATAAGTTAGGTTTCTTTTGATGGGTTGGTGTAAACTCTGGACCATGGACTGGACTCTGGACTGTAATATGGACTGCATTCTCTTGCAATATGTACAGGAATTATTCATGCTAGATTGTTTTGCCATTAGGGAGCCCATATAGACAGGGTAATGTGGCTCTTAGGCACTCCGCCAGCTGCTTTGGGGATCCGACAAGTCATGATCACTGACTGGTACATTGCAGACACATTAAATTTTTGCGTTGCATCTGGTTGTTCTATTACAACATTCCTCTGAGAGCTTAAAGCAGTATTATACACTCTTTTGAACTTCGTGGCAGTTCATTCCAGAGCAGTCGTTCGTCTTGAATTTCGTATGGCTTGACCAGTTTTCTGTCTAATACATGGTTAGGGTTTTCCCCATACAGAATGCAGTCCCAAGTTGCACTAGATTATCTTGCAGGGCCAAGGTACCATGACATTATTTAATCTTGACCGTTGATCTAGATTACTGGGTACTTCTCAGCTCACTTCTCAGGTTTGCATGTGCTTTGACAATCAGCCAGGACTGCAACTGGCCTTCAGTTTCAACCATAATACCTGTTAATGTGAGAAAACTTGGCCTGAAAATCATCAAGCTGCAGTCCAGAGTGCTGCTGCCTAAGGGTACTAAGGGTAAAATGATCCAACATGAATAATTAGAGTACATATGGCGAGAGAACGCAGTCTATATTACAGTCCAAAGTCCAGTCCAGAGTCCAGTGTTAACACCAACCCTCTTTTGATAGCTAGGACATTGTGTCTGAACAAACTGAGTTATGGTCAGACATGTAGACTATTTGGACGGAAATGTCCAGTGACTGACTGTTATATTTGCCTCTGCACTGCGTGTGGTTTGTGCACACACATGCGTGTGTGTGCGATGCGTGTGCGTGCGATGCGTGTGCGTGCGATGCGTGTGCATGCGACATGCATGTGTGTAGGTTATTTAGGCGTGTGTGTGTGTCAGGCTAGCAAATTTGGCAAATCAGTGGCAATCTTCCAAGCTTTTCTTTTGCCAAATTTCAGGCTTCACTGATAACGTGGGTAAACACATCAGAACATGTGAGGTTGAAACTGTGAGCAGCAGAGTCTCAGTGAAAATAGTTGTGTCAATCTTGAAGTACAGTATTTCAATTGTACCAGTGAATCTGTGTCATTCACCACAAGTAGTGCCACATTACCTGGTGCTCAGAGTTATCATGCATGGCTCTCAAAGTAATTAAATGTTGTGTGAATTTGCCAAGTCTTCTTTTTCCAAATTTCTGATTAATATAGGTTCCCGAAGTTTTTCAACACTACTGTTCAGTATTTGTGACCCACTGAGTGAAAACCTGACTAGTTTGCATTTTTATCAAACTTCTTTTATAACATCTTTGTTATCCAGAGGTAAAAACCAATGGGCTGTCAAAGGTTTCAGCCTTATCTGGTGAATAGTTGTGGAGTTATAATGATAGACAGCAGGAAGTGCAAAACAGTCGGTTTATACGGTGACTAGACGGGAAAAAATTGCAGGCGCTTGTATAGTCAATCATAACTCACGAAGGAAACATACTACGGAGATGGGACTTGGCTCATTGTCTTCACCATGAATTGGGGCACTCAGCAAGGTATAATGTTTGCCCTACACACACCCATACATTTAGCTGTTTAAACTTAGAAATGGCAACATTTATGTAATGTTTCACCACATTGTAAACAAATGCCCATAACTCACGTTTGCGTCATGACACTGAAATGAAACAAGGATATAATTACTCACCATTAACAGGCGAATCCATTGGTCACTCAGTTTTATCAATTAGAGCCTTGTTTCACTGTTTGCTGAAGTGATTAAAATGCACGTAAAATTATTTATGTAGTCCTTTATTTACCCCATGTATTTCAATGCTGATTTTCTCAAAAACAGAATTGTGCTAACTAGTCGGGTTTTTGCTCAGCGGGTTACATTTGCTATAATTATTATTTCACATATTAAGGTGTCAATAAGTCATAGAGATTATCTTCCAGATTTTACAGATCAGGTCATACAGAATATCATCCAAACAAATTATTTGAAGTATTTAAATACAAATACATTATGTTTCAAAGGTACAAAATACAATTGCAAATAGTATTTCAATCCAAATACTTGTGTATTTGATCCCAAGACTGGTTTGTGTACGTGTGCGTGTGTCTGTGTGTAAGTGCTTGTGTCTGTGTCTCTGCATGTGTCTGTGTAGATTGCGTATGGGTGTGTAGTTTGTGTGACTGTGTGACTGTGTGTGTGTGTGGTCCCAGGTTTGATTTCCGGTTGAGCCACTTTGGTGTTGTTGTTTCCTTGAGCAAGAAACTTTACTTACATTGCTGCTGTATGGGGACCTGGTGTCAACTGGGGAACCAGCCCACCCAGCTGCATCATAAATGGGTGCCTGGTGTAAACTGGGATAGCAAATTCCCAACTTCCCTTGTCTCGCTTGGTGGTGTTGGGGTCATTGTAGAACTTTAGGTCCCGTGACCTCTCTCCATGAGACCTGTACAGTCCTTCTGCAGGTTACTAGTCCTTCTGCGGGTTACTAGCCCTGCCCCAGGAGGTTCTGCCTGCACACGGTTCAATCACCTGAGTAGTGCCAGTGCTGGTTCAGTGGGCAGCAATAACTATGTTTCGCATGGCTGCCATAGGCTTTGCTGTTTGTGTGTGTATGCAGTTTGCGCATGTGTATGTTGTTTGCACGTGGGTGTGTAGTTTGCGTATGTATGTAGTTTGCGTGTGGTAATAGGCAGGTGTGTTTGCATGCGTGTGTGTATGTAATTTGCCGTGCGTGCGGGTATGTATAATATGTACTGTAGTTTGCATACATGCTTGTAGTTTGCGCGCGTGTGTGGTTTGCGTGTGTGGGGGGGAGGTTTGCGTGTTGGTATGTGCAGTAGGGGTCATTAAAAAGTTATACTCTGTTTTGTTTTAACAATAGTTTACTCTTTGAATGGTTACAAGAAAACAATTAACTATCTTTCATAACAGAAAACGTTCGTTGTATCAACAGAACCTTCTATAGCTGATTTTAACCTCTGATTACAGTGGAACCCCTCTAAGATGGACACCATTGGGGAAATGAAATATGTTCTTTATATGGAGGTGTCCTTATTTAAGGGGTTTTCTAAACTTATCAGTTTTAATGCACAAGATTAGATCAAGTGGTGGAGCAAGATAGGTTATGGGTGGCTACCATGTGAACCAGGTGTGATCATGCATTGTTATAGCAACAGAAGTGATGTTATTGAGCATGGGTTACTTATGGTGTGTGGCCTCTACTACACTATCCAGACAATTAGGCACCACAAGAATTTTTTATGCATGCTCCCATAAAGACTATATACTCAGGATTACTCTGTATTTGATTTGTTATCAAGATGGTTGGCTATACAGATTATGTAGTTTACATCCTGTGGTGTATTTTATTTATTCTTAGACAATGGTATGCAGCATTTCGTTTGATGTGTGGAGGTCAGACAATGGTATGCAGCGTTTCGTTTGATATGTGGAGGTCTCTTATTTGCGAAGAAACCTGGTATCAGGTGTCTTACTTGTAAGACACCTGACACCTGACAGTTGTTTACAACCACAATGTGGCCTACAGTAATGCAATTAGCCTTTTGTGGACAATTAGTATTTCGCACATCAGTAAACACCAAGCGATTGCGAGCAGATTATTACAAAGAAATTACACTCAGGTATGCTGTTATTGTGGGTAGCTCAGCAGATTTATAGACCATCGTGATACAAGCCATTAATTCAGTTTGTGGCCATCACCATATTAAAGCACGCTCTGTAGACCATGCAAGACAGCCATGCTATTCCCATTTGCTGCCATTCACACGTATCTATAATGCCTCAAACATACTTTTTATCGACTTTACAAACCTTCAGTTAGCTATTCGCGTTTCATTTGCGCAACCTCACATCTTTTGCTCGATGAAATACCCTAGGTGTTTACAATAGGAACTCTCTATACTAACTCACTGCTTCTACGCTATTGTCTAAAACACTTAGACACTCACAATAGGCATCTTCGAGAATTTAAAAACCATCGGTGACGTCAATAATTACCGAGGCGCAGCCGAGGTAATTATTGACGTCACCTCAGGTTTTTAAATCCTCGAAGACACCTATTGTGAGTGTCTAACTATTACTTAGACAATGGTATGCAGTGTTTCGTTTGATGTGTGGAGGTCTCTTATTTGCGAAGAAACCTGGTATCGGGTGTCTTACTGGTAAGACACCCGACAGTTGTTTACAACCACAATGTGGCCTACAGTAATGCAATTAGCTTTTTGTGGACAATTAGTATTTCGTACATCAGTAAACACCAAGTGATTGTGAGCAGATTATTACAAAGAAATTACACTCAGGTACGCTGTTATCGTGGGTAGCTCAGTGGATTTATAGACCATCGTGGTACAAGCCATTAATTCAGTTTGTGGCCTTCGCCATATTAAAGCATGCTCTGTAGACCAAGACAGCCATGTTGGCACTGGCTATTCCCATTTGCTGCCATTCACACATATCCATAATGCCTCAAACATACTTTTTATCGACTTTACAAACCTTCAGTTAGTCGCGCTTCATGGCTTGCGCGACCTCACATCTTTTGCTCGCTGAAATACCCTAGGTGTTTACAATGGGAACTCTATACTAACTCACTGCTACTACGCCATTGTCTAAAACACTTAGACACTCACAATAGGCGTCTTCGAGGATTTAAAAACCTGAGGTGACGCCAATAATTACCTAGGCGCAACCTGAGGTCACGTCAATAATTACCGAGGCGCAGCCTAGGTAATTATTGACGTCACCTCAGGTTTTTAAATCCTCGAAGACACCTATTGCGAGTGTCTAACTATTACTTAAAGTGCACCAGCTACTATTTTCAGAAGACTCTGTTAAGAATAATAACAGCAGTGCTTGTACCTATATATGCATTTGTATGGCTTCTGATTTCAGCACTTTGTCTTGCACTTTGTAGAACAGACAATAGTTACAGAGACAATGCTTTTTGCATTAAATAATATACTTTGATTGATTGTTGTAACTGGCAATTAACCTTTGTTGCTAGCGTCTGCGATTAGCGAGGTGTTGTACTGTAGTGTTTACCATGTTTGAGATTTATGTAGTGTTCGGTTTACGTAGTAGAGGGGTGTCCGCTATTGAGGGGGCATTAATACACACAGGTATTGGAAGTTGCATTCGGGAATTTATTAATTGTCCGTGTACCCCAGGGCAGTGCTCTGGGGCTTCTCTTGCTTTGGTTTACATGAATGATCTTCCATTTCAGATCACTAATGGTTCAGTATGCAGATGATACCACTCTTATGTGTAGTGGTTTTACAGTTGATGAGGTTGCTGCCACATTAAATACTCAATTGTCTTTATATTCAAGATTAGGTTATAGCTAAACTAAATTTGAAGAAGTCTACAGTTATGTGGTTCTCTGTAAAAGCCTCTAAAAGGCGCCAATATATATCCCTCTATTGTTGTGGGAGATTCTCCTCTTTATGTTGTTGATGGATGGAAGTACTTGAGACTAATTTTTGATAAAATGGCATACTGTCACCATTAAGCATAGACATGTTATGAATTCTGCTGTTTTGAAAATGCTAATAAACTGTTTCACACCTCCTCTATGCTCTCACAGTGTGGAGACCACAGTTGAACATATAATCGCAGTCTCGTGCTCAATAGAGTAGTACGTATTACTGTTTCTCTCCATAAATATGACGTTCCAAGTTATTTTAACCATCTTGGATTGCTACTCTTACAGGAACTTATTCAGTTTTGCTGTCTATATTCTATGTTTGCTCAGTACCGTCAGCACTGACTGCTGTATCCCACCAATTGTATTTGGACTCCAACAGGTGTATACAATACTAGAAGACCTGCGAGTGTTCCACTTTGTCATCTTTCATTTACTCAATGATTTTTTTTGTTATAAATCTATTCAAATGTGGAATTCTTTGTCCTTGGAAGTAAGGGAAGCATCATATAGTGACTTTGTCTCCTACATTTTATTGCATATTTATTGTATATGTTATCGTGTATGTTGCTGTAGTTGTTATTGTAAGTATGGCTATGCATTGTGGATTGTAATGTGTGTGTGTTTATACCTCTTGCAGGGAAGAACGGCTATTGCTGACTGTCTGGAGTTTAAGTCATCAATCATTTCAGCCACTGATATCCTGACACAGTTGAGTGTTGAGCACAAGTGCTGGGCAAAGCAATTCTGAGGTAGGTGCCACACAGTGTATCATGCTAGTAATGTCACATGTTTGTGTTGCAGTCAGCTCATCGTTTATAACACTTTGTAAATTCCAAGGTTTGCTGACATACACCAACTACTGAATGTGGGCCCAAAGCAGGACTTCTTTAAGACCATCTAACGCATTCAGGTAATAAAGGGATGTCAATTTCTCTTGCTTTTAGTTATGGTGGCTTATGTATCTGCAGCATCATCATAGAACATGGGTTATCTGCCGCTTGTCAGACTCTGCTCTTCCGGGACGTTCACAGCTACCTACATCCCAAAGAGGAAAGCAAACTTGAACAAGTACGAATACTGTATAGTACCTGTATTTGTTTATATCTAATCTTAAGTACGTATGTTAAATACTTGCTTATACTTAGATACTTTTTTTTTTTGTGACTAGATTCAAGGTGCAGGATGACAGAGAGTCAGTTTTGGAAACATCTGTAACGTTTGCTAAATTCCCAAAGGTAATAATGTGGTCTGTTTACTAAGCTCATATTTACTTTCACCAGACAACTCTCTGCAAAAGGGGAACATACTTGTTGTATGACTCATAGCAGGCGTCTATACAGTCTGGACGTTGTGATGTGAAAAAACTACAAATGAATAATTGATGTTATATCTCTGTATGTTTAGTGCTGTACAGCTTTTTTTACTTGCATGAAGCCATGGATTATTTTTGATGTACGACTTGAAGCTATATGGTATGTACTTGTGCATGCATTAGATAATCAAGTGTTGACACAAATGCATGCACTTAAAAGAATGAATCTCACCATACGCTTATAGAGAACATTCTTTACCACCTATGTGGAAAGTGTGGTCTGATGGTCACTATGGTAACCTTTTGCTTTCCTTTCCACTTCTGTTTGAAGTGAACTGTATCACTGAAAACAATTGGCAATTGTAAAGCTGACATATGCACTATACTTGACAAGTTTCTGAGCCATGCATACTTAACCAAAGTCAAGAAATTCGTCCTCAGCAGTTAAGGAATAGTGGCAGGGTATCAAAATTACAGTGAATACACAATTGCAAGCTTGCAAGAAAACCAACATTATTTATATTGTGTTCATAGACTATTAATTGCCATCATTGGCCACTCATCAAATTTTGAGGTTAATGATGTCCATGAAACTACTGTGTTCTCTGCTAGATCTGATTATCTCAAGTCATGCGAGCAACGCCATGTTGCAAGTGTCCTTCAACAATTTAATTCTTTTCATCAACGATCTATTCAACATGCTCATGATAACGCTATGTTAGTTTGGCTTTCTGTTGTACCTGTTGAGCAGAATCATTTTGGCTTAACTGCTCAAGAATTTTGTGATGCCTTAGCAGTGAGATACCGAAAACCTCTGTTGGGCCTTCCCTCCAGTTATGATGGTTGTGGCTCTCCTTCAACTTAGGACCACCTCCTTTCTTGTAAAAAGGGCGGCTTAATTGATAAGTACCACGATGAGGTTCATGACTGTATTGGAGATTTATCTTCAGAGGTTATTAAGGAACATATTGTAAAGGAATTTTAGGAATCTACAAGTGATGAAAGTCAGAGTGCCCTTGTTGCTGATCTTGGTGTATGTGGCAAAGTCAGCCCGAGTCATTGTTTGACATATTATTATGTGTTATTGACACTGACGCCCGTTCTTATTTGTCTCATTCCCCGCAATCCATACTGGTGTCTGCAGAAAATAGGAAGTATTCTTTGGCTTGTGGTGATCATAGGGTAAGCTTTACTCCACTTTGTTTTTCTGGGATGGTGTCTGTGGCCCAGAGACAAGAAGTCATCTGAAACACCTGGCTTATTGCCTTTCTTTAAAGTGGGAGCAATCTTCAGCACTAGTTATGGGGTGGATCTGGCTTTTGCCATCTTACATGCCAGTGGAATGTGCATCCATGGATCTTGTACCAAGTGGAGGTCCATTGGACTATAGATGGTGTTGCCATCACTTTGAATTAATTAATAGATGTGTTTGTATTTTAGTATTAATTACCTAATTTGCAATCCTAATTCTGGTCAGTTTCCATTCTATGACAACTGCATTGTCTTCTTATCACAAACATGGTTAGCTACTGTAAGTATACATGTACATCGTGTCCTCTTAAATAATGGATTATTTGTGGATGCATGATGATAATGCATCTTACATACAGGTTTGCTTGTAATATGGTTAACGACCCTACCCTCTTCCCTATAGCTACTTGAGTAGTGGAAAGCCAATGACTTTGTAGCATTAGCTATAAAGTCAAAAGGAAAGGAAAGGTTAGTGGAAAGCTTATGTGGAGAACCAATGACTTTTTAGCATTAGCTATAAGACAGTGAATTGTGTACTGCTGTGTTGTCAGAAATTGAAATGTGCCTCACTGTACACACTAATTATATAAACCACAATATTGTAGCCTTTCTTGGGAGAACACAATTCCACTGTAGATCTAAATCTCCTAATGTTGAAGATGGCCATGGTGCCCAGCTTTAGAGAGCTTTGGGGGTCAAGATAAGATTGATCTAAAACTGGTTGAATTAATAAGCCTTTGGTCACTCCTTATACCTCCTCAAGTTGGTTCGGTTGCAATTGGACACCTCAAATTGGGTAGGTCACATGAGTAAGTGCCTAACAAAACTGTAGGGGAGGGGGTGTGCTACTCCACTTCATGAACAATCACATGACATCTTGCATCATGATCGTGAACGTCCTAATTATGCACTACCGACTCAGAGGTGTTAATCCTGTGGATCTCATATACGCACAAGAACCAATGTTTATGTCCTGACTTCTGGAGGAAAAGTATTCGTTAAAATAAATTATCGTGATATCATGCATGAGCTGGTCCTCTTTCAGGTATACAGTAGCTAGTAGCTATAGACTCCTGCTCTAGATCAAGTGGCTACATGGCCATTATACTCACTCCCATCATATCTCTGCATGAATAGGCACCAGCCTATTATGCTTTTAATTTCACCTATTATGCTATGCTGCAGTGCTCAAAAATGTAACCCATTATGCTCAAAATTATGTGCTTCAACCTCCATGTTTAACTATTAATTTTATGCTTTTATGCAGTATATGGATGACCTGAAAGCAATTGTTTAAAATTAACCATAATTTATTTGGCAGATAAATGGCTCTAAGTCAAATGTTTATGTACCTGACTACTTTGCTAGAATTGCTCATTAGGCTACATCCATAATATACTCACCTTTTTAGTATGTAGGAAAGTAGTGGTATGGCTACACAAGAGTTTACAGATAGAATAGTTATGTTGATCTATTCCATGATGTGAATTTTTGGTTCATTTTTCACTGGTAACAGTTTACTGTATGGCAAAATCTACCCATTATGCTAGCATTATGCTTGATGCTTCAAAGCACCTATTATGCTAAAAATTATGCTAGCATAATAGGCCGGTGCCTATGAAGCAGTGTATCTACTCTCAACAGGTGTCATGCTGTTTGTGTCATGATGGGTAGGACTGCGACTACCCCAGCCTCAGCTAAACTAGTATGTACGCATTGGATGCAATTGTATGATCTTGAAATTTGGCTCATTTGTAGTAGCTACTGCTTGACCTGCTAAAAATATTTCAAAATCTTTTCGTTCAAATGTCTGTTTACGACCAATCAAAATTTTCACCATACATGTCCTATGTGGAGACCATAAAAGTCTGGTATTCATTACAGTCCTTTCCCTAACTTATATAATATATACTAGTTGAGCTATATGTATGTTCAGTGTTGGGAAAGTTACTTTGTAAAAGTAACTCTTTACATAATACTTGCAACTGAACTATTTAGTTACAATTACATATTACCCATAAAATAAAGCAACTATAATAATACTGCATATTATATTACTGTGTGTCCACAGCCTTAAGCTGTCGCGTGTGAAACTACCACCTTATCACGTGACATGATTGCGTTGTTGGACAATGTGCAAATCTTGGTTATAAGTAAGAAGCTGGTGAGTAAGCTTCATTCAGTAGGCCTCGTTACTTTGTTGTGCTAGACGTTACTCAGAGGATAACTAACAAAATTCGTAAGCTCGTTACGAGCGTATTTCGTTATATTACTTTGTTACTTATATCAGTTACGTAACGCGTTACATTACGTAACGCGTTACCGGCTCCCAACACTGTGTATGTTGATTTTTCTAGCTTTGCTGTTATATACCACCAATCGACTAAATGAAATGTTAAGAAAAAATCCACTTTTAGTTTGGAGCTGTTTTTCAGGATTCAGCTCAACTTGTCGTGCTTTAGCTAACAAGCGCTTTATCTAAAACTGACTCAGTCCTCCCAGTTCAGCAGATTTACGGGCTCCCATTCATTGAGTTCTCAGCTGAATGTTACTGGCTTGATTCTTGATCAGCTAGCTTACTGTATGCAATATGTACCATAGAAATAAGTGCTTACGATGTGAGTTCCTTGTGATGCAAAGGTTAGTTGTTGTGTTTATCGTGCGGGGATCGGGTAAAGGCGCGAGTTCGATTCCCGGCTGAGACCCGATTTTTTTTTTCACCCTGCTTTTACCAACATTAGGGTTTAAATAGCTCTTAAATTTGCTTGGTTTCTGAGCGTGTAACTAGTGTCAAGTGTCGAGGTAAGCTGGCTGTGAAAGCAGTCAGTGTGGTGCTGGCAAGGGTTCAAACCCAGGGCTAGGAACGGCCAGTCCCCTCCCTTAACTCCTCAAAAAGTACACAAGACAATGAACTAGTGAAGTTTCGTTATAATTCCTCTCATTATTGAAGGTCTTTGAAGCAGCTATGGAGTGTGACTCCTGCACGCTCTTTTTAGCTTTTTCACACTGGTGAGTATGAGTTTTTAGAACCAACAGAACGGATGAGCTGGTCTTGTTCTTGCTAAGCTTTTCTTGCTAAGCTGTTCTTGCTAAGCTACCACAATTTAAACTATTGTTTATTTTAGACTGTGACTAAACTGATTGCCCAGTGAAGCTGCAGAAGCTATTTTATTATTTATGTGATTATTATGATAGGCCATTTATCGTATACATAACTGTTTAATTTATCATGCATGCAATGGCAATAAAATCTTTAGCCATTTTTAATCATCTAACCTGCAGCATGCAGGATGGTTTGTTCTGTTTTCACAAGCACAGACAAAGTTCCACAGTTTGAACATGGTAGAATAAAATTCAGGCCGTTCATGTGTCAACTACACTGTAGCCTGGTGCTGAAAGGAATTAAGTTATGCATCAAAAATAATGTTGTCTCAAAAATTATGTCTAGCTACCATTGTTTCCGTTTGTGGCTGAAGCAAAGAATTAACCACTATATTGTTGACCCATGGCCAAACATGATGTAAACTATAGTGCTTGTAAGCATTCCGCAAAGTGCACTCAGGTTTTTTGCTGATTGACAGTGCAGCAATCATTATAATTATGCACATATGGTGTATCTATAGCTGCACAAAAATGTCACAATGGTTTCTGGTATATCTAGTACCTCCTCGAGGAGTGCACATGAGAATTACAGTGTCCAGTTGCAGGCTTCCATGGCCACCTACTGTTTTGTGGTGACTTATTTGTACAGTGTTAGACCTTCTACCTCTTAATATGCTCTCTCCAACCCTTGATGAACCATAAGGCAACATGCATATGCAGTCTTGCAGGTTTTAGTTCATGAACGTACAACTCCAACAGCAATGTTTTATAATACTGACTTTATGCTGACCTTTCTGGTTTTTCCCGTTCCTCTTCTGTAATTAGTTAATCTACTAACAGTAATGAATCTTTGGTTGTAAGAGCTTTCATAAAATTAAACTGGCATGAGCTTCCAAAAATGTGACCGGGCCTGCGAAAACAGGGCATGTGGGCACAAACTACACCCCATTACTCTATAAGTCATATCTCCATACTGGAAAGGTATATTTCCATTCTGTAACTTGCATCATGATACCAATTAAATGCTAACTAAGATCTGAAAAGTGCAATGCCATAGCATAATAGTACAAAAAGTTATGAGTGATGAAAGTGTGAAAAAGTAGGCAAAAATCATGTGCCCACATGCCCTATTATCGCAGGCCCGGTCACAAATGTAAATCAGGTTTTTTTGATTATAACTTCATGATCAGATGTACAGCACATCATTATTATGCTAATTCTGTTTTTTGTACATGATTACTCTCATGTCTTCATATATATGCACAGGTTACCACGGCAACAATCACAGTTATGTTGCCATTTGTATATTAATTTTATGGTTTAGCTTGTCAATGTGAAATTCAAGGTTGGTGGGCGGTCTCCTGCCGAGATCAATTCATGACCACGACTTTTAATACACACTAACTGAAGTGTATTTGTGATGTTAATAGTGGTAAATGACATAATTAGATCACCAAGAAGCTTTACGGAATGCAAAATTAAGAGTGTGGGCATGTCTTGTGGTCAAACTGCAACCCTTGATTTTCAAAAACTCCACTTCATAATCGTATACTTGTTGGCTGTCTCAAAACATGTAACTGAAATAATATTATTACTTGTGCATTTGAAAGATAAAAAGTTGAGAATCATTTTGTAAATTTAAATTACTGAATTTCATTTTTAATTTGGAATTACTGAGAAAATTGATATAAATTTTGTTTTGACATATGAAACTTACATGGGTACCTTATTTCAAAATTTGAAGTGTCATAAAGAAAAATCTTTAAACTAGCTATAGCTAGCTATAGATTGTCATGAGAAAACACTATCAGTGATGCTGGTCAAAAAACCAATGTCCCTAGCAATCATTCATATTATAATAATAAGTACTGAAGGTTATGTCAACCCATCAATGAGGTTTCGATAGTCACGAAATGATAGTCAGTAGGTCAAGTCAACGGCTCAATAGTCTCATGATGATAGTCAGTAGGTAAAGTCAACCAGTCAGTGAGGGCTCGATAGTCACAGGATGATAGTCACTAGATTAGGTCAACTAGTCATTGAAGGTTAAATAGTCATGTGATGATAGTCAGTAGGCCACGTCTACCAGTCAATGAGGGTGCAATGGCCATATGATCATATAGTTAGTAGGTCAAGTCATACTGTCAATGAGGGTTTAATAGTCATGTCATAATAGTCACTAGGTGATGTCAACCAGTCAATTATGGGTTCAATTATAGAGTAAGTCTAGTCAACCAATCAATGAGGGCTCAATAGCCATGTGATGATAGTCAGTAGGTCAAGTCATATTGTCAATGAGGGTTCAATAGTCATGCCATGCATAGTCAGTAGGTCAAGTCATAGTCAATGAGGGTTCAATAGTCATGTCATGCATAGTCAGTAGGTCAAGCCACAGTCAATGAGGGTGTTTGTGAAAAATGGCTTGTCCTGTGCTGTGTGTCGAAGAAAACACTGCTTGAACTGCAGGCCATTCATATTGCCATCTCCTGCTAATATAAAAGTTTTATAATTCTAGCGCTTCCCCCTCCAATTAAATTGATCATGTCAAGAGTACATTTTTTTGCATTATGAACTCTTGATCACGTGCACTGTTATCAGAACTGTCACAGTTAATATCTAATTAGTAACCACATCAAACAGGCCAGACAATATGCAGATCATGACCTCATTATGGCATCTATGTCAAGTAGGCCCCTAACATATGTATGTACAGTACTACTAGGGGTGGGCATATTTTAAAAAAACTGTATCACTAAAGTAATGTACCACGTACTGTATGGTTTTCAAAAAGTATTATAGCACAACTTCTTAGCAACACTGGAGCAAAGAGCCTACCATGGGAGGTACCTCTTTCTAAATTGAAGGGCCAGACACCACCTGAGAATCGTGTTCAAGATTCTGAATCTTACTTAAGCACTGAGCTGGCTTCCAAGCTAATTGGAATACTGGCAAGGCTTGCGTAAACATTCACACAGCGCACAAGTAACTAAATTTATTACAGCACAGCACATGAGATAATATACAGCATAATTTACAAGAAATAATATGGACTTGTAGAACATCTGTTGAGATCCCAGATTCCGTTATTGCCCAAAGTCCAGATACCATTGTGGGATTCAAAGTGACTTGTGTTGTATCTCAGTCCCTGGTATTAGGTGAAGGTCCAGGTGCCTACACCTCCACCCGTGGAACACGGTACATCCTCATATGGGTTACTATAGTCCTGCCCCAGGAGGGTTTGTCTGCACTGACTCACATAGCACCTCAATAGTGTACAGCTTATGTCTCAGTGTTGGTTCACTGGGTAGGTGTGATCATGCTAATACAGTAGCCAACGAGTTTGCTCTGTCTTGTGCACATATTTTAGTCAAATATTTGTTTGTATGTTATTTTGATACTTCTTTTTATCAGTGCTATTGACTCTGTGCATGTGCTATATGCATGATGTCTGTATATGGTGATCATTTTTTATGTTTAATTTTCATAGCAACCCCTGAAGTATTTATTGTCTACTGTAAAGAAGATGGTGATAATGTATTGGTTTTGTCAGATTTTTTCCGTAGAAATGGCTAACACCTCCAATTTGTTTTTCCTACTTGAAGTGAAAGCACTGTATGGTCTACAATGAGGCTGTTTAGTACAGAATTAACACAATATTTATAATAATATTCTGTGGTATGACATTGATCAATACCGCCCACCCCTACATACTATTTATTAGACAACAAGCTAAGCTTCACTGAATGAATAATTATTGTGAAGATGTGGTCAGAAATACAAATGAAATGTAAAATTAACTTTAAACGTAAACCTATATATAAAAGTTATTCTCCTGTAATTCTTGCTGGTTGCAGCAATGTAGAATCCAGGAAGACAGCCTTTCCCACTAAAAACATCACATGTATTATTCTGGATGCAGGGGAAGTATATGTACTTACATTAGTAATCAAGAGTAAGAGGCACGTGTAGTGTCATCCCATCCAACACCTTACGATAATTCCATCCTGAGGGATCACATAAACAATGAAAATATCTACCGTAGGAGCTATGTAATACTGCTGCACGTACCTTCAGATTTCAGGTGCCCTAACAGACTCCTGCAGTGGCTGGACAAGTTCATGTTGTGCTGGTTCTAAAAAAATAAAATATCATAAAACATCTTTGGAAGGGTTTGGGTAGCCATGCAGCAGTGTTAGGAGTACCGCTTTACATAAGTGACGTGTTACGTAATGATATAAGCAAGTACACGAAAAATGAGGAGTTTTCAAGAAGAGTAGGGACCATAACTCATCAATAAAAAAAGTACTGAAACAAGTTTGAGTAGTCTATGCTATTAGATCACAGTAAAACAATAAGAAGTGTTATATCCCTACTGTGCTCGATACCATTATGGAAATGCACAGTAGGGGTATAACACTTCCTATTCCTTTACTGTGATTTAATATCATGGACTACTCCAACTTGTTTCTGTGCTTTTTAACCAGGCGTGTGCCCACTTTGGCCGGCTGTGGGCATGCGCCTGGTTACTGAAATTGTTTTCCAAAAAGTGTGTATGTACGTATGTATGTTTGTATAATTTGTTTGTCTTTCCGCACCCACATGAGCAAAACTTTGTTGGTTAAAAACAGCTTTTATGTTATAAATAAAGGTTATTATAGAGCCTCTATTAAACTTCTGGGCAGGTAAGCTTTGGTTAATACTGCTGAAATACGAGTGACACAAGTTTATAAGGACGAGGTGAAGACCTGTCCCAATGGACTCTATGGACATCAAACAGCCAAAAAACATCACAGATGACCACCTAGGATATTGGATAAAATGAATTCCTTTGAGTTGATAAGGGGGCGTGCCAGTACATATCTGAACAAAAATGAAGAGCCTTGAGGCTTTGCCTGGAGAATTTGCGCAAGAAAATTTTATAGACGAACTATAAAACAGTTAAGAAGATACTCCTGTACATTATTAGTGGGTTAAAGTGTTTCGTTTCAGGTACACCTCCTTAGCAATGTAATTACAGAATTACAAAATATTTAATCTATTACAAAAAATACAAATTCTACAATTCAGTTATGCACACTGAAAGACCCATTAGTATACTGCTAATTAATTCCAGTTAGGTTTGTTTGCTGCACGGCAACTGGTTTTTAGAAGTATCAACTTGTTTTAAATGATGTGCTATGGTCCCTACTCTAGTTGAAAAATTCCTTTTTTTCGTGTACTTGTTTGTTAACTTTTTTTGGTAAATAATTTTATTATAATTGGTGAACATAGAGAAAATCTAGTAATATAACTTGAGTTACTTTGCTTAAAAAGACATGTTACATAAGTAATGAAGTTACAATAACGAGTCTAATATATTACATAATACAAGTAACAAAGTTGCTAATCTTGTTGCTAACCGCTGAGTAACGCCTAGCCATAACGAAGTAATGAAGCCTACTAAATGAAGCTTATTCACCAGCTTCTTACTTATAACCAACATTACATAACACTACCATGTCACATGATAAGGTGGTAGCTGTACACACGACAGCTTAAGGCTGTGGATGCAAAATAATGTTATATGTAATAATAGACTATGGTATGCATAGTATGCTTTGATGTTTGGTCACTAATGAGGTATTTAAACTGCAATAGATACTTGGGGTAGGCATCTAAACTTTGATACCTGTGACAAAAAAATTCGTCATGTGTGTCATGTGTTTTGCTGGATTTTAGTCTCAGAAATCATCATTATACTATCAAGAAAGCATTGTTGGATAATACAGATGATGGTATACGTCTAGGAAGCTTACCAGTGAGATATTTTAACACTAATTTGATACCAATGTTGGTAGTGACCGGAGCCACACGAACTATGGGTCTAATTCGGTTATTGCCAAACTCCACAGTATCTTTGCTATTATTAGAGACCTTCAGAATGGCACATAATCACCCTCAGGTGTCTGAAATAGTAAAGGTACTTTGGTTTGTGCAATAATCTACACAGATCACAGTTACTTTATTTTACGAGTAATATGTAACTGTAACTAGTTACTTTTACTAAGTAACTTGCTCAACACTGTCTGCAGACATTTTTGTGCTTGAAAGCTCAACAGGGGAGGGGGGGTGGAGAGGAGACCATGATGTCACAACGTGTAAAGTTTTGTGTAATTTAGTTGAATTCCAAATTTACAGTAATTGAATTACAATGATTTTTGCATGATGAAAAACTTTATCATTGTAGACGCCAAACTTGATTGCATTTTCTACTGGTGATTAAGAATAGCGAAATAACACAGGTGTCTGAAATTACTATCAGAATTTATTGTAAATAAAGCACTATTGCAAAATCCACTGCAGTATCACTGGGGCTCAACAATTTCTACACCAGTGCAGAGCCAAATATAACAATCGGGCACTGAACATTTATGGCCCAAATAGTCTGCATGTCTGACCATAACACAGTTTGTTCAGACATAATGTCCTAGCTATCAAAAGAAAAGGATGGAGCCTAAGGAATACAGTTTATTTGTTTGGTTTATGGCTTGTACTGCTAATCATAACTACCACTTGGTTGCTAGGATACACTACATTCTAACAGTGCGTTTACAATTGTCTCATGCCGCGCACTGGCTCGGTTTGGCATGACTCGTCTCGGTTTTCACTACAGTATAAACGCCCATCGAACTGAGCCAAGCCAAACCAGCCCGCATAAAACTGGTGTGCCAGCACGACTTGGTTTGGTTCGGTTTTCTATATTCAATGTGTCCACTAGATATTATATCAAAATAAAGCTTAAATAGATAAAAGAAACACTATATCAAACGGAACAATTCAACACTTCATAGCAGGAAGAGCACATGATTACGGCAAGAGTTCATAATATATATTATATATATATATATATATATATATATATATATATATTTAGGAAAGTATCCAATGCCTATATTACCCCTTCAAAACACACTGCATAATAATTGTGCAACATTGTGTAACATATCTGGAATATTTTAGTACAATTTCAGTAAACTCCAACACATGGCTTCAACATGAAAGACTTGTTGATAGGCATTGATATACCAAAGCAAAGACCTGCAAGCACTTCAAGGCCCTTATAGCTCTTGAAGCAAGTTAACACCTTTGGTGATGATGACTATTGCTTAACATTATTATGCAGTGCGTTTTGAAGGGGCAATACAGCGTTGGATACTCTATATATAATATCAAGAGTTAATAATAGTAGGGAGAGTGTCTAACGCTCAATAGGCCTGTATAAAATGAGCGCGTGGATCATCCCGGATATTATTGTATTCTTTTGTAGTTTCAAATAGTGTTAATGATCATATTATTCACGTTTTGTATGGCCTTACAAATCGATATCGGATCACTACGATGGCAAATCCAGCTACTCCGGTACGCAATGAAAGAGACAGACAGAAATCGTCTTCGCTACGGCTCTTGCAAGAAAATATCCGCCCAAGAATCTCTAGTGGAAATTCCAGTGGAACACGGAATGACGAAGAGCCACCATCAGAATCGTCATCAGTAAGCGTTCCGTTAGAATTGGCACGCCCTACTGTCAGAGAGGACACGTCGAGCAGTACGACATCGCTCGAAGCAGAAGTTGATCCTAGTGTGCTTCAATTAGAGCACGTACTGTCTATTGACGAGAGTAAGTTTCCAGATCTAGTCTTTGCTCTTGGGCACACCAGCGATACTAAAAAGCCGATTCTTGTTGTTACTCAACGTAGGCCATCCTACCACCCGCCTTTTGGCTACACTTCACGAGTACACATTGCTATCCAGCAAGATTGTACGTACCAGGTGCATATTCTGATGAGAAAGTTGGAAGGTGGCACTGTCAAGAATGAAGGAGATGTACACCGGTTGCTGGAGCGATTTTCAAGTGCATCCTTATACAAGTTCTGCCCTGGAATAGACTGGACACATTATCAAGAGCACTACTTAAAAGTGATTAGGTTTCACCTTAAAAGTGCCCGATGTACAGAGGCCCCATTTTACCGAGTGGACTCGGTAAATTGCCAACTGTGGTTTGAATTGCCATCTAATGCCAGACTAGCAGACAAAGCTCTTGCTGAAGTACTGTGCTCAGCTTGCAAGCGTTTAGTATCTAATTTAAATTGGCAGCTGCATCGCACCAAGAAGGAGAGTCCTGCAAGAAAGATCAAGCGACAAGCTGTTTCCTCAAGAGCCAGGCTAACCTACATGTCTCCATGTAGTCAATTGAAAAGAAAGCAACATGCTTCAATGGAAAGGGGTATGAATAAATGTAAGCTGGCTAGATATGAAGCTACTGAAGTTACACTAGCAGAGGAGCAGCACACACAGATGAGCAGTGTGATGGATGCCATTGATCAAGTGGCTACAGATGAGCTCCAATGCATATTTGAAGAAGGAGAAGCCCATGGTGTTGGAGGAAAGCTCAGAGAGATTTGGACCACAGATAAGAGAGAACAAAAGGAGCAGTTTCAAAAAGATCAAGAGAAAAATGGTAAGTATTTTGGACTTAGCTAGTGTGCTTACTTGATTTACTTGCTTAGTGACTGGCAAGCGTAGTAACCAGTGGAGTATGGTAACTATCAGGATGGGTAAGACATACTTGGCATGTCATAAATGATTGAAATTATGACATTCTTTTAATATAGCTTTGGCAATTTATACTCGCAGTGCAGCAGCATATGAAGCTTTAAAAAGTTTCAATATACTCCAGCTACCTTCTAGATCATTGCTGCAGTCATACACTGGTACATTTCTACATGAACCAGGAGCCAGCAAGAAGTGCATCGCAGATCAGGTTGCCCAGTATGTGTTGTTCAAGGCGGAGTGTGAAAAACAGGGCAAGCATCCTCCTCAATCAGATGGGGTCTTAGTGTTTGATGAAGTTAAAGTAGCGTGCCAGTTAATGTGGAACTCAAGAAGTCAAACACTAACTGGGCTGGCAATGACCAATCAAGACATGTCTTCTTTAACGGATGTGTACCAGCTTCTCCAGACCCCTAAGACTGCTGCACAAACATCATACATCCTTCAGTTCCTGTGGCGTGACCTGACCAGCAGTTATGACATCATTGGACCATACTTCACCTGTGCTGGTTCGGTAGACTCAAAGTTTATTCTAACATGTGTGTTAGAAACAATTAAACTGTTTCAACATCATGGCCTGAAGACCAGTTTGCTGGTTTGCGATGGCTGTGCAGCCAATCTTGCCACTATCAAGGCAACACGTCAGCACTGTGGTGCATACTCAATTTTAGATGACGAGTCCACAGACCGATTTGAAGTCCAGCCGTGGTTCATCAATCCCTTTGCACCACCTGACCTTGTATTTTGGATGATATGTCCCACACACCAGGTGCCGTATATATTTGCTCGATGTGCATCTTAAATTTTCCTTTTTATAGCTTAAGAACATGATCAATGCTCTTTTTTCATCAAAGAGTGGTGGCACTAAACATTTTCAGCGTGGGAAAGATAAGAGCTCTTTTGGGTGGGCCACCATTGTTGATATGTATGCGAGAGAGACAGAAAGAGCCAGGCAACAACAGACACGTATGGTTCCTCGGCTGAAAGAAGTACATGTTCTCAGGGATGCCTGGACTAAATTAAATGTTTCTCCAGCTAAGATCATGCAGGTAATTTCATTTCTCTAGTGTGTGGGTTGTATTTTAATTCACTACAGCAAGAACACGTTTTAATGGAGCTGTACGCCTATACACACCAAAGTCCCCTGCCTACTGATGCAGCAGCAACTATTGAAACTCATCAGTATTTGGAGGCATGCAATCAGATGTTTGAAAAGGGCTTTTTGTGTCACCACAAGATTTGTAGCCTGGACTCTACAGTACTACAAAACATCTCAGATGGTTTCAACTATTTCTCGGCATGGTTGTCAACTCTTCTTTCTGAAGGTATTTTAAAGGATTACTAAATTACTGCGTGTTCATAAGGTATGTTTTAGATAAGGATTTTCCACACACATCGAGTACCCAGAAGGTGTTTCTTTCTTGGCAAAGTAAGTGGTCAGCTGTGAATATTCTTTTCATTTATTTCTTAATGTATACAGCATGGGATCTTCTCCGTATTGATATTTATGGGTTCTGAGCCTTCTGCAAGTACTTCTTTGATCGCCACCCAGGATATTTTGTCTCCCCACTAAGAATAACTGGTTCTGCTGTGGAGAGTCTATTCAGCCAGTTCAAACATAATTCTGGTGGGAAGTTGGATGCTTGCAACTATGCTACTGCTAGGTGTGCACACTTGGTGAAGCAGTGTGCTTCTACACACCACAGCGGAGCTGGATATCGTGACCAGACCCTCACCTACATGGAAGTACCATTAAGGAAGAAGAAATATGGCACTGCGGATAAGTGACACTACAATTTCACATGTTATGTACATATTTGCGATGTTCTTATTTACACTGTGGTTTATTGTTTACTTTTCACTTTACTTGAAAGTTTTGTGTGTGTACTTAACAAAGTAGTGCGTAAGTTAACATCTGTGGTTGATGCCAGTCCTTTTTTGATGCAAATTCTTGTTTAGTAGCCAGTACAAATTCCTGTATTCTGGCGTTACACAGTTTCCTTGTCCACTCTTCATAGATGTTTTCTATGGCTATTTCAGTATCAACATCAACAGATGTTACAGGGAGCCGTTGTTTTAATGCATCAAAAAAGTCCTCTTTGCATGGATTCTGTTTTAACTCCTCATGAGCAATCTAGAACAGAAAACATACATTACAGTAAATAGCAACTATAGTCATTAACTACCTTCACTAAATTATCTCCATGTTCATTCAAACTCGACACATTTGTAACTTTCTTCACATGCTGATCAACTTTCTGTAGGAATGGAATGAAAACTTTATGTGGAATATACATAAAGCCACGATCTCGATATTGTAGATAGTTGGGTATGTCTGACTTGTCCTTTGTATTGATGGCTTGCAACAGAGTTATTTCAATTGACATCAAATTCTTGTTGGATGCACTACCTATCTGTTTATATCGTCGGTGGAGCATTTCACATAGGGTTCCTCCACCAAAGCGATAATAAACACCATCCTCTTCTACAGGTACATTACATGAAATATTTGCAGTGCCACTCTGAGATTCTTGAAACGATGCAACATGTTCCAAAAGAGAATTGTAGACAGCAGATGACAATGTGGTCATTACTGAATTCCGTTCACAAACAGATATCGCCTGTTCTCTACAAAATTCCAGCCACTCTTGTCTGAGGCTAGACAATACTGGATGTTTAGCTTCTTCCAGATTAATAGCACTTAATGTATGCTTTTCCTCAAGTAGAAGTGCACTGCAGTACGAATACCACTTCAGCTGGAACTGCATTTGTGAATTTTTCTCCTGTTTACATTCAAAGTGGAGTGTAGCAAATGTATTGCATAGATATTCCACTATCTCAGTCAAAAACTGTTTTGATTCACAAACACTGTCCGCAAAAGCCGCCAAATGGCTCTCAGAATATTCCTCTGTCAATGCAGTAGTGCCTTCTGTAATAAGGGTGCTAACATTAATAGATTTTATAGAATCTTGCAGACTTTTCCTCGTCTTCTTATTCATAACTTTCACCTGGCGCTTCTTCTTAGGCTGGGTGGATTCCTTAGGAATCTGTTTCCCCCTGGAAAATCCTTTCCTGGTTGTCTTACGCTTCCTCGGCTCAGCCTCAGTCAGCTGTACTTCTGGCTGTGCTACATCGGATTCGCTATTTCTCGTCTGACGCTTTTCCTTCTTCTTAGGCTGAGTTTCGGGCACTACTGTAGGCTGTACAGGCTCGTCACGGTTTCTTTTGCTGGACATCGTCCACGAGGCTCGATTGGACACGTTGCGCGACGTGAGCATGCACTGATCACGAGATCTGTGCTGGCATACATTGCATATCGATATCTTCTTTCATTTCAGCGGCGTGCCTTATTTGACGTCTCCTTTTATGTAATTAACATGTCTGGCCAGGAAGCCAAATTGTCTTGCGCGCACATTTTATACAGGCCTATTGAGTGTTAGACACTCTCCCTCCCTACTATTATTAACTCTTGATAATATATTATGTACTCCTGCTTACCGGTATCGACCACATTGTTATAAGGATATTAATGGCTTGTATAAGCCAACAACCATCCCTAGAGCACAATCGTGCAATTCACCACTGCCTTTCTTCTCAACCACCCAATAAAAGAGCCCTACTTTACACATCTTCCAGGCCAGCACACTTTATTATTGTGTGTCTAAACATGTGCCAATAAACGGGATGTTGCAGTTTCATAAACCAGGTTCCAAAACTGCGCGAAGTGTAAACGCAGTATTACAACCCAATGGGAGTGGCCATGAACGCACTAGGCCTCCTCCCATTCAATTAGCAACAGTAGTTAGCTCACAACAATAACAACCACCAAAGCTGTGTACAGTTGTTAATAGCATTGATTCAACTAAAGTGGAAACTGTTAATCAGGAGACTTGCATAATCAGGACACTTGGCAATGGTCCTTTAGCACGTAAACTGACCTGGAAAATCAGGACACCTTGACAGTCAGGACACTTTGGCTGGTCCCAAGGTGTCCTTAATACACAAGTTTCACTGTAGTACATTTTGACTCTTGATTGAAATGTCCTACCACGACCAACCAAGTTTGCACATGATAGGACATTATGGTGGGTCTAATGCTGAATGTTATATTTGCTTCTGCAGTGAAGTACAATTTCTGAAAATAAACATAGTGCTGAACTTCATCGTTAAGACACCTCACACACACATTACACGTGAGACACATGCATTGGATTGTTGTCTCATGCATGGTTTCCCATCTCACGCCTTGCAACTCCTGGAAAATTAAGCTCTAACATGATTAATTTCACTCCAGAATTCTTGGTAAAGTACTTTACAGTGCTTTAAAGGCTAAAAATGGACAGGTAAAAAATAGCTGGGAAAATAGCAAAAACGTGGCAAATTTTGCAAGTTTTAAAGGAATTTTTCTACTAAGAGAGAGAAAACGAGGGGATCCCATGCATAAGTAAGCAAATATCCCTCATTTTATCCTCAGGTCTCACTCCAAATGTACTTTACAGGTTGAGGTCTCTGATCGTTTACTAAAACTAAACCCTATTGGCAAAATGTACAGTACGGATACATGTATCCTGACATCATGTTCTACCTCCTCTGATTAAGCTAGGGGAGGGCAAAGTAAGCCACATAGGATTCTACTGTCATTCTAGGAGTCTGTGGGCATGTTCCCCCAAGAAATCTTTGAAAATGTAAGTGTATAAATATATTCAATTTTGGTAAAGTTTTAGTGTGATGCGGTTAAATATTTAGTTATTTACCATTAAATGGGATCAGTTGAACTCTTAAGGCTTTTATCCAAAAATGAGATTGGGAGCACTGTTTATGTACCAAGTTTGAAACTTTCTTCCTTTACAAACTACACAAAATCAATATATTCAAGCACTACTGTATGCTGCTCTACTAAATTGAATGTGTCACAAAAGTTTCTTCACGACACAGGAGAAGCAACTTTCTAAAGATATAATAGATGCCCTCCAATAGGTTCTACAGTGGAACCTGTCTAACTTTTCACTAGAATCTCTACATGGCAGGTGGTTTACCAGTGTATAAACTTCTCAATTATAGAGTTTAAGCTTATATAGCCTATATGGAAAGGTGGAAATATATTATACAGGTGGCTTCTACACAAAACATGGTTTCACTTTACTGTCACTTACTGTAATTAACAGAAAATGGCTAGTCATGTACACTATAAGTAGGCAGCAGTGTAAGTTATACTGGGGACAGTCCGTTAGTACAGATTATACTGGGGACAGTTAGCCCAATACAAATGTAATGGTGCAAACTCATATGGAGGCGGTTGTATTGATGATTCTCTGCTGAAATATCCTAATAAGTTGGACAACGAATCTCGGGTTTGTGTCAGTTCAGCAGCCCCCCCTCCACACACACACAAAGCAAAGCCTATGACAGCCATGCGAACATAGCTATTGCGGCCCAGTGAGCCAGCACTGGGAACACATACTTGCACAGACAATGTAGGTTTTGGTTGAGATGGTCAGAAACATTATATACCCTTAAGGGCAGTTACTGACCTTGAAACCTTTCCCAGAACGTCTTCATGTAAAGACGGTATCTGACACTGTAGAGTCAAGCTGAGATGAGGCTCGACACCTGCAGATGGGGGTATGGCTAACAACATCATCTATTTGCAACCACTTTCAAGTCAGTAGCTGCCTTATGACTGATCACCTGAGGTCAGATCACATGGTTATTTAATTGATCACATGACTACTTACCAATTGTAGGTACTTGCACCAGGCTTTAATTGGAATAGACACTGACTTCTGTGTTTGATGTTAACACCTGGCCACCTCGTCGAACCAGTCCATCCTGTAAAACCAAGAGTACAGAAAATAATAGAATTGAATGGTGTATTATGCTGTGATTAATGACTACGTAAAATAACACAGATATTTCTCTAATTGTTTGTTTGCACAGAGAACTTAAACATCCCCTTTCATGCTATTATGTTTTTGCTTGGTTTAGTGGCCAAATTGGGCTAAATAAAGCAACCCTTAATGGCAATATAAACGAACAATTACTGAAATATCCGTGTTACTTTAAGCATTCATTAATCATGGGGAAATACACCCGTTAGATACTCTTGGTTACTATTATTATACTCTTGGTAAATATTGATGTCACATACTCACACACAAGGTCGCCTCAAGGCACACACACTTTATATAAAAGCATTCTTTGAACTACATGATGGGAAAGTAAATTTTTGCCTATTTCAAATTAATCAGGAAATTTCATAATTATTGTACCTATAGCCATGAATTTTTGAAAAAGGTTCTTACCCTCCTCAGGTTAATTGTCACGAGGCTCATTGTTCCACCACAGTTTACACAGTTCTCTTGACCCAATCAGAATTGGGTATGGGTAGGTTCAACCATACATACTTAGATCAGAATAAAAAAACTAAGTCCCATTTTTTTGCACCAATTTTGAGCGTGCCTTGTACAAAGTGCCATAACCTTTGAAGCATTCATCCTATGGCTACGCAATTTGTCATTCTACTTGTGATCTAACAAGGAGTAAAAATTGACACCTAGGGTTTTACCCCAGCGCTAAATGGTGAGGCCAACACTAGCCATGAAAATAACTTTTCAGTAAGGAAATAAGGAAAAATGCAAACCCTTTTCATATACCTTTATAAAATATTTGATAACTTGCTCCTCTCCAGGTGCCATCATAATCCAAGCCAATTAGTTTCTATATAAGGAAAATAAAATCTTGTTATTTGAAACTGCTTCCATTCAATCCTGCGTAAAATTTTGTAACAAACCATATATGACTCACGGGAGTAAATCCACAATCGACATTAAACATGTGGCAAGAATTTTGACACAGAGACATGACAAGTTGCTGTTCATCACTTCATAACAAGTAAGCCATTGTTCGTTTAACCATAGCCCAGTGAGCAAATTTTTAGTTGATGCATACTTGTAGACTGTAATAATTAAGTTTCCCCACCTAGTGTCGCCATGCGTGTCCATATTGTATAAAAACACACATTCCCAAAAGTGCTCTGCTGGTTTAAGGGTTAAGACCTTGGTATGATACTACTGTAGGTAGACTTCTGATGAGGCTTTAACATATTAAGATATTACAGTGCAAATATACTAGGCTAAAAATATACTAGTACTCAGTGAGTACAGTTTACAATCACATGACCCAGCTCACATGATGTATTTGTCAGGGAGTGAGTTTCATAGGCATGATTTTTCGCCAGGGACACTAACACCAGTAATATTTTTTGCCATTGTTGTTACTTAAAAAGCTGTAAACTGTAACAAAACTAAATGTTGAATGGGTTTGACTACAAGTAGCTAGTATTCATGAGTACTAGATCATTATCAGATTGTGACTATTTTAGGTACGTACCATGGTACGTACCATGAGTATGGTAAATACCCATGGTAATACCATGAGTATGGTAAATACCCATGGTACGTACCATGAGTATGGTACGTAATTTATGGTAAATACTCATGGTACTTACTGCACCATGAGTATTTTAGGTACGTACCGTACCTTGAATTCAAGGTACGTACTGTACACAGTATATTTTAGGGCTAAAGCAATCATGGTTTTTTGTATTCAACTACTCTCTAGAGAATAATTAAATTATTCTCTAGAGAGTAGTTGAATACAAAAAACCATGAATTGCTTTAGCCCTAAAATATACTGTGTACAGTACGTACCTTGAATTCAAGCACTCTTGTGGTGCCACCCTTGTGGGGAATGACTGCAATCGTCCCAGTCTAACTTCTCTAGGTATGTAGCGTGTGTTGAAGAAAGTGCCAGCTAAGGTGGTACATATTATACAGTAAGAGAATGCACACACAGCCTTAAAATAGTCACAATCTAAGGTGTACAGCACCCAGCCAACCCAAAAAATAAATTCTCGGCAGGTAGTCTATGTACAGTAGGTTAACCATGCAAAGTAACACCGTATCTGTGGACATTATAATGCACTGTTTCTCCAGAATTACTTTGCAGAACAAAGAGACGACAAGACTGAGTACTGCAGTATTAGTGTTAATGTTGAAAATTGATTGGGTTGGCTCAGTTAAGATTTTCCACTTTTACCGATACTGATTATTTGTCTATTCCTGTAACTAATATACCGATATTAACCAATTATTCAGAACAGGAGAGTAGGGGCAGAAAATCACCTAGAGTTTATATAGCCTGTATGTGTAAACTGAAATTGTCACGATAATGTATTTAATGTATTTCCGTTGACTTTTTTTGCTATAGTTTTGTCACTATAACCTTTTTTATGGAAAGAAGCCAAGTATAGTTATAAAGCAGCTAAGTCAACATATCAAACAGTACTTTTAGTGGGTTGTGAAGAGTGATCAACTACATATACACATCCTGCTACAGCTTTGCTGCCATCTTTTTGCAAACAAACAAGCCTAAACAGCTACAAAACAGTTACAGTAGACAAACATTGTATTACTTACTGCTGCATTCACCTCTTTCTTTACTTTGCCAGTTCTTTGCCATCACCATTAACTGAGTATTGGTTAGAGACCTAGCATGACGTTCGCTCGGTTTTTAAATTCCACAAATATCCGAGGGTATGGTCTCTAATTGACTTGGAAAATGTATGGATTTATACATGAGCACATAGATGGAGTTATTGTGGGATTGGATAACATGTCATACTGAAATTGTTAATGAACATTTAAAAAGATTCAACATGCTTTGGTCGAAGTGCTGGAAAATGAAGCCCGCATAGCGTCCTTTAAACTCCTTTCACAAGTTAGACTTGGATCTGGGTGCTGGAAATGGTGAGGGAAATGGCAGTGATTGATAATGTTGAACTGGGTTAGCGGTAGCTAGTGCCTATGGTGTCACAACAGTATGAAGAACACCTGTGTCGAAGAAGCAGGTTGTGTGGACTTATAACAATGGGAACGCTGGAGTTGTCACATGTTGTGACACAATCACAAGCATGAAGAACAAGTACAGTTTCAAATATGGACCACACCCACATTACACATAGCACTAAATCAATTTTCTACAAGGAGGATAATGAGGTCTTTAAAAAACTTGTGGTTAACCAATCTATTCATTTTATAGGCATACCGAAAAGAATTTGATTACGGGTGCTAACGTTGTAGGTACGTTTGCTACGATAAATGGAGAAGTCCAAAAATATCATGGAAAATTCTATTTGGCGCTATTTGTTTCTAGAGTGTTAAGTCTGTTTTTGTCTTCTATTAAACCGTGGATAGACTTTACAAAGACCTAAGCGAGTAAGCTTCCACAGATCAAAGCATATTGTGCATGCCATTTTCTAATTGTGGTTTCGGCTAATCAGCAAGTTATTTTAGCCAATACCAATACTTGTAATATCAGCTGTTAGCGATAGTTATCGGTGCAACACTAATTTTACACACATATTTTTGGGGTTTGTGTACTTCTCAGTAGTAAGGCATTGTGAAAATTCCAAAAAAAACCATTTCATATGACTTGTTATTTTACTAGATGAATAAAAAATTTTGAAATTTTAAAATGGGAATAGGAATCGCTGAAAAAAGCCACAAAACAAGAAGGGATCGCTGGGGTGGTAATGTAAACCACAAATCCCTATTTTGACTCTCTGTCATAAATCTTTAGTTACATGCTCTGTCATTTTGAAGTGGCTCAAAATAGGGATTTGTGGTTCACATTACCACCAACAAAGAGTCAAAATACCTTGCAACAAAGTCATCAGCCCAGATTAAGCTTCCTGGTCTATACTGAGTTTAATAAAGACGGATTCTATTAGCCACAAGTAGCGCACACCAAAAAACCAAACTGTGAGTGCGATCTTGTATGGCTTCTCGAGCGTAATGGCGTTTTGGCAAGAAACGGCCTGGTTTGGGCTGTTTCCATCCGAAAACGACATCAAAAATAGGTCATGGACACGCACAATGATCCATTCAGCAAGCCCTGCTACTTTTTATCTCAGAATTCTCCTTGTAAACTTCGCTATGCCTGTGAAAGAATAATATTATGAATAATAAGAATAATAATATGAACAAACGGGCATATTTCAGTTTTGTCTGAAATACACATACTGTTTCCTTTTCACTTGATACCTACTAGTGGACCTATACTCATCGCAAAGAACCACCAGAGGGTTGTTTTGAGTTGAAGGATGCTTTTCAAGGTGGTTTTTAGGTGTGCGTTCTATTAGGATTTTTGCAAAAAACAGGGCGATCCCTATTATGAACCCACTATCGTGGTTCATGATACTGTGTGGATTCGTGAACCTATGAATAACTTATTTGGTCAGGCCAACTAAGGTGAAGTTACAGTATGAATATTCAGGGTGCACTGAAAATCCTGCTTTAGCTCTGATGCTGTCTCACTACATCCTGTCTCCCTGTTAAAATAACATGTATATATATATACTGTATAAGTACATGAAAAATTTGGGATTTTCAACTAGAGTATGCACAAAACATTGAAACAAGTTGGAGTATAGTCCATGATATTAAATCACAGTAAAACAATAAGAAGTGTTATATCCCTAATGTGCTCAAGATACAAATGCACAGTAAGAATATAACACTTTTTACAGTGATTTAATGTCATGGACTATTTGTTTTAGTACTTTTTTATCGATGTGTTATGGTCCCTGCTCTAGTTGAAAATTCCAATTTTTCATGCACGTATTTGTTTGCTAACTTTTTTGTAAATACTTTTATTATGACTGGTGAACCGATGCAAACAGAACTGGCACCACGTGCCCCAGCTATATCAATTATCATCTGAAAAAGTGAAGTATTCTTTATGTTTCGTTGTCAGCTATGTTCAACCAGTTACACAGGATTTGAATTAAGAACTGTTCAAAAGGCACCTCTGTGATCCACGCATATCGAAAGAAGCAACACTACGGTGCTTGGGCCCCAGTTATATTAATAATCGTCTGAAAAGTGAAGTATCCATTACACTTCGCTGTTGGCTATGTTCATCCCGTTCACAGCAGTATAAATCAAGAACTGGCTGAACTGCTTGAAAAGCACCTCTGTAGCCACTAAGAAAAATACGGACAGTTTCTGCTTCAAAGGGAAGCCTGTCACGTGCTACTGCCAAATCAACACCTTTCGCTATCAGCAAAGATGAATGACACACAAAGGAGGACACTGGTAAGTCCATGAAGAATGCATGGTACGTACTGCGGTATGCTTAAAGGTACCTCTTGGGTAGAAGCAACATTGAAGAGTAACAGTGAAAACATCAGGCCCATAGCCTTACCCATTATCGAGATACGCTTGTCCAAAATCAGTCAGTCAGTAGAAAATTCCATCGAATAAAAAAGCTTAAAATTCCGTAGCAACTTGTTCAAAGCATTTCGGGTTGATCTGAAAGCTTGTTTGGGCTAAGTTCAATAGTGCCTCATTGTTGTGTGGGAAAATTGAGGCTGCTTTTTGGGTGATGTTACTTCGTGGGCCACGCCTACTGTTTTGTGGTCCCGGCCACTATAATATTATATTTATATATAGTCTTGCCATTGGATAAGCAATGAAGCCACCTACACTTCGGAATTCATTGTGCTAAAAGGTAGAAGTGGTTGAACCAAGGTTACGGGATACTGCAAACTCATAAGTACACTATCAATTGGTGATTTGGGGCTTTTGGTTTTCTTAATCCACTGTTAACAAATATTTATCCATTCTTAACTTTTTCTCATTGGAATTCAAATGTTGTTATGGAAACATGAGATGTCCACATGCCAATTAGTGAAAACTGAACCAAAAATCAGACCAATGAAGAACTTACTAACAGTTCTAAGGTTTGGAGGACATCACTTGTGAGGGACTGACAGAGGATTTGAGAATAATGTGTATAGTTACTGAAATATGGCTACAATATGACCTAAAGCAAGACACTGTGGTCACAAAATTAATTTTTTAATTCATATCACAACCACCAGAAACATTATTTCTAACAAATAACTCCATTAAGCCCACAAGAAGCCAAACTTGTAGGTATACAAAATGTTAACAGTCCTGAATTTGGTTCAGGGAAATATTTCCAGTAGTCAGCAAAACTACACATGCGCTTACAGGTGTACCAGTTGCTAAGAGCGTTGTTTCTACGCTATTTTGTACTGTTACGCGTGTTTTCTTGTACCTTGTACCTATCTAATCAGCACACTATTATTCTCCTAGCAATAAAAGCCTGTCACCAGCTGATACACAACACAACAACACGCCTGTATATGCTGTGAGTGCAGACATACGAAAAACTTACTTGCGCTGAGGTGACGTTGATATCACCCTGTTCAACATGTAGACGGTATACAGCTCGTCCATAGATAATACACACGCATAACTCGTCCGAGCATGCTTAAATGAACAACAGTTCGCATTAATTAGAAGCTAAATTTATTTACTGTGGCGCTTATTATAAGCTGCTCCAAACGTAAAGATAGCTCTGCCAGGCGGTTCACGCGTTATCATCAGGTAATTATCTGGCTTTAAAGGTATGCTATATTCAGGTAATACCTGACAACTGGTAGCGCGCCCCAGTATACTCATTGTAGAGGTTATTCGTATACTTAGTATACGTAGGATGCTGAAACGTGCATACTAGTAACGGATTGTGGCTGGCTCTTGGCCCAGGCTACTGATCTTTTAAGGATGTGAGACTGATGTCAACACGAATAACTTAATAAATACGTTCCTGGATGGGTAGCTACCAAGTTTCCTGCTTGAGTCCTGGTGAGTGAAATGATTGCCGGCCAGAGTGGCCGGCGTGCATGTGCATGATGTGTCCTATTTTGATGCACTTGACATCCTCATTTTCTGAGGTTTTTCTGAGATTTGTGCATAACTGAATAGTAGTGAGTCAGGACTTGGAATAGGCTTTCATTTTGGAGATAATACACTTATCAATGTTTCCCCACTACTATGAACAAGGGCAGAGGTGGGGATAAGTGGAGATCACATTAAAAGTTCTAATCTCCACTACCTGGTGGTCTTGCTATCCCCTACTATTCCCGTGGTCTTCGGTCTTCATGCTCGGCTTGGAACTACATCACTCAACATATCTTTTAACATACATGATCTAGTAGACAGCACGTGAGCCTTGCATGCAAAAGAGACAGAACTTAATGTGAATAAATCTCAGTGTTTGAAAGTAAAGACAGAGCGATAAAGCTCAACAAGATATCACCTGTGGTTAAATGCCCCACTACCTGGGGCAAGGTTGGCGGCTGATTCCCCCACCTCTACTCGTGTTTATAGTAGTGGTACAAAGCATTGATAGGTGCATTATTCCTATGTACTGATTCAATCCTCAGTACACCAATTGCAAGGATTAGTCTGCATAAACCTTATCTCCATGACCAGTAAGTTCCCTGCGGTGTTACAATGCTGTGATCAGTATGTGGTTGTGTATTTAAGATACTGTGGAATTACTGACCGTTTGCTATACAAGGGGGTAGTACTCCAAAGTATTGTGTACTATGACTATGCCTATGATCTTCATTCTTGGTCAAAGTGCCAAATAGGCCTTGACATTAAAAGGACGCTTAACTCTTAATTAGTCAAATTCTCATAAAACTCACATTCACATTGTATTTCTAACACATATGTGATTTTATAGTTGTCCTGTGAGCTACTACAAAAATTCCTTTTGACATTGATTTCGACTTAGGATGAAGATCACACTACACAATAGATTGTAGTGTCACTCATCTGTGAGTTGCAGCACTCTTAAATTTGTACATGAGATCAACTGTACCTTGTGCACAAACAAGTATCTTCAATAGCAGGCCTTCATCTAGTCGGGGGGGGGGGGGGGGGGGGGCAAAGGAAGGTTTTATGAGAGTGGGGGAGGGCAGTAGTGCAAAGACCCATGTGTGCATTTAGGTCTGGGGACATGCTCACCAGAAATGTTTGTATTTTAGACTCTTGGAATGCTTTTGGTACATCCTCAGGTACCTGAGAATAACATGCCGCTGTGTTTTGTTGCTCCTGGTGCATTCTCAAGTATCTGCGAATAACTTGCCAGTTGATTTTTGCATTTTAGGTGCATTCTCAGGTACATGCTGCTCTAGGAATTTTTTTGTATTTTAGACTTTCTAAGATTGCTTTTGATACATTCTAAGGCACTTTGATTTAAACTATTGAAGGGGGGGTGGGGGATAGTTTGTCAAGGTGGGGGGGCAGGGGTGGATCCATGAGTGGCAAGGAGAGGGTCACAAACAAGCTAAGTAAGTAAGATGCTAGGTAACAGTTTTATTTATTTATTGTATATTATCCACCTAATTAAGGACCCACTACTGTAAGCCTGTGTAGCAGCTCATTTGACTTTGATTTAAGGTGAGTTTGTAATAAATGGTCATGGTATGCATACAGTGTACTTCTTGAGTGATCACTTGATTTTGGCCTGAGAAAGTTTAGCAATTCTGAATCAATTAAAAGATATATGACTCCTCCACAAAGGGAAGGAGAAGGGTGCATTTTGTCCCAAATGCCCCATGCATTAGTTGTGGGGATGAGGGTCTCTCTAGTACTAAACTTTCGGACCTTACTAGCTTAAAACCCTTCTATTCAGAATTAGGTACAAGCTACTAAAACCTTATTATTTTGTATGAAATTATAAATTTTCGTTTTCAAAATTAGTCGTTTACATGTAATTCTGTAGTTACATCAATAAACAACAAAACAACCATAGACAACTATATCTATGATTGCAAAGTTGCATAGACTAAAGTGTGTGGTCAAAGTGGATATTAATAGTAAATTTTATCCCCCATATGTAGCATATACCTTTTGAAGATGGTGATGTATGTGAAAACAGGACATGTGAGCACGTATATTGGCCTACATTTTTGTACTTTCATCACTCTTTACATTATACATATTATTCTATTCTAGTAATAAGATATGACCTGTTGTGTGATGGTGTGTAGTTTGTGCCCACGTGCCTTATTTTTGCATCTGGGGTACAGTCACATATACAAATAAAATTACTTGTACAAAAACATAGTAAGTATATATAGTAGCATGTTATTCAATTATGTTATTCAATTTAAGGAGTCCAGGGTGGTGATTTTGAAGTGGTATTGTAGCATGGAAAAGGATTGTTGATAATTTATTATATATTGAAATTTTGTGAGTATTACAGTCCCAGCGCTACATCTGACATTTTCTACAAGTGGAAATTTCCTTCAAAAGTTTCTATACATGCAATAGACCCTGGTAATGAATAGGAGTCGTATTCCTTGCTTGACATAGAGAACTTGTGCCATGTAAATTAATATCCATCACCTTCCAAATTACATGTTAACAGTCCACTGTGCCATGTAATATAAAATTGTACATATTATATTGATGTGACCTACATTTCTAGCATACTAGATGCACAATGAAATGTCTGCTGATGCTTAAACTTTGAAACATCTTCTTGGAGATCCTTACATCTTGTGAGCTATGTATAATTCTGTAAACTTGATTCCAGTTACGTATAGTTTGGGCCTAAAACTCTGTTTCATTGATCATTGACCCACTATTTTATAGCCTTGACCATTGATGCATTCGCAATGCAAGTGGACAACTTAAAAATATATCATCATTGGGCTGCACAGTTTGTTACTAATAATACGTACATGGTAAAAAGAATAGAACTAATACAGTAGTTAGGCACCAAGACCAAGGGAGAACATAGTCTGGCAGCGCCCTTCCCTTCACTTTTAGAGTAAGGGTCTGGTAACCGTAGTATACGGTATTTGTGCTACCAGAATTCAAATGTGGTTTCAAATTGCGCGTGACGTAATAATTTACCTGTTTTCAGGCTGTTGTAACTCGGCAAAGAAAGCACAAAACTTAATACTTCTCAACGTAGGTCTACAGCGTGTATATCTCGGAGTCTCGCTCGGAGAGTATCAGCTGCTTTCCAACTATCCCGAATTCAGTAACTATGGTTATTGTGTTATTCATGATGCAAACTACACGTTTTATGTCACAAATACTTATTTAAACTGGATATTGCAATTTGATTGGCTCTACCACTATAGTAGTAGTAGCACAAGTACCCTATACTACGGTTACTAGACCCTTACTCTAAAAGCGAAAGGGCGGGCGCTGCCAGACTAGGGAGAACAAAGTAATTTAGTACTATCATAGACTAGAGGCAGTAGCATCCCAAGTGCAGTATAACAGTGCTACTGAAGGACTACTAGATTAGCAGTTTGTCTTTGTGTTGTAATAGTTTATCATGTACAAAATTGCTTGAGGGCATGCATGTGACTAAGTGGGCATGTGAAAGTGATAAGTGATTTAGTAAACCTCTAAATGAATATGATGTTGTCTAAAATAATACTAAACCAGCTTGGCCAGGCGACCTGAAAGGAGGCCTGCATGAGTAATGGTCAGATGACCTGACCAATTCAAATATAACTGACACAACATTGTAACTTATCATAGAAGATGTGCCCAAACACCTTAAAGAGCAGTGATACTGTGTCAAAAATGTGTTCTTGAGTCCTGCTGTGCTAGAAGCAATTTAAAGTTCAGCTCTATTATCTATGGCTGTTCAGTCATTTGTTGTATAATCAGTATAAATAACTGTCTACACTATGTTGCTAGTAAGGAAGCATTATAGTGAGAACAATAATTGTTACTGAACTTATGACACCTGTCACACATGGTACTTCTATCAGCCAGTAGCTGATGATGTTAAACACACTACAGTATGTGCTGCCAATGATTGTGAGCAGCACAGAAGTTATTCAATAAGTAGCAACCACGCAATAATGCTTTTAAATACTACCAACAGCAAATATAAAAATATACATGATGCCCTGCAGCTGTGGGATGAATCAAAATTGTTAACATAAATAGGTAAACATGGCTATGATTCTGCATGTGTAAAGTAGCGGCTCCTACACTTTTGTTTTTTTTTTAGTCAACAAAAATAAGTCTGCTTTCAGTGAGTGTGTGCATTCTGCTGAAATCCTTATTGTGGGCCTGATAACACAACATCTGTTGGTGATGTGGCTTCCCTTTGGTGAATTTGTAGACAAGACAAGGTGAGGGGATTTTCTCACCTTGCTTTTGTTGTAATTAATTGTGGTTCCAACAGCTCCAGGTTTGCACACCTGGCCTAAATGACTAAACAGTTGAAGTTAATTTGGTTGTCATCATTTGTGATCATGTGCCATATGCTATACATTTGGGGTTGCGTATTGGAGGATGAATTAGCAGAACTGTACATTCCATGGTTACTGTACACATACAAATTTTCAAAGGACATAATTTTCATGGATTTTGCAGTTGCTTTGCTTTCCGCAACATTTTCATCTTTGAAAATTAATGATTATCAAGGTTAGTTCTATGCTTTCTAATAGATAACCTCAGTGAGAAATGACTGATCCTCAAAATAAAACCGCGAAAATCCTGAAATTCATCGACCCCAAAAATTACATACTGTACCTCAAAAATTTGTACATATATGGTGGTATATTATTTGGTCATTCGCTTTAAGAAAAGTGCTGTATCCGAACAATGAAACATCCAGACTCTTTGCCTTAGAACATTTAGAAACCACCTAAAATCAATGTACTGTATTATACACAAACAGGTAGAATGTACCCACAAACACGAACCTGTCTTTCATGTCAAATGATACGTACAGTAAATTTAGATCACAGCAGATCATTAGCTAGTTTAAATCAGGTGTTTAAGTAACTTGCCATGCACAAATGCTGTATACATCACTGTCAAAGTAGTACCAGTCTTTAATAAATAGCATGATGGTATAAACTCAGGTTACTACAAAATTATGTTGCCAGATATAAGCATAATGAACAGGAGATGTATGCAAATTGTGTGTAAAATCATCAATTCTAAAAACCAATTTCATAAACATGTTATAGAGAAATCTATTAGATAGCCCCCATGCAGTGTTCATTTATTTATTATGAGCCACTTGATCAGCCCTGCCTCATGGTTTTTCTTGTAAGCTGCTTTTCTCCCCAAGCTCACGAGTGATATAGCACAAATATCCTGATACTTAAACGTACTGATTTTCCAGATCACTTTATGGGTGAAGTTGGGACCTCCCAAATGTCCACATTAAAAGGTTTCCACGTAACAAATCATTTTGTTGTTTGATTATCAACTAGCAGTGGAACCTGTTAATAATGTTAATAATAGACACTTAATCATATGTGGACACCTGTAAAATCCAGAGTCTGGACATTTTGTAATGGTCTCAAAGTATCCCTTTGCATATAAATCGACCATGATAAAGAGGAAGCTTTGAACCATCTTTATTGCAATGTTATACTACACCATATTAATTCTAAAAGAAAGCTAAACTAATATAGCACCATTGCTTACTTTTGCTTAGCTTTTTGTTGTGTAAGAAACATGTTTATGTTATAAAATATTTTCCAGTTTTTCTTCCACAACGTACTACAATATTTATACCTTCAATCTTTCTACACAAATTGTAATCATTGATATACCAATAGCCAGTATAATAACACAATATTGTAGTTGTATACAAATGTTGGTATCATGAAAATCATAATAAGTTGTAATTTCAAGCTAAAAAACAAAGAGCATTTTTCAGAAATTTATCAGGTATGGATGGTTTACTGGTACATAGGTAGGTGCAGTCAAGCCCAAATATCCCATCAAAAAGTTTTAATGCACTACGTACAAGTATCTCAAAGACTTTCACAGGACTAGTAACCTGTAGAAGGTTGTACCATGTCTCGCAGGTGAAGGTATGGGCACCTGAAGTCCCATATGGACCTTCACCCACTATGTGATACATGGACAGTTGGCATTTACTTCCCCAGTGACACCAGGCTGCGAGGTCCCCATTGAACAGCTGAATAGACTGGAGTAATGTAAGTGAAGTTTCTTGCTCAAGGAAACACCAAAATATCAATTGGTGTAACCAGACATCGAACCTATAGAACCTTAATTTTCCATTATCAGGCTGATGCTCTAGCCACTTGGCCTGGTATTACACACACGCACGCACACACACACATACACACGCACACACACACACACACACACACACACACACACACACTCGCTCACTCTATTTAACAGGCATGCAGGTATGGCTCTATATATTAGTGAAAAACTACGCACATTTGGTGAGTTTAAACTCTTAATTATGCACTCATACTGTTGAATAGACAAGACTACAGTTTGTATGTGCCTCTAATATGCAAGACCGAGAATGTGGTGTACATGTATATCGCTAATGATGCTTAATGGTTGAAAAGGTACTTGAGCAAACTTAATGTGAGTCCAGTAGTCCATTCTAGTAATCCAGCCCAGTACTCTAGTGCAGTAATCCAAAAGTCCAGTCAAGTGAATGGGTATACATCCATAAACTTTATGTTTGCTTGTTGTAAGATCTACATGACAAGTACTGAGTATCATTACAAATATCAAAAGTAAATGCTGAGTTGGGAGTTGTAGTTAATTGGTGTGACTACAGTTGCACCATATAGGAATTAGACCACAACTCCACAGTAATTTGTGTACACGTGGCCACAATAAACTAGTCATCTTGCTATCCCAAACTCTGTGAGAAATGTATATACTCAAGAATTAAAACATACTATCTTTTGGAGTACCTAGTCTGATGTATATGATATTATCTGCATGGAGGCACTTCTTATATAAACAGACTTTATTTCCATTTTAGGATGTGTAAGACAGTCATCAGCCAGCATATGCCATTTGTTCACCAAGTGAAATTAGCTGGCATACATATAACCTGAAACTTTTGTGAAAATATATTGAAGTAATAGCTTGTGTATAGGGGTAGAAATATTAACTAATCCTTTATATCCCATGCAACTTACTTTTTGTAAAATTAGCTAACTATAAATTAGGTTATAACTGTTAGTTTCATGTCCTTGTTTGTTACCATTTCACCCAGGGGAAGAATATACTGTATGCAATGGAAATGGAAAACGGAAAAAAGTCAAATCTTCATGACATGTATATTAGGGTAAAACTCTTACTTAGTGGCCACCTCCCAAAAACAGCCTCATTACAAAAACCACTTCTGTACAAGGTCATAAGATGACAAAGGCACACTTATATCCAAGAACATTACAGTGACTACCTCCTTACAATAACCACCTCTTTACAAAGACCACTTCTTAAGATTTCATAGCTAAGCTACAAACATGTATTGTATGTATGACTTATTCACTAACTCACCTAGAAAATGATAGGTACTTATGGTCATCTTTTGAGACTGCATTTTCTTTGATACAGTTATAGTTTACAACACTTTATGAGAATATCCATTACAAACCAACCAACTGATTTATGGTACAGATGGTCTGATCAGACCAAAATATGGAGGATGATATTGACCTTACCATGGGGTCATAAAGAGGAGATACACCATTAATTTTCTGGGGTGTACATATTTTACACATTATAGTATAGGTCCTGGAGTATACCTGGCTATAGTAATGGGTTGGGATTATGATGAATATATGTAATTGTATACAAATTCATTATTACGTTCGGTTTTTGTAAAGAGGTGGTCATTATAGGTCATTAAGTATGCCTTTGGCATCTTCTAGACCTAATTGCAATATGGTCTTTGTAATGAGGTGGTCTTTGTACAGAGATGGTCTTTGTAATGAGGTGGTCTTTGAGAGGTGGTAACTAAGCAAGAGTTTTACCCTAGTGTACACATGTAATGAAGATTTGACCTTTTCCGATTTCTATTTTCTTTTTCCAGTTTCCATTTCCACTGCTTCCAATTCCCCAAGTAGGTGTTTGGTTTTAATGCATGATTACTAGATACTATGTAACCATTGTTGTAACATAGGTACAGTACAGAGAAAAGTAGCTAGTTATCCCAACGGACTGCATATATAGACAACTCATAATTTTAAAATCCTGCGTGATGTTTCTATTCTGAAAGTCAAATGTTACACAAAATGTTCTGTACTGTGCATGTACATCTGTGCATGTACATCTGTACATGTATTGTGTTCATATGTAGTAACTGCATGTCTATATTCAATTTATTCATGGTGGTAGATGTTAGTGACCCACATGATTTTATTTAATAGATTAAAGTGACATGATGAGATTTCAACAGTTTAGTGATGCAGGCCATTGATGCTTGTTTTACATACTTAGGTAAGCTATAGTTTATATACAGTGCAGTTGAGTATGCCATTAAGTATAACTAACAGGTCATTCTAAGGAGACATGGAAAGGAACTCTTACTGCAGCACTGCATCAAACAGCAATACAGCAGTTACGATGTTGCATATTTAAACATTCTGTGTATACATATTCAGTGTACATGTGATAGAAGTGTATTTATATTGATGCAAATTAAACCAATACATGCCGTAGTTGTACTTTTTCAAATATAATAGATCTGCTATGCTGTAATATACTGGCACAACAGTGTGGGCAGATAATATTATGTGTGTTTTATAAGAGTGATTGCAAGTTCAACAGCATGTACTGTGTACAAGTATATCATGCACTGTAAAACATAATATGCAGAGTACTAGTGTATAGTACATATGGTTATAACCTTAGTGTAATCACTTAAGTGTATATAGTATTATTTTATCATAAGGTATTAAGCATTATAATTACTATACATGCATTCTGCAATTGCATCATTGGCAGATCTTTACTGTATTATATTGTTATCGATCGATGGTGAACTTCATATTAATAATACGTATCTTAAACACAACATTGTAACACTGATGCATGCACAAGTGTGTAATTATATATTGTAGTAACCGTGCATGCATGGGTTTATTGCTGCATATGCATGTGCCTATATAATTATATAATTTATATAGCTTTATAACCTATATAACTCTTTACATGTACTGTTGCAAGCATGGTTACAGTAGTTGCAAACTATAATGCATTGTTATACGAACTGTAATATTATAATTATGGTCTATATACAATTATTATTATTATATATCTGTTAAAGAAATCAATGGTTATAATTACGAAAGAGTCCATATGTGTCTGGGTATCTGTGCCATTATGTATTTTAGCTTAAACTTTCTAATAAAACAATCGTTTTGTTGATTGCTTGTATCACTTCATGTATGATATTGATGGAGTCTATCCAAGTATGTAAATCAAAACATGCATATATAGAAAGAGTAAACAAAGTTAAATTAAATATTATACAATTGAAGAAATTTAATGTGCTTGAGTCTATTCTATCGCAATCAGGTCGGTGACATGCATACTTCTGGTCTATATATTATTATCTAGCTATCATATCAGTAAGCCATGTATTACAATGAGTCATCCATCTCTTCAGCCTAAGTATGCAAAGAGTATGCTGCTAGGGGGAGGTGGTTAATTGTATACTTTTAATGAAATAAAAGTAATAACCAAAAATGTAAGATTAAAAAAATGCTTTGGACCAGTTGGTTAATAATCCATACATGCTCCTACATAAACTACTGGCCTTATACTGAAACTGAAAGGCCAGGATACAGATAGTGTATACGTAATTATCTGTATTATAATTTTATATGCATTTAAATGATGATACTTCCCTTGAGATTATCCATACCTAGATCTGTTATTGTTAGCTATAATGTATTTAATTTTAAGAATAGCGTAATTTTCAAGAGTAGTTGTGTGCATAATTGTGACATCTTCAACATTATTTCAGCAATCTTTGTGAAAGAGTTACAAAGAACTACTATTTGTGACTGGATTTATGAAAAAAGGGTCTTCCACACATCCAATTCCATAAACTTGGGAGACCATTCCTTAGTGCTCAAGTAACATAATTATTATCCTGAAACTTTCACCATATATTCAGCTATGTTGGTGCTCATTTCTGACCAAATTTCAAGTCAATAGCTCTTTCCATTCTAAAGATATGAATTGCCAAAAATGGCAAACTGGATGTGTGTGGAAGAGTAGGAAGACCCCCTTTTGCAAATCCGGTCACATATGTACATTTGGTATGTGGTTAGTAGATTGCTTGCAACAATCACATCATTCCACCTTTCCATAGTCACAACAATGCCACATACTACCACTGACTACACATGCATGGCACTTTTATGCTGACACAAGTAGAAAGGTCATCAGTGATATCAGTTGAAATTCATCATACCAGGTCTCCAAACAAGCCTTAGGCCTGGATCTCCAGTAAGCACGTACACTGCCTTTGGATCCTTACTGTGTACACATAAACATAATGTACTGACTTATGACTAATGTGAGGAATAAAACAATCACAATGGAAAATTTAATGTATACATGATGTGTAAACAGTTTACAATAACACAATACAGACACAACATTCACACTGTAAATGTCAAAGTAGCACTATAATTGTTCTCAGATGTATACAGCAACGTTGAATCACCATTTTCTGTTTCTCCTATAAGTAGAAATATACGTATATCTGTAACCACAGCATGTATGTAGCTTACCTAGCTCAATATGTATAAGCATCTTGTCTTTGCAGTCCCATCAGAATAATTTTACGTCTAATGTAGAAACAAACAGATCTTATACACTGTACATGCAAAGTGAAATATGCATGTAGCAAAATACACAGTACCGTTACAGTAAACTTTAAACGTTGAAAATATTAAGTCATCTAAACCTTCAATGAAAAATCCCCTTACTGTTAAATTACTTTGACAAGCGGAGTACTGTAGTAGTAAAAAAAAACAATTTCAACGAAAAGTGAACTCATGTTTGCATAGAAGAGCTGTAGCCACCACACATGCACCTACTGCCTAATTTTACTTGGCAGCTGCATCTGAGATGTATTGACAGACATTGACATGAATGACTCACTCAGCAGCCATCTCCTTAACAACCTCTCTGTATGTAGTGGCCACCTCCTTAACCACTTCTCTATACTGGCCACCTCAAATAGTTTCCAAACACAGCAATGGTGTACTACATGACATGTTTTCTAAAGCAAATTCTTTAGCCAGTAAACGGTTCATTACAAAGTATTTTTGTGATGGGTGTGTCCACCCACCATTCTAGTTAAAGTGCTTCGCAGCACACAAGGAAAGCCCCATTCATTGCTCTCAGAGATCAGCCATCCTCATTCAAGTTATCATAATGAGAATGAAGGTTGAAACTTTTCACACTTGTTTACAAGCATGATGTGGACAGGCAAACATACAATCATACTACACAGAAACATGTGGTTTTCCTATATCCAATTTCAGGAAACCAGGTTCATGCCCACAGCTGGCCTACAGCTTAACAGCGCATCGGGTTAGAGTTACTAAACAAACTTTAAAATATTTTACAGAGGAATTAATTTTATGATAACTGCTTTGTAGAAATCAATGATCGAATTTCATAGCTTGCAGGCAAATGCCAGATAGTGACAGGGGACTGATACACATTGTTAATTTTATATATGTCATACCTGATGAATGATACCTTCATTCATTTTCCTTACTCACACTCACTGAAGTACCACAATCCACCTACATAAACCACAGCATGTTATGAGCTGTAACACACTGACTAGTGTATATATATATATCTGGCTACACTGCCATTAAATAGATTACTGCATGTCAAACAGCTTACCACGCCTTCAGGCACAATATAACATGCTCAAAATCTAGGTTTATCCAATCGCTATGCATTGTTCACGTGCAGTGATTTAACGAGCACGATTATTTTGTCACATGAGGACGCATAGTTGCCATGGCGCCAGTGTTATCGCAAGAAAACCAGACGCTTTTGCCGAACCTACAACAGAAACAGCCGTGAAATGAATAATAGTCTAAATAGAGTTAGAAAAGGCCCTCAGTAGCGCCCTTGCTTCACTCGTGCGCTACACCCCGGGCATTCAGGTTTATAAATTTCATTGACTCCGCATTGTGCCCGTGTAACTGCTTTAGACTCCATTTAACATTACTCAGATTACTTACCTCATCCACAGCTGTTTCTGCTGTAGGCTTGGCAAAAGTGGCTGGTTTTATTGAGATAATACTAGCACCATGGCAACTATGCGTCCTCATGTGACAAAATAATCTATTTAGAGTGTAACGTGAAATAGAGCCTAAAGCAGTTATACGGGCACAATATGGAGTCTATGAAATTTATAAACCCTCAGGCCCATAGTAGCACCCTCGCTTCGCTCGTGCACTACAACCCGGGACTTCGGGTTTATAAATTTCATAGAATCCACATTGTGCCCGTATAACTATTATTTAGGGCCCAACTTAAACAAGTATGACAAAACACCTACAAGGACTTGCAAGTGATTACAGTTCAGTATGGATTATAGGGTAATTGCCCGTGAAATCAGCACCATCATAAAGAATTAATGCTAATTGCATTCTTGAATTTTTAAATTATGGAAAGAATGTTTTAATGGAGTATGAAGGATTATAATTAAGACTCCCTTGGCAGTCCTCACTTTGTTATTAGCAGTGCTGTCTTCTCTGGTGGCTGCTTATCCTCCATTTCATACTTGAAATTATTTATCACATGACAAAGCTTCCAATAGACCCAGCTTTGACAAAAAGTAAAAACTACACTCACACATTCACAGGGAAATATTTTATGGTAATTTTATGCATTGATACTCATATCCTACATGCATTCATGTCAGCAACAATTTATTTGCTGGCAACCAAAAAAAAACAGTTATTGTAATGTACTCAACAAAATAAAGGCTATAGAACTATTATTATATATATATATGCCTGCAAAAGTAGTTTGTTCTTAGCTGTGCTTGTGCTAACACAAATCACACAGCTGTCCCAATCTTCATCCGATTGAAACTATCATCACCATACATACATATGGTAATACCTGGCCTTAAATAAAGGCCAGAGGAAAGCTACGGTCACTCATGAGAATGACAACGAATGAACCGGCTGACCATTAACTTATAAGTGAATGAGCATAATGCATCTCATGGACTAGACCCATGGACTCACTGACGGACAGGGCTTGAAACAGGAAATGTTGGAGACTGTTTTCATGAATACTATATACGCACCAATATTTTCAAAAGATGATGCTAGAAATCTTAGTTAGGGTACACAGTTGCCATCGATTTAAACTACAACCATAACAAATGCACTTGTAGCTAAAAGTACCTACTGCCACGGGCGTAGGCAGGGGAGTTCAGACGAACCCCCCTTTCAGAGGCAGAATTTTTAAAAATCATACCAAGTCTTACAGCCCTGGAGCTCTCTGGTAGCTACTTACCCCACCGGCTCCTCTGTACTACTCTTGAGGGTCACATCACATTAATGCTGAACCATTGCAAATTTTATCTATTACATCACGTGATCAATTGCGCACGTGATGCATGGTTGAAATGGTGTGAGTGAAATAGTGAAGGACTGTGTTGAGACATATTACAAGGCAGCTGCTGCTAAACTTGAGTGGTCGTGTTATACATGTGTCAGGTTAGAACAAACTGTGAATTGTTGATGCATATTTAACTGAAGAATGGTTTGTTTATTTTGTTACTTGTTGTGGGCACGTGATGTCTCGAACATATAGGAGTACAAGCCAAGACCATCAACAGGAGGACTGGCAGAGAATAATGTATGCCTGGAAAGAAATATTGCCAACTGCTAAGGGACTTGAGTGTGGAGGGCTTCCATGTGCTATGAAATTGAAGTTGGCTGTCAGTATGCTGTCTGGAAGTGAAGATTAGTTAGTTTTACAGTTGGTTTATAGTTTCATAAGCTGCATAAACAGCAGTGTGTAGCTTTTAGTTAGTTAGATGCACAAACCACACCTTTCGATGTTACTGCTTAAGGGCACATTTTATGTATACTTCATTTTCGTTCAAACATGGTCTAGGGGAAACACCCAGGCCTTCTCCTTAAGGCATTCCACTTTAACTCCAAACCCCTTCAAAAATATCCTGGCTACGCCCCTAATTGCTCCATCACCAAAGCTAAAAATCTACTATTATACCAAGTGCTGTAGTAATGAAGAAACCAGATATACAAATTTATGAATACTACAGCATTACTGTATTGTCTAATCAAATACTCCATGCATGACTTATTGAAGACTAAATAGCAAAAATTGTGAAACAATAATATGCATTGCAAGAACTATGTAGATACCGTATGGATTATGTGTAAAGCTCAGTCTATGTGTCCTGTCATCCAGTTTGTAAGCAAAATACACCACACCAAGTGAATGAGTGAGTAGGGTGACAACAGCTGATGCATGAGGATTGGGGTCACCAGTGTACCCCTCAGCTGAGCACCTTATCGTGGTTTGATTTGAAAATTATATTGGGCTTACTCCATTGCTAGGAATCCTACCCAAACACAAAAGAAAAATATAGCCACTACATACATAAACAACCCATAGCAGAAAAATCTCAAAATGTAACGAATAATTATTCTATGGCAGAACTATTGTTATGCATATCAGACAAGCAATGGACTGGACCTAATGGGGATAATGTGTACTTTGTGGATAGTGAGTATAGGGTTGGGAGGTTTTTAGGTATTAGTAGTTAAAAAGGTATTTTTCAGATACCAAAGTGATTTTCTAAAAATACCGAATACCGAATTTGATGTAGTAATTAATTTTTGGCGGTTTAGTGATGACCATACGTACATGAAGTCAAGCCTCATACAACCATAATTACGCTGTGGACAAGCACAGAGCTGTGAGTGCATGTTGAAGTATTCACAATGGTTTTTACTTTTTGGGATACTTCAAAACTTACTTTGCGGCACAATATTATTGTTGTTTCATTTGTTTCTTTTAAAAAAATGTGGGTATAAGTGCAAATCATAGCTTACCCAAGTTTAAAGGTATTTAGTGATACCGAAGTATTTCTCCTAATACCGTACCGTTCTTCAAAAATGCAATACCTCCCATCCCTAGGTGAGTATATACAATGCACAAATTGTTTTGATTATTCTAATTACTTACTTCAAATACACACACACACACACACACACTACAGAAAAAAAAAGAAGGTCACCAGCAGCTAAGCAAAACACAGCAGCCAAGTGAAACACAGCTGTTGCTCCCCAGCGAATTAGCACTGGGAAGCCTCAGTTACTTGAGTTTGGTGCAGGAAAATCCTCTTGGTGCAGTACTCGTAAGCCACACAAGGATTGCCCAAGTCTCACAGAGAGAAGTCACAGAACCTGAAGTTCCACAATGACCCCTACACCCCTAAGAGAGACAACGACAGTTGGGTATTAGCTTCCCCAGAAAACACCAGGTACCCATTAATGTTAGAGCTGCTTCCCCAGTTGACACAAGGTCACCAGGTCTTCATTTTACAGCCGAGTATTCAGGAGCAATATGGGTAAAGATTTTTGTTTAAGAAAGCAACAACAACAACAACAACAACAACAACAACAACAACTTAGCATAACCGGGCATGACCCTTTTGATTAACAGGATGATGTTCTAGCCACTTGGCTGTTCTGCCTCTCTCTCTCTCTCTAATGCACACACATACACACACATGCACGCAGTGAACCAGCACTGGAACACCTGTACATTACCCAGGTGATATGAGTCAACACCAGCAAATATCCTGAGACAGGACCAGTTACTCACAGGAGACTGTATCATGTCTCACAGGTGAAGGTATGGACACCCAAAGTCCCATTCACTCACTCTGCGATACATGGACAGCTGGCATTTACAGCTGGCATTTACGTATACCTCCCTGGTTTATACCAGGTGGCCATTGATGTAACAGCTGGGTGGACACTAGACACACAGACACACTACACACCTGTACTATCTGCTTTGTCAGTAGATAAGGTTGGGTTCAAAGGCTAACCTGTGCCAATAGTAGCAAATACAATGAATAACACATTATAATCTCACTTGAAATTATATATTATTCATGTAAGCATGGACGCAGTTGTGCACTCTGTAAGTACCATATTAAAGTTTAAAATTTCTGAAATGAATTTTAATGAATTGAGGTAATGCCAGGGTCTACTGTTACTCTCCAATACAAGGCAAACTGAGAGGCTACATTTTTTCTTGATGTGTGCCAGACACATGACAATAAATGATGCTCTGCCTAAAATAGTGGTATACCAAGCAGAAAGTTACATAGCTGCATTACACAGCTACGAATATATATTTCAAAACCGTATGCATGGTGTAGTCCTTGTAAAAGTGAACTCTAGTGGCTAACACTTTGCATATTGAGTTTGTGTGTGCATGTGTGTGTGTGGTTGGCGCATGCAGTGTGAAAGGTGGTCATTGGGTTGAGTCAGTTTTGTCTAACACGTACAATATCTCTTTTTTGTGATCAAAAAGTATCTGCTATACACTCTATTGCCTATTGTACCTGTAGTACCATGAAATTGCTCTGCTAAAAGGATAAATTAATATGCATGAATTTCTTGCCTACGTCATGATATACAGCAATAGAGGAAGCACTAAAATAGTTCTGGAAATGTGGCTTGTGATTTAACATTGAACGATCAAGGTGATTTAAACATTATTAATGACAAGCAGCCTTCAGATGCTAGCGAACCCAACTCAGTAGTTGAAATAAAAATGAGTAACAATTCAAGAGTCAATAGTTTACTACAGTATCACGATGGGACACAACCACAACATTTTCTACAGGCCTGAACATTTACATCAATAATAACGTGGTGTTTCCATAATGTTTTAATGAAATCATGACTGCTGCATTGCATGGTGTTGCACAGGCATGGACTGCAGGCGGAGCTGCGACTGTAGTTAACGTCTAGTGCCTTTCCCATGGTCAGAGTTTAAGTGGTGACTGTACAAGTCACTCCTTGCATCTGTGGTATCACAACATGTTTGCTAGTTCATGCAAGTACGGTGGGACAGGAAAATCCAAGGGAACATCATGAGACCTAGTCTCGTGCGTGTGACACCTATCTATGATCAAGCATATTGCAGGGTATGGATACAGTCGAGGATACAGCGTAGAGCATAGATAGTATCTATGCGTAGAGTAAGATGACACACTGCCTTAGGCCATTTACAACACACAAGCACTTTGAATTCACACTAAACTCACAATAAACTTCCAATCTCACTAAACTCCAATACACCCGGAGAGACAGTCAAGGCGCTACTCCTGACACCCGCATCCTTCAATATGGTAATAATAGCAGCGCTACCCAAACGTGCGACTATACACGGTGATACTATTCAGGTATTACCTGATATAACACGTGACTTTTCCTCAGATAACTACCTGAATATAGTACGAGAATCGGGTGGCTCTGCTGCACTGTGCAGCTCAGGGTAATGATGGAGGTAAAGAAAGCTCGCCGGAAGTAACAAGAATTTACACAAAGGTACGTTATTGTAGTAATTTTTATACTGAATGAGTCTTGATGTGAACGGTTCAACGCGTTGTAAGTCTGGTTCAACGCGTTGACTGGCAGCATAATATGGCACGACGGACAAACGCGTTGCACCTACCGGAGCGTGTAAACTGCAAAGTTATCAATGCGTGTGCACTTCGCCATGATATTCACGTCGTTGTAACGCGTGCTGAACCCGTGCTTCTGTAGTTGACAACGCTTATTACACGCCAAACCTATGGTAGACACGCAACAGTTGCTGCGTTTCGGTAGCACGCGTTTGTCAAGTTGTAGCTGAGCGGTACTGTACTTACAGGGTGATCTGTTTGTAGTTGATTCTCTACAGGATGACCTGATCTCTCTATAGGGTAACTTGTTTCTAGCTGAACTCTCTACAGAGTAGGTTCTTTGTAGCTGAACTCTCTACAAGGTGACTTCTTCTAGCTGATCTCTCTATAGGGTGACCTGATCTCTCTGCAGGGTGACTTTTATCTTGCTGAATTCTTTACAGGGTGATTTGCTTGTACTGTATCAAAACTATCTACAGGATTATTATTTTATATCTGAACTTTATACAGATTGATTTGTTTGTAGCTGAACTCTCTACAGGGTGATCTGATCTCTCTACAGGGGGGTGATTTGTTTGTAACTGATATCTCTACAGGTAGGTTTGTTTGTAAGTGAACTCTCTACAAGGTGATTTGTTTCTAGCTGATCTCTCTACAGGGTGATTTTTTTTTGTAGCTGAATTCTCTACACAGTGATTTATTTCTAGCTGATCTCTCTACAGGGTGATTTTTTTTGTAGCTGGACTCTCTACAGGGTGATTTGTTTGTAGCTGGTTGTAGCTGATCTCTCTACAGTAGGTGATTTGTTTGTAACTGAAACCTCGACAGGTTGATTTGTTTGTAACTGAAGTCTCTACAAGGTGTTTTGTTTGTAGCTGATCTCTCTATAAGATAATTTGTTTGTAGCTAAGGTCACTACAAGGTGATTTGTTTGTAGCTGATTTCTCTACAGGGTAATTTGTTTGTAGCTTAACTCTCTACAATGTGATTTGTTTCTAGCTGATCTCTCTACAGGGTGATTTGATTGTAGCTCTCTCTACAGTGGGTGATTTGTTTGTAACTGAAACCTCTACAGGTTGATTTGTTTGTAGCTGAAGTCTCTACAAGGTGTTGTTTGTAGCTGATCTCTCTACAAGTTGATTTGTGTGTAGCTGATCTCTCTGCAGGTTGATTTGTTTGTAGCCGATCTCTCTACAGGGTAATTTGTTTGTAGCTGAACTATCTATAAGGTGATTTGTTTGTAGCTGATCTCTCTGCAGATTGATTTATTTTAGCTGAACTCTTTAAAGGGTGATTTGCTTGTAGCTCAGTGAACTCCTTACATTGTGTCTAGTTTCTAGCTGATCTCTCTACAGGGTGATTTGTTTTTAGCTGATCTCTCTACAAGTTGATTTGTGTGTAGCTGATCTCTCTGCAGGTTGATTTGTTTGTAGCTGAACTCTCTATAAGGTGATTTGTTTGTAGCTGATCTCTTTGCAGGTTGATTTGTTTTAGCTGAACTCTCTACAGGGTGATTTGCTTGTAGCTGAATTCCTTACATTGTGTCTAGTTTCTAGCTGATGTCTCTACAGGGTGATTTTGTGTAGCTGAACTTTCTACAGGGTGATTTATTTCTAGCTAATCTCTCTACAAGTTGATTTGTTTGTTGCTGATCGCTCTAAAGGTTGATTTGTTTGTAGCTGAACTCTCTACAAAGTGTTCTGTTTGTAGCTGATCTCTCTACAGGGTAATTTGTTTGTAGCTGAACTCTCTCCACAGTGACTTGTGTGTAGCTTAATTCGCTAGAGAGTGACTTAATTGTAGGTGAACTCTCTACAGGGTGCATGACTTGTTTATAGTTGAACTCTCTTCAGTGTGACTTGTAATGTTCTGAATCTCTACGGTGATATATTTGTAGTTTAACTCTCCACAGGGTGACTTGCTTCCAGTTGAACTGTCTGTAAGAGTAACTGTTTGCGGCTGAACTCCCTACAGAATAACTTGCAATGTAATAGAACACTATAATGGAGTAAGCTCAATGCTCTATAAGGGTGACTGTTCTATTAGAGTATCTCGATCTCGCATTTTTACACGGAGTTGGCTTTCGAATCATAACTCAGTGGTTTGTAATCCAATTCTTCTGTACTACTGCAAGGACTTTCTATGAGGATTATTCCAGCTATACGCCGATTTTCAGCTCATTGCTCTAAGCGGTTTGCCTATATAGCTAGTAGGCGTAAAAACTAATACTCTAAAAAAAAAGTTTTATTCATAAAAATCGATCGCGTAATTGTGACACAGGTTGGGTTTTGTGTCATATCTCCATGGTCTTTATCTCGATTCCTTTCAAACCACCAAAAGGCACTCCTACGATGTTTACTCCATCTACATAGCAATTTTCAACTCATTCCATGTAGCGGTTTAACCTGTAGGCGTGACAACAAATCGATCTTGTTTTATGCAAATAATCGGTCATAACTCCTGAATCATTCATCGGATTTGCACCACATTTGATACTAGGATTCACCTTTGGACTCCCTTTCTGTGTACCAAAGTTCAAGGCGATCAGAGTACGCGTTTGTGTTTTATAGCAATTTTTGCAAGTGTGCGAAAAGACGAAGAAAAAATAAATAAAACGAAGAAAAAAAATCGAAACTTTGGCAGCTCGTATCTCAGAAATGGCTGGAGCGATTTCCTTCAAATTTGGAATGTAGACTCCCCTGGCTGGCCGGCAACTCTGTAGCAAATTTGGTTCCAATCGGATAAGGGATACCGAGATACAAAGGTGTGAAAATGAAGTTTTCTTTCTTCCTGTCAATATACTCACGGTGTGGCGCGCCTGTTTCTTGGGCCGCACGACACACTATCGTGTGTCTTGATATTGATGGTTAATTCTAGTCTAACTTGTGTAGGAAATGACAATTTTATTGCATTAACTGTTAATAGATATGTTGAAATCACGTACCACTTCAACCATGGGCATAGACCTTAAAGGCGATGCCAAACGTCCCCAGCTGCTTACACGTTCAACCTTCATGTGACCTAGGACAAGACTACAGTACATAGAGACTAACAGTATAGTACATATAGATTAGCTAAAAACACTGCTACAAATAACACCTCAAGCCTTCTGTAAGAACAAAGACTTTATTAACACATACAAACAATTTTTTGTCACCAATAGAGATGTAAACGATTTAAAGTGAACCTGCCACAGTGAGAGTGAACAGGCTGTGCTAGATGCAAGTATAAGAAAAAAAATAGAATTATTGCATTTGAGTAAGGATCATCATTTAGTACAGTAATACTTTATAGTCGGGACCGTGGAAGTTTGGGCTTTCTTGGTACATTTCTTTCATAATAGTTTGGCAGTATTGGTTAGGCATAACTAAACCCATAAATGTCAAGAGCATAGCCAGAAAGTTTTAGAAGACAAGGCTACTCTATGTAGAGTTGAACATAGGTGACTGCTCTATTAGACATAATCTTTGTAGTGATGAATTCTCTTCATTCAAACTCAGTTTCCTAAATTTTACTGAGGAAACTGCCTCGGTTGCTTCAATGCTAGCTATACCTCTGAATATCTCCAATCCCTTCCAACATATTTCTGTGATATGTACCAATCCAGGTGCACCAGAAAGCAGTTCTAACCTAGCTAACCCCCTTTAGCAGGAACAAGTAACATCAGCTACCACTTTCATTGGCAAATTGAGACTCACAATAAATTACAATTCATGCCTTTTATAGTCTAATTGTCATGTGACCTAATACACTAATTGTTTATTATTTAACACATAAGTCTCATGATGATCATGCCACTATCACAGATATTAAAAAATTATATAACTGCATTTTCTACAAACTGATTGATATGACTGCTGACTAACTAATTGATGTCTTCAACCAAGCGTAATTTGACTATGGTTAAGGCTACACGTTTGATTTCTTCACTGTTTGTTATACATGCATTATACTATTGAGGATGAGTAGTGCCTTTGCAATGAATCCAGTCACATTAAGTACTGAAGCTACCATACATTTAAACTGTGAATCAACACCTATGCTGTGGTAGGAAGAAATGGGGTACAAAGGTGAGTCCATGATGCATGCATTGTAGCTGCTGCAGTTGGCAAAAAGGCACATCTTGGACAGCAGAAATGTTGAACAGTGAAGAAAACAATCCTGTAGCATTACTCATGGTTAAGTTATGCTTGGCTGGAGGCATCAGTTAGCCAGTCCACAAGTTAGTAGTTAAATAAAACATTTTTTTCTAAATTCCATAGACATTTAATAGGGTTTTGGGATCACAGGGATTGATTATACCCTACCAAAATTAAATAAATTATTGGTTTTGCTGTAATAGTGCATGTAGCTGCTGTGTGCATACTAACAGTAACTGCACATAACACTGCTGTGTTTCCCGACATTTAGTGCATAATGAATTGTGACATTTCCTTGAGACAGAAATGTCTGAATCTGCAAAATTCCAGGAGTAAAGGAAATGTAAATAGAATTATGTAAGGAATTGTCGTTACTTTTCGGTATACATAAAGGAATGTGCAACAGTAAATTATGACAATTTTTGTGATAAATTAGACTCATATTGAAAATTTCATTTAAGTTTCATTACACCATGGAAACATATCTTGCACTGTGTAAACTATTCCCATCACAAAAGGGGTGTATACATTTTTGTATTGTAGAATATTTGGCAAGTACTATCACAGTATGTAGATATTCTGCTACTGTATCACTACCGATAATAACTTTGGTAAAAATGTCAATTTTCAATCATTATGGTTAAGGTATATAAATAGTATTTTTATGGTGTACTATCATTAATATAATAGTTGGAATTTAATTCATGGCTTGTGGTATTCTAACACATTCAGCTTCTGGTTAATGATGGCATTGGACCAGATGTCTGTGAGATGTATGGTATTTATGAGTGACTGTTGATTATATCTGCTGGAAAGCATTATAACTAATTTACAGATAGAAGCAGGGGCAAATGAGGATTGTTATAACTACTTACTTATCAACTATATCAAATGTATAGGTAAATTAACTTCCTTCCGATGGTTAGTATGCTCAGGGGTAGCTGTAGAAAATTTGTCATAAGTGTATATATATGGTATGGGGGCCAGAGTCACCCCACTTTCATGTTAGAGGGGGTTCAGCCCCTCCACTTTAAAGATCAATACATCATAGTACAAAATGAATCTCAGAAGGCTAACAAATTCTTGTTGGGGCCTGCCTCCAGACCCTTATAGAAAGTACATGTTCTGCATGCTGAACAACACCAACTTTACACACTGTATGAATTATATCAACCAGTCATGATTTTAGCCCTCTCACTTTAAATATTGTTGCTATACCCTTGAAATTAGCTGACTGGTTTCCAACATTTAAACTATGTATAGAAAAGACTATAGCTAGCTGCTTTACTCATGCAAGGTCATTTCAGTGCTGGTCATAGTCATGGTCTTACCTGTTTGTACTGTAATTAACTCCTCACTTTTATTGATAATCACACTGTGATACAATGTCACTTAAGCTTGCGTATACTCCTATTTTGACATTATAATATATGCAATCCATATTATAAAGTTAATGTTGTGTGTACCATTTAATTGATGGTACATAGGCAGATCAGTGGTGAATCTACCCAAATAATTAAAAATCTATACACAAGATCGAGATACCGTACTTTAACATAGTCAGTCAAATAATTATTGTATAATAGAACAGTCACCATGTGTAAAACTATTAAGAAAATCTGCACTGACTATGAATACTTGCATCTGCAGCACCAACCCATGCATGGGCACACTTATATAGCTATGTAGCCTGCTAGGATTTTTTCTGGCTTTCAAATTGCATTGTTTGTATGTCATTCTTATATATTTACTTAAGGCTTATTGCTGAAGTCATGACTGTCACTGATCCCAACATGCAGCTTTTGATCAATGTAGACCACTTAAAAAGTTTGACTTACTACTATGATTTAGATATTTGTGCATAAAACTACTCTGCATCACAAAATTCAGTCCTGGTTGCATGTAAAATACTGTACCTATAACCTTCTGGGGGAGTTGCTTTATAATATTACTACCCTGATTATATGGCATACCCACTCTTGTCAAACCCTGGATATGATCATGAAACCCTTTTCCCTATATGTCAGAGACTCTTACTTCATCTTGTCAGTTAAAGATGTGGTATGTATTTTGTACACACACAAAGATGCATGCATAATAAGCACTACATTTTTTTGTCTATATATCATAATATGTAAAGTTGCTCAGTGATATTAAATGCACATGAATGCACCGGCTTGTTTGTGGATGACATACTATTAGAAATCATGATTACATCAGTGGGCATAAAAGTGATGGAAACACCCCCTCCTGACTTTTTGTTAGACAATGCTTGCAAGAAAAGATCAAGATACTCTAATAGAGCAGTCAGTTGCTCTAATGGGTAGGCCTGCATCATATAATAATTAAAAGCACAATAGGCTGGAGTGCTATGCCAACATAATGCTAGCATATTAGGTGGATATTTCAAACTATGGAGCTTAATTCCATGAAAGTAGATCAATAATCCCTAATAGATTTTACATACGTAGCTCCTTAGATCACTAGTCACTTTGCAATGAAATACTGTAATACAGCATTAAATTTTACTGATTAAGATATAATTGTAACAATTGTTGCTAAACTAGGAGCAAGTATAATGGGAACACTGATCAGCATATTAGGTGAAAATTTTTTCTTGAAAGCATTTCGAGAAAAAATTTAAGCACATTTAACTCAAGCCTACTAATAGAACAGTCACCTTTATAATTCCTTAAAAAGCTATAAGCAGCTACTTAATTTGTTTGCAAAAACATAGAAAAATAGTCTACAATAAGCTCTTAGGGCTTCTAAAATACGAATCTTTTCCTGGGAGCAAGCCCTTAGTCTCCAAACTTTGTCTGTTGTATGCTGCAAATTCCACTGTGTAAATTTTTCAAAGTTGGCTCTCTCACTTTTTGGCCTGTCAGTGAGTGATGGTCAACAGCTCCAAAGTAGTCCTACTCCAAAGACTTACAATCTCTGCAATTATGGGAAGGTACTTGGTTTGTCTTGAAGGTACTGTACGTTACAAATATAATAATTATCACATTTTGACTATGAGTACTTGCATGACATCTCATTAGAAATAATAGAGAATTCATAAATGGCTCAGACCACAAAGTGGTCGCAAGCTATTTAGAATTGTATGAAGAGGGTGAGGTCGAGCATATCAATGGTGTATGGCCAGTTTTCATTCTGTTTGAGAATGAAAACTGGCCATACACCATTGATATGTGAGACTGAGCCCTCTGAAGTATAACTATATATACACTAGAGTCTGTGTGTAGATAATCATAGTATGATCCAAACACATCCATGGCAATGACGACATCACAGATAAAGTTAGCTGTACACTGTTATCTTAAATTGCATGAATAACCATGCTCAAAGAATGAATATATTTTATTATATAAGTTATATAATATATTATATGTTTGTACAATTTGGTCGCCATGGCAAAGAAGAGATAGAAAAGCTAGTGAACATCAATCGAGGAGCTGCAGGATTAAACAATATTTGCAGTGTATCAAACTGCAAATATTGTTTAATCCTGCAGCTCCTCGATTGATGTTCACTAGCTTTTCTATCTCTTCTTTGCCGTGGCGACCAAATTGTACAAACCTATAATATATTATATAACTTATATAATGATCCATCAACTTGGAAAGCTAGAAACCTGGCCATTGATATAAGATTATTCACAACTTACTTTACATGTGTCCCTCCTGAGGTATATGTGGCTGCTTTATTAGAGTACCTCAGTCTTAAAAATTGGAGAGGCTACAGAAGGGCCCTCTAAAATATATAAGAGTGGAGGGGTCTATCCCCCCTCCTTCTATTGCTATCCATGCCTATGCATATGTCCTACTTAGTGATATAGATAGCTTCATCCAACACCACAGCAATCCATCATCACAACCCGATCTCATGTGAACAATGTACCAGTTCCATTTGCAAGAACTGAGTGCTCTTTTGGACCACACACCTGTAAGCATCTGAAACAACCTAGCTACCAGACTACATACATATCGAAGAAATTACCTCTACTTACTAATTCAACAAAATCAACATTATAATGAATTTGTATATAATAGGATTGATTCTCTCCCCTCCCCTCTGCATAATGTCTTCTTCACTTGCAATTACAAATTAGAATTGACACAGAAATAAGTATTCACCAGAGAAAAGCTTACTATTATAAGGGAAGCTATAGGTGAGCAAAAACATGATTCTTGCAAGCATCATCTTAGGTCATAATTGGACAATACTTTAAATCCATGTTTGCAAAACTTTACTTGATGCAGAAATAAAACTTAAACATATGGAATGATGTTAGTGGAGATGAACCAAATGTATACATCCTCCAATTTAATTGAAAACTGAAGATAAATCCAGATAAACACATTTGTGACCAGATCTGTAAAAAGGCCTTTCCAAATTTCCAAGTTTGACAAGTCATAACTCATCAAGAGTGTAAAGCAACCAAATTTCAGGCTGGTACCATACTCACAAGTCAGGTTATGGATTGCCAAGTGCATGCAATTGGAAAGGCTATAAGACCCCTTTTTGCAGATCCGGTCACATTTATCGGTGAATAATGTCATTTTGTATATAAAATTAGTTATGGGATTAAAAACTAAAAAATTCAAATAAAATTACATTGTTCCTGTTTAATTTGATACAAATGTTTACACATGGCACATCCCAATGATTCTTGTGGACAGTTTTTTTGAAACCTCAAAGTTTGGTTAATGTCAAAATTGAAAAATGATTTATACAATGAATCATCCTGCTCTATCTTTTTAATATATTCAGCTAGCTGCCGGGGTCCATCAAACTTTGTAGCATCGATAAAAGTATTAGCACCAGGTACCTGATCATACACATCTGAAGTGCCATAATAAATAGGAATAGTTTGTGACAAGTAAGCATGCCAGATTTTCTCAGTAACATACTCAGGGAATATTGCATTTTCAAATGCAATTAAAAACTTATAGCCCTTTTCTTTGATCAAATGTAGTTTAACAGACAGGAAATCACTAGAGCCACGCCCCCTTGATGAATGCATATCAGTGTTATGAAAAGTTTTTCCGTATGAATCAATGTGTATATATTTCATTAATTCCTTCATGTACTTTCTCCTCCAATGTTCAGGATTAGTGATAAACATCACAACCCCACGCCTTCCAGAAGGTGGATCAAGCTTTAGCACACTTAGTAAAGGATGTTGAGTGTCTGGCCAACACATGTATGGATAAGGGATAGTACTAGATAGTGTGTAACTGACTCTCATGTAATCTGGCGATAACTGTTGACATGTCTGACCTTCAAATCGGGGAGGCTCACGATTGTATCGGAGAATTAACTGATTTGGATATGCAGGTCGATTGCACAAACTACTGCAGTCGAGGACCAACAGAACATCAGCAGTTTTGTAGTATGAATAGTCATCAGTAAGAAAACAGAGGGCATTATTTGGGAGTACACATTTCTCTGCCTCTTCTTTGTGAAGATATAGCTGCCACACTACAGTCTGCCTCATTCTTGAAAACACAATGAGACTCTACTATGGTTTGCGCACAAAGGATTACCATCATGCAGGCCACCAATGCTACCAGAACACAAATCTTCTTTTGACTCGCCAATAATACTACTACTTATTCCAATATTACTACGTGTACTATCTCCATCTTCAGACATCTTGGTCAAATCAATTCTTCTCGAGGTCACCGTAAGTTCATCATAGGTAAATTCAAATCGATCTCGTTAAGCGCAGAGATTCGCGCGCCCCAAAACTAATTAGTATAATTCCGTATTTTTTTAAATGCATCTCTTCCGTATCACGATTCGTTCATGGCACGTTGCGTACAAGCAGAGGTCACCAGACAGTACTCCAGTTTTATGAATCCTCCAGAGTCCAAGGTAGACTGGTAAGTATGGTCATTATCTATGGGTGTATTTTACTTGAGTATAAACTGATATTTGTTAGTTCATTAAAAGAATAAACTCGCTACAAAACCTATGCCAGACTAACACATTAAAAAATCCATCTTTAATACAGACAACTAACACATTAAAAAATCCATCTTTAATACAGACACAGCGTGTGCGTGTGTGTGCTTATATCAAGAAAAGTTAATCACTTATGCAAACTGGTTCAGTGCTTGTTGCACCAGTTAAAATGGGAACATCAGTGTTCACCATCCCAGTATCCACTGCTACCACTGCGTCATAATGGTAATTCTGGTGGTACAACAATTCAAAGTGTGATGGTCGTAGAAAGCTGCCCTCATCAACGTCCACATCAGGAAAATCTGGGTAGCGAATTGATGTATTGTTCAGTGGATGAATGACGTTCCACTTCATCTCTTCAGTGGATGGAGATATAAAGTATATCGGGACACGAAATATTGTGGCTGCAGCTATAACCTCAACTTGAGTAGTCCATACACCTGACTTCCAATTCTGCTCACATAACTCCTCAACTGTTCTGATGTTAGATGTTGATATAAAGAATGGCCTGAAGATGGTTTTGTTTCGGGATACTATTCTGTTTATCACGTGTCTAACAGAGCCATGTTCATTTTGTGTACCAAATAATTGAAATGACAATGCAGAGTAAAAACAGTTTCCATCTTGTTTCATTTTAACTACTCTCCGCTTTTGTCCTGATAAAAGCCCGTCACATAACTTGACTATGGGTGGCTCATTGTAGTGTTGTTCACCTAAGTTTAAGACAGTGACAGTTTTAATTGGTATTCAGTTTTGATTTCTATTAGAGAGTTATCAACAGCATTTACATAAAACTGTTATGACTATAATAAATGGAAATACATAGTTTGTAAAATTATGGGCAGTTTATTTACATGAGCACTGTGGGTCCAAACATGCACTGAAATCTAAGAGGTACTAGACAGGGTACACTTTGTCCTATGAGTAAAATGTTGACTAGAAACTATTCTCGCGTGTAGTAGTGACTTTACATGCTAATGACTTCATGGTGCCATGGCAGTAATGGTTATGTATAATCAAACTAGCCTTCGGTGCTTTCTTGCTACAAACTGTTTTAGTGTAATTTCTACTGACTGACTGACTTTCTTACTACTTTCCTTTACACACTATCATAACTATTGATAATAGCTAAGGCAACAGGGCTTGAGTTTCCCCTGGCATGTAGACAAGCACTTCAGGCCCACAAGTGCTTTAGCATATATACAACACATGCACACAATAGACTTAATATTTGTCCTCTACTGTGTCTGATGGTGAATTGTAATGCTTACAGTTTTAAGGCCTTTTGCTTGAAGGAACTAGTTTTAAAGTCATAATGCTATTCTGAATAAGTCATACTATATATGTACGTATATAGCATGGGATTATAGCTGCATGTTTGGACTTGTCCTTACATGAAATACGCCATGCATGGTTACCTTTCATGAATGTTGTATCCGAAGTACATACACCTTCTGTAGAAATACATAACAAGTAGTATTCAAATTACCTCGTATATCTTACCTGTTGATGAAGTCAAGTCATTGGTTGTAGGTTTGTCACTGGTGACAGAGGGCAGATGAAGGTGGCTCCATTGTGTACTGGCCTATTTAAAAATGTGTTGCGATACTTTTATGTACATATCACGGACACTTAAATAATGTTAAAGTACAGTTAAAGCACTGCCACATGTGTGTATGGAAAAATGCAGTATGAGATGAAGCAGAGTGCTGTATTGTCCTTGCCAAGTGTTGTATGTTTTGTATACATAAGTGTTATAAGTGTCACAAGTTTACATCATTTACATGCTAAGGGATGTTTAGGGACCAGCCAGACATCCTTGCAGAGTTAACCAGCATATTCAATTGTAGCCCCATAGCATTACCATATTTTGAAACAACTATTAGTAACAAATTTGTTCCATGGGCATGCAGTGGTGGCTATTACAAATTTTAGTATATGTGAGTGAGGTTCCACAATGCAGACACGATCAGTTTAAAGTATAATTATTTGCAAAAAAATTGTTAGCCACATAGTGATGCCTGGGGTCTGAATTATTTTGAGAGGAATTAGTAATGTGGTCACATATTGTACATAGTGCATAGTTATGGTTGGTTATTGTCACCTGTGGTTGTGGTGGTAATTGACACAATTCACTGCATTTTCGGAGTATACAAGCTTGCTTTTTTTTGCCTGATCCTCCAAATTTCACCATGTCTTCACAGTTTCGACATTTTCCACAATCATTTCTTTTGCATGCTTCACAACTACCACAGCGTTTCCGTTTCTTTTCACCTGTAAGATGCTTAGTATTATAATAATGCTATTATGCGCATGCTTGGATATACTTACACTGCATGGCTATCTTTGGCTTATTATGGTAGCTTTCCACAATAATTGAGTTATCTGTTGCTTCCTTCCTAGCGTCACTGCATGGAGTCCTAGCGTCACTGCATGGAGTCTTAGCATCACTGCATGGAGTCTTAGCGTCACTGCATGGAGTCTTAGCGTCACTGCATGGAGTCTTAGCGTCACTGCATGGAGTCTTAGCGTCACTGCATGGAGTCTTAGCGTCACTGCATGCAGTATTCATATTTTTATCATTTAGCATTACATATCTTATTTAATTACCTTCCTTTATCTTGCGATTTCTTCATGTTGACTAACAATGTTGACTTTTGTTCATTAGTTGGACAACTGTAATTTTGTCATATCTATAATCGCATGAAATAGTGTTATTCTACGTACCTCATAGTTGATGCCTTAGTTTTCCTCCCAGGATCTGCACAAGTCTTTTTGAATCGCAGCTGAGTTTCGTTTTTCTGTGCTGGTGCAAATTTGTCCTTTATTGTGAATGTCTGGCTTGTCTCTTGTCTTGTACAAACCTTACTACTACTCGCGGCTTGCATTAACAGGGAGAGCATCCTATCTAACACGTTGGCATCTTCTATGTTGTTTACAGCAAAAGTGATCTCATCAACATAGTGTAGTATTTCTCTTTTTTTCCCAGCAGTATCTAAATTTATTGCCAATGCAACTTGAATGAATGAATGCATAAAACCATAGATACCGTACAAATAACATGGGATTGGATGCTTGGATTCAATATACAGTGGAAGCTGTCTAAAGCGGTCACCTTCGGGCCAGAAATATTTGGCCTTTGTAGAGAGGTGGCTGCCTAACTCAGCATTCTCCATAAAGCAACTGTAGGCCACAACCAAGGTTTGGCCTTTATACAAAGGTTCCAGTTATTTAGTCAGGTTTAGTTACACATGCATGCATTTTGCTACACTTCAGTACACCACTTACGTAACTGACAGACTACAAAACAGATAAGAGCCAGAAGCTACTGTAACCAGTGCCAGTCGGTGGAGACAGTGCGTTAGCTAGCTATCAGCTGATTGAGCCGACTAGACTTCCTTGGGGTGAAGATGGTTTATACTATAGAACTTCAACCTTTTAGAAAAGATGGTGAACTGATAACTACACAATTAGAAATCCAGAATCAAAATAATAGAGGAGCTTTAATTAGAATTGTGCTAAGAATGGAGCGGCTATGAGCTTATCTATATTGTGAGTATATGACCTGTCTTTGTGTTACAGAAGTGAATACAGAAGTATGGAGCAGTGCAGCTAGTTTACCCACCTTAATGGCTGTAGGCTATAGCTGGCCATTTTGTGAGAGGTATTTTTCTATAGCGAAGTGCTGTTTGGGACTGCTAAAGCTGGCTGTTATACATGTTACAGAAGTGACCACTTAAGTCAAACTAATTCTGTACAAACTGATTGGAAATCGGTTGAGACCATTGTCACATGGCTGTAATGCTGAGGTGACTGCCCAACTCAGGTGACTGTTAAGGGAGGTTTCAACTGTATTATGTACTCCAAATAAGCACTCCTTGTATTTTCTTTCAGTTGGTGAAGGACTATATAAGTCTGATAATTTAGATGCTAGCTTCGCTAAAGGTTGTGAAGAACCAAGGTAAGTGAGTGTTTCTACACAATTTAACCCAAATTGTTTCGTAAATTGGACAACACAACAAAACCATAGTGTGTAAGTTTTGCCAAGTATTTGAAGACATGCAGGTTGCATTGTGTTTAAAGTCAAGGCAATTTCAAAAGGCTTGTGCCATACTTTGGTAAGCTTAACACCTTCTCCAGAGCTTGATAAGTGATAATCAAGTGTGAATAATTAATAACTTTAAATCTTGGGGAAAAATTGCAGTATAGATTGGTATTGTTATTTTTACATGTTATTAGTATAAATTTTAGGCTGTAATCCTAGGGGTTGCACCCCCAGACCCCTTTGAAATTCTGCTTTATACTACAGCCAAACTACAGTAGTTATGCTGTTCCCTACTTGGCCCCCCCGTAAGTCAGGTTTAGAATCGCCACTGACCTCAGTGTAGAAGTTGACTTTATTTGGGCAAACGTACAGCCGCTGGAATATATGCCAGTTTCTGTGTAGTGAAGATAGACTGAGTTAGCAGTGTAATTATTGTACCTGATGCAACTGTCAAATTAATAGCTTCTGGAACAACGAGGAGTGCCGGCATGCTAAACAGAGTTTCCGATTTCATGTTATTAGTATAGTATCTATGGTAGAAGATACGTACTGTGTATATTATAGGTCAGTGCTAAAGTGATAATGTGTATACATTGGAACCTTTAAATATTGGACACTTGGGACAGTACTTGCTTTTCCTTTATATTGAGTCATCCTTTATATGGAGGTGTCCTTTGCAGGGAGGTTGAATTTGTTTTAATAGTAGCTAATTCGTAACAACCAATCCGAATAAACAACCAATTCTAAAAGCTACATGCATACACAAAACTTAGCCAGGAAGTGTACACCAGCTGTATTTCATTGGAAATGTGGCTTTGATAGCAACAATAACACCTAGCTATACTGCAGACTGACGCACCCTATTTTACTGTTTATTTCAGCTTTCTTCCACCACAGTTCTCCCAACTTGAGTTACTGAATACTTTAATAAACTAGCTGGTGCAGTCACGTGTAAGTGGAATCACTTGTATGCAGTTTGATACTATATGGAGGCAATATTGATACACCCACTTATTGCATCATTAAAACTCTAGAGCCTTTGTTGTACATGTGCACATCTCCATTTTGTGCAAAATGTATCCCATCCAAAAACAGCTTATAGCTGTAAAAAAAGTGCGCGTCCAAGTAAAGCAGAGTTAACTGCGACAAAAAGTAATGATATCATAATGCGGCCATGTGCGAGGTGTGCAAGTTGTAATATTAGCTAATCAGATAATACAATGTTATTGTTAAAGTGTTAATGAGAACTATGTGATGCTGCTAGTTTTGAAGTGTGTGAGCATCTTCATAAATGCCACATAAATTTAATTCTCAATAAAGCAATGTGTATAGATTCTCTGATAGTAATAAATAGTTTGAGTTTGGCCACCTTTCCTTTGTTCGTAGCATTGCTGTATACAGGAAAGGCGGCCAAACTCAAACTATTTATTACTATCAGAGAATCTATACACATTGCTTTATTGAGAATTAAATTTATGTGGCATTTATGAAGATGCTCACACACTTCAAAACTAGCAGCATCACATAGTTCTCATTAACACTTTAACAATAACATTGTATTATCTGATTAGCTAATATTACAACTTGCACACCTCGCACATGGCCGCATTATGATATCATTACTTTTTGTCGCAGTTAACTCTGCTTTACTTGGACGCGCACTTTTTTTACAGCTATAAGCTGTTTTTGGATGGGATTTCAATACTTTTTGTTAGAATAAGCAATGCACTGTTGATAACAGTAGGTGAGTCAGTAGTTTCCATGGTTTTGACAGAAACCCCAGATTACAGTGACAGAATATTAAAATATAACTGTAATTTTAGTGGCCAGGGCCGCCCACATTGGGGGTAACTGGGGTATTTTTCCCCCTACCACAGCCTGAAAGGGGCCACTTGAATACCTGTTTAAAGAAAGATCGATATACTCTAATAGAGCAGTCAGGATCTAGACCCTTCCTTGCCCCTGGGCCCCTCTTTAACTCTTTTCCCTGGGCCCTCTAATTTCTCTGGACGGCCCTGTTAGTGGCATGCAACTGCAGTCAACTAACACCCATTTTAACTAGTAAACCCTTAACAACACTTTGCCTTTCATCTTGTACTGCATTGAAACGATCAAGATACTCTATTAGAGCAGTCACAAAACAGCTGTAACACAGCCATAGGCGGCGGAAAGGGGGGGGGGGGGGGGGGCTTAGCCCCCCCTCAGAATGATATCACACCGAAATTATCTTTCTTGGAGTGGGGCTGAAAACCGTGATAAAGATCGAGATACTCTAATAGAGCAGTCACTCTAATAAAGTATTCAGTGTGTAGCGAGCTATGTAAGGATTTTTATGTAGTTTATCAGCTAGAAATGGTAGCTGGTGAGGTGGAAGCTCTTGTCAGTTGGTTGCGACCTTTTTTTTTTTTTTTTTTTTTTTTTTTTTGGTCTCACCTTACTAAACTATAGAAATAAGTCTGGGTCAGCCCAGCCCCCCTCATATCAACTACTTGCTCCACCGCTGAACACAGCAATCAATATTTAGCATAGTTACAACTTCTGCTTAGCATCGGATTGTATAGTTTAAATTACTAGCTACTTACAGACTTTACAATATAAAAATATGGCACTTGTAGAAATGTGACTGTTTTATTAGAGTATCTCGATCTACTTCAAGCATTGACTAATTCAAGTGAAGAAGCTACGCCCCTGCCAAGAGATCTTGTGAAATGAAATGAGAATAGTAAAGAAAAGGCAAGTATGTACAGAGACAATAGAGGGGCGCGTAATTATGTCCTGTTGTAAATAAACGCCTTTAAAATTTATATTACTACTAAATAAACGCACCAGAATAGGCTTGTGTGGCTGTTGTCTCCAAGGTTGTCTCATTATTTGTCTTTTCGTGTTGAAGGGATTTAGTCGCAATTGGTGAGTTTAACTATACATGTATTTGTGTTGTAAAACTTAATTGTAAAAAGGCGATTAGCACATATCATGATAAACATGTATTTGTCACAGTAGAGTCTCTCACGAAGTCACGATTATTATGAGACATTGGACCAGGGTAAAAAATTTACTGCTATATTTAGAGGTTGTAGCGTTTGTATATCTTAGTATCTTAATAAATAATCCCCCATGATCACTAATCACTAATAGTACAGTGAAAACTGGTCATTATTCAGGCCGTAGGGACAAAATTTTCTAACCTTGCCTTTTAAAGAGGTGGCTGCATTATGCGGCCTTAAAAAAAGGTAAGAAGCATGCTGTTCTAACTGGCTATAGAGATGGATTTAGTGTATGACAGCGTATGAGACAGTGAGTGCTGGCAGCAAGGGGGCAGCCAATCTGTTAGAGCACCAAAAGCACTGCTTCAGACATAGGCAGTTGACTGTCAGCCCCAAGTGTAAAAAGTTTCACTGTTGGTCCTTATAAGCTCCTGATGAAGAAAGTGATGAAGTCATTATCCATAGGATATATTTTTCAGAGTATCCATTTCAGTTCTACAATATAGTAGCCAAGCATAAGATGAACATAACACAGCATTCCAGTAGTTTAGTGGTGACCACAACACTGCCTGAGTTAAACTGTGGTGAGATTTGAGACTACCAGAAGCCCTGGAATGTCTTCAACACATGAAATACCAAATATCTAATGCCTGGCTTTCATCCACAGTGGACCTGTCTTGGTGGCCACTTGTACAGAAGGGAAACAGCTAGTTGCCACACCCCTTAATTATCAATTTGTAAAATCGTTAGCAAAATTGTGTGTGCGAGCAAGTGCGATGTGGCAGTGCCGTGTATATGGTTGCTGCCTAGCAGTGACACATCACGAGTATTGAAGTCACAATGCGTTACTGTATCATCCATCTAAATACAATCTCTGAATGTGTCATTTTGTGTAGAGAGCAATCTTCCACAAGAAGTGACCTGCAGGTTTCAGTGTATATTGTTAACCATTAATATTGTTCACAATATTGTGAACTATATGTACAGTGAAACCTCACTTAGTGGCCACCTCTTTAATAAGACCACCTCATTATATTGGCCACCTCTAGTAGGTCCCAAATATAGCTAAGCATTACTTATGACCTCATTAATAAGGCCACCTTGTTATTCAGGCCAAATTTTTTGGTCCCACAGCCTGCCATATTAATGAGGTTTCATTGTACTTATGTGAATTTTTATTTTTCGTAACTTTTCTTCAGGTTTACTGATGGGCACTATGAAGCATTGTTGACTGGTACGTGTATAATGTGGTGACTTGAAATGCTAAAACAGTACGTAGCGTGTCTTGTATGTACATGTAATGTGTTGTAATGTGTCCACACATCCACACATCTTAGAAATAAATGTAATTGTATTCTCTATAAATAGTCAGTTCCATTGTGCCACTGGGTCATAAGTTGGTTGAGTATGGATCATCCAGGGCACTTGAGTCACATTTTGTCCTGGCCAAGTGGATCTCATCCACTGACAGAATATACAGGATCAGATCACGTGTATAAATTACGGTGGAACTTGTTTATTGCCACCTTCACTCATTCAGCAGGTAACAGTGTATAAATTCTCAATTGGAATTGGCTTTTCAAGAGTGGTTGTCTTTCTATACTAGTGGCCATTAAGATAGGTTGTACTGATAGAGTGTACATACTAGAGATGCAACAATATCCTCCACTTAGTGTCGTTTGATAGTGATGCAATGGAGACTATGTATTATTGCATTTAAATACTATACTATTATATTGCAACTCTAGCACGTATTTATAACAGGAATGTTTGTTAACCGTTTAGACATACTGGAGCCACACCCACTCATCTGGATTCTACAAATGGAGTCATACCAACTTGTTGTCATCATACTCACTCGTTACTCCCATTGTGTTTGGATGAATATACATGCCGTCATGTGAGACTTGCTACCATGGCGGGCCACTGGAAAACATTTGCATAGCAGTTATATTACAGTCATTATTGTACAATTCTTACATTATTGTTGTGAAAAGTGTTTGGTATTCATGTGTCTCCTCTGTATGTTGTAATTACATGTGTAATTTTGTGTGGGGGTGCTATAAAATGCAATAATGCATGGTGACAATTGTATTAGGCGATTTTGCACACTTCCTTTTAAGCTAGCTACATGTGCTAATTACTCACAGCTTGTGTCAACAACTGGTAACCGCAGTTGTACTCTTGTGTCATTCTTTAAGCCGCGCCCTTAGAGGACAAATTATGTGGGGGCGACTAATTTCAAAACGAAGGATGGTATGCAGCACCATAGATTAGCTATATCTATGGACTATAATCTATGGCAGCACACTTCTTGGTGGCTATATGTACTGATTAACTACATAGAGCGCCAGTTCATCAATACCCAGAGACCGCAGTTGTGCTCTGCGTCATTCTTTAAATTCCGAGTAAAATTCTTAGAGAGCAAATGACGTGGGGGCGACTAAATTCAAATTTCAAACTAGCCATTCTCGAAAACAAATGTTTCAATCTGAACGAAACTTTCAGAACAGTTTAAAGACACATTGCCCTACATGCCAAGCGAGTATTGCGGAAAACAACAATCTGGGATTTGTATTTGGCCTCTAGGTCGACTGAGGACGACTGAAACTTCGTTTGGTGCTGAAATCACGACTGTAGGGTAATCATGTATGGTGAAATCGATGATGTGAATCTTGAGGTGATTGAGTGAATACTGAAGCGATAACAGGGCGATCAATGTTCGGAATGCACAAAGGAACGCAAGGCATACACCTGCGGTTGCGTCTAACCGCATGCGATAAAAAAAAAAATGAAACGTCCCCTTTCATGTCGGCAATCTCGATCACGAAACAATCGGCATGGATTTGCTTCACTGCTTGTGTGGTAGTTACTAGTGACACGATGAGTTCAACTCCAGAGTTTCAGAGGGATAGCGTAAGTGACGGGTGGATTACAGGAAGGCCAAATTTGAGAACGTTCGTTCTTGTAAAATCCTCACGTAGTGGTCGCGTCATTTATTGTCTGCGGCGCGCGTTTCTGCTTTACTGGCCGCGCGACTCACTACCGTGAGTCTTGATAGGTCAAAGGACACTCATGTGAACACATTTGTATAGAGCGATTAAAATGCTAGGGTTTCAATGAAAGCTTTTCATTTAATGTGTTGAGCACCCCCACTGAACCCTATGAAGAACTTACTGCATTAAATGAAAGGCAAACAGCAACAATGGAGAACATTAAATTGTATTCAAGGTATCATAAAGTATCAGTTTAAAGGTAAAAAATCAACACATTCTATTGATAATGCTTAACACGTGTCGTACCTCGCTTGCTTATTGATGGTCAGTGGTATTCAAATATCATGTGTACATGTATCAAATTCGTGGTCAAGAGGATTATTAGTGTGCTCTTAAACCCTCACCCCCACAATAGCACACAGAGCACATATATGTATGTAGTATGGCTATATACCTGATGATGGTCTCTTTACAGGCTGATTGATGGTCTCTTTTACAGTAGAATCTACTTGATCTAGATCTGATAAACAGGAATTATCTGTTGGATACGGATTGCAGTCCATGTCGTCATCCACAGCTGTGCTTGAATGCTTTAACAATGTATTGACCTAAAGTATGTTTAAACGCATGGGAGTACATGCATGTGTATGTAGTTTCTACAGAGATTGTACCTTGTGAACATGTTTACACAAGTGTCCTTGTGTGTAATCAATACATGTGCACTTCATCATATGACGGCAGAGATACAAGCATGTCGGATCTTGACAGTGTGGTACACAGTTGGGTTGTTGTGCACAGCTGTTTGACAGTATGTGCACGCTGTAAACTTTGTCCTTTTCACTGGATTCCACTTGAAACATAGCTTCAGAAATCATCTGTAAAATTCATTCACATGCTAAATTCTTCATACAGTGATATGATATTTGCAGTATTAAAACTTGTGTGCTTGATGGTAATGTAGATAGACCCTTGGGTTGTACACTTTCAGTACTGAAGGGTTTTCTCACCAGATTTTGGAATTCTAGCTTTACAATAACTGACCTTTATGGATACATCTGGTATTGCTTCTCCCCGGGTGTGTCTCTCTTCACCATCTACTTTGGTGGATGTATGCTGTGGTGTCAGCATAACTTCCTTCCTCATCCTGTCGTAAAACTGGTCCACTTCAAATTTTAATAGAACTTCCACAAGGTCATCACACCGTCTGTTGACATGGTGATTAAGATAGCGTGGATTAGTCTTGAGTTTATTGTGGAAACTGTAAAGAAGATGTGTTAGTGTACTTATGTTAACAATTGCATGTAAGCATCAACACATACTACATATACACACCAGTCGCACACACTACATAAAACGTGCACACACACACACACACACACACACACACACACACACACACACACACACACACACACACACACACACACACACACACACACACACACACACACTATTTGCATGTACCTCTCAACTAGCATGTTAGTGTCTACATCTTGGTGGTCAAAGACTCGATGACACATTGCCCACTTCTCTGTAGATGTGTATACACATTATGCACATCAATGTTATTGTTTGTGTATATGTACGTACATATGTATGTCTGTGTTTATTTATTAAGGCTTTACAGCACAAGTGCTGAAGGTCTGTAGGACACCTGGTCCTATAACCTGTTTAAAGATGTTATACTAAGTATGTTTGAAAGATGCAGAAATTGTATGTATATATGTATATATGTACGTACACAGGTATGATATAGTATGTATGTATTGGGGCTGAAATAGATAGCAGTTTTTTCACAATCTGAATATCCTGAACAAAATTTTTGTGGATATACTACGGATAGTGATATCATTACTTGCTATTATGTGAATATGCTTGTTTTACTAGTACTATACAATAGGATAGAAATAAACACAACTCTGAAACGAAAATTTATTAAGTTTATAGTAACATTTAATTGTGGAAGCTACATGTGTCAAGAAAAAGTTAGCATAAAATTGCTTCAGATTATTATAAACTATTCTGATGGCATCAAATTACTATCTGGATGATAAATCATTATCCGTATATGTATATGTAATAGGATGGATGGCTGTGGTATTCGGGATTAATAGTGCGAGCATTGTAAACAGGAAGGAGTAAAATAGTGCGAGGCGAAGCCGAGCACTATTTCCTTCCTGTTTACAATGCGAGAACTATTAATCCCGAATACCACAGCCATCTGTCCTATTGCAAATTAATCCGACAACCATAGCAACTGTTACTAGGCAACAGAAATTCAAAAATAACCACTGCAAAAGACCGATCACACTTAGCAACCGTTGCTATGGTCTCAAAATGAGTTTTGCCTTAGCAACGGTTACCTAGCAACCGTTGCTAAGTAACCATATTGTGTTATACCTTGGGGCATTTATCACTATGGTAACAATAGTTGTCAAGTCGGACATTTACTTCTAATAGAAACACACCACACTATTCTAGCCAATCAAATTAGTATTATAGATTTTTGTCAAGGGACCTTGACAAACAAGTGTAATACTAATTCTATTGGCTAATCGCTTGACGTATATCAATATAATACATCAAGCTGCTATTGAGAGTATTATACAGTAACACATTCAGTTGTTGGATTAATGTACTATATATATCTGTTATGTATGTACGTACGTATGTTAATTCCTACCACAAATTATGTATGTGTGTGCAGTATGTATGTTGCTTCCATACCCATACATATATGAATACCTGTTCTGTTGCTATACTCCTTTAGATAGTATGTCAAAAACTGGTGCTCTTTTTCTTCCCAATAAGATACAAAAAGACTTTGCAATTCAAGAAATTTGTTGATGTCTTGCTCTGCAATAAGCATCCACAAACATGCATACATTTCAGCTCGATGTTCCTCTTTCCGAACCAGATGGTATAATTTCCTTTGCCATGCCCTGTGATTTAGCAGAAACATGTTATTGTTAGTATTTGTACTATTATATATTAAGTGTTACTGTATATGAGTATTAGTGCTGCCAAGATATAGACAAACTCTATATCATATATCACCAAGGTTTATATCACGATATAGAACTAACTGCAACATTTGCAAGGCAAACATGTACATATTCCTCATTGTAAGCTAATATTTAAGGTGGATGTATACCACAAGTAAAGTTACTCATGTTTACCAGGTTTTAAATGGATTTTACTTTTACTACTGCTATACAGTTGAGAAAAGTGGCTGGTATTCATACAAACCTTATAACCTCACAGTTTACTTTGGGGTTGGCATGTATCTACCTCTAAACCATCAACACATAACTTAATGAAATGCCAAATACCATTATGCCTGGCCTCCCCCACATCATTATACTATATCATGATACTTCGATATAACTGATTGACTATATCAGCACCTTGTTATATTGATATCTCGTGGCAGCACTAATGAGTATGTTGAGTGTAACACATTACCTGTCAACATGCCATCGACAAAGTAGATGGCGTACACTAGGATAAATACGTAAGCAAGCATTAGCTCCAGCTGAATCTGTAAAATATTGCATTTGTAAATTATAATATTATGGTTATTTTCCTTGTGAGCCTCATTATTATAAAAGGTGCATATTATACGTACCATCATCTGTCATTAAATTGTTTATAATTGCATTGGGACAGCGAATCTTAATAGATTTCCATAAAACTTCCAAAGTGTCTGTATCTTCCTTATCTGCAATAGCCCAAGCTACAGGTTGTCCTAAATTGGTTAATTATGTTTACATAGTGTAATAACAGTAATTGAATTACTAAAACATTTGAATACACTCATTAACAGCTGTAGCTACATACCAGTGTGGTACTCATCAGGAACAGCAACAGTTATCAGCTTAAAGCGATACTGGTTGGTCTTGTGGGTAGAATCCAAACACACTATCTTACTGCTGAACATTTCAAGCAGTCCTGCTTGAAAACTGGTCATGAGGATAAGTAGAAAGGTGTCTTCTGCTAAGTTAGGATGTTCTGAATCCCTTTGACCTTGTGCTTTGTAGAACAAAACAGGTGATGGATTCTCAAGCCTAAGTTCTTCTACTATCCGTTGGACAGATATGGCATCTTCATTGTGACGATGGCGACTAAAATCATTTAGTTTACGACATATATTCCTGTGAAAATTTCGTAAAACACCTCTAATGTACTTTTTCAAACCTGCAATCCTGTCGTGTGACAAACTGCTGTCTTGTCATATTTTTCTTAAAATTTCTGCGTTGGTCTCTCTTCCCTATAGATCCTCTCACATCTACACAATTTATTAAGACACATTATACATAGTATGGCTACTTACTGTCCATGATTCTTTCTAAAGATATACCAGCAGCAAACTGTTGGCATATGTCTTCCTTGACTGATTTTGGAATTGGTAAATGTTTAAATTCACTGTGTTCTACAGTATGGTTAGTGTGGGTAGAAATATACTTCACTTCCACTTTCCCTTCAGCAAGACATTCCGTCACTATCATTCTTGCTATGCAGCAATTTTGCAGTTTACGACTAGGGCGTGCCTTTCGTGTTTTGCCTGTCTTGTTAGGCCCTGAATGTCCCCGTTTGTTGCCATCTCTGCAACATGTATACATCATAGTTCGACTGCTTCCTGTAGAACATTTATGCAGTAATCTAATATCTTCATTTGTTTTATGCTATACCTACCATTGTTGTTGACTACTTCACCATTAGGTTTAACAAAGTATGCATATGTCAACTTCTCTTCTTCCTCTTTCCATGACATAAATGAAAGCAAATTTGAAAATGATTTTTGTTCAATTCCTGCACAATTACCACATGCATGCGTTAGTACTTATGCATGTATATACGTACGCAGAGCTTTGCCGTGCTCCTTCTCACAGTGTGTAACCAGTGCAGTGGCATGATAAAAATGTGCACCACAGAATTCACAAATGAACCGCCCTTGTTTAACAATACATTGCTGGTCAAGCACATCAGCTGTAATGTCCACCACCTGAATTAACACATGAGCTGTTGGTAGTATTTTATTTATTAAAGATTTTGCTGCAGTTACAGTATAATTATACGTAAATACACAATTACAAAAAGAAAATGATTATGTACTGCAGCTGGTATGCTGGTACAGCTGAGGTGTGGGGTTAAAGAGCAACATGATAAATGGTTTTGTTCATCAAAGTGTTTAAGAAAATTTGACCAAAAATGTTGAAAAGTTTTGCTCTCAAACACCAACAAATCCAGAAGTGGAAGAGCATTCCACTAATGTGGAAGTCTGTTGAAATAAAAGTGCTGGAGAAGATGTATTGTACTAGTGTATATATATATATATATATGCACAGTGTAGCCAATCCCTGCTTACACAGTTATTAAGATACGGAATGCACTACCTGAAGATGTCATCCCATCCACAATTTCAAATCAGTTTAAAAGTGACTATAGATAATATATCTAGATAGTATCTATGGTTAATTATTTAACCTTGTAATTTTACTCCTAAGTGCCTTTTATACCTGCACTAGCCAAGTGGTAAAGTATAACAAAGCATGAACTACAATTAACATAACTCATTGTGTTGTATATAGATGTGCTATTCCCTCCCCCTCCCTACCCCCAAGTTGCCTAGAAACCTAGAATCGCCAATGTATACTAATGCCATCATTATGACCATGCACTGAGTTGTCTAAAAATGTATGTAGAGGAAAACCAGAAATGTTTACAGATACAGCACAACATACAATTAACCTCGAGAGAGTGATCAGATGATCCTGCCTCGTTCATGTTTTCGCGCTCAGTCACGGCCGGGCGCAGCAGTTTGTCACGTGCAAGAACAACTATTAATCGAGGCGCGCGATTACGAATAATTAGATTTGGGGCGCGCGAATCTCTGCGCGTAACGAGATTCATTTAAAATCGGTCATCGACCTTGGGCTCTCACCGTGTCTGAAAACAAAACAGACCACTACCAACACCATGACAGCGACGAGCAATATAAGCCCTGATAAACACGATTTAGGATTACAGATCATGACTATAGTCTATATTACGGTGTGGCCATTTTCGAACACAATGAGGATTGACCCAACTTCCGTGATATTCCCGTACAATATTTTGTTAGGATACCCTATCCCATGGCCATGCCACTCACGTGACTAGTATTATGTAACTTGCGGGTGACTCATGACTTGACGTAACACATAGATCAACTATCTTACCAAAGCACTTTACTGTGGTTTGGAGAATCAGTGTTATTATGACTGAAGGAGTTTGACAGCTGTTTCTTTGGTGAGATGGAACGTCAACCATTGATTCTACCAACTTTTTGGGTTAGGCCACTCCAAATAAATTCTCTGTTTCCCGTCCTGGACTCAGGCATATTTGCATGCGGGCGGGCGGTCCATTTCCATTATTTCATTATAAGATTGGCTAGCTTTTCAAGCCATTATTTGCCTGGCACAGCCAAAAAGGGGCTGCATAAAAGCATGCTTAAGCTTGTACCTTCTTTGCAAGTTGCAAAAATAACTCAAACATGAAGGTTGTGCTGACTTGATAGCACTGCTGACACGTGAACTGACACTGTTTCAAGATAGCTTTTACTAAGCCTATCAGTATGCAAGAATAATCAGAAAATAATGAAAGAATACGGAATAATGGAATATTTAGAGCTGGCAGTAACCAGAAGTGGGCAGTGGACGGGAAACAGAGAATTTATTTGGAGCGGCCTTACGGAATACTGCTGACGAGGAAGCTGAGTCTATTAATAAACTCGAGTAGACTGGTACGTAAGTCAATGTGATGTATAGGTACCTAGTTTCACGTAACCAGGCAGACACTTTTCTTACTTTTGTGTGGGAGCGGAGAAAGAAAGGGGTCTGGTGAACATAGTATAAGTTGGTTGTATACAATCACTGGACTGGACTAGGGGACTGGACTGGTGGACTGGACTACTGGACTTAGGTATTTTCCCTTTTAAAATCAAATATTTGGGAAACTGGTTGTAAGTATGCTAGTCTCATGTAGTTAGACCACTCCCCCACATTTAAAGAAACCCACACACAAACTAAAGAAAGGTGTGATCATGCCAGACTTGTCAACTTCAGCTATGTATAGAGGTTCTAATAGTTCTTGCACGTCAACAAATCTAAAACAGAAGTCACATGCGGTAATTATAGTTTAAAATTCAAATTGAATCAACTTGATTGGTTGAAATCTTGAGCACATGATTTCACTTCTTGTTGCTGTCGTGCAAAAACTATAGAACCTTTGTATCAGCTATTGAATAGCAAGACAGTTAACTATCACCACTTAATTTAGCCGACTCCATGACTATAACTTGTAGGATACATGGTTACTACAACACTACATACACATGTGCTGTATGGTTTGTACTTCATGATAAGACGAATGGTAGTCGTACAATAGAGATTATGTCAAGAAAGAGAATTGCACATGATCCTAAGATAAGAGATAGTGCCAAGTAGACAGGTCCACCTGCATATTTTACATTCAATGTAGCAATAGCTACAATCAATTACCCAAATATGTGCTGAAATGAAAAGAAAACTGAGTCCACCAGTCCAGTCCACTAGTCCAGTCCAGTGATTGTATACAACCGTATAAGTTCGAGGCTGCCCAGGTCCAGTCATGGATTTTTTCTTCTTTCTCCTACTTTCAATCATACTTCGTGAAGTTAGTATAAACATCTTAGACCTTTATAAGGCCTTCTGGTATACAGGCTCTGCCTTTACCAAGTACTTTAATCATAATAAAACAATGTCCATTTGGTTCCACTTAGGGTACTTAGAGATAATAAGTCACTCTCTAGGGTTCCTATGGATATAAATACATGAAAATAGTAAGAAGAAAATATCCTGACCGCCTGGCAGACTCCTGTAAGCGTTCGAGCGTTAATCGGATGGCTGCAGGTTTGAGGATTCCCAGGTCCAGTCATGGATTTTTTCTTCTTTCTCCTACTTTTCAAACATACTTATTGAAGTTAGTATAAACATCTTATAAAGGCCTTCTGATACAGCGTTGAAACCAGGTCGGGTCATCAGGGTCACATTTTCTCCGGGTCATCTGGGTTTGACCCGGTTTACAATTTATCTGGGTCTGACCCGGTTTACAATTTATCCGGGTCTGACCCGGATTGGATCACGTGAGAAACGAAATTGTTCATTTGACGACGTGGAACTTATAAACGCTATCGCGTAGCTCTTTCGTGAGCCACGCCCACTTATCGCATTACCAACATATACTCAGTCACGCCCATTTGTTAGTAAGTGCAGTATGTAGCACGAAACTGAGGGTATCTATGGTGAGGGGTAGCTATTGTCAGTAGGTGAGGACCTTTTTTTTTTTTTGGTCTTCAACCTACAGCTAGGCTGAAGTTGCAATATTTACTCACGTGAATCGAATGCTCAAAATGTAGACTTGTTCGCTTGCTCGAGACTAGCCGAAACACGTCTCGGCTTTAATTAATCCGGGTCACATCCAGGTCAATCCGGGTCACATCCGGGTCAAATCCGGGTCAGTGGGTTATCCGGGTCAGCAGTAGTGACCCGGTTTCAACGTTGTTCTGATATACAGGCTCTGCCTTTACCAGGTACTTTAATCATAATAATAGCATCATCGTTGGCCTATCGTGGGGATTCTACTGCGCAGCTTCTGGTTGTTTGTGGGTGCGAATGACGTGTTTTTGCTAACCATTGCCTATTTCCATAGATATAAAGCGTAATCTGTTAATCTTTGCATCATTTGCGTTCTATTACCATAGCTACTGATTTTATATCTATGGCAACTGGACACAAATGATGCAATGGTTAGCATAGCACATCATTCGCACCCACAAATAATCTGGAAGCTGTGCAGTAGAATCCACCAATCTCGGGATAGGCCAACGACGATGCTATACTATGTTCACCAGACCCTTTTCTTTCCCTGCCTCCACACAAAAGAAAGAAAAGGGTCTGGCTATGCAAGACTACTCTCAATAGACTCAAGTTTTTTGGCTTCTTCTCAAGGTCTCACAATCAGGTACTAATTTCTCAAGATCACGCCCTGGATCTCACGGTTTTTCAAGGTTTTCATCAGAAAACAAAACTGAAATTCACAATCGAAAGTATTTCATCAATATTTTGGTCAAGTGCCTGTATTTTGATTAAAGCGTCCACGTGATTAATTGCTAGGCACCTATAAATGTTCTAGGCGCTTATCAGAAGGCTTCGACTAGCCAATTTCGAGGGGGTATGGCTAATAGTGGTTGTCAACCTAGCTGCAGTTAGGGATGCGGCGGTTATGCCAGCATAATTTCGGGCATAATAGGTATGTGTGGAAATCAGGAATTATGCTAGCATTTTGAGGTGATTATAAAGCTTTAACAGTAAGAAAATCTGCAGAATGCACAATTCCGTTAAAAAAGATCGAGATACTCTAATAGAGCAGTCAGAATCTCTAATAGAACAGTCACTGAATATTATTTACTCTAATAAAGCAGTCATATTAAAGTCAAATACTCTAATTCAGCAACCATCTAAAGAATTCAAGACTATTTGAAGCTTAAACATCAATGAAAATAGTCTGATACAACAATAAACTGGCATTATTAGCCAATTGTGGTGGCATAATTTTGGGAATAATGGGCAATTCTCAAAAGCATAATAGGTGATTTTTTGAGCACTGCTCAAAAGCATAATGCTCAATTTTTGGAGCATAATAGCCTCATGCCTAGCTGCAGTAGAACTGTTACCACGGATGCTAGTTCTGATGAGGACGATTGCATATATCAGGGGTGGATCTACTAGGATTTCAGAAGGGGAGTGCTTACATATGAATGGTTGGTTGGCTAAGAAAAGCAACAACTGGTTAATGCAACTAGCTATAGTGTGCAACATGCTCTATCTAGGGGGATCTGGGGGTATGCCCCCACAGAAAAATTTAGCAAATTTAGCCTATTCAGTATTAAATTTGGTAATATTTTTGACTGAAAAATGATGCCATATTGTTAAGTTATTCACAATGCTTGTAAAGCATTGTGAGTCACCTAAGTGTAATAATGATGAAATGACACCATTATTCCAGAACAGTTGTGATACAGAACTAGCTGTAATATAAGGGCACAGCCAGTAACTAAAATCTATTCTTTACATAAATTTAAAGAACAGGAAGGGGAAGGATATGAAAATCAGCTATACATGATCCATTAATTTTGTGTTTGAAATAAATGTACCTTAATTTAGCGGTACATTAAATTTAGCATTTTGGTTTTTTGCTAATTGATTACATCAATTCACGAATTAATAAAAGTTATACTGTAAATTCATCAATATACAAGATACATAGCTAAATATAGTGTATTGCTTGGCTTAAGGTATAGCTAGTGTGCTTTACGGTCTCATGTCTCAAACTATAATGTCCAAGTAGTAACAATGAAGAGACCTAGGGCTTGAGAAGGCAAGTATACACACACCATGTAGCTAGTGTGTAGTGTACACATACGTTGAATTTTCCAGCTAGAGGGCTGGGGTCTGGAGCGATGCTTCCTCTGGAAATTGTTTGAACATACTGTAGTTATCACAAGATTGAATCTGGAAGCTGTTTTTAACCATGTACTGAAAGATTGTGGGTACAAGATGGATAAGTCAGTTGTAGGCAATTTTAGAAAAACAGAACAAGCTATATAGCTACACTTTTAAATGCTATTGGATTATAAGGCAATACATAATAGTGGATTGTCATACACAGGATTGGATCTTAAGGTCATTGTAGAGATTTATAATGTGCACAAAAATAACTTCAACTTTTAGTATAGTCACAGATTGTTCTGTTGCTATTTAAATCTTACTTTTTACAACTATGGCCCCATCACCATATAAATTTTTTACAACCGAAGTCCAAAGTCACATGTACAACTAGTTTTTGGCCACAACTAACCCCCTTATAATGTGACAGTGTTGATGCTGCAGTATCATAATTTATGAGCTTATAAAGTTGAGCTTCAATGGGTTTGGGAGTGCAAACCCTGTATGACATTAGCTTCAATTGATGCTAGATTCAGATAAATGCAGCATGGAACTTTGGTACTGATAAAGCAAACGCAAGCAGTTCTCAGATGCTACAGCCTTGTTAACTGTATACATGCTAAGAGATTGACTGTTTTACTAACCCAAGCATCACATTTGTAGCAACAACTGAAAATACCCACTATAATATTAAACCATTTGACAGAAGTTGTTCTCAGAAAGATTAGTATATGGCAGGATGTTTGGAGCAATGGTAAGATAGCAGTGCACAGGTCAAGAAAACACACTGGTAACTTCTTGAAAAAATATTATGATGGATGTTCTATTAGAGTAGTTGACTGTTCTATTAGAGTGTTTAGATTTTTAGCAGCTTTTAGGTTAACTCTCACACCAAAAGTATAATTTGAACCCCTCTTAGTAATTATAAGAAAAGATTAGCCATTCTCCCTTCTCCATATTTTCATTGCCCATGCATATATATAAGATGCAAATGTATCTGTACTGCAACTTTTAGAAGTTTCCTAGCTTGCACATGGTAAAATTTTGGAGGGGGGGTGCTTCAGCACCCCAAGCACTCCCCCTAAATCCGTCCTTGTATATATTGATTGCTTGTCACGTAGTGACTCTGACTCTGATTGTGCATGCTTATCGTCTCTAAAACCAAAGAAGGCCAAGAAACTGCAGGGAGCAGCATTTTATAAAACAAGTTTTAGTTCCGCTTGGACAAAGGAGTACCCCTTTATTTCCTCTGTACACGGTGATCCATTCAGGTTAGCTGAGATTGTTAGACATTGCGGGTATACTGTGGCTATATAGCTAGCTAATTGTCAGCTATATAGCTATAGTCACCCTGGAAAATAGCGGAAGGACCCTCAGCACACTTTTAACCTTGCCAGTTATGTACGATATCCCTGTTGCTTCATCATCATCCTCATCATGCTTTCTCGGTAGTGGAAGTCGTCAGTAAGTGAAAAGTGTAGACTTGGTGTTATAAATGACACATCATAATAGTAGCAACAGTTGAGTACAGGACCTGCACAGAAGACAAGTTAACATCATCCCACATCAGGCTCACAGCTATAGAAGCCATTTGTGAGTGGATTTGCATTCCTCTGGATTTGTTCATTAATATTTGGCCCACAGCACAGGGCAATAATTGGTCACACTTCCATGCAGGCTTCTATCACGTGATTGTTGAAACAAAGTTATGGTCTTCCAAGCTTGTAGAATTGGATACCCCTTTTCACAAATCCACTCACACTTAAATCATGCAGCTAGCTACTACATAACAATAAAAGAACTTAGAAATTAATATTTCAATGATTACTAATTAGTGATTTTTTAATTACAAAGTTTCCTTAAAAGGGAATGTTAACTTACAGGTGATTTATAGTTTGTTAATAACTGTTCAGTCAAAACCTGTAGGTTACTCATTATAACTGGACAACACCCCTTTTAATTTGAAGCATATATACATAACACTATCTCTAATACCTTAATTTTGTGGTTGTTTAATGATCTTAGAGCCAGACAATTACAAAAGGTTTGTAATTAAAAGGTTTTACCAGCCCATTTTATCGTTGAGGCTTTGTACTGTGGGTTGCTACAAAGCTCTACTTGAAAGTTTGTGCTTTATAAATTGCTTGAGTTCTCATTTTCGTGCAAGCCTCTCAAAATTGAATGAAGTATCTACAACCTGTTCTTAACAAGAGTCATTGTACACACTGTAAAGCAAATTAATGTTAAAAATGGGTCAAATTTTGTGTGTGAAAAGGGTACCCTTTTGCAAATCCAGTCACATGGGTGCCAATTCCACACTGATAGCCTGTGAAAACAAGTATAAACTGTATGATGAATTTAACATGCCTCAGGAAACTGCTTTAATAAGCTGATCCCCAGCAGAGGAAAACATATACCCAGCCTGGAAGACCACTTTGAGTTGACCGCTGGTAAGGGAACACACAGCACACCAGCACACCACACACACAAACTATAAAAGAGCAAAAGCAAAGCCTTTGGCTGTTGTATACACAGTCATGCCTATCCAACTGACCAGGCAACAACCTGCACTCCACTCAGGTGCCTAAGAGTCAGTGCTGGCAAATCCTCTTGGGGCAGGACGCTATACCATGCACAGGTGAGAATGTGGACACCGGAAGTTCCACCTGTTGTGTAAACATGAGCATTTGGCCTTCGCTTTCCCGGTTAACATCGGGTAACAGCTGGGTAGATTGGAGCAGTAAACTTTAATAACAACAGCAACTAAACACAACCGGGTAGCAGGCTGGTGTTCTAATCACTTAGCTATGCTGCCCCATGCACACTGAGGCGCACACGCATGCCTGCATATAGTCTGTACTGCTCCTTTCCCTTTCAGTGAACTGCAGAAAAAAAACAGTCTGCATGATCTACATAAACAATGGTCAGTGCCAAAGGATTGTGTACCGAGACACGCACACACAACACATCAACACACTACACACACCAAGGGGTGCAACACCTTCGCAAATCTGTACGTGATTTGAAGTCATTTCATGATTTGAAACTTGATTTGTTATTTGAAATTGGATTTCTGATTTGAAACTTGATTTGAAACATCATGCGTGATTGCCATACTGTGATTTGTAAGGTCATTACTGGGTTCTGAAGGACATTAGTTCATGATTAAGAACTAGTATTGTATCACTGTGAGCTTGTATTGTTTATAAATATGTTTTTGAGACTAGTTTTCAAGCAGCATTATTTACTCGTGTGGGCGAATCACTCGAGATTTGTTTGATTTGTGATTTGGTAGCTGAAGGGCGTACTTGATTTGTAGAGGTGTCATACCCCCCAACACACACACACAATTTTAAACACACAGTGTGAATATGTGACAACCTACATATGTAAAGACAAGCGAGTAGTTTAACTCACCAGGAACATACTGCATTAGGGGGCATCTCCAAACTGATTTTGGTACACTTAACGTCATAGTGATGCTAACTTCAGACCCCCCCCTTAGCGTCACACTATGAAAACAATGCATTGGCAATAGATGCACAAAACATTATAATTATTCTTTACCTGAAACATAGTCTACAAACAGTATTGCTGTTACTCACGTCACTTTCTCTGTTCCTAGCTGTTTACACTATAACTGCTTTAATAAAAATAAAAATTTGTAATGTCACGGGCTGACCCCCCTAACATCATTATGACGTTAAGCGTACCAAAATCAGTTTGGAGATTCCTTCTTAGGGTCCGCAATCCGAAAAACCAACTTTTACAAATCGATCTCCCTACCATTGTGGGATGTTCATTGTAATATCCCATTACTAGTTCCACCATGAAACCGGAAGCATGATTGTTGTCTTCACAGAAATATCGATTTCAGTATTTCGCGAGACGCAAAATCTATATTTTAAATTATGTGCTTCACACAAAGAAGTGGATAAAACTTGCTACTTAGCTAGATATTATCTAGAGTTATTGTAGTTAAAACTATGTACAGTATTAAGCAAATGATCCACTAGGGTCTCGGCACAGGGTTGCTTTCTTTCAAAAATCAGAAAATGAAACACGAATTTTCAAATTCAAACCTCCTTCCCAGCCAAGACAACTATTCCTCATAGTGATGTAATAAGGTTGGATGTATAGTCTGTCTACGCTGTTAGTCTGGAAAGGATCTGAGACTTCTCACCATCTGGGTGAAGAGCGTCAAAAGTTTCGGTCGTCATTCCATGGGATTCTCTCAATGGTGCCAATCCTTTCCAGTACTTCTGATGCCACACTGGGCACCCTAATTTTGTTTAGAATGATGATAAACGATGGTCAAAAAATTTGGTAGTAGTAGCAGTTGGTTTTTCTGTGATGCAGTATACCAGCAGCTCACCAGGAGCTCCACCCAGCTCGAATTAAAAATTAAAGATTTTGTGTTTTTTTTTCAGTTTGTTTTGGGATATTTTGTAATAATTATAATGATGATGTAGGGTGATCTAGTAAATATTTGAAGCTACTGTGGAGCATGATAGGTAAAGTCAATTTTGACAATCTAGCTGCCTGCTGTGGTGCATTGCTTAGAGCGAGGCGTGGAAGCTATGGATGAAATAATAATTGGCAACCGCTGCAATACCAAACATCCAGGGACATATTTTGCAATAGATTTAGTCAATAAGTAATGATTGTTGTGGCTGCAGAAGCACTGGAAATGGCAAGGGAAATGGCTAGAAAGTGCGATACAATTCTTTAATGCTGCAGAAATTTTTGACGCTCGTCACCCACATGGTGAGTCATCTTTTCCAAACTAACAGCATAGACAGCTATGCACCCAACCATATCAAAACACTATGAGGAAGAGTTGGCTTCTCTTGCCCTGGGTGGTAGGGCAGTTTGAAATCGAAAATTCGTATTTCTGTCTGTTTTTTCAAAGAAACCAACCCTGTGCCAGTCACCCAGCAAATCATTTACTTATTACTGGGCATACTTTTTATCTGCAACAACTCTGGATATATATGATCTGGCTAAGTAGCAAGTTTCATCCGGTCCTTTTTGTGGAGCACAAATTTAAAAAATAAATTTTGCATCTCGTGACATACTAAAAATGATATTTCTGTGAAGACAACAATCGTGCCTCTGGTTTCATGGTGGATCTAGCAATGGGATACTACAATACACATCCCACAATGGTAAGGGGATTGATTTGTAAAAGTTGACTTTTCAGATTGCGGACCCTAACTGCATCATTAATGCTTCATAGTGGGCCAGCTATGATTAGTTATTCTATGTTCACCGCCCAACTGGTATATCCACATTCCCTAGAATATTCTAACTAAGTAGTCACGTGATCATCAACCTAAGGGATGATACCATACCTCAGATCTGTCGGATGATACCCAGTAGTTGGCTGCATGCTGAGAATGTGTATTTAGCTACTTGGGCCCTGGAGGGCAAACATAGAAAGTATGTGCGACGTAGAGGACCAGTTGTGTGCTATTGCATTTGTATAGCGTAAGTTGCCAATTATTAGCAGGTACCATTATAAATTATAGGCACTTGTAAAGTATAGTGGTTACGAGATAATATGGAGGCTACCATAGATAATAAAGCTACTGACACATATTATCTATGAGGCTACCCAGTACCACAATGGGCTGTTATACCCTCTAAAACATTTCTTACAATTGTTTTCATTCGGTAATTATTGTTGTTGAAGCGCTATTCAAGCTATACTGATTAACCATGGAATTGCGTAAAAATACTTTAATATTGAAAACGAGTATGCTTTTGCGTCTAACCTGAATATCTCTCGAACAGCTGACCTCATCTTTGTAAAACTTTTGTGTAGTGGACAAGGTCTGTGCATCAGTGGATTAATAGAATAATGGTCTAATGGTAATACCCTCCTGCCTGCATCACAACAATTATAATAACTGGATGAGAAAATAAATAGGGGCCTTACAGGTTATGTAATTATATACGTAATATCCATGGTTGCATTTTTGGTTGACAGCACTGGAGACAACATATAATTATAGTGATGGTGTATGGGGAGTGCCCTTGAGGCAAAGATACTACAACAAGGTATATTTGTGTGTGGCTTACAGTTGTAGGCTGGGAGTTTGTATAGCTATAACTTTTTACTGCCTAAAGAGTAATATGAAAATGAGTTTATTTTATCCCAACTCTGGTTATAGTCATGTTGATGAGTCTTAGTTGAAAACCAGTATAGGTAATAAGGCACACGCGCTAATGGAAATTTACCAGTAGCTGTGAATAAACCAATTGTACTTAAAACGCTTGGTATAACCAGATTCTCTTGTACTGTATTGTTTGACTGACTATATTATTCAGTATAATGTCAGTCAGATTAGAACATGTGTGTCCTGGCATGCAGTGACTTTGTGCCTTGCTTTGCAATTTTGTTTGCAATTTTGTAGCCTAATTCTGAATGCACCAGACCAGTAATAGTGTTTGTCTGTTGACGTCTGTCAAAATTTAAGGATTGTTAGTGCACAAATCAATGGCCCATGTATTGATGTAGCATTACCGGATGGGCTCAAATGAATGGTTATGTGTTGGACATGTGTTATAATGATAAAATTTCGTGGCTAGAAGAAGTAGCATGTAAAGTGTGTGTTAAGCTTGTTAATGTTGTAAGTGATAAAGGCAAAAGTTACCTGCTTCTTTTTTGTAGATCTCTGGTTGTATTGTAAGCAAGTTCACCGTCAGCCCTAATATGCCTGACAGTCTAATTTCAATCTTTGATGTCACCAAACAACAAAGGAAACAAGGCAAGCCATGATATAGGCCAGCACCCACTGAATTTACTGCAAACAAGCTTGCTACTACTACGGTTGAGCATGAGAATTGAACCTAAGACAATAATATGGCAGCTGTATAATGAAGGCATAGTTTGATAACGATGTATCAAGAATAGTATGATACCATCTATAGCCGACTGCTAATTTAAGATGCATGGTGTGCCTAATACTTATTTGCATTATGATTCTGATAACTGCATAGTTATTTCAACCCAGCACCTTTTCAGCTGTTAGTACCCTGTTACTGGTCATGCAGAAAAGGCACCTTTTGACACCAAACATAAAATGGAATACTACCAACTATTCTCCAGGAATGTTGTGTACAAAATAAGGGTTACATACATGGTTACTTAAGCTACGTATGCATATGTATATTGTACATAAACAATCTGTCATCATTTATGCATGCATGCGTATAAAAATCAAAGTAGCTCCTTGACACCTTTTCTTGCTGTCCTTCTGTGCTCCTTCTTTGTGACCTTTGAAGCAGTGGCATAGCTTAATCTGGGGTCAGGCCCAGGTATATAGACAGAAAAATAAGACGTAGAAGTGACTAAGAAGATTGATATATACTCTAATAGAGCATTCAAATACTCCCAATAGAGTATTTGACCCATATTTGTACCGAGTATTACAGCTAAGATGTAACGGCCAGAGAGATACCCGCAGAGATCAGCACCGTCAAATAAAATAGCTATCACTGCCATTCAACATATACTATACAGATTCACCTTTGACATACAAAAATTAATGCCACTACATATATCCTCATATCCACTAAACCTGGGCACATCACTGTGTATCACTTGTAGCTATGTGCAAGCTACTTAAGTAGCTTTGGGTGTCAAAAAGCCACCAGGTGTGTGATTCAGAGTGTTTAAATTTAAAGTTTTGAGGGGGAAGAGGCCCCTAGACTCCCCTAGCTTTAGCATGTAATTGCCATGTGCTCTGTGTGTAAAATTCTATTGATTGTAACTTCACTATATGGGTCCTGGCATCAGTATTATTCTAGTTAGGCCATGCACTGCTCTGAAGGGCCATGCATGACACCATTTGGACAACCCATGTGACCAGTGTGTGTGATGTATACTTAACAAAGTTGAATAGTGCAGAACAAGAGTAATATCTACCACAAATATATATAGTGGTGATCCAGCAATAGTCCTAAGCCCATGCATACCTCTGCATAAGTGATACTTCACTTACCCTCTATAATTTATATAGCCCTACTAAAGAGGTATGTATACATGGCTGTGAAATTCTCTAATAAAACACACTACTTCTTTAAACTTCCCTAACAAAACATACATGTTATATAATGATCCTTTCTTTGAATAGTGATTACAAATGACATTGCTTACAGTTGATTATTAGCAGTTATGTTTAATGCAATGAGATCTATGATAGTATAATATCATATGCATGCATGGGGTGTGTATAGGCAAGATCCATTGGGTGCAGCAACAACATTAAGAGGTACCCTCATAACACCCTGATGAAAGAGTGTTAAAAAAACCATGAGGGGTGTTCCAACACATTGCTATTGGTGTAATAAAATAGACAACATCCATTAGGTGCAGCTGCAACACTCGTACACATTTTAGGAGTGCTGCCAAGACACTCCTTCACTTTGGCCATGAAATAGGGGTGCTATACTAACACCAAAATTTTAATAGTGAAGGATACAAGCAACTGTTTGTCACGATCAAGGTCAAAGGGGTTGTTTCCTCTAGCCATTTGAGGACAGGTCCAATTGCTCCAGTGTCTTGCTTCATCCCTGTTTTGGCAAGGTCTTTGTGGAGTGGACCATGTTTCTTGATACCCTCTTCCATGCAGTCATTGATATAGGAAAAGTGGTTGAGGGTTTGTATCCAACACTTGTGGTCAGAATCACTATTCCTCATCCTCCCTCTGCTCAGCCCACCTTCTGAATTGGTCGCCTTCATCAGTCTCTACAGATGTCTCACCAGGTACCGGATTATTCATGACAAGAGTAACGGACAACATGGTTCCCATGGGCTGTAAAACTTTCAAAGGTTTCTTTGTATTCAGGTAAGTTTTGATCGTTTTGCTTCATCAGCTGGCAATACAGTCTTGCACCCATGGCATACTGATGATGGCCTGCAGCTGAAAAGACATCCAGCATCTTGGTAATAATGCAGGAAATGTGCCCAGATCTTGATGACATCAACCATGTAGTGGTACTGCGCCCACAGTGCGGATGTTCATCTCCATGTTAACCTGTAGTACTTCGCAGTAAGATATTTTCACCACACACTGACTAATGCGCGTACAGAGTATATACACAGCAGATAACTTACAAAAATAACCGTGAATACATACAATCTGCATCCACATAGAAATGACTTAAGATGGTGCTGATTGCATGATACAAAACAAAGTGTTAATGCAGTTATATATGCAGGCCCTTATGCAGGAATTTCAAAGGGGGTTCTAAATTGAAGCGGTAGGCGATCCCAGATGCTGGGGGCTGCGCCCCCAGACACTGAGAAAGGGTTAATATTCAATGTCCTGAGAATAGCCTCAAATTGCTTAAATGTAGAAATACATGCACTGATTAAATAAACTTCTCACACATCATTGTGTTGACACAAATTCCACTCAATGTTGGCCCATCGCACACTAATACAAACAAGAGATTAAAATATGGTTGTAGCGCATGTACACTCTAGCATTTCGAAGACTGCTCAGGGTCATTCATTTCAGCTATAAGCTAAACCTTACATTTCAACATTGTCCAAACATGGATGATAACCACAATAAGGTTAATATGAAAGCAACTGACAGACTCACACACTTGACACTTTAGAATTCATATCATTGGATGTAACAAGCCAGGCTTACTTGTGTCATAGATAGTATACCACAGACAGTCTGTGGTATACTATCTATGCTTGTGTCATAGTTGTTATAGTTAACAGTCTATCAGTCACAGTGTCTATCAAGTCTGGTGCTCATCATTGCTATTCCGGGATCTTATTAGAAAAATATTTACCAAATGTGACCGGATCTTGGAAAACCTACCCTTTTGGCACAAATATCATTTTTCATTTTTTCAGCTAAAATAAACCGGTAGGTGCTTATCTGTCTTGTGTTAAAATTTCAGCTTGTTATCTTGAAGCATTCCAAAGATATGACCAATTTACTGTCTTATACATTACAAAGTAACTTTTGGAGTAATGTATTCAGTTCTGAGAGTGATTAAGCATGACAAATGGTGACAAATCACTTTGTTGACAAATAATTGTATTCACACCATCTAAATTGTATAAAAAGAGATTTCTTATAATTTAATCAAGTTTTCTTAGTCCTTTTCTTTAATTAAATAGCATGTATCATTGCTAGAGACTTGGTTTTAAACATTTCATCATCTGAACAAATCACCTGATTTGTAAGTTAATTGTTATCCCATGCATGTAAAATTACTACATGGTCTGATAAAATGACCCATATCTCCTTGTAGGAACAAGCATTGAGTGTGAAACTTTGCAGCAAGAAGGTTCAATAGTTGCTTTACCCAGTTATGCAAAAAAATTAAAAATTGCTGAAACTTTCAATTGAGTTTTCTCACATTTTTAGTTTGTGCCAAAAAGGTAGGTTTTCCAAGATCCGGTCACAAATTACGATTGGAATTAATCGAAATAATATTAATAGTAGCTCTCAGTGCAGTGTGGTCATAGTCTCGCGTAGCCAGACCCTATTTCTCCGCACGGCGCTTATCGATTGGAAGCAGGCGCTTATAATTTCCAATCGATAAGCGCCGTGCGGAGAAATAGGGTCTGGCTACGCGAGACTAGTATGGTCAAGGGTGGCTCGATGGATAATGTAATAGCCTTATTAAGATACTGTAAGTAGGGTTAGGGTTAGGACTAGTATGGTCAAGGGTGGCTCGATGGATAATGTAATAGCCTTATTAATTATTATTTATCTAATCTTGTTTTGTTGTAATTAATTTATATGTGTATGTGTTCTTTCTTGTTTTTTTGTAGCTGTGTTCTCTGTATTTGTCCCCTCCGTTTTTGGTTTTGTATCTTCTAGGGAAACACCCTCGTACAGGCTCTGCCTTTGGTGTCACCCTGTCTTTTTTGACAAATCAGATAAATAATAATAATAATAATTAAGATACTGTAAGTAGAATAATAGAAGCCTTAGCGATAGAGAAAACCCACTGTCTGTATTCATGCATCATTAAAGTGGTTTCTATGTACACAGATAACCTATAAGCGCCATGGTTAATACCTGGAAGCTACCTGGTAGAAGCCATGGAATGCGTGTAATGAATGCTAGAACACAGATTATAGTCGAAAAGATCGTTTTACAGTAAAAATAAAATTTCCAGTTTAAAATAGGGGGTTCGACCGAACCCCCCCTGGGTACGGGCCTGATATGTGCATGTAAATGAGCTCATACTTCTTTGTTACATGGTGTGGCTTCTCAGTGTTCCCAGTTGATATTGATAAGGTTGCTACAAACCTTTAAGGACCAGAAGATTTTTACAATTACGTTTTCTACAACAATTGAAATTGTATTGTAGCAGTAGCTATAGTAGTAGCTGTGAATACCGGAAAGCGGGCATGATTTTTTCTGCCAAGGAGTGGTTTTGGTGCAAAACACATGCTTTTATTCAATTCAGAATCATGAAAAATCCCTATTTTGACTCAACACAAGGCAAAATCAAAGTTTTAATTTTTGCTATACAGTTTTGGGTAGCCACGTTCCAGCAGCTATCACGGGTTCCCCCATAGGAGTTGAGTTTAAACTTTTTGAAATAATATTATGTCATTAGACACGTTTACAAAAACATTGGTGAAAAAAATTCTTGGTAAGGAATTTATTCCCAGATTTCTGTTAATATTCCCTGACTATTAGGTAGTGTAACACTGCATGGTGAGGTCTTCAGTCATCATCATTATAATATTATACAGATGAACATATTTACCAGTGAATAATTGCCATTTCATGCATAAAATAGTAATGGCATTAGGAACTAAAAACCAAATGGCTCAAATAAAATTACAACGTTCCTGTTTTATTTGATATAAATGTTTACACATGGCACATCCCAATGATTCTTCTGGACAGTTCTTTTGAAACCTCAAAGTTTGGTTAATGTCAAAATTGAAGAATGATTTATACAATGAATCATCCTGCTCTATCTTTTTAATATATTCTGCTAGCTGCCGGGGTCCATCAAACTTTGTAGCATCAATAAAAGTATTAGCTCCAGGTACCTGATCATACACATCTGAAGTGCCATAATAAATAGGAATAGTTTGTGACAAGTAAGCATGCCAAATTTTCTCAGAAACATACTCAGGAATTATTGACTTTTCAAATGCAATTAAAAACTTGTAGCCCTTTTCTTTGATCAAATTCAGTTTAACTGATATAAAGTCATCTGAACCTTTCCCCCTTGATGAATGCATATCAGTGTTATGAAGAACACCACCATAAGAATCGATGTGTATATATTTCATTAATTCCTCTAAGTACTTTTCCCTCCATTGTTTAGGATCACTGATAAACATCACAACACCATGTCTACCAGAAGGTGGATCAAGCTTTAGCACATTTAGTAAAGGATGTTGAGTGTCTGGCCAACACATGTATGGATAAGGGATAGTGCTCGATAGTGTGTAACTGACTCTCATGTAATCTCTAGATGGCAGTCTACATCCTGCATTACCAGGTCCACGATTGTATCGGAGAAATAACTGATTTGGATATGCAGGTCGATTGCACAAATCACTGCAGTCCCGGGCCAACAGAACATCAGCAATTTTGTAGTATGAATAGTCATTAGTAAGAAAACAGATGGCATTGTTTGGGAGTACACATTTCTCTGCCTCCTCTTTGTGATCATATAGCTGCCACACTACACGGGGTTTCATTCTTGAAAACACAATGAGACTGCTATGGTTAGCACACAAAGGATTACCATCACGCAGGCCTCTACCAGTGCTACCAGAACACAACTCTTCTTTTGACTTGCCGATAAATCTACTATTTATCGCAACATTACTACGTTTACTATCTTCATCTTCAGACATCCTGGTCCAGTCAGTTCTTCTCGGAGTCATAGGTTCAACATTAAATTTAAAACCGAGTTGTGATAATGACATCGACTTTGGGTTCTCACCGTTTCTGAAAACAAAACAGACCACTATCCACACCGTGACAGCGACGAGCAACATTAACCCTGATAAACACGATTTTGAATGGCAATAGGTTGTGGCCATGTTGGAAGGGTAGCGATCTTTTCACTCAATCCAATGAGGTCAAGTGACTTGTGCTTTACCTTATGTGCATCTAAAATCTCGATATTTTATTTAGTCATTCCACAGGTCCACCCGCTTCGCATACTGATTGTGGGTTATATACCGCTAATAGACTCTTTCCAAAACTACGTCATTGCTATGGCAACACCTTTCCGCCATTTTGAATGGGGCCACGGTAAATAATCTCGATTGCGCTCCATTGAAATCTGGTGTTAGCAGCAGTTTGAACAGAGCCGTACTGTTGAGGAACAACCCATCAATACCTTTGGGGTGGCAGAATTAGTGTTCCTGGTTAAAGGCAGCTGGTTATCATGGCTGAACAAGGCATGAGACATCGACAGCAGTCAACAACAGTAATTGCTTTGTCAGCCCATACAATCAAGTTTGCATGATCAGCTGCCACTACAGTCACTATTATCAGTACAAGAGTCAGTGAGGAGTATAAATGGTTAATATAATTCACTTGGGTCTTCAGCTTATACTGTTTCAGCTAGTTACTGATATACAAGTAGCTACCATAGTAATGTGGTTATTTAATATATAATCAAAATGCAAAATTTTAATTCACACTCATTTCAGAAGTATTATAAGGGGTGTGCAACAACAGTTTCAGAATCAACAAACTTTGGTTTCTTATACAGTACTTTTAACAATTGTTTGCTATACAACTATCAAATACTACACTTTACAAATCTGCTATAAGTATATAATGCTGGTCATACTGACTCATGCAAGCTCCCTGATTATCAACAGCAAGTCATATTATCAAAGAATATAATACCAGTGGAGTGTTTTCTCATCAAAATGTTTTTAAGGTCTATATGGTACTGTATCAAGGATGACATCACTGGATATCTCTTTGGATTAAACTTAACACTGAGTAACATAATTATATGGTTAAAATTTGTGCAATGCAGGTATCCATTCTGAGAGAGAAAAGATATCTAAACTGTTCAGTCTAATCGGACTTTATGTCTGTAGCACTAGTAACTGAGTCTAGTTAGTCAGCCACCACTGTACTGGAAGATACATACTAACGTATGAAACTTTCACAAACATACATTACTGTATGTATAACGATGTCACATAAGGTGATCATGCCACATTATATAAGCTACGTACATGGAAAAGTGATTACCAGTTCTGTATGTTGTTGAAACCATCATAATAAATGAGACATGTATATACATTTACAAATTCAGTGACCCTCGGTCACATGCGACCACAAGGCTGGTGATCAAGTGATACCAACGTGGGCATGGCAAGGGAGAAAAGTAATTACAATTACAAACAAAAACAACAATTACAAAACAAAACAAAAATATTAAATTACAAGTACATTATCACAACCACTCTCGGCAATCCCTTGCCATAAAAATCCTCTGGGATGCAGTCATACAAACCTTCGAGGCATCATCCAGCATCCGTCGAACCAGTGACCTTGTGATATTGATGTCCTTATCAATAAAATGTAGTACATTGTAAGTGTTAGTGACTGAAAATTGCTGGAAGTGACCTAAAACGCTGATCTCAAGAGTCTCATAGAAGTTGGTAACATTTAACCGATCTAGCTCTGATAGAATTTGGTGGTATTCAGCCTTATTTTGTTTGCGAGATCTAGCCTGCTCAAGATGGTGGGTACTGTCCAATGGACATGTCAGTTCAAATAAAAGTATACTAGAAGTGACGGTATTATGGATAACAATGTCTGGTCTAAAGGGGGTCACAATCACATTAGGTGGAAGTGTAGATGGGGGTGACTCACTGGCTCGCAAGTTAGGAAGGTCAGCATAAACCCTGATATAGGGCAAGTCAATGTAAACCCTGATGAAACTGTCGACCAAAGACTGAATGACTAAATCATGTCGATAAGTGTACCTTCCCTGAGATAACGCAACCGGGCAGCCCCCCAAGACATGAGCAGTAGTCGGACGTGAGGAATCACAAAGTACACATTTTGCATGACATTGTATATTCCACCTTCGCAAATTCATGGCAGTTGGCAGAGTGTCCGAAGCCGCCCGCAAAAGAAATGACAGCTGACCAGGATGCATACTGGATAGTAATCGGTTCCAAGTTCGACAAGAGGTCTCAAGCTCGGCAGAGTCTGCAAACTTGCACTGAACCGAAAGTGTTTGAAGATGATCCTCAGAGGTAGATTTAACCTCGCTAAGTAGCTGAGTCTTAGCTGTCACATACAATGATCTCGCAGTAGGTAATGAAGAGAGTTGCTTCCTGGCTGTAGATAGGATGGAATAATCACAATCCTGAAATTGCAGAAATTCTTGCCCTAAATGTAGATGCACGCCTAGCTCTTGGAGCTTAGGGTCTGAGGAAGCACTGATACATGACAACAAGCTAATCTTGGCCTCCCTTGTAACATTAGATACACTTGGGCAGCATATCCCCGGGTAATAAAGGACTACACGTGTTGCACTTCTTGGTAGATGGTTCTTACAAATGCACAGTTAACCACTGCACACTAGTTACAATGCCTTAGTTACTTAACAAGCCATATTATCTGAAATGATGTACCCACTATACTGTTTGCTGAGGCAGCAGTTTCACCTCAAATGATGTTGTCTTTGTCTCAGCACAACTCAGCATCTGTCTTATCAAGAGCTCCGGACTTTGTGAGCTCCCGGTCTCCGTCCCTATCCTTTAATAGTAAGATCAGATGGGTTGCACTGAATTGATCTGCCAGATTGAAACTTCACAAAATGTAGTATCTACGGTCTGTACATTCCACTCCTTGTCCTTACTCACAATGATTGTCACGAGTAACAATTTATGCTCACAACAAAGCCATGGAGAGTGGAAATTTGACTGAAATTATACTTGCTAGAATCCGAGAATCATGGCCATCGTCTTAAATTTCGTCAGAAGCATCTGTGGTTTCCTTTTCCTATTTCTTTTCTTTAAAATACACGAAACAACTTCACTGCAAAGACTGAATACGCCGGAGAATACGCCATGCGCATAGCATAGTAGCCCCATTCAAAATGGCGGCCGAAAAGTGGGCGTGGTTTTGGAAAGAGTTAGACAAAGGATTTCATAATTAACGGGTGTAGGGGGATTTGATAGTACCAGTGTAAATCCTACGAATTCTGGGTTGGCGAGGTCCTAGGAAAGATCGATAGACTCCAACAATGAGCTCGAGAGGGTGATTATTCTTCCAGGAGTTTCACTATCCTTGAAGAGTTAGTGAGTCATACAAAGAGGGCCTGTAGATTAAAAAAAAGAAGAAAAAGGTCGCTGCATGCTCAAAGTACAAAAATAAGCACAGAGCTAATGATGGAGCAGATAAGGCGTGACAAATGCGTGAGAATTAAGCTGATAGAGTGAGAAACAGAGGGTTAGGCGTGAGAGCGTGAGATTACTAGCCAAAGAGTGAGACTCACGCCTAATGCGTGAGAGTTGGCATGTCTGTAGTCTATCTCTCAGTATAAACTTACCAGCAGTGATGCCGGCTTTTGTTGAAGTATTCCATTCTCCCACATAGTATCAAGAGTATGTAGTTTATTTTTTTGGTCTTGCCAGGGCTCCATGCTTTTTAGTAATTACTTGGTAACCCTGAGACTGGACTCCTGACCTCTTGTAATTATTTGTTCGTGTAATTGTCAATTATTATGACGTTTATCTCTCTTATGAACTCTTGATAGTATATTGTGTGGCTGTGACAATTTGCATGTGAGCATTGCAGGCCACTCCAATATATCCTGTACTCTGATCTTCGTCCATGGTCCAAGTTGAATAATAATCCTTGATCCCTGACATGCACTAAAATCCATGATGGACTCTTGACCAAATTCTTATATATTTTTACAGTTATGTCGTAGTTCTAAAAGCATCAAATAGTGGTATACACTTTAGAAATGAAGCTTGCCTTTTGACCCACCGTACAACAGGAAATATTGACGAAAGGAAAATTTGACGGTTAATCAAATTTGACAAAACAAAAAGTAAGAAATCACAAATATAAACAGTGCTTGAGGTGCTTATTGACATTTGACGAATGTAACCAATTCGTCAAAATTTTCTTTCATCAAAATTCCCTGTTGTATGGTACTGAGAATTTCTTGCTTGACTTTTGACTAGATTAGAGTACAGAGAAGATTAGAGTGTCACCCCCTTGCTATGGTTCGGGTGAAGTATACTAGTGTACAGTACTGCTCAAACGCATCGTCGTCTTGGAAGAGTGCGAGCGATTAAAAAACTTGCTAATTAAATGGAATGGCATCCGTTTCACTTGCGAGTGTTCATCCCAAATAAAACAGGATGAGTACTCATAAGCAAAACAGGTTCCATGCTCTTTAATTAGCAAGTTTTTAATTGCTCGCACTCTTGCAAGACGACATTACATTTGAGCGGTACTGTATGTATGTGAGCAAGACATTTGTGAGTTATTTGTTTTTGCCCCATCATAAGAGAACGACTTTTCGTTAAAGATCATATAAGTATACCATGGGGTAGGTGAAGTGCAACATTAAATAATGTATGGCAATAAACTTGATACACTGAGGATTCCCTAATCCAAAATGTGTAACACCCCTCCCCTTGCAAAGTTTTAAAACTATATACAGAGTATATAAGAGAGGGTTCTCTCTGTTTGAACACTGTTTTTAAAGTGAACCAAACATTATTATTCTACATAATATATGCATCATAATTACGTGTAATCAAGTATGACTCTAGGATATACCTATATTCAATATTTTCAGCATCACAGTTTCAGCTATGGGCCTCAATATATATTATTGTGGCTTTGTTAATATCTCGGTTGCCAAATAAGGTGCTAGTGGTACTGACAATCAACCATAATATTATATGCTATCACTCAGTAGCTCTACAAGTGGCTTTTGATGGGGAATGTATAAATAAAGATCAATACTAGATCATACCTGTAGGCTAGAGGTGGGCGATAGCAAAATTTTCACAAGATGATTGATAGTATTGAAAATGTCACGATAACGATATGTATCACGATAGTATCTAAATGACAAATCAGTAGTTAGTTGCTTGTACAATTGAGAATTCTGTGAACAAACTTGCTATTTAGACATTGTTTGCACCTAATCATTGCTCCTTTCTTGTGAAAAGACAAGAATATGGTTCATAAATAGAATTACTTAGTAGTCATTTAGAAGTGTTACATCCATCACGATAGTGTAGAGGCTAAATATCACGATACGATTTGAAAATTTATATCTCGTTACTTGATATTTTTTTACTATTGCCCAGTTCTACTGTAGGCTATAAGATATAGAATCTTAAAATACCATCTAAGCTATTTTTGTTTTGACCAGTAAACAAGTATACTTACTAGAACCCCCATCCGTTGTTCTTCTACTATGACGAATTTTATAACTGTGCAAGCAGTTTATGCTATCAGAAACCTGAAAGATACCTATAGACTCAGTGACAGCTTGTTTAAAGGTACTTTCGTAGGGCAAATCACCTCCATGTTCAAGTCACCAGAAAATAAGTTAAACATCATGATATGTATAGGACTGTACATGCTGATATCAATGTCAATTTTGTATTGTAGATGAACTTTTAATATGCCATCAATGTCAATGTTTTTCTGCACCAATTGCTCGACCTGTGGGACATTGCATCATATTCACCCATACCTCTAACTACAACAGTAGCTATTAATATGTATACCATACACCTGTATGTATGGTACAAATCTAAGGCACTGTTGAACTACTGTTATTTTCTGATCAAAGTGGTCAATTTGTACCTTCTTTATAGTGGCTGCTAATGTTATCATTCAGTATGATGGTACTATATGTGACCGGCTGAGCAAAAACCGGCCGTTTTTGCACATTCCTCAAATTCCATTTTATTGCATCTCTGTAATCCATAGTAACAAAAAAGTGGACAGCCAAAGTTTTGGCCTTTTGTGGTGAATGGTCGTTTGGCAGTTGGGACAGTGATAAACTTGATTTGCACAGCACCAATATGGGAAATAAATTACAGGTGCTTAGATAATCGATCATAACTCACAATTGAAACAAGCTACGATGATGGGACTTCCCATACAGAAATTACATAGTTGTTATTTGCTTGTAACAACCTAATGGCTACATTGTTTATACAACTGTTCACCTTGTTACAACCAAATTACCACTGCATTACCACCTTAAATTTTTTTTGGTGATCTAATTCAAGGTTGTAACTACCTTGTTTGACACTGTAACCACTATGTTGGTTTTGTAGCCATATAATGGCAATTAGCATGCATTATAGCTATATAGCACAGATTTGCATGAAAGATATATTATGGCGATCATCATGATCATGTTCACAATATATTTTGAGTTAAAGTTGTATTTTTAAACTGCTAAAATGCATTTATGAGCTAGCAAAAGGATTAATGTTAATTCTAGGCATTTCAAATTACTCTCAAGCCAGGGTGGGTCGGCCATGGTCTAACGAATTATTTTAGTTGAAGATTAAAGCTAGCTACCTGTTTACCAGATCTAGACATGAATGTAGCTTCCCAACAGTTGAATTGTGTTGTTGTTGACATCATTTTGTTGCCAGTTTTATATAGTTGTTAGAGAAGCCTTATTCTCATGTTACCACATGCTGTAGTTCTTGTAAGAATGCCCTTGGAATTTATTGGAGCCTGGCGCTTATACAATATATGCGTGCAACATCATGCAAACGCTAGTAGTGGACACCGATATCTTCTAGTACAGAAGACTAGCTATAATGCAGAATGCTTTTGTTACTGGCATGTGCAGACCCTGTTGTTGTAGTTACCTTAGCAATAATAGTTAGGATTAGTCTCACAACCAGTGGTCTGGTGGTGAGACTATAGCATATGATTGGGTAACATTTTAAAGTATTACAATCTCAAGAGTCTAAACTTCCATGCGGCTCTTGATTTTTACCACATTTTGATTTAGTTACAGTAATTTAGCCCACCCAATGTAAAAAATAGCAAGCCAACTCTGAATTTGTTCTGTTGCATTACCCAGAATCTCCATTGTTGCCCATAAGAACTGTCATCAAAGTCATGTGCATTAATTCTTCTCTATTTCAGTGATGTATTCAGTTTACACAAGCAAAGATAATTACAGCACATATTTGTGGTAACCTATTAGAGAATTTAATTTTGATAATAGTATTTCCTTCACATAACCACCAAAAGCCATACAAGAAACCAACTGCAAATACTTGAGTAAGTGCCTACACTACAGCATAGTATTACATACACTGAGTTATATATAAACTTTGAAAAGGGCACAACTTGTGATTTTGTGACTATATACTTTGCATGTATAAAAAAGGACATCATTGACCCAACCCAATAAGTTTTGTTTCAACCACTGGCATATATACATCCATTTCCTCAAGATCATCGACAGCTATATTCATGAATTTAAGGCATATGTAAACAGTTACTATGTTAGAAGTTTACAATTTGGAAATATGCTAACATACACAGAGTCTGTACAGTCTTTGACATTAATTATCAAACATTTGTCAATCAAATCTTGTGGCTTCATTACACAAAGACTGCTACCCCTAAAAGAAACAATGTTTATTATTTTGCGAATAATTATGAACTTATCCTGTACCTGAAAGAACATTTATAAATATGATGATCTATATTTAAGTAAGAGATCTGCTCATTGCAAAGTTGTTCTTGTGACGTTGAAAGACGATTGAAGAAGATAAAGCAGTTTTCATTATGTATTAAAATGACCTTGTGTAAAACCCCTACATTAACCGAGCCATCAACTTTGTAAAGAAAGCAAGAATCATTTCTTAATGTTTTCCTTGAATCTTTTATGATCACTCTGTTGGTTTCATGCAACAAAATTTGTGGAAACACCAACACTGGTCCATGCATTTATACTTATATTCAATGATAATAATAAAGCTTTCTCCTGATCATCCAACCATATGCTTTGAGGTTTTCCTAGTATGCTGATTGATTCGGTGATCGACACAGTGTTTTTGTTGCTAAGAAGTGACATTAAACTAAGTTTAGCATATAGATATTTTAATATATACCTTTTACTACTGGAGCACATTTTATGATAGAAGTCCATTTCCAGACTATCATTGGCCAATAATGTTTCAGCATATGTTGGTATCTTCTGTAGTTCACTTATATGCTTTATTATCTGTAGAAACATATTATATACTGAATGGCCTGGTAAGACTACGTATCTTTTATACCTGCTTTTCTATTCCTGTTGAGCCATTGAATAGTTTGAGTAAGTCACCATTTGCAGATTCAAAGAAAAAGCAGGAATGAGACCATAAAGGTCCAAGGTTTCGCACACAGTCTGGTAGATGCATCAAAGAATGCAAACAGACTGTCAAATAACGCTCACCTTCAGAAGAGCACAAGAATATACATACACGTATGTGACTACACAATTTTTTACCATAATATGAAGGGAAAAGATAACAATAATGTTTAAACAAACTGAAGCTGTATTGAAGATCTTGATCGCTTACACAATCCTTAAGTAAAAGAAAGGTTCCTTCTACTAGCAATAAGTGATGTTCATAGTATGCATCTGGCAATATTCCATGAAGAACAACAGGGCTATAGTGTAGTAGCCACATTTGTAACTCATGTGCTAAATGAAATATAAATACGTATTATACGTTTAAAGAAAGTGCTATTTATATACCTTTCCATTACTTCAGTGTGGTTGATACCTTTCTAGGCGTCCTTTGAATTTCCTTAGTAGGACGGATAGAAGTTAGTCTTTCATCCACTATGTTAACTTTAGATCCAATATACCAAACTTCTTTATAACTTGATTGAAACCACAAACGCAACAATAGTCGTGTTACTACAAGCAGTATACAATGCATGTAGTCTATTGTAACTCCTTTAACAAGGTCAAACTTGGGCACCACAGAAAGCCACGATGGCCCTTTAACTCCATATTCCTACAGTATTAACACCATGAATCAACAGCACAAAAAATATAGCTAATGCTCAACTAATGCTCACTAACAGAAGTTCCTTCAGCAGCAGCTTTTCTGGCAAAAGCTTTAGATTCTTCACTGGTTCTAGCTGGACCTATTGGATCATCCAAAACAAAGGGAAAAACTTGAGCTCTTCCCCTAGGGCCAGTCTTCACAGTTTTCCCTGCATGATGATAAAGTGCATTTTATATGATTATACTTGACAACTTCCTTTCTGAAAGAGAAACTGAAGAAGAAACCTGACAAATTACACTGCTACCAAGTAATCACAAAAATAATTAGTCTGCTTACATACACACTTGCCATGGGACCTGGAGCATACACCTTGCACGGTGCCAAGAAGTACAGTGAAGGTGCATAGTCCTTGCTAATTAGCTTTAAGTACATATTCTTACATTTATTCAGGGGCGTACCTACCATGTAGGCAGGTGAGGCAGCTGCCTCACCAAATATTAGTAATTGAAGTGAGAAGCTAGTAGTGGACTGTTTGATACTTGAAACTTAATGTTGCAACAATTTATATGTTATTTAGTGCAACTTACCATGGAAATTAGTACAAATCCATCTATAGCAGATTACCCTCGGTACTGCTTCGTTACAAACAACAGTTGGCACTTATTAGAATTTTTTTTGAATAGTTAGGCGATTCTTTTTTTGTTACTAAAAATGGATGATCAGAGTGAGGACCACATTGAGTCACAACCATGGGCGTAGCAATCCGGGGAGCAAGAGGAGCTGGAGCCCCCTTGTGATTTTATGATTGTAAATTCAAAAAAGATCGATATACTCTAATAGAGCAGTCACTTACTCTAATAAAGCAGTCGCAGTATTCATAGAAGCAGTGTGGCAAACTATGAAGTTGTGAATAAGGATTTTTATGTACTTTATCAGTGATACAAATTATTATTAGTGGAGGGCAGCCATTCTTAGTAGGTTTTGACTTTTTTGTTCTTCAACACTAAACTAGAGCTGGCCCCCTATCTAAAAATATCTTGCTACGCCTATGGTCACAACAACCATAAAAGAAGCACCAAAAGACCATTCTACATTTATGGGTTGAGTTTAGTTATTTCTAGGTATTAGTGTCATTATAATCAATTCCAAAGTATTCTATTATAACCACACCAATGCTAGTTTGCATGCATATAATAGACTAGTAATAACTAACTAATCTAGGGAATAGCTTTGCCTTATAGATTAAGTAATGCCCTTTATGCTTGTAGCTTAGGGTCTGCTGCTCATTCTTCTCAGCCTGAGTCAACACCTGAGCTTTAACCAAGTGCTTCTTTGACAGTTCAAAACTCGAAGGGGCATGCACTTACAGAAGGTATATAAGCTATTGTACATAATAATTGTATTAATTTTCCAGTGCACATTCTTTACAATAATTATTACCATAGTATGACTAAAATTGCCTCCAGATTCAAACTTGAAACACCTAATTTTTAAAAATTTCCTGGGGGGGGCATGCCCCCAGACCCCCCTAGAAGGCAAAATCCTTCACATTTCGCAGAGTGTGCTTCGCACACTGTGTGGTCACTTCTACCACTTCTAGTACCCTTAGCAAAATCCTAGAGCTGCCCCTGGAGTCTGCCTCACCTATTTTAAATTTCTGGTTACGCCCTTGTTATTATATGTCATTACAGTATTGCAAACATGCTCATTTCTTTTTCATTTATATAGGGTTCACCTGCATATTATCTACTAAACAAATGTACAAGATAGACTTCATGACAGCAGAGTTATGTGAATGTTGTATCTCTTGTTTAATGTGTGTCATTAATTTTGGTCATTCTCATGATCACTATTTTTTTGCTACACACTGTACGGAAGCTTAGGTCGTGACACTGTTGACTTGTAAATTAAGTAGCATAATACTATAATAATTAGGGGTGCAACAATATATCAATATATTGCAATATTTTTTATCGCAATACAATACAATATGTGTGATGAAACATATCGATATATTGCAATATATTGCTGTTACAATATATTTCATAATATTGCAGGGTTGTAATGGGCTGTGGCTTGTAGATAATTAGCCTATTCAGCTGCCACCCTCCTGGAGGGCGGGCATCAAAGCCGCCAGAATGTAATTGTTGGTGTTTTAGAAGCCATATATCCTAAACAAACAGTGTTAGTTGTAGTACTGCCTACTTGTACTGTAATACCTATTTAATAACTGTTGCCATTATTAGCAGCTTTTGACTGATGGGTGTACACCACATGACACTATTGCTATTTGCTGTATCTTATGAAACTTAAATCCATGAGTTATTTACACAAGTATAGCACTTCAACATCACCAAAGGCTCTATTCCAAATATTGCAATATAGCAATATATTGCAATATTTTTTTAAGGCAATACGCAATATGTTATTTACCCGTATTGTTGCATCCCTAATAATAATGTATATCCTTGCCTTTCTGCTTGCAGAGACTGCAACCATAAAAGTCATTGTATCGGGTGATGTTTAAAACTTGAGCTTTTGCTGGCATATCACAGGTTAGGCATACGAGTACAGCACAACATGTTATCATTTCTCTGCTGGGAATAGATATGTGTACTCCTGAAAAAGACAGAGTATATGCACTTAAGACCACATGAACGTATAGCACCTTCACTGTAAAGCAACTTCAAAGTCTCAGCCAGTGGTTTTAAGAAAAGAGACATATCTGGTTTACTACTACCATACCATATCCCGGCTATTAATCTGTTCTCTTTCAGGGACCTATATAGTAATATAAAATTATACACATTATTATTTTAAGGATATACATAAGTGTATACCTATTAGATATGTGTCTTACCTAATAGATGGCGGTAATTCATTAATTAGTAAATGTATTGGCCAAAATGAACATCCTGAGGATTTAAACACAGGAACCCCATCAGTGTTCAGCTGAAAAGATATATTATTTGACTTTGATAAAAAACCATTGGAAACCAGTTGCTGATACACAAAGCCATCCTTTATGTCACAATATGCATCTTTTGTCTTTTTCCTTGGAAAATTTTCAATTGTTTTGTATATATCTTTTCCTGTAGAAAGTATATCACATGCATGTACAAACTTAACTTACATAATATATGTATGTAGCTGCAATAGAAACAAAATGCATGTACATGCATGTAATGATCGAAGCTACACTTATAATATTATTGCAACAGACAGAAAAATTGGAAAACTATAGAGTATGTATGGTATACGCATGTGTATGCATAATATGCAACTACACTGTTTACTATATACATATACGTAGCTTAATTATATATTACGTACTTTGAAGGAGTGTAATCAGCTGTGATTGTAAGGGCACTTCAATAAATGAAGAAATACTCCCCTTATCACAAAGAAGTTTATTACAGTGGATACAACATTCAGCTGACTCTGTTATTTCACTAAAACAGTGGCTGCAAAAATAAACAAATTCTAAACCATTGCTATCGAAAGGTAATTCTTTATTGAACAAGTATAGTGATCCCGGAAAATTATTTGCAACTGGAAAATGCAATTTCATCAGTTCTAACATGTCACTCAGTGCTTCTTGTGAAAGTTTATGCCGCCTTAATTGAAATTTTTTGATCAGTATCGTACTTGTTGATAGAGAAAGTGGGCAATCGTTAAATAATACTGGATTATTGGACACTATCGTATCTAAGTCAGTGGGAGCACTTGAAAGCTGATCATCATCTACTGAACTAGGAATAACAGCCTCAGCCCCAACATCAATGGTGAAATCTTCTTCTGAAATGGCATTATCTGATATCTCTTCTGAATAGAAATCTCCTAGTAAGTATGCTGTTTCAGTGAGGAGTTCTTGATCGCTATCTTCAGGTAGCCCATTTATCATAGTAAAGTTAGATCCCTGCCTCATGATCCTCTTCGTGTTCCGTGTCTTAATTGTAACTCCGAGTGTTCCGCCAACTCTACTTGTTCCATTATAGTGTTCATGTAAGGGGTACGAATCGTTTGCTCTTGGCTCTGTAAGTCTGCATGAAATGAACAAGGTGCATCATAATCACAGGGTTCAATCGGGGCCTCGGTCGCGTCTGGAGCTATATCATTCACCACCATTGCATTTCGCTCTCTCTTCCTCCGATACCTAGTAGTTCTACTCGCCACTGATTTTGAAAATGGGTCTGAATAGAGTAAGTGTTCGTTGTATGTTCGTCTGCCGGCCATTAGGGAACAAGAGAATAGGCTCAGTCACAATGATCATTATGATCTTCCTAGCAGTTTGCTCGGCGGGGGGTGTACCGCATATTACGTCATAAATTAAATTGTAACCGTGCATTACGTCATTATAGACATATTCGAGGAAATACTAAGTATAAGGACAGCCTCTGTTTTGGCGGGAAGTCCAACCTTCTAGTAGTCTCGTCTGTTTGAGTTGGTGTGCAGCCTTACCTATACAGTTATAGCTACATAGCTACGTACGTAAGACTTGTACAGGAGCACCTTTGACCTATAACCGTGGCACTGATGTCTAAGACTAACAGTTTTGTTCTATTGCGATGGCTTTTAGATGAAAAAATCAGCATCGAGCCAATTTCCTCTGCAAGAAAGGGAACCAACGTGTATACTGGCGTGTTTGGGGATTTCAAATGGGCAGGAAAGTATTATGAGGCAGAGGTGTTGAAGATGTCAGGTGAGAGAACTTATACATGTGCAATAGGAAGTAGGAATCCACGCATGGATAATGCTAGATATTTATGGGTTATCATAGCTATGTAGATGTTGTACATGATATTGTGTATGAGTGTGCAGTGTAGCTATATTGTGCTATATGCATGCATGTGTACTGATATACGCCTCACAGTAGCCTCATACTGACTGACCCATATAGATGACAGGCAGGAGCTTAACCGTGACTTAGATAAGTTGTTGGCTGGGACACTCACTAGAGAAGACATTCTTACATTGGATGATGCTAGAGTCACCAGTTGCAGTGCTGAGAAACAAGAAGTTTCAAAAAAAGAAAATTGAAGTCAGCCAAGCAAACTCAGATGCCAGCTAAGAAACCTAAGTCAAATGTTGTGTGGTCTAAAATTGAATCAGCCAAGCAGAGAGCCAAGAAAATATGTAAGCTATATATATGTGTGGCTACAAACAAGTTGTATAACCGGAACCATGCATGTGTGGGGAAATGATACATAACAATATGCTGTAATTGTTAATATAGCTATCCTCATTTAGTTGATTCTTCACAAGATGAGTCGAGTCAGAGTCAACATCAGGAAGGTCAGTGTTTTCTATTTGCCATAGACACCATCTGTCATACTTTAATAACTTAATGAGTAGTGGTTAGGTGAGTTGTGATCATTTTAGTGGTGCATATGTTGGTATCACTGTACAGTTATTATGTACCATTGTTTCTCTTGTAGTTGATTCTGAATTCATGTTAGAAGAAAAGCAGCAACAGAAGAAAGGTACATAGTGTTTTGCACACAACACATAATAGCTGTCATGCATGTTTTAAATAGTTGTAGCTATGTATGGCTGCAGGGTGTGTTTGGTGCATGCATAAATATGTTCAGTGGTGTGTAGGCATTTGTAATTATGTTCAACTATGCAAGCTAGCTATTAAATTTTATCCATAGATGATTCTTCACAAGATGAGTTAAAAATGCTAACTCAGCAGTGTCAAAAGGGTAACTGTGCTGCAATTGTTGACATTATCAATCACTCGGTGGTGTATGTGTGCTCAGTATGTCTAGAACAGAAGTTATACTTGCAACATAAAGTACAGTTGTGTAAAGTATTATTATAGCCTCTTTAATTGACCAAGTATGCATGTCTGGTACCTATTATAACTACAGAGATAAAATTTATGGCTATAAAAGTATAATACCACAAGTCACTATTGTAGGATTATAGTTGCTGTAGTACAGCCTTCATGCATACCCATAATGCTTCTGTGATTGTCAACATCTTTAGTTTTGTGATTATACGTGTACCATAATAATATGATTTTGTTGTATAGTATTCTGAAAAGTATTATCTTTCATGTTTTCTTTTCTGAATTATTAAGACAAGACAACTATCACAGCTCTAGAAGAAGAACTTCGTACCTTAAAGAAGCAGCATTCTACAATGAAAGGTGCATTTCTGACTATTTGTTGGAATACTATTATATGCTTGTAGCTACGCTTGTATGCTTGTACACACACATTTTTTTGCCATTGTTCATTGCCCACAGATCAGTCCTCAAGAGTATCTTCAGCTGAGGTACACAAGGGCACATATTACAATTTTGTTATAACAGTGTACATTGTATGTATATGGAGCAAACCTTCCAGTTCCCAGACAAGACATGTCTATTCCTTTAATGATGAGGTACGTACATGAATTAAGCATAAAATAGTGTGTTGATGTCTATACATTATAGCATTTCAAGATGAGTAGCACATACCAATGCAATCCATATGCGGGATCCTCTATGGTATGCTATTAGTGTCATGCATGCATTTTTGTACAGTATACATAATTATGTATTTAATGTAATTATATTTACAGCAACCTCATGGTACTGGAACATTTTGTGGCGACAATAACTTGTATGATGATTATTACGATACATCATTCCAGTCTAGTGTTGAAGTCTGTATTAATTTTATCACAGTGAATTGATATGTTTCACTCTACTTAAGTATTCTGATCTGGATTATGATTATGACAACTACTATAACAGTGGATGCGAAACTGGTAAACAATACCAGAAAAATGTTTTAGTTAAGGTAAACACGTACATACATGTTCAGTTTTTGGCCACATATTTCTTGTAATGTTATAGACTGTGAGCAATGGTGCTGCAGGTCAAGATTATGATTCGGTAAGAATTATATTATGCACATCTCTGATCATGATCTAGCTTATGTATATCTTCAATATCTACTTTTTTCTGGGTGGTGATGATGACTGACAAAAGCAGACTGGTAAACACTACCAGAATAATGCGATAATGAAGGTATTATTAATTGATATTGCCTGTTTATCCACATTAAATATATGCATTTTCTCACACAGGCTCCCAGCAAAGATGTAACCTTGTAGCTGAACTCTCTACAAGGTAACTGATGTCTCTACAAGATCACTAGTTTGTAGCTGAACTCTCTACGTGGTGGTTTCTTTGTAACTGAACTCTCTACAAGGTGACTTCTTCTAGCTGATCTTTCTAGAGGGTGATTTGTTTGTAGCTGAACTCTATACAAGGAAACTTCTTCTAGCTGATCTCTCTACAGGGAGATTTGTTTGTAGCTGAACTCTCTACAGGTGATTTCTTTGCAGCTGAACTCTCTACATGATGCTTTCTTTGTAGCTGAACTCTCTACAAGGTAACTTCTTCTAACTGATCTTTCTACAGGGTGATTTGTTTGTAGCTGAACTCTCTACAAGGAAACTTATTCTAGCTGATCTCTCTACAGGGAGATTTGTTTGTAGCTGAACTCTCTACAGGTGATTTGTTTGCAGCTGAACTCTCTACATGATGGTTTCTTTGTAACTGAACTCTCTACAAGGTAATTTCTTCTAGCTGATCTCTCTACAGGGAGATTTGTTTGTAGCTGAACTCTCTACAGGTGATTTGTTTGCAGCTGAACTCTCTACATGATGGTTTCTTTGTAGCTGAACTCTCTACAAGGTAACTTCTTCTAGCTTATCTTTCTACAGGGTGATTTGTTTGTAGCTGAACTCTCTACAGGTGATTTGTTTACAGCTGAACTCTCTACATGATGGTTTCTTTGTAGCTGAACTCTCCACAAGGTAACTTCTTCTAGCTGATCTATCTACAGGGTGATTTGTTTGTAGCTGAACTCTATACAAGGAAACTTCTTCTAGCTGATCTCTCTACAGGGAGATTTGTTTGTAGCTGAACTCTCTACAGGTGATTTCTTTGCAGCTGAACTCTCTACATGATGGTTCTTTGTAGCTGAACTCTCTACAAGGTGACTTCTTCTAGCTGATCTTTCTACAGGGTGATTTGTTTGTAGCTGAACTCTCTACAGGTGATTTGTTTGCAGCTGAACTCTCTACATGATGGTTTCTTTGTAGCTTAACTCTCTACAAGGTAACTGATGTCTCTACAAGGTCACTAGTTTGTAGCTGAACACTCTACGTGGTGGTTTCTTTGTAACTGAACTCTCTACAAGGTGACTTCTTCTAGCTGATCTTTCTAGAGGGTGATTTGTTTTTAGCTGAACTCTCTACAAGGAAACTTCTTCTAGCTGATCTCTCTACAGGGAGATTTGTTTGTAGCTTAACTCTCTACAGGTGATTTGTTTGCAGCTGAACGTTTCTTTGTAGCTGAACTCTCTACAAGGTGACTTCTTCTAGCTGATCTTTCTACAGGGTGATTTGTTTGTAGCTGAACTCTCTACAGGTGATTTGTTTGCAGCTGAACTCTCTACATGATGGTTTCTTTGGAGCTGAACTCTCTACAAGGTAACTGATGTCTCTACAAGGTCACTAGTTTGTAGCTGAACTCTCTACGTGGTGGTTTCTTTGTAACTGAACTCTCTACAAGGTGACTTCTTCTAGCTGATCTTTCTAGAGGGTGATTTGTTTTTAGCTGAACTCTCTACAAGGAAACTTCTTCTAGCTGATCTCTCTACAGGGAGATTTGTTTGTAGCTTAACTCTCTACAGGTGATTTGTTTGCAGCTGAATGTTTCTTTGTAACTGAACTCTCTACAAGGTGACTTCTTCTAGCTGATCTTTCTACAGGTGATTTGTTTGCAGCTGAACTCTCTACATGATGGTTTCTTTGTAGCTGAACTCTCTACAAGGTAACTTCTTCTAGTTGATCTTTCTACAGGATGATTTGTTTGTAGCTTAACTCTCTCTACAGGTGATTTGTTTGCAGCTGAACGTTTCTTTGTAACTGAACTCTCTACAAGGTGACTTCTTCTAGCTGATCTTTCTACAGGTGATTTGTTTGCAGCTGAACTCTCTACATGATGGTTTCTTTGTAGCTGAACTCTCTACAAGGTAACTTCTTCTAGCTGATCTCTCTACAGGGAGATTTGTTTGCAGCTGAACTCTCTACATGATGGTTTCTTTGTAACTGAACTCTCTACAAGGTGACTCCTTCTAGCTGATCTTTCTACAGGGTGATTTGTTTATAGATGAACTCTCTACAAGATAATTTCTTCTAGGTGATCTCTCTACAGGGAGATTTGTTTGTAATTGAACTCTCTACAGGTGATTTTTTTGCAGCTGAATTTCTCTACATGATGGTTTCTTTGTAGCTGAACTATCTATAAGGTAACTTCTTCTATTGATCTTTCTACAGGACGATTTGTTTGTAGTTGAACTGTCTACATGGTAGTTTCTTTGTAGCTGAACTCTACAAGGTGATTTCTTCTAGCTGAACTATCTCTTTCCATAGTTGCATGAACTCCCTACAAGGTAACTTCTTCTAGCTGATCTCTCTACAGGGTGAATTGTTTGTAGCTGATCACTCTACAGGGTGAATTGTTTGTAGCTGATCTCTATACAGGTTACCTGTTTCTAGCTGATCTCTTGAATTCTCTTCAGGGTGACTGCTCTATTAGGATGACTGCTCTATTAGGATGACCGCTCTATTAGAGTATCTCGATCTCGCACTTGCTGCACCAAGTTGGATTTCGTGTTATACCTCCGTGGCTTTAAGTCTGATTCTTCTACACCATTGAAGAGCTTTTCTAAGATGATTACTCCATCTATACAGCGATTTTCAAAGCATTACCCCAAGCGGTTTATCTGGTAGGCGTGGCAAGTAATCGTTTTTTATTAGCTAATCTCGATTGCATAATTGTTACACACTGTTGGTTTTTTCGTTGTATCTTCCCGGTTTTTAGCTCGATTTCTTACAAACCACAAAAGGTTTGAGGTTCAATAGTTAACCTATTCACCCACTGATTTTCAGCTTCTTCCCATACGCGGTTTACCCTGTAGGCGTGACAACATATTGGTGTTATTTTTCGTGAATAATCGATCATAACTCTTTCCCTGTTTATCGTATCCTAGCCAATGTTGGTACAGAGATGCGCCTTTATACCCCGCTACAGTGTGCCAAATTTCAAGGAAATTGGATATGGCGTTCGCGTTTTATAGCAGTTTTTGTAAGTGTGCGAAAAGAGGAAGAAAATAAGAAGAAAAAAAACCCCGAAGAAACTAAGCCAATTTTTGAAGTCGCATATCTCGGGAACGCTTGAAGCAATTTCGCTCAAATTTGGAATGTGGAGTGCTGAAGGTGGAGGGAGTGTCCACAGCAAACATCGTCTTGTTTCATCAAGGCAGCACAGAGCTACGGAGGTGCGAAAATTGCGTTTTCTTCCTTCCTGTCAATATACTCACGGGTGTTACGCGCCGGCTTCTTGGGCCACACGACACACTACCATGTGTTTTGATCATACATATAGCTCCATAATATTTTCAGCCAATGTGTATATGTGACCATCTCAGCAAAAACCCCACACAACTTTCGAATTTCTTTTTATTTTCTCAACAATATCTGCATTGTCCAAGGAATGGTTCGCCAAAGTTTTGGTCAATTATGGTGAGTAGTTTTGGAATTACAGCGCTAGAAAGTAGGGAGAACAAGGAAATCAAATTGTACAGTGACTATACTAAAAATACACTACAGGTGCTTACATTTGCAGCCATAACTTCCGTTTGGATTAGTCTACAGAGTTGAACCAACTCCCCTTGAGTAGGTGAATAAGATGGTGTATTGGTTTAATCAATTTAAGACTTCCTTTCTTGAGTAATGGCTCAACTATAACTTGCACAAATTTTCTTTGTAACACACGTAATTTCACAATTTTTAAAAAAAATTCATTTTTCTTACTATGCATGCTAGATGGGTTTTCACTGAGATGGTCACAGATAGTGCAACTTGTGAAATTTGATATGTATGAAAACATAGGACACTTACGTTAGTACTATTAGTTTAAGTATAGACAACACATAAACTGGAAACAGAGTACCATGATGGCCTAAATCAGTATATATTTGTTGTCATTATTGGTCATGCAGGTATCACTTTGTGTTTAGGTTTCACTTGTTTAAACAGTGTTGTTTTAAATTGACGTTATAGGCTACTGTACTACAAGTGTAGCCAAAAAAAATCCAAAGCAAAGTAAAGCCTTTGACAGCCGTGCGAATCACAGCTATTGCTGCCAAGCGAACTAACACTAGGATGCCTGTACGCCACTCGGGCACTTTATTCTTGTGCAGGCAATCCTCCTGGAATGCACAGGAGGTCTCGTAACCAGACCACCAGGTCCCCATTAACAGCTGGGTAGACTGGAGCAATGTGAGTAAAGTTTCTTGCTCAAGGAAACAACAGCACCAAAATTAATTGGCACAACTGGGAATTATTCCTGATTAGCAGGCCAACACTTGTCTATGCTGCCTCACACACCACACGCACACACACATGCACAAACACACGCACACACACACACGCACACATACAAACATGTACACACTATTTATTCATACATACACATACACACTCATTTGCAACTTTAGGTCCTATGAGAAAACGAAGGTGTGGTTTGTGCTCAGGATGTTGTCTCGCAGACTGTGGACAATGTCTAAATTGTAAGGACATGATCAAGTTTGGAGGGCCAGGGAAAAAGAAGAGATGCTGTATTAAGAGGATTTGTGTGCAGCTACAACCAACCACACACTGTCAGAATGTAGAAAAGGTTAGTAAATAATATCCTTGTAATGATAATGTATTACTGCAATGTACTGCATATTTTCCTGCAGAAGAATGGAACTGGCTGTACAAATGTAAACAGCGTGGATGACATTAAGGTCAGTAGCACTAAAATGAAATTACCTAGTACTATTACTTTTGAATAGGTTACAGAAAACGCAAAAAATTCAACCTTCAATAATAGGGAAATCAAGCATATTATTGGAGATGGTAATTGTTTGTTTCGCTGTTTATCACAACATGTTTTCAACAACCAAGATCAACATCTAATTTTACGCCAGCTAATATGCGGTTTTGAAATGCTAAATGCAACCATATTTAAAGTATATCTCACACCTAACCAAAGTCAATCTATCCACGACCATGTAAAATTACTGTCAAATAACAACTCTTGGGGAACACAGGTGGAGCTAATGGCTGCAGCAACTTACTTTCAAGTCCCAATTTTTGTTTACGAATATTCATCTAGAAGCAGAACAGGAAAATGGACATGTGTTAAGCCTCTCAATAATAAGAAACATTTACGTTTTAATGTTTCCAACATTTCTCCTGAACAATTTAATGTGCCCAGTCATTTTGAACTATACCACACAGAGGATCTTCACTATGACTGCATTGTGTCTAAGGATACTGGATTTGTTCCTACCATACCTCCTTCCATTAACATAACAGAAACTTGGCTGGATATATAAGTGCTCTGACTAGAGTTATATAGGCTAAGTTGTTATACGTGTCATACTTGTAAATTTGGTACTTCATGGTTTGTTAATGTATATGGTAAAAAATTATCGTCATTACAGAATCCATATGATAGGAGATTTAGTAGTCTGATGGCCCTGTGCTACATATGGCACTGAAGCATGATGCTACTACACAGCTTGAGGGTTACAATTTAGTTGTGACATGACTATAAGAAGTAATTACAATCACCCGTTACCTTGAGGGACTAAATTTAGTGATACACAAAATTTAGCAATTATGTACATTGGCAAAAGTAGTGCATACAAAATTTAGCAATTTTATGAATTAGTGAATTGATGTAATTAATTCACCATACACAATTAGGAGGTTTAGCGTGTACTAAATTTAGTAAAAAAACCAAATTGCTAAAACCATTAACATGGCTAATTTAGTCACCTTAAGGTTATTCAGATATAATATTAGCACTCCATCTTCACAAGCCAATGATACAGGTAAGTATGTAATTTTCATGTTTTGCTACATGTAAGAAACAAATATATATTATAAAGTACATAGGACTGCATAGTAGGATTATAAACCCAAAATGTGATTCTGATACCATGTGTAGATCTACCACTGACAGTGGCTGACTTTCTGTGTTTATTGTGTGAATGCTATCCCACTAGGGACCTGTGAGACTGACTGTGAATACAGGGAGTCAGAAACATACCTAAAACGTAAAGAATGCAGGAACCAGACTTAATCAATGCATAAACTTGCAGTATTGGGACAATTACTTTTTAAAAGTAACTGATTACATATCACATAATTATTACTTGCAACTGAACTATTTAGTTACAGGTACATATTATATTACCCACATAATAAAATAACTATAATAATATATGTGACCGTCTCAGCAAAAAGCCAACTTGTTCGCACAAGCATGCATATTGAGAAAATTGAAATTTAAGAATAATTTGTAAAATTGTGCAATATATCACTGTATTGTGATACACCAGAGGCAATAATATTATGTGACCGGATTTGCAAAAAGGGGTCTTCCACACACATCCAATTCATAGTGAGTTCATAGAATTGGATGTGTGTGGAAGCCTTTTCGCAAACATGGCGCCATACCTTCCGCATACTTCAATTTTCGGAGATCTGGTATGGCTCATCAGAATCCTTGATCAATGGCGAATCGAGTGATACATAGGAGTTTGTGAAGTGACTAAAAAAAGGCAGGATAGAGCCTTGTGTCGCCAAATTATGCATTCAGATACGTAATAAAACAGCAGGAAAAACCTGTTTTCTTTCGTATGTTTTATAATGTAACCCGGTACAATAATTGGTTAGGCACTTACTTCAGGCAGATTCTTAATCAGCAAGTATTGACACATAGAATGATACCAAGTTTAGCAAATTTGGTTGATGGTAACAGGTTACTTTTTGGGGATTTTCCCACCAGAGTAATTAAATTGTCCAATAAATTGCATGGGGGCGCATATTATGTTGTAATCAATAGTAAATAAATGTTACCAATGGTAATGCTAGAGCATTACTTCGGGCAGAATTGTGTAGGGGCTTTAAATTTTTTGTAATGTCCTGTAGAGATTATGGGTGCTAATGCTTGCATTTTTGTATTTAGTACAAAATGCATGTATTTTACAAAGGGCAAGAAATGATGGCTGTCGACAAGGTTTTCAACCAACTGGTTTGACTAAGCTAAGACTACCAAAATGTCATGGAGTTGATTTTTAGCTGTTATGATACATAATTCATAAGAACTAATAGCAAAACTTGATGTTATGTAAAATTTTATTTTGACTAGTTCGGTTTACAATCTCCAATAGTAAGTTTTGATATGAGTTTTTCACTGATACAAAGGATATCAAGGATTAACTACATAGTTAAACTGACAGGACAAACCGTGTATTAGCACTAGGTGATCCAATGTCTAGCCACGGACAAACACACTATTAACACATGTATGTAACAATATCTTGTACAAAGTAAACAGAGCTAAAAGTGCATCTAACCATAGATTATAATCTATGATCTAACAAAGTCAAACTGAGGGATCCTGACTACAAGGGTAGGCCCAGACTTGATGCATATAAGACTAGGTACATAGTTAGTATATAACATGCCACACTTACACGTATTGGCTTCATTGTTCATTCCTTGGGAGGTAACGCAGATGGTCAGGTCATCTTCTTGGTAATCTTAATGTTTCGCGCAATAAGTCACGTGAGTGCATCAGATCTCCGACGAATAGACCTACGCAACCAGATGCGGGCGGTGGATGGGAAACAGAATTTATTTGGAGTGGCCTAATATATGGGCAGTTCAAGGTCGCGTACTTTAATATCAGTGGTGCTCGTCACTGTCACGGTGATGGTGGTCTGGTAAGTTTTAGGAAACAACAAGAACCAAAGTGGGTCGCTGTCAATATCAATACAGCCGATTTTTGATGGTGAAATTCCAGGTGACCTTGCATTGAAAAATGTTCGGACCAGAACATCTGAAGATGAAGATAACAAAAGTACTGATGTTGCAAATAGCGGTATTCTTGGTCGCAAATCTGTGGAAAAGTTGTGTACTGGTAGAAGCCGGCGTGGAGCTAATCCTTTGTGTGCAAACCGTAGGCGTAGTAGTCTCATTGTGTTTACAAGAATGAGGCATGCTGTACTGTGGCATCTATATCTTCACAAAGAAGAGGCAAAGAAATGTGTACTCCCAAATAATACCATCTGTTTTCTTACTAATGACTATTCATATTACAAAATTGCTGATGTTCTGTTGGTTCGTGACTGCAGTAATTTGTGCAATCGTCCTGCATATCCGAATCAGTTAATTCTCCGATACAATCAAGAACCTCCCCGATTTGAAGGTGAGATATGTCAACAGTCATCACCAGATTACATGAGGGTCAGTTACACACTATCTAGTACTATCCCTTATCCATACATGTGTTGGCCAGACACTCAACATCCTTTACTAAATGTGTTAAAACTTGATCCACCTTCTGGAAGGCATGGGGTTGCGATGTTTATCAGTGATAGTAAACCATGGAGAACAGACTACTTGGAGGAATTAATGAAATATATACACATTGATTCATATGGAACAGTTCTTCATAACACTGACATGCCTTCGTCAAGAGGGAAAGGTTCAAATGACTTTATATCAGTTAAACTGGATTGATCAAAGAAAAGGGCTACAAGTTTTTAATCGCATTTGAAAACTCAATATTTCCTGAGTATGTTTCTGAGAAAATCTGGCATGCTTACTTGTCACAAACTATTCCTATTTATTATGGCACTTCAGATGTGTATGATCAGGTACCTGGTGCTAATACTTTTATTGATGCTACAAAGTTTGATGGACCCCAGCAGCTAGCAGAATATATTAAAAAGATAGAGCAGGATGATTCATTGTATAAATCATTTTTCAAATTTGACATTAACCAAACTTTGAGGTTTCAAAAAAACTGTCCACAAGAATCATTGGGATGTGCCATGTGTAGACTTTTATATCAAGTAAAACAGGAACGTTGTAAATTTATTTGAATCATGTTTTTAATGACGTAGTCACAATTATACAGGAAATGACACTGTTATATAATAGACTCTGAGATGTGTTGAAACAACATGTAACAGTTACATAGACTAGAAAGTCTACATGTGTGTTGTCATTAACCATGGCATAGATACAAACTAATGGTAACTATAGTTACTATTAAGTTATAATTTTAGTGGTCCTCTAAGGGGTGGATCTAGGATTTCACCAGAGAGGTGCTATAACAGAACAAAGTATTAGTGATAAGGTGAGTGGTAAATGGAAGTATAGTATGCATGCAAAGCACACTAGGATAAGCTTAGTATATGTATACCCTGCAGCTGATACCCATTGCTTTGTATCTCCACACCATACACTACTCTAGCTCTCGTATGGACCAATAGTCCATATACTAATGCAATGGACTATTTTTCCGTATACTTTAAGAAAATAGGTTGGGGCATGTTTGAACCTGTGTACTACAGTGGTCAGTTCCAGGAAACTTCCAAAGTATTTCCGTGTCATTTCTACACTATCTTCATAATTATTTCCACACAGGCCACACTTCCACATTATTTCCATACAATTTCTAAGTTCCATTCTACCCTTCCATACTGTTTCCAACTTTCTGCTTCCATGCCACACTTCTAAACCAGTTTACATACCAGCTACTTGCTGCACTGCTACGGAACTTCTGTCTTGCCACAGCCTGTTCAGATGGCAGCAGAGCTAGGGTAGCTCAGTTATGTAGTGAACAAGCTGATAATTCCTTGCTTGATCATAGTAAAATAAGGATTAGGGTATTTTACTACAAACTGACTGTTCTAATAGAGTACTGTTCTAATAGAGTGTCGATCTAAGGAGCTATGTACAGTTCCACTTAGTGTTGTTTTAGTTAACCAAAACTAAAACTAAAAGTGGTTTTAGTTAGGGCTTTAACTTTTAGTTATCTGAAACTAAATCTAAAACTTAAGTTTTTTCTGCCGGATTTGTCAAAAGACTAAAACTAAAAGTGCCTCAATTTTTATGCAGAAACTTATACTAAAAATATCATTTAATGTTTACAAATAACTGAAACTAAAGCTAAACGTACTTGCCAAGTATACAAATAATTAAAACTAAAAGTACTTACCACCTACAATTATAAAAGTTGTTGATTGTTTAAAGCTAACATTAAAGTACCTTGCTATATTGTAGTAACACATATAGCTAATTATTCACTATATACATAGCTATCTGCCAGTGTATATAAAAGTAGCTAAAAGTGTTTTGTTGTAAAGATATTTAATCATCATCACAAGGGTTTAATGCCAAAAAAGTTACTACTGCAACATTGTCAAGCAGGATGTAGCTAACTTAAACTATCACAGAGTTTAGTTATAAGAGCTCTTTTAAAATTAGTGACATCATGTGCACTGTATTATACTTGTTCTTTGAAAAAAAAATCATGTAGGTTAGCTGTTGCATTCATTATTGCATAAACCAAACATGGTAATTATTGAAGGGTGGTATGCACTGACTGCTAAATCAGTCTTCATATTTACTACAATTATTGTTTTGGCACTTGCTACAGCGAATCATTTTGATTTTGGTACCTTAGTACATTCTGTTGATCTTGTGCTTACCATGTCTATCTTGGTACCTTAATTGTCACATTGTGTATCTTGTATTTTCGAAACATTTAGAATATGCTTTGCCACAACAAACAAGCAAACGTATGCTTTTAAATTTGCAGGTGTGTAATTTTTATTACTCAGTAGTCAATACAATAACACAAATACTGTTTGCCATGTGGCACTTGTCCATCAATGTCTAGTGATGGTGGTTGTTTTGGTAAGTTGTGCAGGGTTCCACAGTTCTCCTATATTTGACACCACAGGAATTTCTGATGTCATCCTAACCAATCCCAATGAAACCCTGCATTATCACACCTCAAGCTAACCTTTGAGTTGAAGGCAACTCATGGAATGGGGCAAAAGTCTACCCCATGAGACTCGCATGTGGGTACATATCCCCCCCCCTCCCAGCCTGACATGTATCTTTTTATTTATTATTTATTAATTTAGCTTATGAGTTTTGTTTGTTTTATTATTTTTGCACTGCCTATTATATTCACAATAATGATTGCATATTTTGAATGTAGTCTCCTAGATCTAGGGGTGGGCTTCACTGTGCGAAAAGTTCCATGTCCGCTTGTAGGTAATGCGTATAAAATGGCCATGAAATTTGTCATTTCAGCCACATTTCATACTTAGAACATTAATTTAGTAGATTTCAGTAAAGTTTCATAAAGAGGATAGAGAAAGATTCACTGCATCTAGAATGGTGCTGGAAATGAGGCAGTGAAGAAATGTACATTTTAACACTGTGAAATGCATACAGGATGTAAAAAATCCTGTAGCTGAAATCAACATTTTCTATATTGTGCATCTGCTTTATACTGCGCTAGTAATATAGCTAGCAATGTCTCGCTCCAGTGTCGTATTTACTACCCACAATACGTATTTCATTAATAAGTAAAAAAGCACATCATTTGTACAGCAACTATAATTTTCAGTTCACAAATTGAAGTTCTTGACACCTTCAGGAATCTTTTTTTCTGAGGAATGTTACATCACTAAAATTAATGTAGATTTGCTCTTTTACTTCTGTCCGTTGAGTGCAGCTTTCTTCTCCTAATCTGTTTCATCACTAGTTATATATAGTTCTTATAGGTAGCATCTGTAAAAATGTTGTTACAATAAAAATATTGCTATAGCAATTTTTTTCTGTGACAAACCTTGAATTAATTTATACTATTCCTTGTACAGTGTCATTCATAGCTTTCACAAGATCCAGCCATGATCACAGGTTTCTCCACTGCCTAACTTCAATAGACCACAAAATACTCATTTCCAAGAACTATAGCAGAACTTACTATCTGATTTCATCTACAGTACTACCACAAGACATCATCAGCAGTCCAAGTTTTGAAAGCATCAGTAACTACTTTGTAACTTCCTTTGACAACTTTACGTAGCTAGGTGATGTTGATGGCAGATCCCACTGCCATGCAATGATAGATAAAAAATTAATAATGAATCATGAATTAGCCGCATCTTCTTACCTCACAATTACTACAAATGCAGCTCTTCCTATATGTCTTTCTGCAAAGTTCCCTATGTCAGGGTAGCTTGCACTTGCAGTCATCTATAAAGTAGACTTAACCAATTCACTGTGAGGTAGTTGTACTAGAGATGATGAGTGCTTGTGGAATGCACCCAGTTGTTTCTCGACCAAGGGGGTGTTATCCTCTACTCCTTTTGCCAGCAAGCAACATGCGATATTGTAGCCACCAAATGCTTGTAGCACTGTAGCTAGCTACTGTAGCAAAGGTCTACAATTGTGGCGTCGCTAGAAACTGGCGGAAAAGGATGGAAGAGGCGATATCTATGAACGATCATAACAGTCTTTATAGCTATACCTGCAGGTAAGTCTGCCATGGAGCACAAGCACTGTTCTAGTTCTGGATGACAACAAGCTGCATCATTGCTAGAGCCTCGTTATTAACTGCGACTAGAACAATCGGAAGAAACATGCAGCGAAGGTGATTGTGTGCAATCTGTGCATGCATGCATGCTGTTGGTATATATCTAATCAAAAACAGCCAAGCTGTAAAAAAAGGTGCGGCCCCCAAAAAGGCCATGGTGAAAAAAGATGTGAAATCCAAGGTGGCGGCCAAGAAATGGCTGTGATGGTAGGTTAATGGTTACATTTTAATAACAACAATTCAGGTGAATTTGGTGCCAAGACCAAGCGGCACAAAATTCACCTGAATTGTCGTTATTAAAATGTAACCATTAACCTACCATCACAGCCATTTCTTGGCCGCCACCTTGGATTTCACATCTTTTTTCACCATGGCCTTTTTGGGGGCCGCACCTTTTTTTACAGCTTGGCTGTTTTTGATTAGATATCACTTCTTTTTGTATTTGTATACTGCAAAGCCGGCCTATGGCTGGCTTTGGGGCTTTTTTAACCCATGTGTTTTTTTCTTACTACAGGAAGAAGAAAAGAACTTAAAGAAGAATTTTAGTACTTCAATTATTTTTGATTTTATTAGTAATTATACAAATTATATACATATATTTATTACATGCCCATTATGCCCCACAGGATATTTTTTTTGCAGCTGATCTCTCTACTGGGTGACTTGAAATGTAGCTGAACTATATACAGGATGGTTTCTTTGTAGCTGAGCTCTCTACAAGGTAACCTCTTCTAGCTGGTCTCTCTACAGGGTATTTTGTTTCTAGCTGAACTCTCTACAGGTGATTTGTTTACAGCTAAACTCCCTACATGGTGGTGTCTTTGTAGCCGAACTCTCTACATGATGATTTCTTTGTACCTGAACTCTCTATAAGGTGACTTCGTCTAGCTGAACTCTCTACAGGGTGATTTTTTTGTAGCTGAACTCTCTGCAGGGTGATTTGTTTGCAGATGAACTCTCTACATGATGGTTTCTTTGTAGCTGAACTCTCTACAAGGTGACTTCGTCCAGCTGATCTCTCTACAGGGTGATTTGTTTCTAGCTGAACTCTCCACAGGTGATTTGTTTGCAGCTAAACTCTCTACATGGTGGTTTCTTTGTAGCTGAACTCCCTACATGATGGTTTCTTTGTAGCTGAACTCTCTACAAGGTAACTTCTTCTCTACAGGGTGATTTGTTGTAGTTGAATTCTCTACAAGGTGGTTTGTATGAGGCTGAACTCTCTACATGGCGGTTTCTTTGTAGCTGAACTCTCTACAGAGTGATTTGTTTGCAGCTGCACTCTCTGCATGATGGTTTCTCTGTAACTGAACACTCTACAAGGTGACTTCTTCTAGCTGATCTTTCTACAGGGTGAATTGTTGTAGCTGAACTATCTACAAGGTAACTTCTTCTAGCTGATCTCTATACAGGGTGATTTGTTTGTAGTTGAATTCTGTACAGGTGGTTTCTTTGTAGCTGAACTCTGTACATGATGGTTTCTTTGTAGCTGAACTCTTTACAAGGTGACTTCTTCTAGCTGAACTCTCTACGGGGTAATTTCTTTGTAGCTGAACTCTCTATATGATGGTTTGTTTGTAACTGAACTCTCTACAAGGTAACTTCTTCTAGCTGATCTTTCTACTGGGTGATTTGTTTCCAGCTGAACTCTCTACATGGTGGTTTCTTTGTTGCTGAACTCTCTACAAGGTGAAGTCTTCTACCTGATCTCTCTACAGGGTAATTTGTTTGTAACTGAACTCTGTACAAGTGCGTTTTTGTGGGTGATCTCACTGCAGGTTGATTTGTTTGTAGCTGAACTCACTAAAGGGTGATTTTGCTTGTAGCTGAACTCCTTGCATTGTATCTAGTTTCTAGCTGATCTCTCTACAGGGTGATTTGTTTGTAACAGATCTCTCTACAAGTTGATTTGTGTGTAGCTGATCTCTCTGCAGGTTGATTAATTTGCAGCCGATCTCTCTACAAGGTAGTTTGTTTGTAGCTGAACTGTCTATAAAGTGATTTATTTGTAGCTGATCTCTCTGCAGGTTGATTTGTTTTAGCTGAACTCTCTACAGGGTGATTTACTTGTAGCTGAACTCCTTACATTGTGTGTAGTTTCTAGCTGATCTCTCTATAGGGTGATTTGTTTGTAGCTGATCTCTCTACAAGTTGATTTGTGTGTAGCTGATCTTTCTACGGGTTGATTTGTTTGTAGCCGATCTCTCTACAGGGTAATTTGTTTGTAGCTGAACTCTGTACAAGGTGCTTTTTTTGTAGGTGATCTCACTGCAGGTTGATTTGTTTGTAGCTGAACTCACTAAAGAGTGATTTGCTTGTAGCTGAACTCCTTACATTGTGTCTAGTTTCTAGCTGATCTCTCTACAGGGTGATTTGTTTGTAGCTGAACTCTCTATAAGGTGATTTGTTTGCAGCTGAACTCTCTACATGGTGGTTTCTTTGTTTGCTGAACTCTCTGCAGGGTGTTTTGCTTGTAGCTGAACTCTCTACAGGGTGATTTGTTTCTAGCTAATCTCTCTACAGGTTGATTTGTGTGTAACTGATCTCTCTACAAGCTGATTTGTTTGTAGCTGAATTCTCTGCAAAGTGTTTTGTTTATAGCTGACCTCTCTTCAGGGTGATTTGTTTCTAGCTGATCTCTCTACAGGGTGATTTTTTTGTAGCTGACCTCTCTTCAGGGTGATTTGTTTCTAGCTGATCTCTCTACAGGGTGATTTTTTGTAGCTGACCTCTCTTCAGGGTGATTTGTTTCTAGCTGATTGCTCTGCAGGTTGATTTGCTTGTAGATGAACTCTCTATAGGGTAACTTGCTTGTAGCTGAACTCCTTACTTTGTGTCTAGTTTGTAGCTCATCTCTCTACAGGGTGATTTGTTTGTAGCTGAACTCCTTACATTGTGTGTAGTTTCTAGCTGATCTTTCTACAGGGTGATTTGTTTGTAGCTGATCTCTATACAAGTTGATTTGTGTGTAGCTGATCTCTCTGCAGGGTGATTTGTTTGTAGCCGATCTCTCTACAAGGTAATTTGTTTGTAGCTGAACTATCTATAAGGTGATTTGTATGTAGCTAATCTCTCTGCAGATTGATTTGTTTTAGCTGAACTCTGATTTGTTTTAGCTTATCTCTGTACAGGTTGATTTGTGTGTAACTGATCTCTCTACAAGCTGATTTGTTTGTAGCTGATAACTCTGCAGGTTGATTTGTTTCTAGATGATCTCTCTACAAGGTAATTTTTTGTAGCTGACCTCTCTTCAGGGTGATTTGTTTCTAGCTGATCGCTCTACAGGTTGGTTTGTTTGTAGCTGAACTCTCTACACGGTGATTTGCTTGTAGCTAAACTCCTTACATTGTGTCTAGTTTCTAGCTGATCTCTCTACAGGGTGATTTGTTTGTAGCTGATCTCTCTACAAGTTGAATTGTGTGTAACTGATCTCTCTGCAGGTTGATTTGTTTGTAGCCGATCTCTCTACAAGGTAATTTGTTTGTAGCTGAACTGTCTAAAAGGTGATTTGTTTGTAGCTGATCTCTCTGCAGGTTGATTTGTTTTAGCTGAACTCTCTACAGGGTGATTTATTTGTAGCTGAACTCCTTACATTGTGTGTAGTTTTTAGCTGATCTCTCTATAGGGTGATTTGTTTGTAGCTGATCTCTCTACAAGTTGATTTGTGTGTAGCTGATCTCTCTGCAGGTTGATTTGTTTGTAGCCGATCTCTCTACAGGTAATCTGTTTGTAGCTGAACTCTCTATAAGGTGATTTGTTTGTAGCTGATCTCTCTGCAGGTTGATTTGTTTTAGCTGAACTCTCTACAGGGTGATTGCTTGTAGCTGAACTCCTTACATTGTGTGTAGTTTCTAGCTGACCTCTCTACAGGGTGATTTGTTTGTAGCTGATCTCTCTACAAGTTGATTTGTGTGTAGCTGATCTCTCTGCAGGTTGATTTGTTTGTAGCCGATCTCTCTACAGGTAATCTGTTTGTAGCTGAACTCTCTATAAGGTGATTTGTTTGTAGCTGATCTCTCTGCAGGTTGATTTGTTTTAGCTGACCTCTCTACAGGGTGATTTGTTTGTAGCTGATCTCTCTACAAGTTGATTTGTGTGTAGCTGATCTCTCTGCAGGTTGATTTGTTTGTAGCCGATCTCTCTACAGGTAATCTGTTTGTAGCTGAACTCTCTATAAGGTGATTTGTTTGTAGCTGATCTCTGCAGGTTGATTTGTTTTAGCTGAACTCTCTACAGGGTGATTGCTTGTAGCTGAACTCCTTACATTGTGTCTAGTTTCTAGCTGATGTCTCTACAGGGTGATTTTTTTGTAGCTGAACTCTCTACAGGATGATTTGTTTCTAACTTATCTCTCTACAGGTAGATTTGTGTTGATTTGTTCATTGCTGATCGCTCTAAAGGTTGATTTGTTGCAGCTGAACACCCTGCAAAGTGTTTTGTTTGTAGCTGATCACTCTAAAGGGTAATTTGTTTGTAGCTGAACTCTCTCCACAGTGACTTGTGTGTAGCTGAATTCTGTGTAACTGAATTCTCTAGAGAGTGACTTAATTGTAGCTAAATTCTCTACACAGTGCATGACTTGTTTATAGCTGAACTTTCTTCAGTGTGACTTGTAATGTTGTGAATCTCTATAGTGATATATTTGCTTAACTCTCCACATGGTGATTGTCTTCTTGCTGAACTGTCTATAAGATTAACTGTTTGCAGCTGAACTCCCTACAGAATAACTTGTGATGTAATAAAATTCTATAATGGAATAAATAAACTAGCCTAATGCTCTATTAGGGTGACTGTTTTATTAGAGTATCTCGATCTCGCATTTGCTACACGGAGTTGGCTTTCGAATCATAACTCAGTGGTTTGTAATCCGATTCTTCTGTACTACTGCAAGGACTTTCTATGAAGATTATTCCAGCTATACACCGATTTTCAGCTCATTGCTCTAAGCGGTTTGCCTAGTAGGCGTGAAAACTAATACTTTTTTATTCATAAAAATCGATCGCGTAATTGTGACACAGGTTGGGTTTTGTGTCATATCTCCGTGGTCTTTATCTCGATTCTTTCAAACCACCAAAAGGCACTCCTACGATGGTTACTCCATCTACATAGCAATTTTCAACTCATTCCATGAAGCGGTTTACCCGTAGGCGTGACAACAAATCGATCTTGTTTTACGCGAATAATCGGTCATAACTCCTGGACCATTCATCGGATTTGTACCAAATTTGATGCTAGGATTCGCCATTGGACTCTCTTTCTGTGTGCCAAATTTCAAGGCGATCGGAGTACGCGTTTGCTTGTTATAGCAATTTTTGCAAGTGTGCGAAAAGACGAAGAAGAAGAAGAAGAAGAAGAAAAAAAAACGAAACTTTGGCAGCTCGTATCTCGGAAATGGCTGGAGCGATTTCCTTCAAATTTGGAATGTAGATTCCCTTGGCTGGCGGGCAACTGTGTAGCAAATTTGGTTCCAATCAGATAAGTGATCACCGAGATACAAAGGTGTGAAAATGACGTTTTCGTTCTTCCTGTCAATATACTCACGGTGTGGCGCGCCGGCTTCTTGGGCCGCACGACACACTACCGTGTGTCTTGATATACGAGCATGATAGAGTAGTGACCTCATCCATGCGCAGCCATATAGCTAGTGTGGTGGATGCACTGTGGCTAATTAGATTGTCCACACTGATTAGTAAAAATATTCATGTACTTGAATGCATTCCTGTCAACTTCTTAGTCAGCCTTAGCCTACATTAACAGAGCAAAGCCCAACACACACACACACACACACACACACACACACACATACAAACACACACACAAAAGACAATACCTTCAGCTACCACTTGCCTACCTGACTGCATCTGTGTGCTAGCTACTCATGTAGGCTGGTGCTAAGAGTCATCGTAAGCATAATCCTTTGAGGGCAGGACTAGTATTATACGTAACTCACAGAAAGGTGTACCATACAGTATCTCATGTGAATGTGTGGGCATGGCAGCCCAATTAAGTACACTGTTAAAATGAAGAGTAACCACAACTCTCAAGGAGTTCCCAGTGTAGTGAGGATTTAACAATCCTGGGGAGTAACCATTACTCCAAAGGAGTAACTGGGGAGTAACACATGCTCTGAAGGTGGTGTCACTTACTCTTCAGAGTAATGGCTATTCTCTTCAGAGTGTTGGTTACTCTCCATGGGGTGTTAAATCCTCCCTACACTGGGAACTCTCAGAGTGGTGGTTACTCTTTATTTTTAACAGTGTATCACCTGTACCTTCACCCACTACATATGTTATATTAGAGCTATGGATGGTCTGCCTCCCCAGTTGTCATTCGGTTGCCACTTAACACCTGGGTAACTGTACTGGGCATCAAACCTGGCTGAAACCTTTCAATTACCAAATTCAGACCACTTATCTTAACTGCCTCAATTACTCTCTCTCTCTCTTTCTTTCTCGCACACACACACACACACACACACACACACACACACACACACACACACACACACACACACACACACACACACACACACACACACACACACACACACACACACACACACACACACACACACACACACACACACACACACACACACACACACACACACACACTAGCTACTACACAACATTAAATTTTTCCATGTATCAAAGCACTGATTGTGCCTACCAAAGGTAATGGATTTGATAGTGACAGACTGTGAGCAGCTACAGAATTTGTTTGTGATTTATAATGTCCGTGCTTGCATGCATGCATGAGTCAAAAGCAATAGCAAAGTATAAGTCCTTTCAAACTATTGGCACACAGACTAACAGCTGTTCCTTCAAGCCATTAAAATGAATATAACCATTAACACTAATGAAATAATGTGCTGTGGTGGATTCCCAGTATGCAAATTCATAGAATTTTTTGCACTACACATCACTGCCTGCTTCGAAGAGCTTTTGCTCAATATGCTTCACACATCACTGTGGAGATTATTGTGAACACTTGGCACTTTTAAGTTAGTTTTAATATAGAAAAAGCTAGCTACCACCATTAGCAGGACACATGTGCATAGATGGATTGCATTCCATCTTAAGAGCCTCTGTGATTGAAACTTACTTTGCTACATGCTTAATGTATGTTCCTGACATGTAGATATGTATTATAGTGCACACAATAGTTGCTAACAGGTGACTAGAAATTCATTTACAACAGAACAAAGTAATGTTATAGTTTAATATGTATTCAACCAAAAGCATTTAAAAGTAGGGCTACCAAAAAAGTCACCATTTAAGGGTCCCTATTTAACAACTGGGTAAACCGGAGCAATGTGAGTAATCTTTATTGCTCAAGGAAGCAGCAACAGCAACTGAGCATCAACCCTGGCTGAAACCTTACAATTACCAAATATTGATTGTGCCTACTAAAATTCATGCATTTGATAGTGACAGACCGTTAGCAGCTATAGAAGTTTTTTTGTGATTCAAAATATCTATAGACCATGCTTACATGAATGAATAGCAAAGTATATAAGTCCCTTCCAAGCATTGGCGACACAAACACACTAACAGCTGTTACTTCAAGCCACTAAATGGATATAACCACTAATGAAATAATGCTAACGACACGCTGTGGTGGATGCCCAGTATGGAAATTCATAGAGTAGATTACTAAGCTACACTTCACTGCCTGCTTTGAAGAGCAATGTGTTTCACATATTGCTGTGAAAAAATTGTGAACACTTGACACTTTAAACACATAAAGCTGCAGCTACCACCATGCAGGATCAGGTAACATAGTTAAGCAGGACACATGTACATAGATGGATTGCATTCCATCTTACGAGCCTCTGAGATTAAACTCTTACCTTGCTGACATGATAGAATTTTGTTCACACATTGCTGCTAAGAGGTGACCAGAAACTCATTTACAACAGAACAAAGAAATGGGCAGGTAGCTATAGTTTATGTATTTAACCAAAAGGTCTACCAAACATTTGAATATAGTTATGTGTAATTCTTCAACTCTATGAATATGACCAATTAGCTGCCACCACCCTTCTCACTCATGCAGTTTCTTAGCAAACAGCTAATTTTAGGAGAACTTTATTCCTCATGCAAGTCCTTGCACATTACTAGCTACTAGTTACATGTGAATGATGATCACATCTAGTTGGTCTCATAATGTTATTAAGGCATACAGGTCTCCAAATCTGTATAGTAAATCTGTGAACTAAAAAAGTTTAATGTGATACTAGCTATAGACCACCATATGAGAGTGCTGTAATCCAAACATTTTGTTTTCTTACTACATCATAATTCTTGCATGGCTTCTATTTAACTATAAACCAACATTGCAATTAATAAACCATCTAAGTGTCATTAGTGTTTTTTTCCTGCAATAAAGTTCTACCAATAACCTCTTGTACCAAGAGTCCATACTATAAGACCCCTTTATTATGAACTATTGATAGTACACGTATACAATCAAAAATCAGTAATTTATTGTTATACATTACATACACTTGTCAGAAAGTGCCCAGTGGCAGTGACACAAAGACTAACACCTGTTGGTTTGACAACCATCCACTATAGGATTGCGGGAAAGACTATACCACAGTTGGCTGTGGTGCCTCAACAGAGACTAGGGGAGGTCACAACATTACAGTATACTGTGTTAACGTCATCCATGACTGACCAAAGAGTTGAGATTAGCCATATTGTATATTGTCAATGTAGACTTGCTTGCATCATGTATCAGGTAATCTAATCAAAAACAGCCAAGCTGTAAAAAAAGGTGCGGCCCCCAAAAAGGCCATGGTGAAAAAAGATGTGAAATCCAAGGTGGCGGCCAAGAAATGGCTGTGATGGTAGGTTAATGGTTACATTTTAATAACGACAATTCAGGTGAATTTTGTGCCGCTTGGTCTTGGCACCAAATTCACCTGAATTGTTGTTATTAAAATGTAACCATTAACCTACCATCACAGCCATTTCTTGGCCGCCACCTTGGATTTCACATCTTTTTTCACCATGGCCTTTTTGGGGGCCGCACCTTTTTTTACAGCTTGGCTGTTTTTGATTAGATATCACTTCTTTTTGTATTTGTATACTGCAAAGCCGGCCTATGGCTGGCTTTGGGGCTTTTTTAACCCATGTGTTTTTTCTTTACTACAGGAAGAAGAAAAGAACTTAAAGAAGAATTTTAGTACTTCAATTATTTTTGATTTTATTAGTAATTATACAAATTATATACATATATTCATTACATGCCCATTATTCCCCACAGGATATTTTTTTGCAGCTGATCTCTCTACTGGGTGACTTGAAATGTAGCTGAACTATATACAGGATGGTTTCTTTGTAGCTGAACTCTCTACAAGGTAACCTCTTCTAGCTGGTCTCTCTACAGGGTATTTTGTTTCTAGCTGAACTCTCTACAGGTGATTTGTTTACAGCTAAACTCTCTACATGGTGGTGTCTTTGTAGCCGAACTCTCTACATGATGATTTCTTTGTACCTGAACTCTCTATAAGGTGACTTCGTCTAGCTGAACTCTCTACAGGGTGATTTTTTTGTAGCTGAACTCTCTGCAGGGTGATTTGTTTGCAGCTGAACTCTCTACATGATGGTTTCTTTGTAGCTGAACTCTCTACAAGGTGACTTCGTCCAGCTGATCTCTCTACGGGGTGATTTGTTTCTAGCTGAACTCTCTACAGGTGATTTGTTTGCAGCTAAACTCTCTACATGGTGGTTTCTTTGTAGCTGAACTCCCTACATGAAGGTTTCTTTGTAGCTGAACTCTCTACAAGGTAACTTCTTCTCTACAGGGTGATTTGTTGTAGTTGAATTCTCTACAAGGTGGTTTGTATGAGGCTGAACTCTCTACATGGCGGTTTCTTTGTAGCTGAACTCTCTACAGAGTGATTTGTTTGCAGCTGAACTCTCTACATGATGGTTTCTTTGTAACTGAACACTCTACAAGGTGACTTCTTCTAGCTGATCTTTCTACAGGGTGAATTGTTGTAGCTGAACTATCTACAAGGTAACTTCTTCTAGCTGATCTCTATACAGGGTAATTTGTTTGTAGTTGAATTCTATGCAGGTGGTTACTTTGTAGCTGAACTCTGTACATGATGGTTTCTTTGTAGCTGAACTCTTTACAAGGTGACTTCTTCAAGCTGAACTTTCTACGGGATAATTTCTTTGTAGCTGAACTCTCTATATGATGGTTTCATTGTAACTGAACTCTCTACAAGGTAACTTCTTCTAGCTGATCTTTCTACTGGGTGATTTGTTTGCAGCTGAACTCTCTACATGGTGGTTTCTTTGTTGCTGAACTCTCTACAAGGTGAATTCTTCTACCTGATCTCTCTACAGGGTGATTTGTTTGTAACTGAACTCTGTACAAGTGCGTTTTTGTGGGTGATCTCACTGCAGGTTGATTTGTTTGTAGCTGAACTCACTAAAGGGTGATTTTGCTTGTAGCTGAACTCCTTGCATTGTATCTAGTTTCTAGCTGATCTCTCTACAGGGTGATTTGTTTGTAGCTGATCTCTCTACAAGTTGATTTGTCTGTAGCTGATCTATCTGCAGGTTGATTAATTTGCAGCCGATCTCTCTACAAGGTAATTTGTTTGTAGCTGAACTGTCTGTAAAGTGATTTATTTGTAGCTGATCTCTCTGCAGGTTGATTTGTTTTAGCTGAACTCTCTACAGGGTGATTTACTTGTGTAGCTGAACTTCTTACATTGTGTCTAGTTTCTAGCTGATCTCTCTACAGGGTGATGTGTTTGTAGCTGATCTCTCAACAAGTTGATTTTTGTGTAGCTGATCTTTCTACTGGTTGATTTGTTTGTAGCCAATCTCTCTACAGGGTAATTTGTTTGTAGCTGAACTCTGTACAAGGTGCTTTTTTGTAGGTGATCTCATTGCAGGTTGATTTGTTTGTAGCTGAACTCACTAAAGGGTGATTTGCTTGTAGCTGAACTCCTTACATTGTGTCTAGTTTCTAGCTGATCTCTCTAAGGGTGATTTGTTTGTAGCTGAACTCTCTATAAGGTGATTTGTTTGCAGCTGAACTCTCTACATGGTGGTTTCTTTGTTGCTGAACTATCTACAGGGTGTTTTGCTTGTAGCTACTCTCTACAGGGTGATTTGTTTCTAGCTTATCTCTCTACAGGTTGATTTGTGTGTAACTGATCTCTCTACAAGCTGATTTGTTTGTAGCTGAATTCTCTGCAAAGTGTTTTGTTTGTAGCTGACCTCTCTTCAGGGTGATTTGTTTCTAGCTGATCTCTCTACAGGGTGATTTTTTTGTAGTTGACCTCTCTTCAGGGTGATTTGTTTCTAGCTGATTGCTCTACAGGTTGGTTTGTTTGTAGCTGAACTCTCTACACGGTGATTTGCTTGTAGCTGAACTCCTTACATTGTGTCTAGTTTCTAGCTGATCTCTCTACAGGGTGATTTGTTTGTAGCTGATCTCTCTACAAGTTGAATTGTGTGTAGCTGATCTCTCTGCAGGTTGATTTGTTTGTAGCCGATCTCTCTACAAGGTAATTTATTTGTAGCTGAACTGTCTAAAAGGTGATTTGTTTGTAGCTGATCTCTCTGCAGGTTGATTTGTTTTAGCTGAACTCTCTACAGGGTGATTTATTTGTAGCTGAACTCCTTACATTGTGTGTAGTTTCTAGCTGATCTCTCTACAGGGTGATTTGTTTGTAGTTGATCTCTCTACAAGTTGATTTGTGTGTAGCCGATCTCTCTGCAGGTTGATTTGTTTGTAGCCGATCTCTCTATAGGGTAATTTGTTTGTAGCTGAACTCTCTATAAGGTGATTTGTTTGTAGTTGATCTCTCTGCAGGTTGATTTGTTTTAGCTGAACTCTCTACAGGCTGATTTGTTTGTAGCCGATCTCTCTACAGTGTAATTTGTTTGTAGCTGAACTCTCTACATGGTGGTTTCTTTGTTGCTGAACTCTCTACAGGGTGTTTTGCTTGTAGCTGATCTCTCTACAGAGCAATTTGTTTGTAGCTGATCTCTCTACAGGGTGATTTTTTTGTAGCTGACCTCTCTTCAGGGTGATTTGTTTCTAGCTGATCTCTCTACAGGGTGATTTTTTGTAGCTGACCTCTCTTCAGGGTGATTTGTTTCTAGCTGATTGCTCTACAGGTTGATTTGTTTGTAGATGAACTCTCTACAGGGTAATTTACTTGTAGCTGAACTCCTTACTTTGTGTCTAGTTTGTAGCTGATCTCTCTACAGGGTGATTTGTTTGTAGCTGAACTCCTTACATTGTGTGTAGTTTCTAGCCGATCTCTCTACAGGGTGATTTGTTTGTAGCTGATCTCTCTACAAGTTGATTTGTGTGTAGCTGATCTCTCTGCAGGTTGATTTGTTTTAGCTGAACTCTCTACAGGGTGATTGCTTGTAGCTGAACTCCTTACATTGTGTCTAGTTTCTAGCTGATGTCTCTACAGGGTGATTTTTTTATAGCTGATCTCTCTACAAGTTGATTTGTGTGTAGCTGATCTCTCTGCAGGTTGATTTGTTTGTAGCCGATCTCTCTACAGGGTAATTTGTTTGTAGCTGAACTCTCTATAAGGTGATTTGTTTGTAGCTGATCTCTCTGCAGTTTGATTTGTTTTAGCTGAACTCTCTACAGGGTGATTGCTTGTAGCTGAACTCCTTACATTGTGTCTAGTTTCTAGCTGATGTCTCTACAGGGTGATTTTATTATTATTATTATTATTGTTACTGAGCAGACAGCACAGCTGATATGCTCAGGAAAAGAAAAGCAATCATAAAATAATGAATTTAGCTACGTAGTTACAAAGATTACAGTTATTGAGTTCTATACAATGTTTGCAGTTCCGCTGAAAAAGAGTCAATATTGTTGCTCTCAATGATGGAGCTGAACTCTCTTCAGGGTGATTTGTTTCTAGCTGATCTCTCTATAGGTAGATTTGTGTTGATTTGTTCATTGCTGATCGCTCTAAAGGTTGATTTGTTGCAGCTGAACACCCTGCAAAGTGTTTTGTTTGTAGCTGATCACTGTAAAGGGTAATTTGTTTGTAGCTGAACTCTCTCCACAGTGACTTGTGTGTAGCTGAATTCTGTGTAACTGAATTCTCTAGAGAGTGACTTAATTGTAGCTGAATTCTCTACACAGTGCATGACTTGTTTATAGCTGAACTTTCTTCAGTGTGACTTGTAATGTTCTGAATCTCTATAGTGATATATTTGCTTAACTCTCCACATGGTGACTGTCTTCTTGCTGAACTGTCTATAAGATTAACTGTTTGCAGCTGAACTCCTTACAGAATAACTTGTGATGTAATAAAATTCTATAATGGAGTAAATAAATTAGCCGAATGCTCTATTAGGGTGACTGTTCTATTAGAGTATTATTATTATTATTTATTACAGGTAATTTATAAGGCTAAACAGCCTGTTACACCTGATCAACAGGTAAAAAAAGTACAAGTAGACTAATTACATACATTTATACATAGTGTTAGATGAATATTGGTCAATCAATTTCTTAAAATCATCAACTGATGCTGCACATGCTACTTCTTGGGGTAAATTATTCCATGGCTCAACAACTCTTCTTGTAAAAAAATATTTCCTGGCATCTGTTCTTGAAAAATATTTAAATAGCTTAAATGTATGACCTCTGGTATGGGTAATGGGTGAAAAAGTAAAAAAATCAGAATGGTCTATATCATACTTATCATGTAGCATATTGTAGACAGCAATCATGTCACCTCTATAACGTCTATAATGTAATGATGGCAAGTTAAGTACTTTCAATCGTTCCTCGTAGTCAAGATTTCTTATAGATTTGATCATTCTAGTTGCTTTCCGTTGGATTTTTTCTAATTTTTGGATGTCTGTTTTATAGTAAGGTCCCCAAACCAAGTTACCATATTCTAAAATAGGACGTACTATTGATTTGTATAAACATGTAAATGAATCTACAGAAATATCCGAAAAGGTCTGTTTAATAAGGCCAAGAAGTCTATTAGCCTTATTAACCACTGCCGAACACTGACTATGAAACTTGAGATTGCCATCAATCAACACCCCCAAATCCTTTTCCTCATTTACCTTAACAATGTCCATCCCATCCATCTTATAACAATATCTTGGATTAAACTGACCTATATGTAGTATTTTACATTTAGAAATGTTGAAAGGCAACTGCCACATTACTGACCATTCAATGCAAGCTTTAATATCATCTTGCAGGGAGGATATTGGGTTAGCACGACTAATGCTGGAATATATTTTTGTGTCATCTGCAAATAAAAGAACTTTATTCCTTAATAATGATGGCAGATCATTGATGAAAATTGCAAAGAAGAGAGGACCCAAGACTGATCCTTGAGGTATTCCACTTATTACATCACTCCAACCAGACATTGAACCATTCACAGAAACTCTTTGTCTGCGTCCTTTCAAAAAGTCTTGTATCCAATTAAACAGATCACCTCTAAAACCATATGCATAAATCTTCTTGAGCAACCTTTCATGAGGAACAGAGTCAAAAGCCTTCTTAAAGTCAAGGTACAAAACATCTACTGAATTACCACTGTCCAAAGTCTCTGTCCAATCATCAAGTGCACACAGTAACTGTGTCATACAAGACTTGCGAGGGAGGAATCCGTGTTGACATGGTGACATCAAATTGTTGTTAAACAAATGCTCTAACATTCCCTCACGAATAATAGATTCGAAAACTTTGGAAACAACAGATGTTAAACTTACAGGACGGTAATTACAGGGTGAAGATTTGTTTCCTTTCTTGAAAATTGGGATAATAGTTGCTACTTTCCAGTCTGGGGGTAGTCTACCCTCGCTTAATGACTTCTTAAAAATTATAGACAGAGGTATGCTTATTTCAGCAGCAGCTTCCTTCAACACTCTGGGGGGGAGCTCATCAGGTCCAGTAGCTTTGCTAGAATTTAAATCACACAACTTTTCTTTTACAATGCCTACATCAATTGATATGCCATCGAGACTAGTTACAAAGTCACGGTCTTGAAACTCTGGGATGTTATCCATGGATTCTCTGGTAAATGTGCTGGTAAAAAACTTGTTCAACATTTCCGCTTTACCTTCATCAGTTGCTGCTTCAGTATCATTAAGTGACTCATCAACCAGGGTAGGAATGGAGGGTTTAACTCTGACCTTAGAATTTACATATCGCCAAAAAGCTTTAGGGTTGGTCTTCACTTCCTTAGCAATTCTCATCTCGAACTTAGATCTCAAGTCACGTGTAAGGCGTCTAAGCGAATTTCTTACTTCAGTAAACCTAAGATGATCCAAATGATTGCCAGTTCTACGGAACCTTTTCCATAATGTTTCCTTCTTATGTTTAAGATCAATTACTTTATGATTAGTATATGGTAATTTTCTACATTGGGGTTTATGGTACCTTGGGATAGAGCATTCCATAGCAGACTTAAAACGTTGCATAAAAAAATTCCAAGACTGGCATACATTTAGATCCTGTAATTCCGTCAACCAGGCAGTTTCGTTAAGGAAGCTTTTAAGCTTCATATAATCCCCTTTGTTAAAATTGTAAGATAGTACATCACTGGACTGGTTGATAGTTATTGGAGAACATGAAAGAGAAATATTCAAACACAAATGATCACTCAACCCCAGCCCAGAAGAATATTTGATGGATTTCACTATGTTCTCTTCATTGGTAAGTACTAGGTCTAGTACATGGGGGGATGAACCTGGTCTGAAACGTGTTGGCTCATTAACATGCTGAAATAAAACACATTCTTGTACTGTATCATAGAATTCCTGCTCATACGAATTGCCAGAAAAATTATCATCACTCCAATCAATGCCAGGCAAATTAAAGTCACCAGCTATCAATAAATATGGTGGTCTTGACTCTAAAACCTCCTTAAATACACAACACAATTTGGATATGCTAACATTGGGATCAGTAGATGGTGAACGATAAATAGTACCAATTAGTAAATAGCTGTAGTTTAATAACTCTATTTTAACCCACAACTGCTCTTGAAATTCAGTAGTAAATGATACCTCCTTAGAATTGAGTGAATCAGTAATATAAATGATTATTCCTCTAGTGCTATTTTGTAAAGGTGCATCAGGATCAAAATTAGTATAGGAAGTGTAGCTGGGAATTTGAAGTCTAGGAGATAGGATTGGGGCCTTTAATGCTTTCGGTATGACTTCAACTAACAGTATGATATCAGGTTTATCTAAATCAATAGTTGAATTTAGCTCATCAAATTTATTTAATAATTGATCACAATTAGTATAGAGTACTTTTAGGTTTCTTGACGCATTGAAGGAACTATCATGAAGTCATTTTTGAGTGCCACCCACCAAACGTGGTGGACGTGGCACTATCCTTCCAAACTTAATGTACAAGTCTTTTTCTCCTGATGCTTTCCTGGCTCTCAACTCTTCACGCAGTTGTTTGCTTTGCTCACGTTCTTTTAGTGTTAAGTCAGGTGAAACATACACATTACTCCACTTAGAGCTAGCACGAAGCTTGGTAGCATTTCTAAGTATTTCTCTTTTAGCAGCTAGGTCCCCAATTTCTACTCTCAATAGGCGGGGCTTGTTGGCTTTAGGTGCCCCCAGCCTAGTTGGCTTTGATGCAACATTCTCAGGCACTCCAAATTCAGAAGTTAACAAGCTGGAAACTTGTTGAAGATCATTAGTTAAGCGTTGAGTATCAGGACAATCTGAAGGCTCAGGGAGATTATGGATAATGAGATTCTTTTTGCGCCTTTCCCTGTCCACATACTCATCAACTGCTGCAACAACACTTCGGTGAGCTGGAATCGGAGCCGGAGCTGAGCCGGATGGAACATCAGAAGCATCCATAGCTTCCACAGTAGGTATAGACGTCTGAATAGCTTGTTGAAATTGTTTTGTTTTCTCTGTTAAGACTTCGATAAACTGGCCCATGGCTTTGTCCAGTGATTTATGAATGGCAGAATCAATAACCTCGCCAATGGAGCCACTGCCAGTGGATTTACTAATAATACCCATTACAGAGCCATCACAGCCAGTACAAAACCAGTGGAGGCTCTTGATACCAGAGATACCATTAAAGAGATCCTCAGGGATATCACAACATACATTGCAGAACCACGAACAACAACATTCACACTGTAGAACATACTCACTAGAACCCTTGCACTTATCACATGTATATAACTCATCCTGATCAGCGTCCTTCTGAGAGACGGAAGGCCTTGGTGTAGGAACCTCGTAGGGCTTACCCGGAGCCTTCTTGTTCTTCTCTCTGGCCTTCGCGCCGTTTCCCTTCGTCTTGGGCATTCCAAATAGTGCTTCCCGTTGGTGATATCCTTAAATCCAACTGTCTTCAACGAGTAGATTCTACTGTGTGATGTTAGATAATTCAGAAAATCACTAGTAACGCAAATCCCGGGTCTCAGACTCTTCTTTTACGGAGAGAGAAAGACCCTAGCCAAGCGTGGCGTCACGTGATTTTTATTTATTTATTAATTTTTTTTTTTTTTTTTTGTATCTCGATCTCGCATTTGCTACACGGAGTTGGCTTTCGAATCATAACTCAGTGGTTTGTAATCCGATTCTTCTGTACTACTACAAGGACTTTCTATGAAGATTATTCCAGCTATACACCGATTTTCAGCTCATTGCTCTAAGCGGTTTGCCTAGTAGGCGTGAAAACTAATACTTTTTTATTCATAAAAATCGATCGCGTAATTGTGACACAGGTTGGGTTTTGTGTCATATCTCCGTGGTCTTTATCTCGATTCCTTTCAAACCACCAAAAGGCATTCCTACGATGGTTACTCCATCTACATAGCAATTTTCAACTCATTCCATGAAGCGGTTTACCCTGTAGGCGTGACAACAAATCGATCTTGTTTTACGCGAATAATTGGTCATAACTCCTGAACCATTCATCGGATTTGTACCAAATTTGATGCTAGGATTCACCTTTGGACTCCCTTTCTGTGTGCCAAATTTCAAGGCGATCGGAGTACGCGTTTGCTTGTTACAGCAATTTTTGCAAGTGTGCGAAAAGACGAAGAAGAAGAAAAAAAAAACAAACTTTGGCAGCTCGTATCTCGGAAATGGCAGGAGCGATTTCCTTCAAATTTGGAATGTAGACTCCCTTGGCTGGCGGGCAACTGTGTAGCAAATTTGGTTCCAATCAGATAAGTGATCACCGAGATACAAAGGTGTGAAAATGACGTTTTCGTTCTTCCTGTCAATATACTCACGGTGTGGCGCGCCGGCTTTTTGGGCCGCACGACACACTACCGTGTGTCTTGATGTAGACAGTATGATGCAGCTATTGCACACAGAAACTAGCTATTTGTAAAATGTTGTGATATCATCATAGCTAAGTTGATAGCTTGCTTCAGTTATAAAATTAATGTAAAGCAACATTACAATGATATGTCACCCGAGCGATAACCAGGAATGCTAGGATGGCATCAACTTAGTCACTGCACTGTAGCTATGTTACACATAATCACCCACATAACTGTAAAGGCATATATTCCCATTCCTTATATATACACTAGGGGAACTTTTTATGGTGTACATGTATAATATTCATAGCCACTTACATTTCCTTTATTATTATATTCATGAAATGCACTATTTCTTTTTTATCTCCTGGCAACCAAGTGCAGGTTATTTTATCGTAGTAATCAGTACCTTTCCACAAATCCAGGTATATCATTGTAGTATACATTAAAGTACATAGCATGAAGATGGTGAACCGCTGAAACAGTAAGTAAAGCCATCGCTAGATATTTACTAAAATAAACACTTTGTCACAACGCCATACTCCCCAGCTGTCTGTCACTATTCATGACTAATTTTAACATCCATATTGTACAAAGACACAAAGTGTAACACACAATTTAGGCCATAATATTTACCTTGGCATACGGTACATAACTATCCAGCTCCGTGTGTTGACTGTTTACATTGTCATGTTGAAAGCCCTAAAGGGTTGAGTATCATCATTGTATGCCATAGCTTGTTTTTTCTGTAGCACGGTAAGTCACTGAGAAATATGGTGTAGTTGATTTAGATACAATTCTGGCATCACGTAAAGTTAATTTTAAAAGTAAAATAGAGCTTCCTTAGTATAATAATTCATATACCACTAAAACGTTATTGCAGCAGCATAATATGGGTTACAGTGTTACACATTGTTATAGAGACACTCTGTTATATGATGTTGAAAACCTATGTTGTGTTGAGAACCACGTTTTGGCTCAGTATTACACTGAGCTAAACACAAGAAACCTGTAGTATCCATTTGATCAGTTTACAGCTGCATTTTCACTAGTCATGAATGTGGTGAAAATCTTAATACTCATTTTATCTACATTTCTTGTAAATGTTAAAACAATTTACTGCAATGTGACACTAACAGGAAATTGTACAGAAATGTTCAAAAACATTTCCTGCATGATAACTCAAATAGGAAATTCTAAAGGAAATCATTAAAAAAATTTCCTACGTGCTGACACAAGCAGGACATCTTACTTTTCGTGCAGTGCTTTGGGTGGGGACACCCAAATTTCCATGTGGCCATGTGTGCACTCTTTTCTGGGGCATGCTTTTGAGAGTTATCTTGATTATAATGGAGCTATCCTGATTATAATACTTGCCGTTTCCTGCCTACATTGCATTGTGGAACCCATTTACCCTATTGCATCTAGCTGGTCATCAATTACAAGCTGTCAGTAAGTAACATTATTGCATACCTCCCAACATTAACCTTGTTTAAACTCCATTTAAATACATCATTACAACTAGCATTTAAACTGACTTACGTATTTGCATCTAAATCCAAAAGCCATGTGGGTATACGTGTAGCAGTGATATTTTTGGCCAGAAAAGACCAAATGATGATAATTATATAGTACTATGGTATTTGTTTTAAATGGTATCGTATGAATAACTGTAACTAAAACTCTTGAAATCTAAGATCTAAAACTACAACTAAAATGTATTGAAGATGGCAACTGAAACTAAAACTTAAACTATAAAATCTAACATCTAAAACTAAAACTATAACTAATTAAAAAATATATTAATGATGGTAACTAAAACTAAAGCTTTAATTTCTATCTGCAGCTATATATAACTAAAACTAAAAGTCAAATGCATTACTAAAACAACACTAGTTCCACTGACTGCTCTGTTAGGGAATATATCAATGGAATTAATTATAAGCTCCATAGTTTGAAATATTTTAGCATAACACTCCAGCCTTATGCTGGCATATTTGATGCAGACCTAATATTTACTGTAATGATAACAAAGGAATTTCATACATACACTCAATGAAACAGGGTTTGTTCCAAAATATTATCATACTCAGAACACATAATATACACTGTACATGTACAATTAATGCTGATGAGCCAGTTCAGTACACTCATTGATCAACTGAACTATATAGTGATCCAATGATGACACTGGTATCTGTTACTAATTTAATCAGCTCATGCTCATGCATGACAACATCTTTCAATTTTCCACTCTTCAAGGTATACCTGGATATTTAAATTATGCTAGCTAATACCATAGTCCCGGCAGATAATGATTTTCAATCTGACATGATCAGTGTGGCTGGCCTGAAACTAGGCTGTTGAATTCGTTACTTGTATACAGTCTTAGTGGATATCCTGACATCTTAGGAAATGCTGGTGTGTTAAACTTTGGTAGACTTAGCTTCAATTAATTATGGTATATATACCGGTGAGCTGCAACCTTTTGAACAAGAGGTCTTAATACTATACTGTATAATATAAGACCAGTTTTGTCAGACCTGCATCTGGATACATATGTATAATTCTCTTCAGTATGTGTATTATTAATGAGGCAGCTAGAAAGCACTCAGTTGAAAGTTTATGGAGCATGTAAATTAAGGACACTTAGTGGATTTATTAAGATGAGAGTAAAAAGTAATTGTCCATTTTATGTTCACAGATCCAGCCAAAATTGTACTTTACCACTACTACCGTAATTTTCCTTTTTTTTTCGTTGTAAAATAATTTTCGTATGCAAAGTTTGCACGAAAATTTTTATACAAGATGGAACTACTCTAATAGAGCAGTCATTCACGTAAATCATGAAAATATTTTTACACGAAAATTTTTATCACGAAAATAGAGCGAATTACGGTACTCTATAGCTATAGACCATCAAAATTACATCAACAAACAGAAATGTATAGCGGCAAATGCATACAAATGTCATGCGAACCTATGTAATAAACTTGGTCAATTTGTTTAGATTTATCCTTCCTGAGTTAAACACATCAAAAGTGGAATCAGGAGTTGGTTAGATGAAGCAGCCTCTGCCAGTATCTCTGCCTCTCAGAGGATTTTCATGGCGAGACAATGTAAAGAGTGGTGTCCGAACTAGATACGTAGTTAGCTAATAGAGTAAAGTATCAATTATCGGACAATATGATGTTCGGACAGCTGCCACCCACTTCCTGGAAATCCTGCAGCTTAGGTTATTGTACCAAAAGGTAGGCTACAATAAGCAATAATTATCCTCCAACAATCAGCTTTGTGTGATTAAAAGCTTAAGAGTTACAGCCAATAGTATGCTTAGTCCGATAAAATCTATGCTCGGATAAAACTAACAGTTGTCGGACTTTGATTTTTACTACCAGTAAACAATGTCCAATTTATTTCAAATTTGTATGCAATATACCTGTACTCATTAGCTATTAATGGTGGAAAAATGGTTTCGTTATCTTTAGCATAGAGGGAGTACGAGCCACCCAATTTTTAACGGTATTGTCGGACGCCCTCCGTTTTAATTTAGCCATGCCCACCAACAGAGTTTGGATGCTTTTGCAACAAATGCACCAGTGCTAAACCACAGAAGAAGGTAAATAAATATCTCTCAAGAGTAGAGGTGTGCTTTAAAGTTGATATTCAGGATATTTCCATTGGAACGCAGTATTTTTGACTCCTAAATGAAAGACTGAGATGCGCGCAAGGTGGAAAAATGAAGTTATGCTAAATCACCTTCTGACCACCTATATATGCTAGTCTTGGTGTCTTATCACAAATACTGTCACGGAAATTGAAAAGCTTTTCTTTCTCTACCTTATATGGGTGAAACAAAAAGGACGAAAATGTTGCTTTGTGCATCCATAGAAGGTAGAAAATGGAACATCTTTTCATTTCTAAGTGGTATTCGCGATTGAGGCACCAAGACTAACAAATGTGGTTGGTCAGAAAGTTGTGCATTTTTCCACCTAGCGTGCATCTCCTTCATTTAGGAGCCAAAAATACTGCGTTCCAATAGAAATATCCTGAATATCAACTTTAAAGCACACCTCTACTCTTGAGAGATATTTATTTACCTTCTTCTGTGGTTTAGCTCTGGTGCATTTGTTGCAAAAGCATCCAAACTCTGCTGGTGGGCATGGCTAAATTAAAGCGGAGGGCGTCCGACAATATCGCTAAAAATTGGAAGGCTCGTACTCCCTCTATGCTAAAGATAACGAAACCATTTTTTGGCTATTAATAGCTAATGAGTACAGGTATATTGCATACAAATTTGAAATAAATTGGACATTGTTTACTGGTAGTAAAAATCAAAGTCCGACAACTGATAGTTTTATCCGAGCATATAGATTTTATCGGAATAAGCATACTATTGGCTGTAACTCTTAAACTTTTAATCATGCAAAGCTGATTATTGGAGGATAATTATTGCTTATTGCACTGCTTGAAGGTTCTTAGTATACTAATTTGTTAAGCTGCTTTACTGTAGTTGTGCCCAGTTATACTGATAGTAAAATGTCGGTAACTTTTAGTATATGGAACATAATTGTTTTATGAAGTTTTAAACACTCAGTAAAACATCAGTGAATGCGGGTTTACTGAAAACTACTAGAATAACAAACAATTAACTGTTCCATGTACTGGGGATATACCACTCTAGTAAACTAAGAAACTTCAAGCAGTGTTGTAGCCTACCTTTTGGTGCAATAACCAAAGCTGCAGGATTCCCAGGAAGTGAATGGCAGCTGTCCGAACATCATATTGTCCGATAATTGATACTTTACTCTATTGTAATTGTATGTGTATAATTGTGTGTGTGTGTATTTTTTTCTCTTTTTGTACCTTGCCATGCCCACAGTGGTGCTCTAGGCAGCCTACTCTGTGGTCGCATGCAGTCCGAGGTTACACATGTTTCTTTCTTTTTCATACCTGTCAGCGCTGAAACCGGGTCACTACTGCTGACCCGGATGACCCACTGACCAGGATTAATTAAAGCCGAGGCGTGCGATAAGAGCTATCTCGAGCGAGCGAGACTACGTTTTGAGCGTTCGATTCGTGTTGAGTAAACAGGGGCGGATCCAGACTTTTAGAATTGCAACTTCAGCCTAGCTGTAGGTTGAAGACCAAAAAAAAAAGGTCATCACCTACTAACAATAGCTACCCCTCACCATAGATATCCTCAGTTTCGTGCTACATACTGCACTTACAAATGGGCTTGGCTGAGCGTATGTTTGTAACGCGATAAGTGCGCGTGGCTCACGAAAGAGCTACGCGATAGCGTTTATAAGTTTCCATTTCGTCAGACGATCAATTTCGTTTCTCACGTGATCCAATCCGGGTCAGACCCGGATAATTTGTAAACCGGGTCAGACCCGGATTACCCGGAGAAAATGTGACCCGGTTGACCCGACCCGGTTTCAACGCTGATACCTGTACATATTTTTCTCATGTAATGATGGATCTCTCTCCCAGTATTATGATACAAATATACTAACCTGCAATCCCATCAGGATGATTGCATATATATCCATCATACTCACTCATTAAAGTAGCTAATACACAACATTAGCATCTGGATAGCCATGACCAATCTAATTATAATTCACACCCTAGCCTCTGTATATAATGTGCTTAAATGACATTAATAGCCTGAATTGGCAATGCATGGCACCCATTCCTTTACATCTACTTGGCTGCTCACACCACCATGATGGGTGGCAATGGGTTGGTTTCAAAATAATTTGACCAGGCCTGTGAAAACAGGGAGTGTGGGAACAAACTACACCCCATTGCACAACAGGCCATATCCAAGTATTGGAATAAGATAGCTACTTTCTGTAACTTGTATTATAAGGCTAATTAAATGTTGAAGCAGGGCTGAACATTGTATGGTCATAGCTTATTGAAATAAAAAGCAATGAGTGGTGAAAGTTTGAAAAAAAAGGCATGTTTTGTGTGCCCACATGCCCTGCATGCATGTTTCCGCAGGCCCAGTCACAATTATATGAGGGTAATAGTTTGGACCTTGGCACTTAGAACTGGATCTACTGTACAGTAGTAAGTCTTTCTGGATATACCGGTGTATTTAAAATTTGGTGACCACATGCCACAGCAAATTACTTTGTAGGGAGCCACACTACGTATGAATGATCAAGTACTTTAATTAAAACAAAAAAAACAACATCACTTAATGCACAACTATGCCATGCAGACTCTTGCAGATCTAGTCACACATGTATTATACTTTTAGTAGTACACTATCTGGGGCTGTATGTACACATGTACAGTACGTACATAAAGAATTTTAGAAGGCATCAGCTCTCCTGCATGCAATGAGGGATACATTAACTCACGCAGTAAGCGGAAGTATTATTGCAAAATATAGGGCAGCAAAAAATTGACACATCACAAAATAAAGCATTTTAATTATATATTTAATTACTATAATAGTGATGTACTAAAATACTGATGGAAAGTTTCAAGTTAAATATTATATAGTTATACAACGGCCACGAGTGCTCTGCCTGATATAAACGCACTAGCCTGAGGGCCGTTAGGCCCGAAGGCAAGTGCGTTTATATAAGCAGATCACGAGTGCACGTTGTATAACTGTTATGTACCATTCACCTATTAGGTGGGGAGAGTCTCACAAGACAGCTGTAACACCTATAAAGGCCAGGTTTATAACATCGATTGTGGGTAACCAAGCCTGACGTTGCGATGACGTTCCCCCTGCAGTACTGCAGCCACCTGAGATATTGAAAGCTAGTACGCTATGGGATAATTATATCACTATCCTGCATTCGCTGTTCCACTCTCATCATGTAGTGCTCAGCATGCCAGCGCGCCATATTGACTAAGCACCAGACTAATCGCCATAGTGATTCTCTCGAGCGAAAAAAATCACCTAAATAGACAATTTAAGTAAACAAAACCTAACTACTAAACGATACTAGTCTAATTCTTACTATTCACACTGGCTAAACTCGAATCTGGTGGCATGACAAAACTGGTTACCACAATCGAACGTAAAGGTTAGTATTATTTAGAATATATTTGTTTTATTGAGTCATTGTCGAAGTGGACTACAGTTTAATCTGGGCTAAGATGGCACCAGACTAGTAAGGTGTATAAGTACGTTTATGTATATGTAGCTAGCTATAGACTAGAGTTGTGGCCACCCGCGTTGGCTTTTTCGATCGCCATTGGCTGCTTGTAAACATTATACGTATTGGTGACGTTATGGCCCACAATCGACCTTTACATGTCAGGCTATAAAAGAATTCGAGTGATCTGTGTAGTGTCTTTCCACCTATTAGGTGAGATGTCGTAGTGGTCTTCGCCACCGGCACTTGTGCTATGCTTAGGGACCCGTCGATTTTGCCAGCAAAATCTTGGCATAATGGTTGGGTAAAAGCAATGAGCAAAATGCTGGCATAATAGGTGCAATTTTTGTGAAGTTGACATAAAAATTGCACAAAAGATCGAGATACTCTAATAGAACAGTCAGGAACGCTAAAATATCGACAATGCATAGCTAATTGTTACAGGAACAACAAGTGACAATCGAAGTACCCTAATAAAACAGTCACACATGTTAAGCAATATTAGCTGGCTTCTTGCTTTACATGTTAGAAGTAATTTCTGATCGAGATACTCTAATAGAACAGCCACTTTAAGGCGAAACTGTAGCTTTGCACTTGGAAATATTCAATTAACAAAGATCAGTGCTGAGCAAAATCTATAATTCTTGAGCAAAATATGGAGCATAATAGGTGAAAAATAAAAGAATTGCTGGAAAGAAAAATAGGTAGAAAAAAAAGCAAAATAGACTGATCCCTAGCTATGCTGCACAAAACCACAGCCAGTGAAATATCTGTATATTGCACTGCGATCGGTGCATTATACCTTATAATTATTTTTTTTTTTACCCGGGCTTGATGGACTGCCCTTGCCTACCACCCCCAGCACATAAATGGCCTGTGCTGGACAAACCGGGACTTTCTTAGTCCACGGCAAACTGAGACTCTGCCCGAATCAGCTCCACAATGCACTCGTTGTGGTCTATAAAACCGAAACCAGTGCGTTATAATGCACTCACTGCGGTCTGCAGCAGAGCAATATACAAATTATGGCACTGGCGGTGCCTTTGAACTGCCCACGCAGAGTGGTATATATATATATGTGCATTATATATATATATATATATATCAAGACACACGGTAGTGTGTCGTGCGGCCCAAGAAGCCGACGCGCCACACCGTGAGTATATTGACAGGAAGAATGAAAACGTCATTTTCACACCTTTGTATCTCGGTGTTCACTTATCTGATTGGAACCAAATTTGCTACACAGTTGCCCGCCAGCCAAGGGAGTCTACATTCCAAATTTGAAGGAAATCGCTCCAGCCATTTCCGAGATACGAGCTGCCAAAGTTTCGTGTTTTTTTCTTCGTTTTTTTTCTTCTTCTTCTTCTTCGTCTTTTCGCACACTTGCAAAAATTGCTATAACAAGCAAACGCGTACTCCGATCGCCTTGAAATTTGGCACACAGAAAGGGAGTCCAAAGGCGAATCCTAGCATCAAATTTGGTACAAATCCGATGAATGGTTCAGGAGTTATGACCGATTATTCGCGTAAAACAAGATCGATTTGTTGTCACGCCTACAGGGTAAACCGCTTTATGGAATGAGTTGAAAATTGCTATGTAGATGGAGTAACCATCGTAGGAGTGCCTTTTGGTGGTTTGAAAGGAATCGAGATAAAGACCACGGAGATATGACACAAAACCCAACCTGTGTCACAATTACGCGATCGATTTTTATGAATAAAAAAGTATTAGTTTTCACGCCTACTAGGCAAACCGCTTAGAGCAATGAGCTGAAAATCGGTGTATAGCTGGAATAATCTTCATAGAAAGTCCTTGCAGTAGTACAGAAGAATCGGATTACAAACCACTGAGTTATGATTCGAAAGCCAACTCCGTGTAGCAAATGCGAGATCGAGATACTCTAATAGAACAGTCACCCTAATAGAGCATTCGGCTAATTTATTTACTCCATTATAGAATTTTATTACATCACAAGTTATTCTGTAGGGAGTTCAGCTGCAAACAGTTAATCTTATAGACAGTTCAGCAAGAAGACAGTCACCATGTGGAGAGTTAAGCAAATATACCACTATAGAGATTCAGAACATTACAAGTCACACTGAAGAAAGTTCAGCTATAAACAAGTCATGCACTGTGTAGAGAATTCAGCTATAATTAAGTCACTCTCTAGAGAATTCAGTTACACAGAATTCAGCTACACACAAGTCACTGTGGAGAGAGTTCTGCTACAAACAAATTACCCTTTAGAGTGATCAGCTACAAACAAAACACTTTGCAGGGTGTTCAACTGCAACAAATCAATTACCTTTAGAGCGATCAGCAATGAACAAATCAACACAAATCTACCTGTAGAGAGATCAGCTAGAAACAAATCACCCTGAAGAGAGTTCAGCTACAAAAAATCACCCTGTAGAGACATCAGCTAGAAACTAGACACAATGTAAGGAGTTCAGCTACAAGCAATCACCCTGTAGAGAGTTCAGCTAAAACAAATCAACCTGCAGAGAGATCAGCTACAAACAAATCACCTTATAGAGAGTTCAGCTACAAACAGATTACCTGTAGAGAGATCGGCTACAAACAAATCAACCTGCAGAGAGATCAGCTATATACACACAAATCAACTTGTAGAGAGATCAGCTACAAAAAATCACCCTGTAGAGAGATCAGCTAGAAACTACACACAATGTAAGGAGTTCAGTTACAAACAAATCACCCTGTAGAGAGATCAGCTACAAACTAGACACAAAGTAAGGAGTTCAGCTACAAGCAAATTACCCTGTAGAGAGTTCATCTACAAACAAATCAACCTGTAGAGCAATCAGCTAGAAACAAATCACCCTGAAGAGAGGTCAGCTACACAAAATCATCCTGTAGAGAGATCGGCTACAAACAAATCAGCCTGTAGCGAGTTCAGCTAAAACAAATCAACCTGCAGAGAGATCAAATACAAACAAATCACCTTATAGAGAGTTCAGCTACAAACAAATCAACCTGCAGAGAGATCAGCTACACACAAATCAACTTGTAGAGAGATCAATTACAAACAAATCACCCTGTAGAGAGATCAGCTAGAAACTACACACAATGTAAGGAGTTAAGCTACAAATAAATCACCTTATAGAGAGTTCAGCTACAAACAAATCACTCTGTAGAGAGATCAGCTAGAAACTGGACACAATGTAAGGAGTTCAGCTACAAGCAAATCACCCTTTAGTGAGTTCAGCTACAAACAAATCAACCTGCAGTGAGATCACCTACAAAAAAGCACCTTGTACAGAGTTCAGCTACAAACAAATTACCCTGTAGAGAGATCGGCTACAAACAAATCAACCAGTAGAAAGATCAGCTACACACAAATCAACTTGTAGAGAGATCAGCTACAAACAAATCACCCTGTAGAGAGATCAGCTAGAAACTAGTCACAATGTAAGGAGTTCAGCTACAAGTAAATCACCCTGTAGAGAGTTCAGCTAAAACAAATCAACCTGCAGAGAGATCAGCTACAAATAAATCACTTTATAGACAGTTCAGCTACAAACAAATTACCTTGTAGAGAGATCGGCTGCAAATTAATCAACCTGCAGAGAGATCAGCTACACACAAATCAACTTGTAGAGAGATCTGTTACAAACAAATCACCCTGTAGAGAGATCAGCTAGAAACTAGATACAATGCAAGGAGTTCAGCTACAAGCAAAATCACCCTTTAGTGAGTTCAGCTACAAACAAATCAACCTGCAGTGAGATCACCCACAAAAACGCACTTGTACAGAGTTCAGTTACAAACAAATCACCCTGTAGAGAGATCAGGTAGAAGAATTCACCTTGTAGAGAGTTCAGCAACAAAGAAACCACCATGTAGAGAGTTCAGCTGCAAACAAATCACCCAGTAGAAAGATCAGCTAGAAGAAGTTACCTTGTAGAGAGTTCATTTACAAAGAAACCATCATATAGAGAGTTGAGCTACAAAGAAATTACTCCGTAGAGAGTTCAGCTAGAAGAAGTCACCTTGTAAAAAGTTTAGCTACAAAGAAACCATCATGTACAGAGTTCAGCTACAAAGAAACCACCTGTACAGAATTCAACTACAAACAAATCACCCTGTATAGAGATCAGCTAGAAGAAGTTACCTTGTAGATAGTTCAGCTACAACAATTCACCCTGTAGAAAGATCAGCTAGAAGAAGTCACCTTGTAGAGTGTTCAGTTACAAAGAAACCATCATGTAGAGAGTTCAGCTGCAAACAAATCACTCTGTAGAGAGTTCAGCTACAAAGAAACCGCCATGTAGAGAGTTCAGCCTCATACAAACCACCTTGTAGAGAATTCAACTACAACAAATCACCCTGTAGAGAAGAAGTTACCTTGTAGAGAGTTCAGCTACAAAGAAACCACCATGTAGAGAGTTTAGCTGTAAACAATTCACCTGTAGAGTTCAGCTAGAAACAAATCACCCCGTAGAGAGATCAGCTGGACGAAGTCACCTTGTAGAGAGTTCAGCTACAAAGAAACCATCATGTAGAGAGTTCAGCTGCAAAAAAATCACCTTGTAGAGAGTTCAGCTAGACGAAGTCACCTTATAGAGAGTTCAGCTACAAAGAAACCATCATGTAGAGAGTTCGGCTATAAAGACACCACCATGTAGAGAGTTTAGCTGCAAACAAATCACCTGTAGAGAGTTCAGCTACAAAGAAACCATCCTGTGGGGAATAATGAGCATGTAATAAATATATGTATATAATTTGTATAATTACTAATAAAATCAAAAATAATTGAAGTACTAAAGTTATTCTTTAAGTTCTTTTCTTCTTCCTGTGGTAAAGAAAAAAACACATGGGTTAAAAAAGCCCCAAAGCCAGCCATAGGCCGGCTTTGCAGTATACAAATACAAAAAGAAGTGATATCTAATCAAAAACAGCCAAGCTGTATAAAAAGGTGCGGCCCCCAAAAAGGCCATGGTGAAAAAAGATGTGAAATCCAAGGTGGCGGCCAAGAAATGGCTGTGATGGTAGGTTAATGGTTACATTTTAATAACAACAATTCAGGTGAATTTGGTGCCAAGACCAAGCGGCACAAAATTCACCTGAATTGCCGTTATTAAAATGTAACCATTAACCTACCATCACAGCCATTTCTTGGCCGCCACCTTGGATTTCACATCTTTTTTCACCATGGCCTTTATGGGGGCCGCACCTTTTTTTACAGCTTGGCTGTTTTTGATTAGATATATATATATATATATACATGTATATATATATATATATACATGTATATATATCAAGACACACGATAGTGTGTCGTGCTGCCCAAGAAGCCGGCGCGCCACACCGTGAGTATATTAACAGGAAGAAAGAAAACGCAATTTTCACTCCTATGTAGCTTTGTGATCCCTTATCTGATTGGAACCAAATTTGCTAGAGACGTGCCGCCCAGTTAGGGGAGTCTACATACCAAATTTGAAGAAAATCGTTCCAGCCATTTCCGAGATACGAGCGAACAAAATTTCGTTTTAATTTCTTCGTTTTTTTCTTCTTCATTTCGCACACTTCGCAAAATCCGCCATAAAACACGAATGCGTGTTCGGATCGGGCTGAAATTTGGCACACTTAAAGGACTCATTAAGGCGGATCTCTGTACCAACTTTGGTAGGAATCCGATGAACATTCACGGAGGTATGACTGATTATTTGCGTAAAATAAGGTCGAAGGTCTGTCACGCCTACAGGGTAAACTCCTTGGAGGAATCAGTTGAAAATTGATATGTAGATGGAGCAACCATCGTAGGAGTGCCTTTTTGTGGTTTGAAAGGAATCGGAATAAAGACCATGGAGATATGACACAAAACCCAACCTGTGTCAAAATTACGCGATCGATTTTTATGAATAAAAAAACTATTAGTTTTCGTGTATACCAGGCAAACCCCTTAGAGCAACGAGCTGAAAATCAGTATGTAGCTGGAATAATCATCATGGAAAGTTCTTGCAGTAGTACAGAAGAATCGGATTACAAATCACTGAGTTATGATTCGAAAGGCAACTATGTGCAGCAAATGCGAGATCGAGATACTCTAATAGAACAGTCACCCTAATAAAGCATTCAGCTGCATGTATAATTTACTCAGTTATATTACATTGCAAGTTATTCTGTAGGGAATTCAGCTACAAACAAGTCACCCTGTAGTCATATCAGCTAGAAGAAGGTACCTAATAGAGAGTTCAGCTACAAAGAAGCCATCATGTAGAGAGTTCAGCTCAAATAAATCACCCTGTAGAGAATTCAGCTACAAACAAATTGCCCTGTAGAGAGATCAGCTAGAAGAAGTTACCTTGTAGAGAGTTCAGTTACAAAGAAACAATCATGCAAAGAGTTTAGATGCAAACAAATCACCCAGTACTCAGAAAGTTCCGCTATGAACAGATCACACTATAGAGAGTTCAGTTAGAAACAAGTCATCCTGTAGAGAGATCAGCTAGAAAAAGCCACATTGTAGAGAGTTCAGTTACAAAGAAACAATCATGCAAAGAGTTTAGCTGCAAACAAATCACCCAGTAAAAAGCTCCGCTATGAACGGATCACACTGTAGAGAGTTCAGTTAGAAACAAGTCATCTTGTAGAGAGGTCAGCTAGAAGAAGTTACCTTGTAGAGAGTTCAGTTACAAAGAAACAATCATGCAAAGAGTTTAGCTGCAAACAAATCACCCAGTAAAAAGTTCCGCTATGAACAGATCACACTGTAGAGAGTTGAGTTAGAAACAAGTCATCCTGTAGATAGATCAGCTAGAAGAAATCACTTTGTAGAGAGTTCAGCTACAAAGAAACCACCATGTAAGAGAGTTCAGCTGCAAACAAATCACCTGTAGAGAGTTCAGCTAGGAACAAGTCACCCTGTACAGAGATCAGCTAGAAACAAGTCATCCTGTAGAGAGTTCAGCTAGAAGAAGTTACATTGTAGAGAGTTCAGCTACAAACAAATCACCCTGTAGATAGTTCAGCTAGAAACAAGTCACCCTGTAGAGAGATTAGCTAGAAACAAGTCACCCGTAGAGAGTTCAGCTAGAAGAAGTTACATTGTAGAGAGTTCAGCTACAAAGAAACTACCATGTAGAGAGTTCAGCAGCAAACAAATCGCCCTGTAGAGAATTCAGCTACAAACAAATCACCCTGTAGAAAGATCAGCTAGAAGAAGTTACCTTGTAGAGAGTTCAGCTAGAAACAAATCACCCTGTAGAGGGTTCAGCTACAAACAAGTCACCCTGTAGAAAGTTCAGCTAGAAGAAGTTACATTGTAGAGAGTTCAGCTACAAGAAACTACCATGTAGAGAGTTCAGCAGCAAACAAATTTCCCTGTAGAGAATTCAGCTACAGACAAATCACCTTGTAGAAAGATCAGCTAGAAGAAGTTACCTTGTAGAGAGTTCAGCTACAAACAAATCACCCTGTAGAGAGTTCAGCTAGAACAAGTCACCCTGTAGAGAGATCAGCTAGAAGCAAGTCACCCTGTAGAGAGTTCAGCTAGAAGAAGTTACATTGTAGAGAGTTCAGCTACAAAGAAACTACCATGTACAGAGTTCAGCTGCAAACAAATTGCCCTGTAGAGAATTCAGCTACAAACAAATCACCCTGTAGAAAGATCAGCTAGAAGAAGTTACCTAGTAGAGAGTTCAGCTACAAACAAATCACCCTGTAGAGAGTTCAGTTAGAAACAAGTCACCCTGTAGAGAGTTCAGCTAGAAGAAATTACGTTGTAGAGAGTTCAGCTACAAAGAAACTACCATGTAGAGAGTTCAGCTGCAAACAAATTTCCCTGTAGAGACAAACAAATCATCCTGTAGAAAGATCAGCTAGAAGAAGTTACCTTGTAGAGAGTTCAGCTACAAACAAATCACCCTGTAGAGGGTTCAACTACAAACAAGTCACCCTGTAGAGAGTTCAGCTAGAAGAAGTTACATTGTAGAGAGTTCAGCTAGAAGAAGTTACATTGTAGAGAGTTCAGCTACAAAGAAACTACCATGTACAGAGTTCAGCTGCAAACAAATTGCCCTGTAGAGAATTCAGCTACAAACAAATCACCCTGTAGAAAGATCAGCTAGAAGAAGTTACCTTGTAGAGAGTTCAGCTACAAACAAATCACCCTGTAGAGAGTTCAGTTAGAAACAAGTCACCCTGTAGAGAGTTCAGCTAGAAGAAATTACGTTGTAGAGAGTTCAGCTACAAAGATACTACCATGTAGCGAGTTCAGCTGCAAACAAATTTCCCTCTAGAGACAAACAAATCATCCTGTAGAAAGATCAGCTAGAAGAAGTTATCTTGTAGAGAATTCAGCTACAAACAAATCACCCTGTAGAGAGTTCAGCTAGAAACAAGTTACACTGTAGAGAGATCAGCTAGAAACAAGTCACCCTGTAGAGAGTTCAGCTAGAAGAAGTCACATTGTAGAGAGTCCAGCTACAAAGAAACTATCATGTAGAGAGTTCAGCTGCAAACAAATTGCCTTGTAGAGAATTCAGCTACAAACAAATCACCCTGTAGAAAGATCAGCTAGAAGAAGTTACCTTGTAGAGAGTTCAGCTACAAACAAATCACCCTGTAGAGAGTTCAGCTAGAAACAAGTCACCCTGTACAGAGATCAGCTAGAAACAAGCCACCCGTAGAGAGTTCAGCTAGAAGAAGTTACATTGTAGAGAGTTCAGCAGTTTAGCTGCAAACAAATCGCCCTGTAGAGAATTCAGCTACAAACAAATCAACCTGTAGAAAGATAAGCTAGAAGAAGTTACCTTGTAGAGAGTTCAGCTACAAACAAACCACCCTGTATAGAGTTCAGCTACAAACAAGTCATCCGGTAGAGAGATCAGCTAGAAGGGTCACCTTGCAGAGAGGTCAGCTACAAAGAAACCACCCTGCTTCATCTTTTCTTCTTCCTGTAGTAAAGAAAAAATGACAGGTTAAAAAGCCCTAAAGTCGGCCATAGGCCGGCTTTGGGGTATACAAATACAAAAAGAAGTGAAATCTAATCCAAAACAGCCAAGCTGTAAAAAAAGAGTGCGGCCCTGAGAAAGGCTATGGTGAAAAAAGATGTGAAATCCAAGGTGGCGGCCAAGAAATGGCTGTGATGGTAGGTTAATGGTAAACATTTTAATAACAACAATTCAGGTGAATTTGGTGCCGCTTGGTCTTGGCACAAAATTCACCTGAATTGTCGTTATTAAAATTTTTACCATTAACCTACCATCACAGCCATTTCTTGGCCGCCACCTTGGATTTCACATCTTTTTTCACCATAGTCTTTCTCAGGGCCGCACTCTTTTTTTACAGCTTGGCTGTTTTGGATTAGATATATATATATATATGTGACCGGATTTGCGAAAAAGTACCTTTTCCACACATTTGACATATCAGCAAACAAAATGATGTAACACTTGACTCCTTATACCAATTAACTTGCTCTTAGTAGCAAAATGTAGCCAGATACTGTGGCTACATTCATTGAAACTTTCAAGTAATTATATGCAATGATCAAAATGTTATGAAGCTTTAAAGTCCAAAAAATGAGTCAAATTTTGTCTGTGAAAAAGGTACCTTTTCGCAAATCCGGTCACATATATACATGTATATATATACCAAGCCAGTAAATAGCTAATACACTTCAAACAAAAATATTCAATGACTATTTAAATGGATATTTCAAAACTAAAACTTTCATTACATGCATTTCATAAAAAGAGTTTTCAAATATGAAGACTACTCAAAACTTTCCCATATAATATATGCTATACAACAGAAATGATCTTGTCTGTGTATAGTTCTAAAATTCTTCATCCATTGTATCTAGCAGAATACCACTCTTCTTTTTTGATGTATGATCATTTGAAGATGATGAATCTTTCATTTTCACACTTGCAAACTGAAATGATTCCCTCTTTCTTGATCTAGTACAAAATGAAGCAATACATAATACAGTTTTAATTACACTAAATGATAAACACAATATTCTTTCTGAGCACCCTTAACAGTACACAGCAGTGGCAGATCTAGCAAGTTTAGGAGTATATAGACCTTACATGGGCATTAGTGGAAGTCTCTCAACAAGTGTACGAAGCACACTCTGGGGGGTCAGGGCCATAGGATATTTTGAAAAATTTGCCTTCTGAGACTGAATACTTTTGATTGAATAAACATTATTTATTTATTATCCAGCTCTACAGCAGTGGCAATACTGACATGCAGCAGAAGGCAAAGCAAGCCAACTGAATGTACCCACAGGGAAGTTTTGACATTATTTTTAGTCTTGTTTTGGCTAAACTTGTTGAACAAACATTGTAAGTGATTACATGTTGAAAAAAAAGAATTATAAATCTGCAGGACAAGCAATGTGTGGGACACAGCATAGCTAAAACAAATGTAGTAGTAAGATTTCATGCTTCCAGCAAACTCCTGATTCCTTTCACTATGGAATGACTGTCAGTGAGTTCATAGGCATATATATGTTCCCCTTAGTTTGACAGTGCTTGCCCCTTTGCAAGGCTTTTTTTTGCAAATGGGCAGGTGCTGCCAGACTATAGTAGGCTTATATTATACTGATAAAAAGTTTTGGAGAATTTTTCAGAACAGTTACTAACGCAGGGACAGATCCAGACTTTTAAAAAGAGCAGTTCCACTTTGGAATATGGTAATAGTATCAGCTATACCCTAGTAGTAAAATTTCATTAAAAAATCACCATCCAGCGATGTTTCACTGTTAAATCTTACCGTTAAGCCTTTAGAAATATTGATTTTAGAAGTACTAGTAATCAGTAGTAATATCTTTAAAGCATTGAAACGATAGTTAATTTAGAGACATTTATTACATATGAAGAGACCACCTTCTGTAGCTGACCCTGATGGGAATAGCAAAGATTACCTATATAGGTCGTTAGCTATATATATATATATATATATATAATATATATAGCGAATGTAATTTAAGCACTTGACTACTAGTCTACAAACTATTAGTAGTTTCACCCACCTGCGCCCGCTCTGTGAACTGATTTCAGGTGCACACCTTATTGTCAGAGGGGTTTCAGCTGAAGCCAATGCAATTCCCCTGTATCTGCCAATGCACAGTATTTTATATTATTTTTTACATTACTGAGGTATGGTTAGAATATGTTGTAACCATCAAATGTAACATGATCTTTACATCATCTGAGAAGTGTTAGGTAAGAAGAAGCTTTCAGTTTATCACACTATAATAATTTTCAGTGTCTTATAATAACTATATTCTGTATCCTATGAAATAGAATGAATGGCCTACAGTGAAACCTCAGTAAAAGGTGCTACACAACTGTATCATAAGAATGTTCAGATCTTTCTCACAGCATTATTTATTTTGTAACAGCATTTTTATAATTGATACAATTGGCATCTAATGAAGCCACTAGTGTAAGGAAATTCCACATTTGAATAGGTATCATAGAAAATAAACATATAAAAAACAACGAATCAAGGGAAGTCAACACCTACAGTATAGTCATGACTGAAGTATGTACGTAGGAATTAAATGCCCACGTAGCTGCAAGTGTAGATGACCTCCCTTGTTTCATTGCTGTTGATGCACCCTCTTGGATGCTCTCAAAATGTCTTTTTCTTAAACCTTAAATGCAATTTCAAGGGGCCAGGGTACAAGATGTAGGAGTTTGGGATCATAATCCTCTAGTCAGTTCACAAATTTGCATGGGCAAGAAAGCCCAAACCTCCATGATCCTTAGTACTGTATCATACACTGCATGCAATCCTCACCTGTAGCACACAAAGAGAGAAACAATCACTACCATTATTGCTATAAATAATATACCACCAACAACTCCCCCAATAAGTGCACCACCAACACTTTGGCCTTCACCATCAGCAACAGCCTTTGGAACTGTAGACAAACAAAAGGAACATGACATTCAATCATTTAAGCAATATAAATTACACATATAATACTTTTATTATTATTTATTATTAAATTACAGGAAATAGGCACAGCCTGTGAATCCTGATCATAAACACACATTTATCAATGCAATTATACTGATAATTAGTCCAGTGCTCGTCCAGCAAGTTCATAAAAGATGAGAGTGAGGGAGCATCAACCACATAAGAGGGTAAACTATTCCAGTCATTTATCACCCGATTAGAAAATGAGTTCAATCTGAGGTTAGTGTGAGCTCTGGATTTACGTAACTTGAAGTTGTGACCTCTAGTTGATGAGTGGGTGGTGGGAGTTGATGAGTAGGTGATGGGAGTAAAGAGGGTAGAAGCATCAACATCAAACATACCATGAAGTAATGAAAAAAACAAGAAATTAGTTGACGAACTTAATAAAGAAAGACGTTCACGAGGTAAAGCAAATTTGATTATCTGAAATGGTGTGATAGTCACTAGACCACCTCGCTCTAGAGATCAACCTTCTTCCCAGGTTTTGATCTCAGGTCATCAGTCATCCTGATGACCCCTATATTTATGTAAGTCCAGCAAATCAGTCTGTTGTTACAAGTGAGCTCAGCCCTTTGAAAGTATTGTATACTAATGCCGATCAGTTTATGAACAAGCGTGAGGATCTGTTGATGTTAATAGCTGGTGATCTGATACTAATTACTGAAGTTATTCCTAAGGCTCGAGCTATTTGTATGTCATCCGGTAGATTGGCTATCCCTGGTTATCTTTGTTACTCTAATTTTGACCCAGACTCAAACATCTTCACTGTGATAAGAGGAATTTGCATCTATGTGTCTGAAAATATGAAGTTCATTTTTGATCTGAATTTGAGGAGCATTTATGGACACGCATTAAACTCAAAAGATCTCATACTATAGTTGTAGGTTGTGTCTACCATAGTCCGTCATCCAATTTAGAGACCAGCTCCAACTCCTTATGTGAACTCCTTAGACAAGTATAGTTAGCTCCTCATGTCCTTATCTAATTTTTGGTGACTTTAATTACAGCAATATCGACTGGGATAATATGTGTTTAACCTCTAGTAGTTCTCACGTTCAATCATTCATTGATACAGTGCTAGATCTGTTTATGTTCCAGCATATAACGGAGCCTACAAGGTTTAGAGGTGATGCTACCCCTTACCTCCTGGAGTTGGTTTTTACTAACAATGAAAATATGGTTTATAATCTCAAGTACCTTCCTGGCTTGGGCAACAGTGATCACTTGTGTATTTCATTTGACTTGGACTCTCCTGTTTGTCAAAGCACAAATTCAGATACTGCCCACAAGTATAACGTATATCGTACTGATTTCAACAAAATGAGTTAAGGACCACAAAGTACTGTGGTCCTTAACTACATGAACAAGGAGGCTTTGAAATTGAACAACTTTATGGCGGCAGTATGCATTATCAAAACTACCTTCTGATCATTATGCTTTACACAGTGCAGAAATCAATTGCGAAACCTTACTAGGCAGCTGAGGAGTAATTTTGAGAAAGAACCTGCTTAAAATGTGTATACAACCCTAAATCCTTTTGGAAATAAGTGAATTCTTGTTTGGGAAGTAAGTCTTCTATAGGCGATTTGTTATTATTTATCTGATGATACTGTGGCACAGTCTGACAAGGAAAAGGCTGATGCCTTTAACAGTTTCTTTGCCAGTGTTTTTATCAACGAGGATATCAGCTCCTTACCTGACTTTCAGGTAGATACTAGTATTCCCATTCTTAGTAATGTTTCTGTTACTTCCAATTTTTTTTATGTGAAACTGCATAATTTAAACCCCAACAAATCTGCTGGCCCTGATAATTGGCCTACTAAGGAAATGGCAGAACAATTGTGTTTACCTCTTACAATCTTATTCACCAAGTCACTTAGAGCATCTACACTACCTGGTGCTAGGGCATGTGATACCTGTTTATAAAAAAGGTGACCGTAAACTTGTAGACAATAACTGTTGTTGTCAAGCTGTTGGAATAAGGAACACATACTTGATCACTTTATTGAAAATCATTTGTTTGCTCCTAATTAGCATGGATTCCTTCCTAAGAGGTCTTGCATTACCCAACTCCTCTCAGTAGTTGACCATTGGACTAAGACTCTTGACTCTGGTAATCCTGTGGATGTTGTGTACATTGATTTCCGCAAGGCTTTTGACTCAGTGCCCCACAAAAGACTCTTACTCAAACTTCATGGTTATGGGATCCATAGTGACCTACTTCTATGGTTGACTAACTTTTTGACAGGGAGAATGCAAAAGGTTGTTATTGGTAATGATTCATGTGACTGGAGTGATGTGATCAGTGTTCCCCAAGGCTCAGTCCTTGGACCCCTGTTGTTTGCAATATATGTAAATGATTTCCCCCAAGTAGTTGAAAGTCTAATTGCTGATGACACACTGTATCGTATTATTTCCACCAATTTGGATATTGCTTAACCCCAAAGAGACATTGATAATTTCCTTGAATGGTCTAAATTCTGGCTGCTGAACACAAATAATAATAAATGCAAGGCCATGAGGATCAGATTATCAGACAGTACCCCTCACACTTACATGTTAGATGGAGAATCTCTCAGTACTGTATCCCATGAGAAAGATGTGGGTGACCTAGTCGACCATCAACTCAAGTTTCACCAGCACGCTGCATCTGTTGTTGCAAAGGCAAATCGAGTCCTGGGTCTCATTAGCAAGTCTTTTGAATATTTGGACACTGATTCCTTACCTATACTTTACAAAGCTCTCGTTCTCCCAATTATAGAATATGCTAATTCAGTTTTGGCCCCCTTCTACATTGGTGATCAAAAAATAATAGAAAAAGTACAAAAACATGCTACGTACTCGATTAATACCTTCTTTTCTCAAACCTGGTTCTGTCAGGTGATATAAACACATCTTTGTACTGATCCTTATGTCGTAACAAGTAAGAATGAGAGGGGAGATAACTTTTTGATTCTTCACTATCAAGGGTGATCATTGCAGGCTTGTGTTTGTTCGTGACTTTCTTTCCCAAGCGTATCAGCTTTACAATCTTAACTTCAGTATTGAAGACACTTGTACATAGCACACCAAAGGAGTCTTTATCAGCCTGGCAGTCAGTGGAGTTCTTTTTTCTAATATGGTCTGCTAACTCATCAGCAATAGTCTGAGTAGTATTAAATGGAAGTACAGATCTAGATGGTAGTGTGGTTGACAAGGACTCAGTTGCAGAGCTAATTTCCTTTTGGATGTTGCTGTTAGCATGAGATAATTCATCAATCTTTGAAGACATTTCCTAAATAGACTTGTGCAGTTTATAGCAAGTAGCTTCTAACTTATCAATGCTAGAAGGTTCAAGGCTGGTAGGCACTATACTTTTGAGTAGCTTGTCTTCCATCAGCTTCATTCTTTCATTGAGTTTTTTCATCTAAAAAAATGCTGAATGCACCTGAAAATATTCAAGAGCATCAAGAATGTTTTCTATGCAGGAACTGCAGAAACACAGCATGTTATTTGGCACAGAGTCCAATAGGGCCGCTTCTTCGTTCTTAATGCCAGCACAGGCTTCATGCTCCCACTGAGAACACACAACACGGTTCTCACTCACGTTTTCATTACATTTTACACACGGACCTAACTTTGCAGATTTATCTGTAGGCTTATCAGGCGATCCGTTGGGAAGTCTGTTCCTCCAGTAGGTGAGCTTCACCGATTTTTCATTTAGAAAGCACCAGTAACCCAAAGTCTAAGAAAAACGATTCTCTAGCACTGTATAACACAAGTAGAACCTTTTCAGGTACCGTTCAAAGGGACCACAGTACTTTGGTATCAAAGTAATTGTTATTTTCTGAGTAATGATCTGATTGTTCATGCACATGTTTTAAGTAATATATATATATGTTTCTGTTTAATTCTAACAAAACCCTATAAATTTACCACAAAGTGATGCCTTCAGGTACCACTGAGTATTGAGTGATAAATGTGTACAAATGTGTGTAAATACACTGTAAATGTGGCAAAGTATATAAAATTGACCAGATGAGCAAAACTGGTTGCTTTTGCACATTTGTCAAATTGTTTCTCTTTTATATAAAGTAACAAAGTTTTTTCACGTTATGATGAATAGTCTGGGAGATACAGCACTTGACAGTTGGAAGAGCAATAAATTTGATTTGTACAGGCAACAGTATTGTACAGGCACATAATTGACCAATATAACTCACGACTGAAACAAGCTACAAAGACCAAACTTGATTCAATCTGTTGCCATGAACTAGAGAATCCATCACGGTATAGTCCTTTCCCTATACTCCTCCATGTGGGCAAACAAGAAAGCCATTCCAACAAAGGTAAACTTTAATCCGTAAATAAGCGCTCATAATTTGTGCACGTTTGCTCTACAATTATGAAACAAAGATTTTCTTCCTCTCCATGCATGGCCGGCAGATAAACCCAAGGTTTTATTGATTTCAGCTTTGTTTCAGTGCACGCAGAAATGATTAAAATGTGTGTAAATCTTTTGTGTAGCATGTACAATTTTACCCAGGTTTAATTTTAATTTATATCATAAAATTTTGCAAATTATTGGCTTTTGCTGAGCCGGTCACAATAACATGTTCCCTGGTCATCTCATCACATACGTACATGGATGTAAATACTCACTGTACATGCACTTATTAACTAAGTATGCAGTACATCATTAAGGACTTGTAATGTATTATGAATCAATCAATTTCACGATTTATAACAGAGCAATAACTGTTTAAGCTTGATAATAATTATTGTAATTTAATTTAACATTAACAAGCAATAGGCCAGTTACAACTGACAACTGATGATGATATTCAAAATGTACTGTATCATTAACATCTATATAACACTAACCAATTACTGAACTGCTTTGTATAGCTGTTGATCCATTGTTTGCTACACTGACAACCACAGTGTATTCTGTACCAGCTTGCAGGTGTTGAAGCACAGCAAAAGCATCGGATGTCTTGATTATTTTGTCAGATTGTTTCTTCCCAATAAACAGAGCTACAGTGTAGCAAGGAAACCCTCGAGCTTCAAAAAAACTTAGAGGAGTCCAGGTTATGTTAATTGATGTATGGTCAATCTGTACAAAAGTCACATTTTCAGGTGATTTTAATGGATCCAATTCTTTACTGAAGAATATCACATAATCATTGAGTGCTCCCCTGCCAGCACTGGTGAATGCAACTACTTGAACTTGATATGGCACACCTGGTGCTATACACAAGAAGCAAATGTTAAACAATACAAGATGAGTTTCCTATTGTACTTACTTAAATTTTGAATTGTGTGTTTCCTAGCAGTACTGGCTAGTATATCACTTGTCATAGTTTCAGTGGAGTCATTATACACAGAATAGATCAGTTGGTAGCCTATTATTATTCCATTTGGCTGTTTGGGTTGGTACCATACCATGACAGTACTGGTACCATTAGGTAGACCAATGGTATTATAAATCAGTACTACTCCAGGAACTGTGAGGAACTATTAATTCAAACTTTAACATCCAACTGATAATTTACCTGCTTCAGCTGTCCTTCCAGTTACTACATTACTAGAATTACTAGTCCCTCCTCCATTGGTAGCATTGATGGTCACTGTTACAAGTTGGTAGGGATGACTAAGTCCAGTAATGATATAAGACTGTGTCTATAGCAACAACACAATAAAGTATAGCTTTATCTACATATGTGACCGGATTTCACATAACAAGGCTTCCACACACACAAAATCAAACTTACGATTTTACCAGAAATGGATTGCTGGTCTAATACACTATCATATTTCACACTGTACTTCCTTCAGCACTGGCAAGTCTGGTTTCTGTAGCAGCTTTCTTCCGACCCTGTCAAAGCCACGAGTGTGAGATTGGCACCATTAAATGGCCATGGCTTTGTGATAATGGTGTGTAGTGAGCTGGGACTTCACAGAGAGCTCGCCAATAGTGTTCTCAGTCAATTTGGAGTAATTTGAGGGCCATGGAGAGCCCAAACTTGGCCTCTGGATTACAATCGTCTTCTTACTTCATTTTATACCCGTATATTAAGACCACCGTCCACCCCCACCCTCCCACCCTATTACTACCACCTGTGATATTATTACTCGCTCGAAAAAAGCTGCTCACAACAGGGCAAATTTTGGGTATCAGAAATGTATACACCCACTCAGTGATAGCTAGTGAACAGATGAACAATTGGTGCAAATTTTGTTTGCACAGCTGTAGGCACTGGGAAGTTATTACACAATGACTCCTTAAAATCGCCATAACTCCTAACAAAGCTTTGTGTGTCGAAGCCTTGTTTTGTCAAATTCAGTCACATATGTATTTAAAGGAACTTACAGGTTGTCCATTGAAGTTAATATTAATCTTCTTTTTTATTCCATTATCAGTGACATATGTGATGCTGTAGAAGCTTAGAACACCATTGACTCTATTAGGTATCATCCAGTTTACACGAACTGAATATGTATCAGCAGCAATAACTGAAGTGATTATTGGTGGACTAGAAGCTGTACAATGTATAAAATGCAACAGAAGTTACAATATATGTAACTATGTATTTCTCATATGTACCTGCTTCATTTGTCCTTACTACTACAGAATTTCCCATTATCCCACTAGTTATTGATCTGGCATATATCACTATACTACAATCGTAAGTGGTAAATGGAGTTAGTCTAGTGACTGTCCCAATTGTATGTGTACCAGGAATGATGACCTGAAAGGAAACATCAAATTTCTAGGCATGTACATATACACAAATCACTGTAAATGAACATGTTACACCAAAACATATTTAATGTGTTATGAGGACATCACAATTATGAGAACCTAACTCCACGGATAGGTCTCTTACATCAACACAAAAGCTAGGAGGATTCTCTCTAAGGATTTGATATTAGCACTTAGGTGTATAACTGATATTAGCACTTAGGTGTATAACTGATATTATCAAGACACACGGTAGTGTGTCATGCGGCCAAGAAAGCCAGCGCGCCACACCATGAGTATAATTACAGGAAGAAACAAAATGCAATTTTCACGCATACGTAGCTCCGTGCTCCCTTCTCAAATTGGAATCATTTTTATACTGCAAATGCTCACCACCCACATACCAACTTTGAACAAGATTGCCTAATGCAATTGTGAAATAATTATAAGCCTTCAAAACAAAATTCGGCTTAATTTCTCATTTTTTTCTTCGTTTAGGAGGCTTAGATTATTCTTTTCACACACTTTATATAAAATGCAAATGTGTAGCTCGATTATCTTGAGCTTTGGTACACTTTAAGAATGTATTGCGGCACAATCATGTACCAAGTTTGGTGTAAAATCTGATTAATAATGGACAATTATTTGCATTAAAAAAGGTCAACTTGTCTCGCCTACAGGGTAAATCGCTTATGGGAATAACTTTAAAATCGTTATGTGTATAAGTTGACCATCATAGCTCAAACCTTTTGTGGTTTAAAAGAAATCACAGTGACAGCTAGAGTTACAAAGCTAAATCCAAACAAGTCAAAATACTCTAATAGAATAGTCACCATGGGGTATAATAGTGCATGAAAAAATATCAAAAAACAACAAATTATGTAGCAGTGTTTGAACCAGGGACCTCCATATTAAACACCCTAATCCTTAATCACTAAGCCGCTGCTATCATGGTTGATCACTTCACCTAATTTCTGCTCTATAAATGAAAATTCTAGCTCAATTATAATTTCATAGATCAACCAATGGAAAATCTAGATTGTTCTAAAACATTCTATGTGTGTTGTATTACAAATCCTCAAAAAATGTGTGCTCTATTAGAACATTACAAAAACAATCAAATAAACACTCTGTGATACAATACAGTATTACAGCCTCTCTAGTATTCCATCAAATCAAAGTTGATATTATAGCCATTTGGTATACAGGTACTACACTACTTACTATTAAGACCTACGTACTCTCGCCAATCAGCATTCATCATAATCATCATAATAAGTGCTATGCTAATAAAACTTGTGACAATAGCCTGCAAATTGTATTCTAGCATAAAAGGTGCAAGCTTTGTTTGAAAAATTGAGCAACTGAAACTATCACGTTTTGCATGAAAAATCAAGATACTCTAACAGAACAGTCACTGCAAAATCTTAATAGGCAAATAGTATTCCTAACTTGGAAGACATTTACTTAGTTATAAAACACTATTGCAAATAAATACAGGCACTACATATATATTACAACTTTATATAACCATGAACAAGCAAGCACAAAATTATATCAGTATAATACTTTAGCGTGGGCATTCAAAGGTGCCGTTCAGGGTTTAACTCACATACAGTATTCACCAGGCAATATCTAGATATTACCCAGGCAATATCATGGGAATGAAGTTTGCTCCTGGCTTTGATGCCCAACCAGTTCAAAGATACGAAGCGTTTTGACTCATTTTATTGGGCGACACAGAGTGTTTTATTGTTTTAGTTTACACATTAGGCAAGGCTCAGTATAAATGCTAAGCATAGATTATTTGACAGTAACTTACTGCCACAATAACAAAGGTTTAATTTAGTATTAAAAACTTTACACCACAAAAATCAATCCCACAATCGAAATTTCTGGTGTGTGTTGAAACGTAATGACGTAGGAATAATGTTCTGAGAGTTGTTTGCCTACGCTGTTGAAACCAAAATCGATCATCAGATACTAGTGTATAAAACAAATGGGGTGAGTGATATCAGGTGAGTGTGCCCTGTGTGATATATATATGTTGCGAGGAAAAATCGTGGCAGGTTTTTGGGTTATATTATATCACGGATCACCCCCACACCTTCGATGTCCCTAATATATAGTACAATCGTACTGTATGATATATCAAGACACACGGTAGTGTGTCGTACGGCCCAAGAGGCCGGTGCGCAACACCCGTGAGTATATTGACAGGAAGAACGAAAACGCAATTTTAGATATATATCTAATCCAAAACAGCCAAGCTGTAAAAAAAGGGTGCGGCCCTCAAAAAGGCTATGGTGAAAAAAGATGTGAAATCCAAGGTGGTGGCCAAGAAATGGCTGTGATGGTAGGTTAATGGTAAAAATTTTAATAACGACAATTCAGGTGAATTTGGTGCCACTTGGTCTTGGCACAAAATTCACCTGAATTGTTCTAACTGCTCTTTCTACAGGGTGAATTGTTTGTAGCTGAACGATCTACAAGGTAACGTCTTCTAGCTGATCTCTCTACAGGGTGATTTGTTTGTAGCTGAACTATCTACAAGGTAACTTCTTCTAGCTGATCTCTCTACAGGGTGATTTGTTTGTAGCTGAATTCTGTACAGGTGATTTGTTTGCAGCTGAGCTCTTTACAGAATGGTTTCTTTGTAGCTGAACTCTCTACACGGTAACTTCTTCTAACTGATCTTTCTACAGGGCAATTTGTTTGTGGCTGAATTTTCTACAGGGTGATTTGTTTGCAGCTGAACTCTCTATATGGTGGTTTCTTTGTAGCTGAACTCTCTACAAGGTGACTTCTTCTAGCTGATCTTTCTACAGAGTGATTTGCTTGTAGCTGAACTCTCTACAAGGAAACTTCTTCTAACTCAGCTCTGTACAGGGTGAATTGTTTGTAGCTGAACTATCTACAAGGTAATTTCTTCTAGCTGATCTCTCTACAGGGTGATCTGTTTGTAGCTGAATTCTATACAGATGAATTATGTACAGGTGATTTGTTTGCAGCTGAGCTCTTTACAGAATGGTTTCTTTGTAGCTGAACTCTCTACAAGGTAACTTCTTCTAGCTGATCTCTCTACAGGGCGATTTGTTTGTAGCTGAACTCTCTACATGGTGGTTTCTTTGTAGTTGAACTCTACAAGGTGATTTCTTCTAGCTGAACTATCTCTTTCCGTAGTTGAAGTCCCTACAAGGTAACTTCTTCTAGCTGATCTTTCTACAGGGTGAATTGTTGTAGCTGAATTCTGTATAGGTTATTTGTTTGCAGCTGAGCTCTTTACAGAATGGTTTCTTTGTAGCTGAATTTTCTACAAGGTAACTTCTTCTAGCTGATGTCTCTACAGGGTCATTAGTTTGTAGCTGAATTCTCTACATGGTGGTTTCTTTGTACCTGAACGCTCTACAAGGTGACTTCTTCTAGCTAATCTTTCTACAGGGTGATTTGTTTGTAGCTGAACTCTCTACAAGGTGACTTCTTCTAGCTGATCTTTCTACAGGGTGATTTGTTTGTAGCTGAACTATCTACAAGGTAACTTCTTCTAGCTGATCTCTCTACAGGGTGATTTGTTTGTAGCTGAATTCTGTATAGGTGATTTGTTTGCAGCTGAGCTCTTTACAGAATGGTTTCTTTGTAGCTGAATTTTCTACAAGGTAACATCTTCTAGCTGATGTCTCTACAGGGTCACTAGTTTGTAGCTGAATTCTCTACATGGTGGTTTCTTTGTAACTGAACTCTCTACAAGGTGACTTCTTCTAGCTAATTTTTCTACAGGGTGATTTGTTTGTAGCTGAACTATCTACAAGGTAACTTCTTCTAGCTGATCTCTCTACAGGGTGATTTGTTTGTAGCTGAACTATCTACAAGGTAACTTCTTCTAGCTGATCTCTCTACAGGGTGATTTGTTTGTAGCTGAATTCTGTATAGGTGATTTGTTTGCAGCTGAGCTCTTTACAGAATGGTTTCTTTTTGTAGCTAAATTTTCTACAAGGTAACTTCTTCTAGCTGATGTCTCTACAGGGTCACTAGATTGTAGCTGAATTCTCTACATGGTGGTTTATTTGTAACTGAACTCTCTACAAGGTAACTTCTAGCTGATCTCTCTACATGGTGGTTTCTTTGTAACTGAACTCTCTACAAGGTAACTTCTTCTAGCTGATCTTTCTACAGGGTGATTTGTTTGTAGTTGAACTCTCTACAAGAAAACTTCTTCTAACTGATCTCTGAACAGGGTGAATTGTTTGTAGCTGAACTCTCTGCAAGGTAACTTCTACTAGCTGATGTCTCTACAAGGTCACTAGTTTGTAGCTGAACTCTCTACATGGTGGTTTCTTTATAACTGAACTCTCTACAAGGTTACTTCTTCTAGCTGATCTTTCTACAGGGTGATTTGTTTGTAGCTGAGGAAACTTCTTCTAGCTGATCTCTCTACAGGGAGATTTGTTTGTAGCTGAACTCTCTACAGGTGATTTGTTTGCAGCTGAACTCTCTACATGATAGTTTCTTTGTTGCTGAACTCCCTACAAGGTAACTTCTTCTAGCTGATCTTTCTACAGGGTGAATTGTTTCTAACTGATCTCTCTACAGGGTGACTTGTTTCTAGCTGATCTCTATACAGGTTACTTGTTTCTAGCTGATCTCTTGAATTCTCTTCAGGGTGACTGCTCTATTAGAGTATCTCGATCTTGCACTTGCTACACCAAGTTGGATTCCGTGTTATAACTCCGTGGCTTTAAGTCTGATTCTTCTACACCATTGAAGAGCCTTTCTAAGATGATTACTTCATCTGTACAGTGATTTTCAAAGCATTACCCCAAGCGGTTTTTCTGGTAGGCATGACAAGTAGTCGTTTTTTATTAGCTAATCTCAATTGCATAATTGTTACACACTGTTGATTTTTTCATTGTACCTTCCTGGTTTTTAACTTGATTTCTTTCAAACCACAAAAGGCTTGAGGTTCAATAGTTAACCTATTCACCTACCGATTTTCAGCTTCTTCCCATACGCGGTTTACCCTGTAGGCGTGACAACATATTGGTGTTATTTGTTATGAATAATCGCTCATAATTCTTTGCCTGTTTATTGTATTCCAGCAAAAGTTGGTACCGAGATGTGCCTTTATACCCCCCTTTTGTGTGTCAAATTTCAAGGCAATCGGATATGACGTTCGCGTTTTCTAGCAGTTTTTGTAAGTGTGCAACAAGAGGAAGAAAATTAAGAAGAAAAAAAATTAAGAAACTAAGCCAATTTCTGAAGTCGCATATCTCGGGAACACTAGAAGCGATTTCGCTCAAATATGGAATGTGGAGTGCTGAAGTTGGTGGGCATGTCCACAGCAAAAATCGTCTTGTTTCATCAAGGCAGCACTGAGCTACGGAGGTATGAAAATTGCGTTTTCTTTCTTCCTGTCAATATACTCATGGGTGTTGCACACCGGCTTCTTGGGCCGCACGACACACTATCGTGTGTCCTGATACCACACCTGTGGTTGAGATCAAAAGCGTCGCGCTGTGGTATATAACTGATATACCATGGCAAACTGTGGTATATAATTGATATACCACGCTTTGTGGCTACGCTTACTATATATGGTGTAGCTTCACACATTCCGCAAAATCCTTATCTAAATGGTAAACAAGTCTCTAATAACAAGCGCTTCAATTATTCACCTCAGGAACTGGAACAAGTTTCGATGAACTCTTGTCTCCTTCGTGAATAACTAACTAATCGCGACTATGTGGGCGTGGCACCGTTAAAAGTGTAAAACGTCTGATCCATCAAGAATTTCTATTGATTTCCATCTCCAGGAGGTGCTGTTTCACTATAACTTACTATCTATACTCGTTTTCATCTACTGGGGTGTAGAATATAACAGTTATAACACGACTACTCGGGATATGACTAAATATACGCACTCTCGTGAATCGTGCGTATATTTTAGTCATATCCCTCGTAAGCATGTTATAACTATAAAATATGTGACCGGATCTGGGAAACCCAACACAATTGCGCATTTTTCAAATTCCTGTTTATTAAATAACCATAATCTAATTAGCCAAGTGTACCCTCTGACAAAGTGTCAGCCACATAATTATGCCAATAACTTTAGGAGTTACAGCCCTACAAAGTAGCAACAACAGAACAATCGATTTGTACAGCAAGTATAGGGAAAATAAATTACAGGGGCCTACAAAAATGGTTATAACTTACCAATGAATTGAGGTACAGAGCTACACGTTTCACCATCGTGTTTGCCATGAATAGGGGAATCAAGTACTGGGTAAGTTTTTCCTTTGCTCACCCTTCTTCACTGCATACAAAGGCAAAATTTGTGAAGAAAAATCAATCACGTACGATCACTTCAACGTGATGTAAACAAATGCTCATAACTTCTGTATCCTTGGGTCTACTGCAACGAAACAAAGAGTTTACAACACCTCTTGAGCAGGCGAATAAGATTATATCCTGGGTTTATTGTTAGTCCTTTCCTTCAATATGAAAGAGGCATTCAAACAATATACGAAATTTTTTCAATAGTATGCAAGTATTTCACCCGATGTATTCAATGCTTTATACAGTAAATTTAGGCTCGATTGTATGTCGGGTTTTCGCATATCCATTTACATATATATATATATATATATGTAACAGTTGTATCATGTACCCGAGTGATTTGCCTGATATGTACGCCCAAGTTCGAGGGCTGTTAGGCCCGAGAGCGTGGGTGTACATATCAGGCAAATCACGAGGGCGCGTGATATAACTGATATGTACCATGCCAAACTTATGGGCAATTAATCACCCAAACCAATATGAGGCCGACCACCGAATTCATTATATAGACCAACTTGTGAAATTCGATTATGGGACGGCAACAATTAACGTTGTGACCACGTTTGTTAACATAAACGGGCAAATCCTACAGATATCATGGAAACATTCAATTTAGCGATTTTACAAGTGTTTCAAAGTTGCTACATCACTTAAACACTGTTTACACAGTTTTCTAAACACCCAGAGGGGTAAGCTTCGCCGTAGAGTGGTTACCTCGTGATATACGAAAAGTGGACGTGGTACGTAATCAAACACAGGGACAAGCGCTTGTAAATAACCCACGACACTAGTTCTCACCTTGAATCTTTGTTTGTCAACTCATAGGGTGGTAAGGGAGTCGAATCGCCTCCGTTTGAGTGCTGTAGGAGTAGGATGGAAAATCGGCTTCGTGGTTTTCATCACGTGAGCAATAATAAACTCCCACAACCGAATGCTGCCAGGATTCTTTTAAAAACAAACCAACATTACCTCACCAGATATGGTTTAACTGAAATAAACCATGGCCAGCCATGGTTTAACTTAAATGTACCATGGCAAGCCAGGGTTTATGAGATATGTACCCTGAAATTTGCCTTTGAAGTTAGGTGGCTTCATGGTACATATATATACCACTTATACCACGACTGTGTCGGGATTTTGCTGTTGATATGACAAACTAGTGCTCAACCAATACAGAAAAGTACCTACCAATCCGATACTAAAGCCAATTTGTAATAGTTATACCTCTTCATTGCATCTGTAGACAAGAACAATGATTTGTGTAAAAACAAACCTCAAAGCAAAGCCATTATTAAAATTTATTATCATCTACATCATCTTTGATTTCACAACTTTTTCACCCAGGATTTTTGAAGGCCACACCTTTTCTATACAGCTTGGCTGTTTTTGTGTGGATAGTATATATGTGCCATCTATCCATAATTCTAGACTTCATACAAGCATGTCTATCAAATCATTTTTTAAGATAATTTATGATCATGACTAAATAGCAATCCAGGTGTTAGTGAGTACCTACTGTACTGCACATTTAGATAATAAGAATTTTGTACAATGAAACTGAAACTGAAAGGCATTTTAGAAAGAGTTGATTTTGTTTCCACAACAGCAGATGTCAGCCACATACAATATACATTATGTCCTTGCCAATAAGAAGATAGTCAATCAGTTTGGGCTTTACAGAAAAGTCACTGCTACAATGGCAGACAATATATTGAGTCTGTCAAGGTATTCAAAACTTACTCGCTATAGATATAACATCAATACCTGATGAGGACATTTAGCAACAAGAAGGGGACTGTCAAGTTGAGGAAGTAACTATGTTGGAAAATGAGTGATACTTTGATGTTGGAGCCAGAGGACAATAACGACTTAATTTAACTTAGCGCATGCTTAGACATAGACAGAAAGTTTGTCATTATCATCTCTGTAGGGACCTGCCGATTATGCTCATTATTTTACCTATTGTGCTATGCTGCACTGCTCAAAAATTTACCTATTATGCTTAAATTAATGCTCAATATTTACTTATTATGCTCTAACTATGCTCAATATTTATATCTCAGTTCGCATGTTTTTCCAGGTACAGTATGTTCAACAGCCAATTTTGGCAGGTTTTGATAAACCTGCCTTTTGCCAGTTTTGGCAACATTCAGTATCATATTTTTGCCAATTGTGGCAAAATTAGGTTTATCCCAGATGTTGGCAAATTCAGCATTGTCCATATTTTGCCAAATGTAGATCCAACATGTTGCCATTTTTGTCAATCTATTGGGTTCCATATTTTGCAGCTATTGGGTTATTGCCAAAGTTGGAACAGCCTTAAAAGCAAAGTCTGGCAATGTAAAGAATTCTATTTTGCCATTGTTGGCAATTTACGAAATGCAACTTCAAAGTAGTGACAACAACAGAATTAATGTAAAAGTTATTGAGCTTCCAAAACTGGCTCTTTTAAGCCCAAATTTGGCAGGACCTTTTTTGTCAAAGTTGGCAATAATTTGTGACCCCCATTATTGCCAACATTGGCATTATGTGGGATCTGAATTATTGCAAAACAATAGAGCAACGTATTTTCCTTGGCAAGCTAAGGAGAGTATACACCGCTTTGTCATGGAACCAGTAAGTGCTTCAATTTCTCTCACAAGCATCTTAACAGTTATTCCAAAATTGGAAGGTATCAGGTTTTACTTATACAGTGCTGTGTGTAACCATTGATTGTGGGTTTGAGTTTCCATTTTTGGCAAGAAATAAGATGTTTTTTTTTATTGCCAAGTTTGACATGCCTATTTCATGCCAATAATGGAATCTTGGAAATTCTAACTTGCCAATTTTGGAAAATCAAACTTGCCAATTTTGGAAATTCAAACTTGCCAATTTTGGAAATTCAAACTTGCCAATTTTGGAAATTCAAACTTGCAAATTTTGGAAATTCAAACTTGCCAATTTTGGTAATTATAAACTTACTGATATTATGAAACTTGCCAATTTTGGTAATTACAGAACTTGCCCATTTTGGATATTTTATAAACTTACATTTATAATCTTGCCAACTTTGGTAGCTATAAAAGCTTCCAGTTTTGAAACCCCAAACTGAAATTCAATCCCACAATTAAAAAATACCTTTGCAACTATAAAAGGACATGGAATTTATGCCACTTTTGGAAATATCATAGAGCTGCTAGTGATACATTTTTGAAGCAGCTCTAAAAGTTGCCAGTTTTGGCAGCTTTGAAAGGTGCCAGTTTTGGCAGCTTCTGAAGTTGCCAATTTTGGCAGCTTCTGAAGTTGCCAATTTTGGCAGCTTTGAAAGTTGCCAAAAATGGCAAAAAGTAGGTTTATCAAAACCTGCCAACAATGGTTCAGGAACATACCTCGTTTTTCTAATAACTTTGCACTTTATGGGAATACAGTAAGTGGTTGAAGCACGGACTGTAAATCCTTGCTTGTCAAAATGCATGTCACAGAAAAGATCAATATACTCTTACTCTAATAGAACAGTCAGCTACCTGATAATATTTATTAGAGTTACTGACTGTTCCATTAGAGTATATCAATTTTTTTGTTTGATATGTATTTTGATAAGCAAGAATTTATAGTATTGCACAAGTTTTTTTGTCTATTATACTAGCATTATGCTCAATGCTTTCAGGCACCTATTATGCTCATTATTATGCCAGCATAATCGGAGGGTCCCTACATCTCTGTCAAAGAATATCTACAGATTTTTTTGCTAAACGTGTTTCTCTGCATGTGGAGCACGGATAGCCAGTCCACAGTAGTGTCGGACCATCATAATTAATATTGTTTTAGCTATATTACATTCAGTTATGCAGTCACTCACTGTAGACTTGTAGCCTACATAAATGCATGTGATATTGTACTGTCTGACCACTCCAAGTGTTGGAGCATCCCATCGGAATACAACATTAGTAGATGTGATGTTGACTGCTCTCAGGTTGCTGTAAACTACACATTTACAAGATCATACTGTACATATAATATAAACTGCATGCATCCATATATACATGGTTATTCAACACACAAACACAGTAAAACTACTCAGATGCACACATTATGTGTCTGTCTCTGGAAAACTGACTTTATCACCTATTTGTAAGTGGTGGATTTTAGTATTCAGAGTATTGTGGCTCGACAATGGTTGAGGTTATCTACGTATGTGTACCAATCTCATAATGTTTTATGCTAATGTTTTACTTTCCAGAGTGTCCACTACACAAGTAGCTATAGCCATCAGTTTACTTTCCCACCATTTAAGATATTTTCCATAAGATTGATTATATATATATCAGGCAAGCTCCAATAAGGGTGGTGGGTAGGGGGTAGCTGAAGGATTGAAACAGAAGGTGTGTAGAGATGAATTAAGCTGAGTTATGAGTTACGTATTTAAGGCTGAGAAATGGTTAAAATGCAAAGATATACTAGAACTTGTCTATGTAAAGAAGACCATTCCATCTTTATGTTATAAGACTGTTTCAGAATATTATTTTAAGCAAGTTTATAAACAAATGCGAAGCGATAATTGTCCTTTTAGCAACCAGTAATTCTTAACAGTGTTCATGTACTGTATATTATCATTAATTAATATTGGCACTACAGAATGCACAAAAGCTCACACTAAGCTTGGAAAAAGCAGCAACTAAGCTCAGCTCTACTGCTAAAACGCTTAACCACATCACAATTATCATAGCATGAGTTATAATTGGCAAATATATAATCAATGCAGATTTCACAGTGGTGCTTTTATCACAGCATTCTGTGAGAGTTTTTGATTTACAAGAGCTTGTATTGTTACAATTCTCTATGTATGAAGCACCCAAATAAGGATTAACAACACCGTTGTGACTATGAGTGCCTGCATGGTTATATAATCTCACCATGCATAGGTAAGAGGTTACAAGGTTCTACACTGATTTTGATAGTGATATTATTGTAGGTTTGTTTTTCTGGTGAAAAATCAAACCTACTGTCATGGGTAACAAGACCAATTTTCCAGACCCAGTCACATAACATACTAGTGGGCACTATATAAACACCATATACTTCACGCAAACTGCCACACAATAAAAAGCAAAAAAAGAGAAAAGCCTACACCAGCCTTATGAAACACAGCTATTGCCATCCAGCAAACCAGCAATGGGATGCCTGTGCACCACCCAGGCGCTTGAGCCTTGTGCAGGCAAATCCTCCTGGGGGAGGGCTAGTAACCCGTAGGAGGACTGTCCAGGTCTCACAGAGAGTTTGCGGAACCCAAAGTTCCACAACGACCTCAACACCACTAAGCAAGACAAGGACAATTGGGCATTTGCTTCCCCAGTTAACACCAGATACCCATTGATGTTACAGCTGGGTGGGCTGCTTCCCCAGTTGACACCAGGTCACCAGGTCTCCATTTAAACAGCTGGGTAGACTGGAGCAATGTGAGTAAAGTTTCTTGTTCAAGGAAACAACAACAACACCAAAGTGGGATAACCGAGAATCGAACCTGCATGGGACTTCTCAATCACCAGGCAGATGCCCTAATCACTTGGCTATGCTGCCACACACACACACACACACACACACACACACACACACACACACACACACACACACACACACACACACACACACACACACACACACACACACACACACACACACACACATACACACACACACACACACAAACATACACACACACACACACAATCAAATATAGGAAGACACACAGACACACAAACACCACACTGTAATGTACACGTACAATGTAATTTATACGTACCTCTAAGTGACACCATTGATTGCCCAGAAGAGTACACAAAGCTGTCTACCTCAGCAATGGTAACTATTACATCACAAGTGTAAACACCATTATTTAGTAGAGCATTGGAATCAGCAGCATCAATATACAATGATGAAGACAATGCATCATCACTGTTGGTGATCTGCAAAACAAGAAGTACACCTTAGATAATGATTATGCATATCAAGAATCTTAATCACAATTAATGCTGTGTTTTTCCATGTAAATTACAGCAACCAAACACGCTCACCAAATAGACTGTAAGTGTCAGGATTAGACTAGCTATTACACTGCAGTATACAGCATGTACATGATATGAGAGCTATGTGTGCACCAAATGTAATCATGCATGCTTGTGTGACAATTAGCACTGTCAATTAAGAAGTACACACACACATGGTGTATGTGGACAACTGTTTCACGCATGTAACAAGCCACTCATGGTTATGTGTGCAAGCAAAGAATAAAATGCATCCACATGATTAAGTTCGTACATGTGGAAATCACTCTTATAGCATGTGTTGTGAAGTTACTGTATATTTGAGAAGTTACTGTTACTTGAGCTGTACTGTGTCGCAATAACTTGCAGTTTAAAACACATACACTGTACGTACTTACACATCAAACACTACACATATTACTTCAATGCTGGAAGCACACATATATCACATATAATGTGGGTACTGATCTTAATACCTGTATCCTATTACTTAATATGTCCAGAGAATTTCCATTTTTCATCCATGTAAACTGGTACAATGCTTCTACAATGTCTTCCATTACTGCAACTGTACACAACAACTCAACAGCATCTTCTCCTGAATCACCAGTAAACAATGTTGGAGATATGCTGGCAGTTACAGTGGGTGCTAATAAAAGAGTATAGTGACTATAAGGCCAACAATTGCAAATTATTTGTTTCCCAGCAATAAATATCATGAGGGTGGGCAGTTATAATTTATTATATTGTTACATCTATTATTTAATATCAAGGATATTAAAGGGGATCCATTAACTCCTAATTGCCTTTTCTCTTAGAGATGTAAGATTTGATTTGATTTCACTGGGATTAATCAAGATTCAAATCTCATACAAGGTTAGATTCAGGGGCGTAGCCAGACTTTTGGTGATGCTAGGACATAAGCTAAAGACTAAAAAAAAAGGTATCTACCTACTGACAATAGCTTCCCTCCGCCAACTATACCTCCTTATTTATAACTACATACGTAGCTTGCTACACTGCTTCTCTGAATACTGTAACTGCTCTATTAGAGTATCTTGATATGACTGCTCTATTAGAGTATCTCGAATTATTGATTCCTGGGCCTGGGGGGTGGCCGGGATTCTGGCTATGCTTCTGGTTAAATTCAAAGTATTGCAGACCACTCATTTTCTCTGAGCATGCAGCCACCAAATCTTGAAGGTTGTAATAGAGTTTGCTGGCTGGGTGCATCATGCTTGTAGTTGTAATGCCTTTAGCCATCAACTACAACAGTACAAATTTTCCATATGTTCCACACACATAACAGATTGTCAGATGAGTGGGACCCCTAGCTGTTCATTAATCTATCTTGTTCACCAATGACTACTTGAATAGATCTGCTGCTTGTAATCCTGGAATGGATTTAAACTACTTAATTACCCATGCATTTCAGCACTAAACAACATCAGAAACTCACTACCTTTCCAATAATACAATGCCATTTGCTCACACTAGTACTTATAAGCAAAAATAATTAGATCACGTGACTATCAAATGCACTAATAAATTTGCATGTGGCTCTGAAATTACCATGCGGGTAGGTGACAGGAAACAAGTAATTTACAACTGGTGGCCAAAACATGGAAAATAAATTACAGGTGCTTATTTTATTGATCACAAGTCACGAGTGCAACAGGCTATGGAGTTTGGACTTGTCTCATTGTGTTCACCATAAACAGCGGAATTCGGCAAAGTATAGTGTTTGAGACATATATCCACCCATGCATTCAAGCAAGAAGGCATATAAACTGCAACAATAATCTAACATTTTGCTGTAAACAAACACACATACCTCACTTTTTGCTTCATGCATGGTACAGAAACAAAATATATTCTTACTCTCCGTGAAGAGGCAATCCATCAATATGAGCATTATTTCAAGCTTTGAAGCTGATAAAATGTGTGAAAATTATGGCTGAAACACACATTTGTTTGTCCAATGTATTTCAATGCAGGGCCACCCAGAGAAATTAAGGGGCACAGGGCAAAGAGTTAAAGTGGGGCCCCAGGGCAAGGAGGTTTCCAGGTTGAAGACCATAAAAAAAAAGGTCATTACATGCTGACAGTGACAATAGCTGCCCCTCACCAACCATATCTCCTAAAAGAGTGCAGCCCTAAAAAAGGCTATGGTGAAAAAAGATGTGAAATCCAAGGTGGCGGCCAAGAAATGGCTGTGATGGTAGGTTAATGGTAAAAATTTTAATAACGGCAATTTAGGTGAATTTTTTGCCAAGACCAAGTGGCACAAAGATTCACCTGAATTGTCGTTATAAGCTTGCTACACTGCTCCTCTGAAGAATACTGTGACTGCTCTATTAGAGTATCTAGATCTGACTGCTCTATTAGAGTATATCGATCTTTTAAACAAGTATTCGAAGGGCCCTTCATGGGGTCTCCTGGGGCCCCTTCCAGGCTGGGGCTCGGGGCAAAATGCCCCCCCCTGTGGGCGGCCCTGTTTCAATTCAAAAACAGAATTATGCAAACTAGTTGGGTTTTCGTTCAATTCATTTCTACATGTATCTCCATAACAAACATACACAACTACACACCTACGTACCATCTACTCCTACAACCACACGATAGATATTGTAGGCATTAATATAACCAAGTACTATCACAGTACAAAGATAATCTCTTGCATCACTCCTGAGAAGTGGTAAAAATGTCACGGTCCTCATGATCTGTGATCCATTAGTGGTCAGATCTGACAATATCACTCGTGATGATTGTCGTATATCCACATACTCTGATAATGAATTCTGCTCTGTCCAGTTTAACATAACCAGAGAAGAAGACACACCAAGGAGTGTGGCCCTGCATGTGAGGTTGTATAGTTGTCCACTGACAGGACGCCTATATGGCTGTGATATGCTAAGTGGTACCTGAGGAACTGTCAAGAAATGTGTCATGTAATTTATAATGTAAACTGCTATACACAAAACATGTGTAATGTAAATTTGGCAGAAAAATTAGAAAAACAATCTTAATTATCATGTAATATGGCCTACAAGTACAAGTGTTGAATCTAGCCAATTTTTAAATCAATATTTTGTTAAACATGCACTAACTTTCTAAATAAATGTATTATACTCAACACTGTTGAGCCTATATGAACAGTGCTCATGATTCATGCACAATTCTATATCCTATGCAATTTACATACCATCCACTTGCAGTTCAAAGGTATCATTATGTGTAACTGGTGGGGTGCTGTTAATCACCACATCACACTCATACACCTTTCCAGTATCATTAGTGGTCAATAGTGAGATGTTGTAGTAACTTGTATACAAAAGATTTACACGAACTGCTCCTATTGTCCTTGAAAGTATGGTACCATCCCTGCTCCATGTAATGTCCACACTGCTGACAATGCCTTTAGATACTACCACATAGCAAGCTAGTGCTAGTGGTTGACCAGCATTCTGAGCTCCGAGAGGTACTATTGTCACTTGAGGTCTCTGAACTATTGAGAGAAGGTTGTGCATACTGCAAGATACAGTATTATATGTGACCGGATTTGCGAAAAGGTACCTTTTTCACACATTTGACATACTAGCAAACAAAATGTCATAACTGTTGACTCCTTGCACTGATTGACTTTCTTTTTGTATCAAAATGTAGCCACATAATGTAGGCATACGCATGGAAAATTACAGATACGTGCTTGCAATGATACAAAAGTTACAAAGTTTGAAAGTTGAAAAAATGGGTCAAATTTTATGTGTGAAAAAGGTACCTTTTCGCAAATCCGGTCACATATGTTAACTCACTTGGAAGAGGGTCAATATTAAAAGAGCCTGATGCTCTGGCATTTAATATAACCACAGTACAGGTGTATACACCTTGATCTCCCTCTCTCAGATATTTAAACAGAAGCTCACTAGAGAAATTGTTTAGATGTTGATATGGAGGAAAGATGGTCATCCTAGAAGTGTTGGTGATAGTGTTCCCTGTGGGTCCTGTCCAGCTGAACTGTACTGCATTCAACTCCACTCCTTTATGTGTAGTAGCTCTGCATCCAATGAGCTGGGTAAAACCCACCATGGTGGTTTCAATAGGTCCACGAGCATATGTGGAAATGACAGGATTAGGAACTATATGTACCATAAACACAATATAAATACCCACAACAATACAATGTAGTTGTCATACCATTCAATTTCAGTGTGATGGTGCTTGTAGCCATTACTGGTGGACTGGTGTTAATTATAATGTAACACTGGTAGATTCTGCCCTCATCATTTGTGCTTAATGCTGAGATATTATATGTATCTTTACACACTGATGAGTTGCTATATCTAATGCAAAAACCGGTCCCTTCAATTTGTCTTAAATTCACTCCACCATTAGACCACACAAATTTTACAGTGGTTGTAACACATTCTGGAGCAATTGCAGTACATTCCAATGTTAGTGGCTGACCAAGCATCTTGGGACTGACAGCAGTTAAATCCACAGAGGGCAAAGACACTATGTATGGTATACAACTGATTTATAACACTGGCGGCAAACTTTGATCAGTCCACACACCACAAATATATATGCAGTAGTATGCATTACTTTTATATTGGTTACCAGTATACAAATGGTAACACAGCTAAGCACCACATTTAGGCTACATAATCTGGCCACTAGTTAGTCAAAGGTATCATAGAAACCACATCATCACCGGAGGTCAAAATACAAAATATCTGAATTTACCAATACATTAAGTACCATCACATTGCTAAATGAATATCTGAAACACTTCATTCTCTCTGTATGGGAAGCAGTTAGTAATGCACTTATTATGTTGGAACAATTTTAGATAGAGAAAAGAATTAGCAAATGTTCAGAAATAGGTTTAAATAATAATTGCATGTGTAATGCAAAATATTTTGGATACACCATAATACAATGCAAGCATAAAACAGTTGAGATACTTTAATAGAGCCATACGTCACTTAAATGAAAATTTTATGCTTTTTTAAGGAACAGTTTTTGAGAGTAGTAGTGACTAAAAACACCAGAAAGAATAATGGGAAGTTTTTGGAGCATAACACAGTGTAAGCAGTACAATGATTGGGCTATGCAATGGATATCAAGACACACGATGGTGTGTTGTGCGGCCAAGTACAGCCAGTGCGGGTGTGCAACAGACAAGTGTGTATTTACAGGAATGAAGAAAATGCCGTTTTCACACATTCGTAGATAATGGCTGGACGGAAATTAACCATTTTTGCCGTGGAACCTCCCTCAGGGTAGGGCACCCCACATTCCAAATTTGAGCTGAATTCACCTATCCATCATTGAGATATGCACTATAGTTGCAACGATACAGTGTGTAGATGTATCGATATATTGCCTCTGGTATACCTTAAAGATTTATGTTTCCATTATCACCACCAAGTAAGATGCTATAATCAATGCACGTGAAGCAACTAATGCACAATCTAGGTCAGACCTATATATTGTACAATCCAGACCCGGTTGATCAGGAAGGACAAAACATGTACAAGATGACCCAGTTGATCTGACACATGCAAGTTTAATCCTGATCTATAGCATATAAACAATTATTTTGTGCAGAGGGCATACCTGTTGAATCGTGTAACTTCTGAAAATAGAATCCACCAGGATGACCATAACCTTTATATCTTGCAAACCCATACACTATTGTTGTCATCAGAGCTGATGTGTTGGTATGGATGACCTCAACCACACCCTCTGATATAGTCACTTTTGTAGCATATGCTTCAATGACATTGTTAACTTTAACTGGTACCCATTCCTGTGTGTCTAGTGACTTGTTCACTCCTCCTGATATCAAGTACATCATGTCAGGTTGATAATATTGTGCCAGTACTATAATGTTGACAAAGCTAGCATAGTTTGCATCATTGATAGTAGAGAAAATAAACTTGTTAGTGTAATGTATTGCGGCAGGTATGGTGGTCATCATTGGATCACCAGTGACATTGTCATCATTTTGTCCATGACTAAACTGTGCTACAAATACTTCCTTATTTGAATAAATTGCACAGTGTTCTTGATAAGAATATGTTCTTTTAATGATTACTCCTTCATTAAAGGTATTGGATTCCTTTGAGTTGTTACAGTAAATATCAACAACAGTGAAATTATAAGCAGCCAATACTTTAATAGTATATGACCTTCTAGTAGCTAATGGTGCAGTATAATATACTCTACCCCATAATGAGGTGGGTGGTATTTGCTCTATCAGATAATCACAACCTCCAGCCTCTTCCGGCAATAAAGCACATTCATGGCCACTAAAAGCTGACAGTGGTTTGTTTGTAACAACCTTTATCCCAGATACGTTAGAGTCAGTACTTAAAATTGATCCAATAAATGCAGTTTTCAGTTCATCAAGACTGAAGGAAAACTCTGTATTTCTCAGAATATTTGTTAGTACACCTTCTGCTTTTAGTATGCTATCTTGAGCAGTCATCACTGTTACAGTTGTGTCATTCTCTATACCCACTAACATTACTGTACTAAAGAGACTATTAGAGCTCACCGACATCCTGTAGTATACATACACATTGTCACATGAACCAATAAACGGTAGAACAAAGAATGTACCAGTGGATGACAAGTCTGGTTCATCAGGTACACTTTGACCAATTAATGTTACTTTATTACTACTGGTCCATACATAGATTCCTTTATTTCCATTAGTAGATATTGACATTTCAATGTCATGGGTAAAGTTGACAACTGCCTTACCACCAGCAATTACAGTACCATTCAGATAGAATCCTATTCCTGGGGCTTCAACTATAAATGAAACTGGGTGTGTTTCAGTGGTCATCAGTAACAGTGAAGGATTGCCACCCCTCCAATTCTCAAAAAAGCCAACATGGAAGACAGCAGTGGTGTTGGCTAAATATGATACAACACAAAGTGTGACACATTTACACATGTGATAACCATCCACGACATATTATAAACATCTTAGCTAACTGCTCATATATCATACAGTACTAGTGATCAAAGAGGTTTGCAATTTTCTCACAAAAAAGTACACATGAAATGCACATTTAAACATTTTCACAAAAGTGTGTAAGGCTATACTACTTCTACTAGTTTGATTGTTTTATGAAATGTCAGATGCATTGGGTCAGCGTATAACTTAGCCAAATACTCTAAGTCACATCAAATACGTATGTAAATCTATAATTAATTCAATTCTATTGTAATTATTTGTATTAATTTATCTGTACGCTCACCTTCATTTTTGAAGTTGTACAGTATAGCTATGTAGGTAAATAATATACCAATCAACGGCATCATTTTGTCTAGCAAAATTGTAATTCCTTACTCAAATGACGTATGAACGTCTGTTAAATAGAGCAGTCTTTCATCTCACATGACAAGTGAGCAAGTGGCGTGATAAAACTACAAAGTCTATTTTGCATTAATTATTGCATGGTATGAGCTATTATCAGCACCCTGTACTTCAGTAATTGACTAATTATTGGCAGATCATGTGAATCTGTGCATAGGTGCCTTACTGATTCATTCCAGAATATACTGTAAGTGTCCTTAGAAAATTCCATTACACAGAAGTTTACAAAGTTGAGGCCAGCTGTTTGAGATATTCAGGTTAAGACCCAACAGGTTTTATACTAATCTAATACAAAATTGTTTTAACACAATTTCACCATTAGCCAGCGTAGCTTGTAGAGTGTTTTCTCAACAATAATTATGCAACCAAGTACTAAAGATAATAAGAAATGTGGTTAAAATTGCATCATAAATAATAACAAATAATTATTAATGTTTGTGAGAAAACTACAAGGCCTATGAACTTGCGCTAACCAGGGTTTGGATCGCCAGTGAAAAAAGGCACAACTGTATAATAATTGGGAGTTTTCGTGCCAGTGATTGAAACAGTACGACAATTCTATTTAAGGCCGATCAAAACTGATGAGCATGTGATTTATGTTCCAACCAGTGCCAGTGCATTTTTGAACAGGTGTTAATCTAGATAGTTGAAGCGACGAGCCATCATCCATGAAAGTAAACGTAGAAATGTTAGTGTTAATTAGTTTCACTGATGTGTGGTTCAAACCATTTGCCGTTTTGCAAGTGACCAAGGTGGCTCAGTGTTTCACGGCATTGGAAAGAGGTCTGAGGGCGCTTGCGAGAAGATAACGTTGTGACAAGGGTGAAGTAAGTCTGTTGTATTGTATATAAAGTACTGCACAATCGAGATACTCTAATAGAGCAGTCAGTCACTTATTAAACTGTGTAATAGAACACACACTTAATTGCTGGTAAAAAGTCTAGCTCTCCATCCTAAAAATAATTGGTCCTATTATGCTTACAGAAGTTAAGCTATGTATGTTCACCCTGCAAGCCTGCACAGATCGATATACTCTAATAGAGCAGTCACTTACCATGATATAGCAGTAAGTTTCATATCCCGTACATTTTACTCTCTGGAACAGTATGTGGTAGCTACACACTGTATATGCCTTGCCCTGGTATTAGGTTGTTATGTTAGTACACGTACTTGGTTGTACATGATGCAGTCCTAGTAATAATAATAACTGTTACAATAATAATAATGATGATGATTTTAAGAAATGTTTATAGGGTATCAAAGCCAACTGTCACTGGGTATAGTCTCCATATATGTTTGGTAGTCTGTTTACATACAATATCAATAATTGGTGCTTGTGCTATACAAATAAATCATCTAGTCTTGCATGGCCAGACCACCAATCAGTTGGCACAGAAAAAGCAGTCTGTTTGGCCATGTAATACTAAAAATCATCTACAAAAATCACCATAAGACCATTTCAACGTGATTAGCTGTTTAATGGGCAAAAATGTCATCAGTACAAGATCTGTACGTAGGTCAGCACATTAATAAAATATTAACAGAAATCAGGACAAAGGTAGTGTAAAAGTACAAGTATGGGGGCAAGGTCTGATCAAATGACTGCTCATTTTGTGTTTTTAGAAGGTATACAACACTGGAAGAATGCAAAGCTTGTGCTAATAGTTTATAGCAGTATTGTACCTTGAGTTTTCACTGATAAAAATTTATTTGAATATTTTAATCCATGGGTCAGTTGGAAACAATTGACATGGCCTAAAACACAAGTTCAGAGGAATGATCATAATGTTGTTACAAAATGGTTGATCAGTTCATTGGCACCATTAAACAACCAAATGAAGTTGAGATGACCTTGATGATCAACATGGAGGGTCTCAGAAGGTACAAAATTCAGAAAATTGTGCTCATATTTATCGTCATGTATGGCCTGACCACTTTTCTCTGTAGCTAGTTTGTGTGGAGGAAAGCCAGGTTTTTCTTCCAACTAAAACTACACATGGGAAAACGCGGTCTGTCAATGCGAGACTAGAATTCCAGCTGGAAACAGGCTTCTTAAAGTGGATCAACATCTTCGACAAAGAAAAGGGTGATCTCGGGTGCAGGAATTTGGCTACAGTGAGATCTTAATTGCTGCAATCGCCCACTCACCTTGCCACTGCCTAAACATTGTGATTGTTGTGTGGAGGAAAAGGACTGATCTAGTTACAGGTAAAAGGATCTGGTTACAGGTGAAAAGATAAGGCGATGCTTATTAAATGGTGATGATAACGTTATAATTTGACAATTACATTTACAAGGGATCAGGAGTCTAGTCTCAGGGGATACCAAGTTACTAAAAAGTAATAATAATTGGAGCCCTGGCAAGACAAAAAAGTTAAATAGTTCGTGTAGCTACTTGTAAAACTATACCAACAGTTCAACAGATCGACTACATCCTGGAGACGGCAGCACGAGCTGCCTGCTGAAGTATGGAACGTATAGTACTCTTTGGTAGATGGCATATATATACATTGCTAAGTTTTGTAATGGTCAATGGCATAAAATGGCCTAGATAGCTAACTTCACCTGTCACAAAATCAAGCAAAAATCCAGCATGTTGAAGGTCCAGCAGTAATGAACCAAGTTTATGTGAGTCCAGTAAGGGCCAAGTGGGATTTGACAATTCCATGAACCAAATGTTCCACTAGAAGCTCCCCCCCCCCCCCCCCCACTGCTGGAATACTGTTGCCGTTAGGTACACGGGAACTATGATGTTACAAAGAAATGGACCCCCATTTTGGTCCCCCCCAGTCCAAATATATCGAAGTAATTGGACCCCCCGGAACAAAAATTTTTGAAATATATGGACCACCGCTGAAATATTTTACCCATCCTACAAAATTTATTAGTAACATGATTTGCACACATTCAAAGGGGGGTCCAGATATTTCAGCTGAAATATTCGATCCCCTGTCTATACTATATCCTGTTGCATTCAGCTAACTATACCATGCACAGAAGTGACTAGTGTAATACCATATAAAGTGTCTAACTATATATTTCGGGCAAGCTAGTGTTTACCACAGAGTAGAGGCTCAGCCGCAGGGAAGCAGGAGAACATTTATTCTCCAGTGTATACAATTAGGATAATATAGCTATTAATTTCTTTTTGGAAAACAGCTAGGGTATTGTTATTGCTTATTATTATTAGTTTAGTCACAAAAATGACAAGGTGAATACAAAAGGCTATAGGACTATACCATACACAAAGCATAGTTAAGTACAAAAAAAAGTAAACAATTCAGTACACGAAGACAGAACTATTTATTTATTTATTACACAAGTACAAATACAGCTGAGACTTCAATACATTAACACGGTTAGACAAATAAACTACTAAGGTACACAATTCCAAAAGAACACACTTTACAAAAAGCGAAATCTATAACAACTAAGCAATGCCTGCTTACAACAGATAGCAAGTGAATGTGATCTGCCTGGTAGGGATAGAAGACAGAGTAAAATATTCTTCAAAATCTAAGCAATGATAGTGGATCAAAATGTTATGGACTCAGATAGGATGGTAAAAAAATGCGATGAGATAGGAGGGAAGGCAGTGTAAGTCAGAGTAACAGTGGTGTCCAGTGAACAATTAAATTGATTACCACATAATTGGACTGATTCTAATTCCTTAATTCTCTGTTGGGTGTATGCTATACTCCTACAAAAAGAAAAAAAAAGAAAGGAAATGGCAATTAAATCTTTGGACGCATGTGACTAAACAGGACCACAACATAAAGGACCTGTGTGGACAGGAGTGGTTACAAAATTAAAATTTAGTAAAATACAGTTATTTTAATAGGTATGGTTGGCTGAGTCCACCCACTCTTTGTATAGCTGAGCTACGAAAATTATTTAAGAAGATGAAATCTATTAATCTATTATAGGCAGCATCATTCAACATCTTCCTAACAAACAACGTGGAAGATGCTGTTAATTCAGCAGATTGTTCATGGAGACTGCTGGTACTGGCCAAACAATGTACAGTAATTTCAATTGTCTCATAGTAACTTAATATAGCTACTTCTAAATATCTACAGCAATTGGAGGTACTCTACTTTGGATTGCTTTCCGGAAAGGGCTGATTGTATAATTATGATGAGTCCAAAGGGAAAGTCAATTCTATACATCACATTATCATAGTGAATAATATCTGGGTGATAGCTTGTTGTTAGTATGCCGGATATTGCTTAAGATGCTTCAGTAGCTAGTTCTGTAGGTCTGCATATAGCGATACTTCAACAAATGAAAATTAGCAAACATTTTGATGAGTTTTGTAGCTAGAACATGCAGCAACCTTATTGTGATGGTAAGTGTATCTCTGCTGACTTATAGCAACAGGGTACAACCATAATAATACATGTGCCATACAAAGGTAGGTGGAGTTACACAATAGGCACTTTACATCTCATTGCATGGATTGATGTTGGCAGTTAAGTGTCGGCAGAGACAGCCCGTAAGAGAAATACAATAGTTAGACACTTTGTACCTGTTAAGAAAGAAACTGGAGTGGTTAGCTGAATGCAACAGGTAAGGGTAAAGATAGTATACACAGGGGAGGGGGGATTGATCAAGGGGTCTGCAACTCTGAAAAATCCTGTACGAGATTTCAAATCTTTGCAATTTTTCAAGATTTCAAGCAACTATGGCAAGATTTCAGAACATTTGAAATCTTAGATAACCGGAATAATTACATCACATGATATGTAGTATACAGAAATACGCGGAATTCTTTCTCAAGTTCTCTACAAACTTGTGGGGATGCTGGACATAGCATACGTGACGCTGCAAATACGGAAGTATGCAGGAAATATACGGAACTTTACAACAATTTTCAGAGATTTCAGGTTTTAAAAAGGAGAGATTTCAACAACATTTCAAAGAGGTCTGTACGAGATTTGAAGTGATCGAGTTGCTGACCCCTTGAGATCGATTATTTCAGTTGAAATATCTGTACCCTCTTTGAATGCATGCAAATGGCGTTAAGGCCACTTCAACTAAATCTTTTGTTTCTCAGGCCCGACCGACCCTATATTTTCCAGCATGAAATAATCACGTGATCACCTTGAAAAGAGTGTAACGCCACGAAGGAGTTGCAAATTTACCTTTAAGCTCTCAAAAAATAAGTAACACTCAATATCTCACCATACAGCTAGTCTGGCACAGCCAACCCTATTTAGGCGCTTATACAAGCGCCCCAAAAATAGGGTCTGGTCTGTCTAGAATTAAGGACTTGTGCCACCGTTACCGAAAACTGGTGCGTCCAATCAAATCGCAGTATTGTCAATTAAATGCATTTTGGCCGCACGATGTGAGTAAATACTGGGGCGAAAGTCATGAAACGAAAGTTACGTGAGTTCTTTTTGTGTCAGGGTGAATAAACCCAGGGACGATTTTCCATTTACCATTCGTGTGTAATAGATGCCTTCCGCTGGAAAGTAGAAAGTAGAAATATCGTCTCCACAACCTAAACATCAACCGCTCATAGAAATTAACTGATCAAAACCCTTAAAACATCCCTGTTGTGATTGAATTCTTCGCTGTTCGATATGTTTTTTAACGTGAGCCGCAGTGTAATTATGCTTCCTAAACACAAGTCCTGAATGCTAGACAGACCAGACCCTATTTTCGGGGCGCTTGTATAAGCACCTAAATAGGGTCAGCTGCGCCAGACTACCATACAGCTGCCTACTCACAAGTGATACAGCAACTGTAATGTAGCTTAGCCACCATTTAACTCGCAAAATCACTCTTCAGCTAGCAAAATTGAATAATTTTATGTTAATTTTACCTACCTACCAACCTTTATTTGGCTGAATTTCGCCCGAGAAACATAAGGTTTAGTTGAAGTGGCCTAATAATGAATTTTGTAGGGGAAATAAAATATTTTTATAGAGGACCAAATATTTCAAGAAAAAAAAATTTTTTTTTTTTTTTGGGGGGGGGGGTCCAAATATATCGTTACAGATCTACATGTATAATAGTCTATCTTGTAGGCAAATCCCCGTTATAAGTCTGTACTGGAGGTTACGAATGATAGGTGTATTACACCTCCAGTAGTCCAGCTCTACCTCATAACAAAATAAATAAATCGTATTAGTAATCAAGAAATATATTTTGAGGAGAGATTAATAGAACACACCCACTGGATAGAGTAACGTACTAGTTCCGTTGCACGATGAACAGTAGTACGAAATAATCAAGCCCAACAACAGCAACCTCCACATCTTCTTCAACACTACACCGTCGTTTAATGATCGATCGCTCCGGGCACAATCTCACGTGATTAGCTAATTTGCTGCGTATTTCCTGTCGAGGTTGTTGCTGCGATAGTTCGTCAGTGGGTGTACTGTTGATGAAGAAGATGTGGAGGTTGTTGATGGGTTTAATTACCATTTTGTACTACTGTTCATCGTGCAACGGAACTAGTACGTTAACTCCTTGTCCGCTAACACAGAAATGGGTGTGTTCTAATCTCCCCTCGTTCTTCATATTCTACATTTTTGTGGCAACATTTTAGCACTGGGTGGTAAATATGAAACTTTTAACCCTAGAGGTAGCTACTACTATGCTACAAATTCACTCTAGTGCAACTAAACTCCCAGTGTCCAAGTCTTAGTTTCTTTAGCTACTTTTATGGGGTTTCAGTACAGCAGAGGGGGATATTGAAACTGAAATTGGTCAAAACTTGTAAAATGGCTACTAGTGCTAACCTCTTTACAGAGACCACTTCATTATAGTAATCATATCAGTTAGGTTCCAAATGTACTTTATGACCTCATCAAGTACAGTACGTCTCCCACTTCATTATTCTCATTATTACAACCACCTTGTTATAGTGACCATAAATCTTAACTCAATGTACACCATTATAGCTAAAGCTCACATGGCCAGACTATTTTCTTTTTTTTCACTGCACAAGATATCTACTGAGAATCCACCAGACTCTTTACACCTACAAAAAAACCACATATGCTACATATGTAGTAACCATGTACAGCAGTTAGTTATGAATAAGACAGCTCCTAAAGCCAATAATTGTGACTTCGTTTATGAAGAAATAGCTTTGTGACTTCAAACCTCAATAACTGATTAGTCTCTTTATTCATGACCTCAAAAAACCCTCAATTTTAGTACGTCTAATTATAGAGATGGACTTCATAAATGAAGTCTAATTATAGAGGTGGTCTTTCTTGGAAGTGGTCTATTATAGAAACGTTCTTTGTAATTAAAAGAGATACAGTGTACTATTAATGTCAATCAATTTTTATGAAGTTTTGTCCAATTTCAGTATCAGTTTTCAATTTCCACTGCCCATTATAGGGTTTGGCCATGGTATACTGTATTGCCTTGAATGGTGGCCGGTCTTGAATAATGGCATGGCTGGTCTTGAACAATGGCATGGCCTGGTCTTGAATAATGGCAAGGGTAAAATGTTGTCTACACGTTTATTTTACTGAAGTAGCTTTTCACCCAGGCCACTGGGTCTGGGTGAAAGTTGCTCAAAAGAAATAAACGCCCTGGCTACCATTCAAGACTATACGGTATATATAGTATTGGGCAATTGGGGAAACAATGGAATTGGAAATGGAAAACGGAAATGGTCAAATTGTCATATAAATGTATCCTAGAGTAAAATCCTTGCTTAGTGACCACCTCATAAAGACCACCTGTTTTACAAAGACTACCTCCATACAATGACCACATTGTAATTAGATCTGAAAGATGGTTAGGCATACTATTTATAAGATAACTTCATGGTCACTGTTAGTAAGACCACCCTCTTTACAAAGACCACTTTTCACATTGTAATAATAGGTAAGTTCCAAACATCTAATCATGGCTATTAAATAGCTAAAGCTAGGTCAGCTAAAAAAGGTTAGGCTCTTAAGGTCATCAACTCCTTATATACAGGTATGATACCTCATTTTTCTTCATACATATAGTGTACTAGCTACACTTCCCTTGCATGGACTAATTTTGTATCACACATTCTGGTACAAACTTAAGGGATAATGGTACAGATAGCCAGATGACTTGAGTGAAGTGTCGACCAAAATATGAGAGATGACATTGACCCCTTTCTATGAGTCATGAAATACATGATTGACAAATATTTACAGTGGCCTTTGTATAGAGGTGGTCTTTATAGAAGATAAGGTCTAATCAATTAGATCATTAAATTCCTTATCTATCTTTAGAACCTTGTACAGAGGTGGTTGTTAAAAAATGGCCTTTAATGAGGGTTTTACTCTAGGATACAGATATATAACAATTTGTGACCATTTCAGCTTTTCAGTTTCCATTTTCCACTATTATATTTCCAGAGTATTTGTGATCCCTCCGATCCCTTGGTTTGCAAGAGTATAGTATCTCCTAGCAACCAACAAGTAGTTAAATAAACAGTCATGTACAGCACAGACAGTAGGCTTCCCATTGTACTTTGAAAGGAGATAATGTCCTGCCAAACCCAATTATGGTTGAAAAATTGTCTGAAATTTGTCAGCTGTCAACCATATAAGTCCTATGTGATATAATAATTTTAAGCGACATTTATAACCTATAATTATAGGTTTTCATTTTGATCTTGTGTTTAGTTGAATTTCTTCCACTGATGTTATGGTGGTTTCTATTTATAGTATCATGTGGTCAGACTATTTATCTGTCCTTAACAATATTATTGGCGGTCTTGCCAAGCAAGACTAATTGATTTTATATAGTGTAAGTTGCCAATTATTGGCTGGTACCATAGGCAGCAGAAAGGGAGAGAGGAGGTTGGCTTAGCCCCCCCTCAAAATGATATCTCACTGAAGTTATCCTTCCTGGAATGGGACCGAAAACAGTGAAAAAATTGCTATACTCTAATAGAGCACTCAAATACCCTAATAGAGCAGTCAAAGCAAACATGTTCCTAAAAGCAGTAAAAATATTTTTTTGAAATTAACTACAGCGGGCCCGAACTACTGACCTCTTACTTTGGAGTTGGTGTTGTACCAAGTGCTTCCAGGTGTCTAAAGGCTGTTTGTACTGCTTTCACATCTTGCACTGTCAGCAAAAAGAAATGGGACACAAAGAAGGGAAAAGGTAAGTCCATGAAGCATGCATTGTATGTACTGTGGTATGCCAAAATACACCTGTCAAGCTGAAGCAGCAAGCCCATGTTACACTTCTCTGAAGTGATTAGTAAGTACTGTAAGTAAGTCAGTAAATCAGTCATGCACTGAATCAGTCAGCAAAAAAAACATCCACGTTTTTAAAATAAAAATTTCATGACTTATTGGAAGCATTAATTTTGGAGCTATAATACTGCCAAGGTACCATGAAGGTATTGTGAAGCTGGTTTCTGGTCATTGTGTTTTGTGAGAATATGTAAACCTCTTTGATCCCTAACAAAGAGTACTATACCTTTCTGTATGATACAGTATATGAACAGTTAGCCAGTAAGTTACTAATGTGTTGTGGATGGTTTTCTTATGTAAATATGTCACACTTTGTGTTGTACCATCTTCAGCTAACACCACTGCTGTCTTCTATGTTGGCTTTTTTGATAATTGGAGGGGTGGCTACCCTTCACTGTTACTGATGACCACTGAAATACACCCAGTATCATTTATAGTTGAAGCCCCAGGAATAGGATTCTATCAGAATGGTACTATAGCTGGTGGTGGTGAAGCAGTTGTCAACTTTCCCTCTAATATTGTAATGAAATCATTTACTGATGCAAATAAAGGAATCTATGTGTGGACCAGTAGTAATGAAGTAACATTAATTGGTCAAAGTATAGCTGATGAACCAGACTTGTCATCCACTGGTACATTCTTTGTTCTACCGTTTATTGGTTCATGTGACAATGTATATGTATACTACAGGATGTCGGTGGGCTCTAATTCTCACAGTAGTACACTACTATTAGTTGGTATAGAGAATGATACAAGAATAACAGTGATGACTGCTCAAGAAAGCAAAATTAATGCAGAAGGTATATATGGATATATTCTGAGTGATACGGAGTTCACCTTCAGTCTTGACAAACTACAAACTGCATTTATTGGATCAAGTTTAAGTTATGACAGTAGTTTATCTGGGATAAAGGTTGTTACAAACAAACCAGTGTCAGCTTTTAGTGGCCATGAATGTGCTACAATACCAGAAGGGGTTGGAGGTTGTGATTATCTGATAGAACAAATACCACCAACTACAGTATGGGGTAGAGTATATTATACTGCACCATTAGCTACCAGAAGGTCATATACTATTAAAGTGTTAGCTGCTTATAATTCCACTGTTGTTGATATTTACTGTAACAACTCAAAGGAATCTAATACCATTAACGAAGGAGTAATTATTAAAAGAACATATAGTCATCAAGAACACTGTGTAATTTATTCAAATAGGGAAGTATTTGTAGCACAGTTTAGCCATGGACAAAGTGATGATGATGTTACTGGTGATCCAATGATGACCGCAATACCTGCCACAATACATTACATTAACAAGTTTCTTTCCTCGACTATCAATGATGAAAACTATGCTAACTATGTCAACATTATAGTACTGGCACAATATTATCAACCTGACATGATGTACTTGATATCAGGAGGAGAGAACAAGTCACTAGACATACAGGAATGGGTACCAGTTAAAGTGAATAACATCTCAGAAGCATATGCTACAACAGTGAATATATCAGAAGGTGTGGTTGAGGTCATCCATACTAATACATCAGCTCTGATGACAACAATAGTGTACGGGTTTGCCAGATATAAAGGCTATGGTCATCCTGGTGGATTCTATTTTCAGGAGTTGCACAATTCAATAGGTATGTCCTTTGCACACAATAAATGTTTATATACAACAGATTGAAACCAACTGGATTGTCCTGTTCATGTTTAGTTTAATCAATTGAATCTGACATGAATTGTTGAATATCCTGAATTGTGTATTGCATCACATACGTTAAGTATTGCATCTTGCTTGACAGTGATGATGAAAGTGTCAATACTCAACGTGTTTAGAAACAGATTGTTCATATAATGAAAAAGACAGTAAGTAAAGGAGTTTTGAAACAAGTTACATTATTACTTTATTAGAGCACTGACCGTTCAATTAGAGTATTTCAATTGTTACGTAAGACACACGCCTTAAAATTAAAGACCAGGTAATGATTTTTAATTTTATCTATATTCAACTCTTTAAAGATCCCTCATCTTTGATCTGATTTGTATTAAATGACAAAGTAGTATGGCATAAAGACTGCAGCTGGTTGTACAGTTGGAGCCATGCTCAGTTTTGCATAATTTACAGAGTACTTACAGTGTTCCTATTAATTTTGGTTAATATCTAGCCTGGATCTACACATTTACTGTACTTTCTCCTCTTGCAAAACCATTTGTGACCCGCTGAGCACAAACCGGCCATTTTTGCACTTTCCTCAAATTCCTTTTTATTGCTTCTCTGTTATCAATAGTAACAAAGGAGTGGACAGCCAAAAGTTTCAGCCTTTAATTTGTGATAGTTATAGCGCTAGTTTATACAGCAACAATACAGCAAATAAAACACAGGCACTTATTTAATTGATCATAACTCATGATAAAACAAGCTACGAGGATGGGGTTTAGCTTAATCTGTTCACCATGAACTGGCACATCGATCAAGGTTTAGTGTTTTCCCTCTACATCTCTGTGCAAAGATGAAGGCCATTTCAACAATTAAATGGCGACGGTAAACTTTATTTCTCGTACCATATGCTGTATGAACATGAAACAAAGCTTTTCTTACTTCCAACGAACAGGAGAATCTGGTGGTACGTATATAGGTTTTATTGATTTGAGCTTTGTTTCAGTGAATACCGAAGTGATTAAAACGTGCATAAAATTTTTATGTAGCACGCGTATTTCTATAGCAAAATAGAACTTTGTGAAAGTGGCCAGTTTTCACTCAGTGGGTCACATTTGTTATAACACAAGAGCAATTAACAGATATGGGTCTGAGTTATATGGGTCATTAGGTCATCCAGGTCAGTGATTATGATCCAGTTTCAACCCTGTCACAGATGATAGCATTTAGGCCATGAAACATTAATCTTACACGTGATTCATGGATATGGAAAATCAGTGATTTGTGCAAGCCCAAAAATAAATTGTAATCATGTGATTTCTTTAAAAGGGTGTTAATATAGCTGTAGACCTGTAGACTCTTATTATCATTCAAGCAGTCATAGTTGTAATGGTAATGGGGAGGAAAATGGAAACTCACCCCCTCCCCCTTATCATGGGTTTAGCTTCTCAATAACTGTTGCCATTTTACTAATTTTCAGCTTTGCTCTGCCCATTATACTGCAAAAACACTGCAAGAAGTACTTTCAAGTATGTTCTGCCCATTATACAGCATTACAAACAATGAACAGTACAAGAGGGCCTCTGCAATCATTCCACCTGCTATGAAAATCATAAACTAGTCTCGTAACAGCCAGGTTGCACTGAAGCCATTGCACATTACCTTTGAGGCAGTGGAGAAAGAATTAGGACACAAAGGAGGACAAATGTTAGTTCATGATTCAGGCACTATAGCTGCTGCAGTGGACGAAAAGACATATCTCAAGCTGAAATATTGACATCAAACGGGTTATAACCATAGTTGAGTTAAGCTTGGCTGAAGGCACCGGAGTGTCAGTTAGCCGGTTAGTAGAAAATTGAGTTTAATAGAAATTAAAATATTTAAAACTTCATAGAAAGTTGTTAGTGGGGGAGGGGGGTGTTAGGTCACTCTGAACTATTTTTCAGCCAATACTGCCAAGCTGTTTTAAAGGAAAAGTGAGGCTGTTTTTTGGTTGATATTGAAGTCCCTAACCTCCATTACCCCTAGTATACAGTACTACCATACTGTATGATACAGTACTACTGTATATATGCACAGTATATACGTGTATATACGTATATAATTTTATGTTGGGTACATACATGTAGTGTCTTCGCCCTCTGTGGGTTTAAGTGCTGCTGGTCCCCAAATTGTTGGTGAGCCACTAACACTGGAGTGTACTGCAATTGTTCCGGAATGTGTCACGACCATTGTAGAATTTGTGTGGTCTAGTGGTGGAGTACATTTAAGACGAATTGAAGGGACCAGATTTTGCTTTAGATTTAGTACCTCATCAGTGTGTAAAGATACATATAATATCTCAACATTAAGCACAAATGATGAGGGCAGAATCTACCAGTGTTACATTATAATTAACACCAGTCCACCAGTAATGGCTACAAGCACAATCACACTGAAATTGAATGGTATGACAACTACATAGTATTGTTGTGGGTATTTATATTGTGTTTATGGTACATATAGTTCCAAATCCTGTCATTTCCACATATGCAAATGGACCTATTGAGACCACCATGGTGGGTTTTACCCAGCTCATTGGATGCAGAGCTACCATACATAAAGGAGTGGAGTTAAATGCAGTACAGTTCAGCTGGACAGGACCCACAGGGAACACTATCACTAATACTTCTAGGATGACCATCTTTCCTCCATATCAACATCTAAACAATTTCTCTAGTGAGCTTCTGTTTAAATATCTGAGAGAGGGAGATCAAGGTGTATACACCTGTACTGTGGTTGTATTAAATGCCAGAGCATCAGGCTCTTTTAATATTGACCCTCTTCCAAGTGAGTTAACATATAATACTGTATCTTGCAGTATGCACAACCTTTTCTCAATAGTTCAGAGACCTCAAGTGACAATAGTACCTCTCGGAGCTCAGAATGCTGGTCAACCACTAGCACTAGCTTGCTATGTGGTAGTATCTAAAGGCATTGTCAGCAGTGTGGACATTACATGGAGCAGGGATGGTACCATACTTTCAAGGACAATAGGAGTAATTGGTGTAAATCTTTTGTATACAAGTTACTACAACATCTCACTATTGACCACTAATGATACTGGGAAGGTGTATGAGTGTGATGTGGTGATTAACAGTACCCCACCAGTTGTACAAAATGATACCTTTGAACTGCAAGTGGATGGTATGTAAATTGCATAGGATATAGAATTGTGCATGAATCATTAGCACTGTTCATATAGGCAGAACAGTACCGTCCATGCACAAGTGTGATACATTTTTAGAAAAGTGTTTAACAACTGATTAAAATATTGGCTAGATACTTACAAGCCATATTCCTTGATAACATTACTACCAAATTTACATGAAACATGTATGTTTTTATGCATAGCAGTTGACCATTATTATAGTGATGAATTACGTGACACATTTCTTGACAGTTCCTCAGGTACCACTTAGCATATCACAGTCATATAGGCATCCTGTCAGTGGACAACTTTTCAACCTCACATGCAGGGCCACACTCCTTGGTGTGTCTTCTTCTCTGGTTATGTTAAACTGGACAGAACAGAACTCATTATCAGAGTATGTGGATATACGACAATCATCACGAGTGATATTGTCAGATCTGATCACTAATGGATCACAGATCATGAGGACAGTGACATTTGTACCACTTCTCAGGAGTGATGCAAGAGATTATCTTTGTACTGTGATAGTACTTGGTTATATTAATGCCTACAATATCCATCGTGTAGTTGTAGGAGTAGATGGTATGTACGTAGGTGTGTAGTTTATACATAGTAGCAAATAATGAATACACTACAGCAATATGTGCAAGAATGCTTATGAATCTTTTTATAGGATGTAGAGAGGGCTATGAATATAATATCAAATAAATCTCCCTCTATGTATATAGGCTTATGAATCTATTATAGGATGTAGAGAGGTCTATGAATATAATATCAAATAAATCTCCCTCAGAAGCACTTGTGTACTTAACAACAACTATAGGATAGTTTGTAAAAGATGACTTTACTTGCAAGTTGCAACAAAATGTACTTATGTGGGATTAGTATTTACCTATTTTGTTTGTGAAGTCAGTGCATGTGAAGCATTTGTTGTGTAGTAGTAAACTAAAAATATATATATTTTATCACATTACATAATTATGAATAATTAATAATTATACTTTAATCATGTTTGAACTCTTTTATTAGCACCCACTGTAACTGCCAACATATCTCCAACATTGTTCACTGGTGATTCAGGAGATGCTGTTGAGTTGTTGTGTACAGTTGCAGTAATGGAGGATATTGTAGAAGCATTGTACCAGTTTACATGGATGAAAGATGGAAATTCTCTAGACATATCAAGTAATAGGATACAGGTACATGATACATGCTGTGTGTGTACTTTGCAAGATTGTAACTCACAGGGGTGTAGGCTGGCAAGCTGTATAGTTGCAGCAGCAATGGTTTGTCCAACAACCAATTTGCATTATTATAAGTGTACTTACACTGTAGCTAAACCATTTATACTTTAAGCTGCATAAATTATGTTTTTCACTGCTACTAAAAGCCTCGTCAGCAAGCGGTGGCATGGTAGTCATATGATATGCTAAATTGATTGTTTATATTCAAATAGTTTTACACATACAATATGTGACCGGATCTGCGAAAAAGGGACATAATCGCACAAGCCTAAATTTACAGTATAAAGCATTGAATACATTAGGTGAAATACTTACTTATCATTGAAAAAATTCTGTAATTTTTTTCATCCCTCTTTCTTAGTGAAGGAAGCGACTAACATTAAAAGCCTGGATATCATCTTATTCACCTGCTCAAGATGAGTTGAAAACTCTTTGTTTCGTTGTAGTAGACATAAGTTATGAGCTTTTGTTTACATCATGTCGAAGCAATCGTATGCGATCGATTTTTCTTCACTAATTTTGCCTTTGTATGCAGTGAAGAAGGGTGAGAAAGGAAAACCTTACCCAGCAATTTATTCCCCTATTCATGGCAAACACAATGGTGAAAATTTTAGCCCCATATCTCACTCTGTTGGTACGATACAACGGTTTTTATAAGCGCCTGTAATTTATTTTCCCCTATACTTGCTGTACAAATCGATTTTTCTGTTGTTGCTACTTTGTAGGGCTGTAATGTTATTGGCAAATGAAGCTGAAACTTTGCCAGTGGGTACACTTAGCTAAGTAGATTATAAATATTTAATAAACAGGAATTCAAATAAAATGCAATTATGTAAAATTTCCCCTATTATGCTCCAGCTATGCCCAGTTGTGCCCCAAATAAGTTCCTATAAAATCAAATCTTGACTGTTCTGTTAGGGTATCAGTGAATATTCTATTACGGTATTTCAACACATATTAGAGTATATCGATCTTTAGCCTTCACAAAGAACTGCAATCTGATTTTTTTTTTACACTATATTGTAGTACATCATGCAAAATATGCATAGTTTCAGCTTCTCTGGCAATCAATGTGCAAAAATTGTGCCCGTTATGCCAGAATTATGTTCAATACTTTTGCCTACCTATTATGCTCCAAATTATGCTGGCATAATCGGCACAAGCCTAAAACTACAAGCGTACTACAGGCTGCATGTATCACGCATGTGGTGGTGCTGCTGGGTGCTGCCTTCACTCATGTATTTGCATGTACATACATGAGATCAAACCATGTGTACGTGTTGAGTTCACACGTGTGGAAGCACAGTGCATACAACATGCTTGCACTGTGAAATTATATACGAATGGTATTGTACTTATTATCATGGCTAAAATGAAAAAAATCATGGGACATGACAAAGTACCATAGGATGTTATAAAGATCTTATAACTTTCTAACATATTTATTCATTAAGTGTCTGAGTATACATAGTATCTAAGTTGTACTTTGCTGTTTACTTGTTTTGCAGATCACCAACAGTGATGATGCGTTGTCTTCATCATTGTATATTGATGCTGCTAATGCCAATGCTCTACTAGATAATGGCATTTACACGTGTCATGTCAGAGTTGCCATTGCTGGGGTAGACAACTTTGTGTACTCTTCTGGGCAATCAATGATGTCCCTTAATGGTATGTAAATATGTGACTGAATTTTGGAAAAATGATCCAAACCGCACATTAGAAGTTTCGGGATAAACGGTTTTGAAGAATTCAAGCCAGCATAACTCTCCAAGGAAAGCAAGCACGCATATGAAATTTACACTAAAGATGCATCAATCTGTTACCTTTCAGACCACTTCCAGTACTTGCAGCTGTTCATAGAGTGTCCCGCCAAATAAGATAGAAATCTGAGCAGTTGGATGAGTGAAGTAGTATCACAAGTGCTCACAAAGGGGTGGAGGGTGGCGGGGTGGGCGAGGGTTAGACCTCAAAATGGAGGCAGACTATGATTGGAATCCAGAGATGACATTACAGGGCTGTGCTGGCTCCTTAGTGGCTGATTCAGTACAACTCACAGATAATGTCGCGAGAATACACATGCGAGTAATGCTCATGTCTTCTCGCGGGATTGTTCTTTTGCAATGTACTGTACAAGTCTAGACCTGTGGAACATCGCGTGGATAAGCACTAGCCACACAAGCAACTCACCACACATGAGAACACTCACCAGTGAGTTTAGTAACTTCATACAACACTTAAACCACATAAACATTTGTGACTGGTCCCATATGTTTGTGAAAGCCTATTAGTAACTAGCTAGCTAATATTACAGTAGAATGCAATAAACACATGCAGGGCCTACTGAACGCAATGAGTGGAATATTTACAAAATCACTTCACATTAGTCTAAACATCTTTGTCCAGCATCTTACCATCTGGTGCTGGAGGTGGTGGCAAGGGGCGCTGGTCACCCCAGGGAAAAAATCAATCCAAAAATTCTAAAGCACTTGTTTCACAATGAAGGAAAGTGATAACACTGAAAACCTATCATGATCCCCAAAGCAAGAGGAGTTCCAAAATCTTAGTTTCGTGACAGTACTCCCAAGGAGATAGAACTACTGTACGAGCGTTAGTCTGCTTTGTGTTGGACAAGCGGTTCACTATCTCTTTTTTTCCCTGTGTTTTTTGCCTTCGCCGGTTCCCCCTGGTCGTAGGAAAGGCCTGAAAGACAAAACTTACGTAGCAATAGTTTTGCTTGTTAATGGAGAATTCGATGGTGTAGAGGTCTGTATTCGTATGTTATGATCGTTTAATTAAACGCCTGTAGTTTATTGTCACTGTACAAATCGATTTTTGCTGTTGCCACTTTGTAGCACTGTAACTTCGAGATTTCTTGGCTCTATAGTTTAAACTTTGGTTGACCATTCCTTTGGCTATCCAAAATATGAATTTGAAAAATGCTCTAACTGGGGTTGTGTGGCATTACTTAGCGACTGATCCATCTAGATTTTAGCGACAAATCCATCTAGCTAGGTCTTAGCGACCAATCCATCTAGGTACACAGGCATTGCAACAAGAGGCATCACATCTGGCAGAACTGAGCCAGCTCCACCACCAAATACCATAGGTGAGTCCTGTTATCTCATCTCTCGAGTAAAGTTTGCTATCGTGGAGAATTACTGTAGCCTTGCTGTATCCACACGGGTCACTCGAGCACACCTCACGTGTGTTGTGCTTGTACATGCGACGTTACCTGTGAGCTGTACTGCATGTATGTAGCAAAATCTACAGAAAAACGTCTGGCCAACATTATGAGGCTGTGCACCCATAAACCAGTGATTCTTGCCAAGCCAGGTCCTTCACAAGGCCTAAAACCGCCATTTGTGCTCTACACACCACCCAGAAAAGACGTCTGTTGAAAGCGACCTCTAGTAGTTTGAGTGGTACTGAGTGTCAAAACTACAGTACTAGTATGGTAGTGTAGCTACCAACCGGAGGTGTTAGTTTTATTTTGCCTGATGTGTGATTTGGATCGGTTTTCTAAAATCTGGTCACATATATATTGTATGTTACAGTGTGGTGCTTGTGCGTCTATATACGTGTCCCTTTCTGCGTGTATATGTAGTGAAGGATTGTTTTGAAAATGAAATAGGAAGTTATGTAAAGATGAATTAAGCTGAGTTATAAGCTACATAATTATTTAAGACACTGAAAATAGTTAAAATGAAAAATAAAAACTGTAGCATATGTAGGTCTTTATTCACAATATTAAACTGTATACGTAGCTACATCCAACTGTCTGTGAGTTGGGCAGAGCTCCATCAAGGCCTCCAGTCACTCATATGGCTTGCCACTAGGCTTGGAAAAAGCAGCCAGCAAAACTAGACACACTTATCAAGTGGCTGTTACGTAGGTGGTTGCCCACTATTGTAATTAAGTTGAAAAGCTGTATACTGATTTAGACAGTAAATTCCTACTGTCATGGGTGACAAGACCATGTAATATTCCAGACCTAGTCACATAAAATATTGGGAACCATAAGGTATATGCTACACACCGCACACACAAACACACAGACATGTCCTCCCATCCATCCCTGCCCACCACCCTTATCAGAGCCCTGATATAGCCAACGTCATTAAAAACTATCTAAAATGGAAGGAAAATGATCAACTGATGGCTAGTTGTACAGTGGATGCTATGGTTATCATAAAATGTATGAAATTGGTAAATGTACGTACGTAGCCTCAACTATTGTCGAGCTACAACACTCTAAATACTTAAAACCAGCATATAGCTCTATACTTGCAAATAGGAGATATGACCAAGTTTTTTCAGAGACAGTCACACACATAATATGTGACTGGATTTTGGAAAAACGATCCAAATCGCACATTAGAAGTTTCGAGATAAGCGGTTTTAAAGAATTGAAGCCAGCATAACTCTCCAAGGATAGCAAGCACGCGTATGAAATTTACACAAAAGATGCATCAATCTGTTGCCTTTCAAGCCACTTCCAGTACTTGTAGCTGCTCGTACAGTTTCCCGCCAAATAAGATAGAAAATCTGAGCGGTTGGACGAGCGAAGTAGTATCACGAGTGCTCACAAAGGGGTGGAGGCTGGGGGGTGGTGGGGAGGGCAAAAGATAGGCCTCAAAATGGAGGCAGACCACGATTGGAGTCCAGACACGAGATTACAGAGCTGTGCTGGCTCCTTAGTGGCTGATATGTAGCAAAATCTACAGAGAACACGTCTGGCCAACATTATAAGGCTGTCCACCAGTAAACCACTGATTCTTGCCAAGCCAGGTCCTTCACAAGGCCTGAAACCGCCATTTGGGCACTCCACACCACCCAGAAAAGACGTCTACTAAAACCAGCCTCGTGTAGTTTGAATAGTGCTGAGGGTCAAAACTTGTAGTATGATAGTGTAGCTATCCACTGGTGGTGTTAGTTTGATTTTGCCTGATGTGCGATTTGGTTCGGTTCTGTAAAATCTGGTCACATATGTTCTTACTGTGTGCGTATGAGTATAGTGTTATTGTGTTTGTGTCAGTGTTGAAACCAGGTTGAATCACCCAGGCCAATCGGGTCACGTTTTGTCCAGGTTATCCGAGTCTGACCAGAATATCTGAGTCTGACCCAGATTGGATCACAGGCGAAACGAAGTAATTAGTTTCATTATGTGGAAGTTTGTTAGCGCATCATACTCTAGTCATGCTGCAGCATAGCTTGTTGTGTGAGTAATGCCCACTTATCGGAATTACTGTCTGTAGGCATACATGCAACCACCCCCATTTATTAGTAGCATTGCGGTCAAAAATCCATGTCCGTAGCTGTTTGCAGGCTTATATGGAGCATCTTTCGTGAGCCACACCCGCTTTTATATTGAGAATGTGTGATGCTGTTTATATGGAGCCATGTTAATTTATCAGTATGGTGAGATTAAAGTTTGTACATAGGTATGTATGAAGCCACACCCACTTACAGAAAATGTATCTTGCTGTCTACGTTTATGTGGAACCACAATCACTGGTTTATCATTATAAACCTAACCTGTTTAGTTTCCATTTAGCAACATGCACCCTTGTACTTAACATGCAAATCAAAAGAGTCCGTAATGTAGCTCTTGGAATATGCCCCAGTGTTAATCAGTCTGGGTCTGACGCAGATTGCTATCCGGGTCAGCAGATCACCCGGGTCACCAGTTTCAACACTGGTTTGTGTATTGTATATATTATGCATCTGTGTATGTATGGATGCATGCAGTTTATATGTGTGATCCTGTAAATGTATAGTTTACAGCAACCTGAGAGCAGTCAACATCACATCTACTAGTATTGTATTCCGATGGGATGCTCCAACATTTGGAGTGGTCAGACAGTACAACATCACATGCATTTATGCAGATTACAAGTCTACAGTGAGTGATTGCATAACAGAAACAGATATAGCTAAAACAATAATTTGCACTATAGTGTTTTATACTAAAGCAAATTCTTTCCAAGTTAGGTATGTACTAGGATTATATTTTGCAGTGACTGTTCTATTAGAATATCTCAATTTTTCACATGAAACCTAATAAGTTGCAGTTGCTCAACTTTTATGCCATTAAGACTTACTTGTGGCAATTGTCATCATCATAAATCTTCATGGTAAGTGCTATGCTAGCAAAATTGTGACAACAGACTGGAAATTGTATTCTAGCATACAAGATGCAGGATTTGCATTGTGTGTGCTACATACCAGTACCAAAATGGCTATAATATCAGCTTCAATTCAATGGAATACTAGAGAAGTTACAATAGTGTTGTATTGTAGAGTTTGCTTAATTCCTTTTACAGATTGCACATTTTTTCTTGAGGATTTCCAATAGAACATGAATGTACTAGAGTTCCATTGGTAGATCTATGAAATTATAAACTTTTAGCTAGAATTTTTATTGAATAGAAATTTCAAGTTATTTCCATAAGCAGTTTACCCTGTAGGCATGGCAACAAGTCGGTTTTTAATGCAAATAATCATCTATGACTATTTGTGACCGGGCCTGCGAAAACAGGGCATGTGGGCACATGACTTTTGCCTACTTTTTCATAATTCCATCACCCATAACTTTTTATACCATTATGCTATGCTAATACCATTTTTCACTCTTGGTAGGCATTTAATTGGCTTTATGGTGCAAGTTACAGAATGCAAATATTCCATTCCAGTACTAAGATATGACCTATAGTGTGATGGGGTGTAGTTTGTGCCCACATGCCATGTTTTCGCAGGCCTGGTCACATTTATTAGAAACTTGGTACATGATTTTTCCACAATACATTCTTAAGTGCACCAAGGTTCAAGAAAACCAAGCCTTGCATTTGTGTTTTATATTGGTTTTTGTGAAGAGTGCAAAAAGAATAATCTAAGCTCCCTAATCAAAGAATAAACATAAAGAAATAAAGCCGAATTTTGAGGGTTTATCTTTCACGATTGCATTAGGTAATCTTGCTCAAATTTGGTATGTGAGCACAGAGCTACAGATGTATGTGTGAAAACTGCAATTATTTTCTTCCTGTAAATATACTTATGGTGTGGCACGCTAGCTTTCTTGGCCGCATAACACACTACCATGTATCTTGATGACCACACAACATATTTCTATGTGTTGGTGTAATATTATGTTTATTTACAATGATACACATTATAATGCATAGAAATTGTGATGTTTCCTTTCAGGTCATCATTCCTGGTACACGTACAATCGGAACAGTCACTAGACTAACTCCATTTACCACTTACGATTGCAGTATAGTGATATATGCCAGATCAATAACTAGTGGGATAATAGGAAATTCCATAGTAGTAAGGACAAATGAAGCAGGTACATATGAGAAATACATACAGTAATTACACATATCAAGACACACGATAGTGTGTCGTGTGGCCCAAGAAGCTGGCGCGCCACACCGCGAGTATATTAACAGGAAGAAAGAAAACGCAATTTTCACATTTATGTAGCTCTGTGATCCCTTATCCGATTGGAACCAAATTTGCTACAGACGTGCCGGCCAGTTATGGGAGTATACATACCAAATTGGAAGAAAATCGGTTTCCGTCCATTTCTGAGATAAGAGCGAACAAAATTTCGTTTTAATTTCTTCTTTTTTTTTCTTCTTCATTTCGCACACTTCGCAAAATCCGCCATAAAACACGAATGCGTGCTCCAATCGGGCTGAAATTTGGCACACTTGAAGGGCTCATTAAGGCGGATCTCAGTACCAACGTTGGTAGGAATCCGATGGACATTCACGAAGTTATGATCGATTATTCGCGTAAAATAAGGTCGAAGGTCTGTCACGCCCACAGGGTAAACCCCTTGAAGGAATGAGTTGAAAATTGCTATGTAGATGGAGTAACCACCGTAGGAGTGCCTTTTTGTGGTTTGAAGAGAATCGAGATAAAGACCATGGAGATATGACACAAAACCCAACCTGTGTCACAATTACCCAATCGATTTTTATGAAAAACAACTATTAGTTTTCATGCCTACCAGGCTAACCGCTAAGAGCAATGAGCTGAAAATCGGTGTGTAGCTGGAATAATCATCATAGAAAATCCTTGCAGTAGTACAGAAGAATCGGATTACAAACCACTGAGTCATGATTCGAAAGCCAACTACGTGTTGCAAATGCGAGATTGAGATACTCTAATAGAACAGTCACCCTAATAGAGCATTCGGCTACGTTTATAACTTACTCCATCAAAGAATTATATTACATTGCAAGTTATTCTGTAGGTAATTCAGCTACAACCAGTTAATCTGATAGACAATTCAGCTACAGGCAAGTCACCCTGTAGAGAGTTCACCTAGAAACAAATCACCCTGTAGAGAGATCAGCTAGAAGAAGTCACTTTGTAGAGAGTTCAGTTACAAAGAAACTATGCACCATGTAGAGAGTTCAGCTGCAAACAGATCACCCTGTAGAGAGATCAGTAACCTTGTAGAGAGTTCAGCTACAAAGAAACCATCATGTAGAATATTCAGCTGAAAAAAAAATCACCCTGGAGAGAGTTCAGCTATGAAAAGATCACCCTGTAGAGAGTTCAGCTAGAAGAATTCACCCTATAGAGAGTTCAGCTGCAAATAAATCACCCTGTAGAGAATTCAGCTACAAACAAACCGCCCTGTAGAAAGATCAGCTAGAAGAAGTTACCTTGTAGAGAGTTCAACTACAAAGAAACTATCATGTAGAGAGATCAGCTGCAAACAATTCACCCTGTAAAGAGTTCAACAAGAAGAAGTCACCTTGTAGAGAGCTCAGCTACAAGAAATCACCATGTAGAGAGTTCAGCTGCAACCTAATTACCTCGTGGAGAATTCAGCTACAAACAAATCACCCTGTAGAAAGATCAGATAGAAGAAGTTACCTTTTAGAGAATTCAGCTACAAAGAAACCATCATGTAGAGAGTTCAGCTACAAACAAGTCACTCTGTATAGAGATCAGCTAGAAGAAGTTACCTTGTAGAGAGAGTTCAGCTACAAACAATTCACCCTGTACAGAGATCAGTTTGAAGAAGTTCTTTGTAGAGAGTTCAGCTACAAACAAATCACCCTGTAGAAAGATCAGCTAGAAGAAGTTACAAAGAAACCACCATGTAGAGAGTTCAGCTACAAACAAATCACCTGTAGAGAGTTCAGCTACAAACAAATCACTCTGTAGAGAGATCAGCTAGAAGATGTCACTTGTAGAGAGCTCAGCTACAAACAAATCACTCTGTAGAGAGATCAGCTAGAGGAGGTCACTTGTAGAGAGCTCAGCTACAAACAATTCACCCTGTACAGAGATCAGCTAAAGAAGTTACCTTGTAGAGAGTTCAGCTGCAAAGAAACCATCATGTAGAGAGTTCAACTATAAACAAATCGCCTTGTAGAAAGATCAGCTAGAAGAAGTCACCTTGTAGAGAGTTCAGTTACAAACAAACTAGTGACCCTGTAGAGACATCAGCTAGAAGAAGTTACTTTGTAGAGAGTTCAGCTACAAAGAAACCATCATGTAGAGAGTTCAACTACAAACAAGTGACCCTGTAGAGACATCAGCTAGAAGAAGTTACCTTGTAGAGAATTCAGCTGCAAAGAAACCATCATGTAGAGAGTTCAGCTACAGTACAAACAAATCCTGTAGAAATATCAGCTAGAAGAAGCTACCTTGTAGAGAGTTCAGATGCAAAGTAACCACCATGTTGAGAGTTCAGCTGCGAAGAAACCATCATGTAGAGAGTTCGGCTACAAACAAATGACCCTGTAGAAATATCAGCTAGAAGAAGTCACTTTGTAGAGTGTTCAGTTATAAAGAAACCACCGTGTAGAGTGTTCTGTAATAAATATATGTATTAAATTATGTATTATATATATATATATATATATATATAATTTGTACATTTACTGATAAAATCAGAAATATTTAAAGTATTTAACATCTGCTTCATCTTTTCTTCTTCCAGTGGTAAAGAAAAGAAAATCCCCAAAGCTGGCCATATAGCTTTGGGGTATACAAACACAAAAAGAAGTGAAATCTAATCAAAAACAGCTAAGCATTAAAAAAAGGTGCGGCCCCAAAAGGCCATGGTGAAAAAAGATGTGAAATCCAAGGTGGCAGCCAAGAAATGGCTGTGATGGTAGGTTAATGGTAAAAATTTTAATAGCGACAATTCAGGTGAATTTTGTGCCAAGACCAAGATGAATTGTCGTTATTAAAATTTTTACCATTAACCTACCATCACAGCCATTTCTTGGCCGCCACCTTGGATTTCACATCTTTTTTCACCATGGCCTTTTTGGGGCCGCACCTTTTTTTACAGCTTAGCTGTTTTTGGTTAGATTGTAACTTTTGTTGCATTTTATACACTATACAGCTTCTAGTCCACCAATAATCACTTCAGTTATTGCTGCTGATACATATTCAGTTCGTGTAAACTGGATGATACCTAATAGAGTCAATGGTGTTCTAAGCTTCTACACCATCACATATGTCACTGATACTGGAATAAAAAAGAAGATTAATATTAACTTCAATGGACAACCTGTAAGTGCCTTTAAATACGTATGTAGATAAAGCTATACTTTATTGTGTTGTTGCTATAGACACAGTCTTATATCATTACTGGACTTAGTCATCCCTACCAACTTGTAACAGTGACCATCAATGCTACCAATGGAGGAGGGACTAGTAATTCTAGTAATGTAGTAACTGGAAGGACAGCTGAAGCAGGTAAATTATCAGTTGGATGTTAAAGTTTGGATTAATAGTTCCTCACAGCTCCAGGAGTAGCACAGATTTATAATACCACTAGTCTACCTGATGGTACCAGTGCTGTCATAGTATGGTACCAACCTAAACAGCCAAATGGAATAATAACAGGCTACGAACTGATCTATTCTGTGTATAATGACTCCACTGGAACTATGACAAGTAATGAACTAGCCAGTACTGCTAGGAAACACACAATTCAAAATTTAAGTAAGTACAATTAAGGCAAATCATCTTGTATTTGCTTCTTGTGTACAGCACCAGGTGTGCCATATCAAGTACAAGTAGTTGCATCCACCAGTGCTGGCAGGGGAGCACTCAATGATTTTGTGATATTCTTCAGTAAAGAATTGGATCCATTAAAATCACCTGACAATGTGACTTTTGTACGGCTTGACCATACATCAATTAACATAACCTGGACTCCTCTAAGTTTTTTTGAAGCTCGAGGGTTTCCTTGGTACACTATAGCTCTGTTTACTGGGAAGAAACGATCTGACAAAATAATCAAGACATCCGATGCTTTTACTGTTCTTAAACACCTGCAAGCTGGTACAGAATACACTGTCATTGTCAGTATAACAAACAATGGATCAGCAGCCCTTCTGCAAAGCAGTCCAGTAATTGGTTAGTGTTATATTATTTAACAAGAGTAAAGGACTTTTGATGTTAAAGTATTTTGATGTCATCACATCATCAGTAGTAAAATTGTAACTGGCCTATTGCTGGTTAATTACAACTAATTATCACTCAAGCTCAAACAGTTATCACTCCATTATCAAGTCTTGAAATTGATTGCTTTATTGGAATTATTAACAATTTCACTTTACAAAGCAATCGCTTAAAATATTATTTACATTTAATTTTGTGCTTGTACCCATTGAAAATAATAGAATCAATCTAGAGCTTAAAAGTGCCTGAAGTGTGTACATGTACAGTATCATTTTGTGGTCATATATTCTTTGTATGTAGAATTAAGTGGAAACATTACCTAAAGCATGCACGTGCATGAACAGTTTTGAACTCAAATTCTCACCTAGAAAGAAACAATCACTTTTATGCAAAAGTATTCAGTAGTGTATGTAAATTAAATTGCTTATATGGTTATGTATCATGTTGTTTTTGTTTGTCTACAGTTCCAAAATCTGTTGTTAATGGTGGAAACCAAAGTGTTGATGGTTCACTTATCGGAGGAGTTGTTGGTGGTGTATTATTTGTAGCAATAGTGGTCGTGATTGTTTCTCTATTTTTGTGCTACAGGTGAGGATAGAATCATGACACAAACATGCATGCACTGTATCATACAGTACAGTAGTACTGCAAATAGTATATAGGGATCATGGAGGTTTGGCTTTCTTGCCCAAGAATATCACAGTTACACTTTCCCTTCATTACAGTTTGGCAGTATTTGGTTAGGCATAACCAAGTGCTTATAAATATCTTCAGAGTAACCCCAAACCCTAATTAATTTCTTTGAAATTTTAATTAACTGAATTTTCTACTAGCTGAATGACTGATTGTTTGACTTCCTGACTGTGATGCCTCCAATACATGTGTCCCGCTGAACAAAAATCAGTCATTTTTACAAAATTATATTTTTGCTATAAAAATGTATTGAAGTAAACTGGGTAATAATATGTGTGCTACATGCAATGCATAACAAATTTATGCATGTTTTAATGGCTTGGTACATATATACTGAAACAAAGTTTAAATCAACATCACATTTGCCTGTTCATGGGGAGTGAGAAAATCTTTGTTTTGTGTCCATACAGCATAAGGACTTGAATTATTTGCAGTTACAGTAGAATAAAGTTTACTATCGTCATTTCATTGTTGAATTGGCCTTCTTTGTATGTATGGGTATGTACAGGGAAATTACTACACCTTGATTCTTTTACCAGTTTATGGTGAACAGACTGATCCATCTTTGTAGCTTGTTTCAGTTGTGAGTTACGATTAATTAAATAAACGCCTGTAATTTTTTTTGCCATATTGTTGCCTTACAGATTGAATTAATTTATTCCTGTTCCAACTGTCTAGTGCTATAACTCCACGACTGTTCATCACAAAAGGCTGAAACTTTGGCTGTCCACTCCTTTGTTGTTATAGAGAGTAAAGAAACAATAAAATGGAATTCAAGGAATGTTCACAAAATCATTGGTTTTTGCTCAGCCAATCACATACTAGAAGACTACAGGCTTGATTCTTTCAATGTTTTACACTGCTTTGACCCAAGATGTGCCATTTTGCCAACTGCAGCAGCTACAATACATGCATCATGGACTTAGATTACATTTGTCCCCTTTGCATCACATTTCTTTCTCCACTACCGTATAGATATTGATCAGTGTTTATGCATTAAGGCTGAATCAGTTTTTTTAATTTTTGTGGATTGACTGTAGAGATACTTCTCAAAAACTGTTCTTTGTTTGTAATGAGTAGAACATGACTTAAAAGGCCACTTTGTTCATGTTCCAGTAATTGACAGTTGGGGCATATGTACAGTCATATAATTTTCACAGTGACTGGAATGATTTCAGAGATGCTTCTTGTACTGTTCTTCATTTGTAATGCTGTATTATGGGCTGAAATTTAAGTGGAATAGCAATACTCTGTGTTTTAGTGGTAGTTGGGATATTTGTTCAATAAATTTTTGTAATGTGCCTGGTACCATTCTTTCATATGAATAAGCCTGCATCAAATATGCCAGCATAATAAAAGCATAATATTAGGCTAGAGTACTGTGCCATCATAATGCTAGCATATTAGGCAGATATCTTAATTCCTTGAAAGTAGATTGATACTCCCTAATAGAGCAGTCATTGGAAATCCAAACTGCAATAGAGCACTCAAATGCATTGTACTAGATCGATACGCTCTAATACAACAGTCACTTTGTAGCAATATACTCTAATAGAATATTCACTGGTTAAATGTTTCAAGGAAATGTTGTTATAGGACCATAACGCAAGCATAATAGGAACACTGAAGCACATAATAGGTGAAAATTTCCTGAAAGCATTCTGGGAAATTTTTGAGCATGTTTGACTCAGGCCTAGTAATGGCACAAGGGACATCTGCAGCTATACTAGTTGAAATTTTGTTCCTACTTTAGTCATGGTTACACTATTGACAGGTTGTATATGACTGAAACAGCATTAAATTCTAACTAGTCAGTATAACTGTAGGCAGAGGCAGAGAACAGTACTCCAAAGTGGGAGGCAACTCAATAAAAAGGGTGGCTGTCAGTTACGAAGCATTTAAAAGTCATTAACTGTATGTGTGATTTGCTTACTAGCATGTGAAGTATGCCCGATAGTAGGGCAATCTTGGGGGAATGCCCCCACAGGAAAATTTGAAATTTGAGATTGAATCTGAGAGTATTTCCAGTACAAGTGTATTTGAATAGGATACTCCGTTTAATATTCTGGCAGTAACAACCATTAAAATACTATAAATATACAATATTTTTGTGATGAAATCATGCACTTGCAATTTTTATTTTTAGGTTGAATAAATTGCTTTGCAGAATTAACTTTATAATGTTCCTGCTGAATGTTTTATTAGAGTAGTTAGATGAGTGGTCTATTAGACCCATTTTTGTGGTGGATTTGGTGGATTTTGGAGGTCTCTCTAAGTTGCTTAGACCCTTTTCATATTTACTTAGACCCTTTTCATGTTTATTACGTACACCTGCACTGGTAGCGCTGGCAACGCATCATTGAATTTTAAACCCATGACTGTTGTGAGTGATGGTGTGTTTCTACTAATTAACGATACATTTCTCTGTTACAAGCAGCTTTCAACAGTGTTAAGGTACAACAACTACATACAGAGTCTAAATAACTTAGACTTCAGACCACAGGGGTCTAAGTAATTCGGTAACCCTCAGGCACTGTAGTAGTGCCTTCGCAATGAGCTGAAGTCTAATTATTACTTAGACTACCTCGATCTAGTACATTTCCAATACCAATTCATGTAGTATTCCATTCTTATAAACACAAATTCTACATTATCAAGGCAAAGTAAGTTGGTAATGAGTAAAATAGTTCGCTTTTGGGTATAAAAAAAGTGAGGAGGCAATGCCCCTTCACTATTCAAAGTGAGAGGCAACGTCCCTTACTATTTCTTCGCCCCTGGCTGTGGACCTCCATTGTTTCATTGCTTTTTATTTCTATGATCCCTACACAAATGTAAAATTTCTGATATTTCCTTATGCATTAGATTTCAAATGTGTCAATTATAGAAATGCTACTTGTTATTAGCTGTGTAGAACTCACAGAAAGAGCACAAACACACAGATACTATGTAATAATGGGATCCTGTATTCCACAGAATATGGAGTAGCCAGAATAATGGAGTAAACAAAAAATACATTCTAAATGTTTATACCCTGAATGGTGTTTATACATTCTTCACCTTTTAGCAACTCTGGCGAGAACACAATCACGATGGCACTAACCAATTCTCAGAGTGATCTTTAATGAGCACAAAACTATCAAGGAGTCAGCAACTAACCAATTAGCACCCCATAATTGCCTATGAGATTTCAGATATTAGCAAAGATTTTAAGATTTCTGAAAAGTTTCCAAGGTTTTTGGCAAAGATTTAAAGGTTGATCACCTTCACATGCTCTAGAGTGAATAGTTCTGTGCACATAATGTATTTTAAAATTTCCCTCACGATCTCCATATATAATGCCATCATAATTGCGTTCTCACCACAGTTGCTACAAGGTGCGTAAAAGCACTATAAGGGTATAAACATTAAAAAAATAATTTCCGCTATTTTGTTATTCAATTTGTTTGTTTACTTTTTTGTAACATTATTATGATTGGTGAACCATGCATATCGCATCAAAAGAAAGGATCAAACTTGATGAGCTTAAAGTAGGGTGTTCATACAGAATAACAAGTGTGTTTAAAAAGTGGCAGTATACCAAGCACTGAAGCCATACAAATACACGATCATTTGACACGGCACTATCCAGAGACTGTGGTTGGGTAGTGAACAACAATTTTCACTTCCAGGCTTGTTTACTGTAAGTTCTTGTCAGTGGTACTGTACAATCGTAACAGCATTGCAAGCTTGTACCAGCTGGAATTTGCAATTCAAGCAGGAATAAATTTTATAGAGTGAATCTTTTCCACTACCAAATGATGATGTGAACTGCAGATGAGATAACTTACTAGTAATGCAGTACAGATTTGTGCTGTTAACATTTTGTTAACAATTATCCTATTAGAAAGTTACAAACTCACCTTTTCTACATCATGGTGAAACAATTTATTATGTTATGAACATATGTGACCTAATTTGGAAAATCCGTTGATTAACGCACATCAATAGATTGTGAGATTTGTGATTTTAAACATTTCAATCCAAGTTTGGGAAGCTACAAGTTTGAAATTTTCACCATGAATGCAGCCAACCAGTGTTTATTTCACTTCAATCCATAACAGAAAATGGCCAAGTGGGTCATATGGTGTCTCCAGCTTTATTTAATATGACCACCTAAGCCACTTAATATTATGTATAAAATATCTAGGCAACTGTCTAAGGCTGTTTATGTCTATAGTCTCGTGTTTCAGCTGGCCAGTGGCATTACAAAGTGCCAGCGTATTGCACACGTCTCTAGAAATTCACTTGTGATATAGCAGCCTGAGCAAATCAGAGACATGGCTATGGTGCAAATGTGTAGAGTATTGAGTGGCTATATCCATACATGGTGAAAAGTGAACTTCACTGGTGTGTGCATAGATCGACAAATATCAAAAGCTTAGTTACACATTTAATGGAATGTACAAGTAGCATTTGTATGACTTGGCATCTGTCCCTTAAAGCATTTAGCGTAATAAAACCTGTATTGTTTGAATTCATAGATCAAGTAAGAGGAAGTCATTTCAGTATACAACTTTGCAAATGAAACATTCGTTGTCTTCAAATGATCATACATCAAACAAGAAGAGTAGAATGGATGAAGAATTATAGAACAACACAGACAAGATCATTTCTGTTGTATAGCATACAGTATGCAGTATATGGGTAAGTTATAGTATAAATATTTGCAAACTTCTTATAAAATGCATTGCTGTCTTAATACAGTAGTTACAAACTTCGATTTTTCTTATAAAACACATTTGTGACCAGATTTTAGGGAAATTAGTCTTAATGTCACATGTGAAATACGTAGAAACCTACACTTTTATGCGTCACCACTAAAGCACTTATGCACCTGATAAAATATTTCACAGAATTTCTTGTAATTCAGGGTACTGACTACTGATCCAATCACTGTAAAGTTGAGTAGAAGTTTATAATGTCTTATTTTAATCATAAATATTCCAGTTGTAAAATGTGACATTAAGACTGATTTTCCAAAATCCGGTCACATTTACTGGTTTGGTACAATACATGTCTCAAGGAACAAAATATTTAACTTACATATTTACCATCACTTTATTAATTAAAATGTGATGTGTAAAATACATACAATTTTTTGCCATATATATGTAATTCTCCACTTTCTACAGGAGTTATCCTTCACTTAGTGATAAACTTTCTCTATTTTTGCTAGGAAATCTTCATAACAACAAGCACAAAACTTATACTATGCACACACATGTACACAACAGTATGGCTATTACTGTAAAGCATGAGAAAGTTATGAGGGAAGCCTTTGGCAGTTGTTCAGGTGGTGCTAGTATACATGACCAGATTTGGAAAAATCAGCCTTAATGAACTCAAATATTTATGATCAAAGTAATTTGTTTCAAGCTCACATTCATATTACAGCGATTATAACTATTAGCCAGTACCTTGAATTACTGCAAATTCTTTTAAAATATCCCAACAGGTGCTAAACACTGTGAATTGCATATTTTTGCTGTAAATACTGTACTTTTAGTAAATCAAATACATTTGCTTTGAGTCTATAGCAGTCTATGCATTTTGATAGCTAGCTAGATTACTACCTGTGTCACCACTATCTCAATTATTTTGCATGTGATATACTAGAATAATAGATTGATAGCAAAATCCATGGCTACTTGTATGTACATCACCCTTGATATATATAGTGCCCCGGCACAGTTAGGATACTGTAACAATGTTGCTAATTTCATTCCTGTAAATAAATAATGATTCAAAGCTGTTATTGTATGAATTAGCATTAATTTTGCTTTTTACATATATTCAAATGTTACAATGAGTTGTACAAATACATAGCTACTATAGCTACATATGTATCAAAAGATTTTAAGTTTTATGGTGACAAGCTTAAACCGATCATACGCAATGCACACCGGCAGATACAAAAAGGAGACCATGTTATGGCAAAGGAACAACAATAGCAGCCAATTTGTATGATTCTTGGAATTATGATATAGTTTAAAATGAAACCAGCAATGCACATGTACAGTACGTATATCTGTGAACAGGTGTGTGTTTCATCAGAAATTCAATGGATTGGAACTGTACAGACTATTATCAAAGGTGTTGTGATTAACTGGTGGGAGAGACAGTGAAAGAATAACATAATTATGGTTGTTTGATAAAGAGCAAGGTAATAGTTAGCTTCCTGAAAGATTGCTTTCAGTTTGACAGTGAAATGGAGATAAAACAGGTCTGATAGCACTACCACACCATTATAACAATGTTCTATGTAAGCTGCCAGTATAGGTATGAGTTGGAAATTATTGCTATTGCTACATAGCTCTAATTTCTCACCAATCTTGCCTGCATGCATTGCTATAAACACAGCTAGCTATGTACAAACTATATACATGATTATGGCATAGTTCACATATACATTACTACTCGTTACTTACTGTACATATTAGGGCTGAGCAATATTATCGTTTTAACAATATATCGCGATATTTTGAGAGTATCGATATCGCAATATTTTGTTATTAACTATCATGATACCATTCCTATACATTTACTGTCATTAAAAATCCATTTGTTATGCAGTACTTGGCTAAGAATCCTTGTAAGTGATAAAGCCTACCCACTTGGTTATCCCTGTAGAAAGGTGTGAACACCATAACATAACCTCAAAGCATGTGTTACAATAACTGTTACTGTAAACAAGGATGATAATGGCTAGTTTGGTACTACCTTTAAAGACTTCCTGCAGGAATGCTGAGCTATACACTATGTAGATTGACTTATGTGTAAGTATCGTGAACTATTCAGTATCGTGAATAGTGGCTTTAGTATCGATCATGATACTAAAATAGCAGTATCGCTCAGCCCTAGTACATATTAAACTACGTGTAACTGTACAACGTGTTGTACTGCATGTTGCATTTGAATGTAGAAAATACATGTAAATGCTGAGTCAGGTTCAATTATGCAGTAGCAACTTTGTATATAACATGATTTATTTACAGAGTAGTATTGTTATGGTACTGGGGCAGTGCATACATGTGCAGTATATTTGCACAAGTTTCCTCAGAAATGCAATGATACAGACTTGTAAAGACTATGGTGTTTTTGTGTATTTAGCCTATGGCAGAGACAATGAAAGAATAACACATGTATACAAAGAAAATAATCATGCAAGCATAAAAATCAAATTTACAAAAGTGCAGTGGAATGGAAAGCTAGGTTTCATGTTGTGGTCAGGCAGTAGCTGGAAACACAACCATATTCATTACAACTAGGTGTTTTCATAGAAACGCTAACGGAGCGGAACAGTATAAACTTATTAGCTTATTAGTGGTTTAAAGTACAGGAAACAGTGTCAGTCACCATGCATATATATGGTCACTACATTATACTGGTATTGTTCGATCACTGTAGCTAGCTATATACAATAATACCCAGTTTACATAGAAGATGTAGCAATTGCATTGGTTTAGCTATGCATTCAAGCACATTTTCTTTACTATAATTATCAGTACTGCATCTATCTGTTACCAACATTAGTAACATAACAATATATAAATGGTGTAAGTATGAATGACCTATAGTGGCAAATATATATACAGTGTATATCAAATGTTACCCCTAGACTTATGTTTATAGCAGGATAGTACTGGATTATGCCTGGTTACACTCATTTAGGGAGGATTTCACAAGGGAGGAGGTGGTAGCTAACAGGGATAATGGCAGCAGTGGGCTGCCAGTAGGGTCTCTGGAACATTCCCCACAGGAAAATTAGTTTCCTGAGATTGAATTGTTTTTGAATGAACTTTATTAAGGTATAGTGAGTCATTTTGATGGAGTAGAATCATCAGTTTTTTAGCAGTGATCAAACTAGATGTCGTATACATAAAGTCTTAGCTGTTTAAGTTAGGTAAGACTGTATGCACTGCCGCTGCTAGTGTTGCAGCACAATCATACAGGTTGCTGCTACGTATACAATGTGGTTTGAGTTTGAAGTTGAATTTCAAGGGGTCTGGTGATGCAGCCTCCAGAAACTGTAAGATTTATTAGCTCATGCTAATAACGCAGCATTATTACTGAATAATTATATACTGCAACTAAGTAATTTTAAAATATTATTCAATTTATTTTCATCAGTGAATAGGAATGTCCCCCCCCCCCCCCCCCCCCCCACCCTTATGATTGAGAATTTCTGATTCATACATATACCCTGCATGTACTGTATAATGTATATGGTATTGTAGAGCATTTCTTTGTAATTTAAAGGGATGGTCGGGTGTTGTCTAATGTGGGAAGCATGATCAAGTAATTGTGTATATAACCCTGTCGAGAGCTGTATCCCTGTTAACTTCATAGTTACTTAAAATTTCACAAGCATTAACTTTTAGTTGCAAAAGAAAGTGTTTCAATCCAAGTATCAAAGTTTGTAACTACAACTGAAATATCCCACTATCTATGTTTTAAAGAAAGAAGCTATATACTGTATTTTCAGACTAGCCTCACGAAGAATTGATCTTTTATGAATCAGTATCATGCCTTGTTACAGGTACATACTGATTCAGTATGTAACAAAGCATGATATATATGATGTTTCAACTTTACGTAAAGCCAGTTGGTGCAATAGTGAGATATATTGTAGCAGTGCATAGGTCAAAATGAAGAGGTTCAATTTTAGTTCACATTTTTGCTTCCTATATATAGTTTAGAAGAATGGTAATGATGGATGTTCGCTCTAAGAGTATTTTGATTTCTAGCAGCTTTACGTAGTTCAACATAATTATCAGTTTGACCTGTTTAAGAAGAGATCATGAACTCTTTCCATCTTCACATTAATTTTGCTTAAGATGCAATTGCACCTACACTGCTGCTACTACTAGCTCCCTAACTAGTACGTAATAAAATTGTGGAAAGCATAAGGCTAGGGAAGGGATGCTTCAATATTCTGTGTACTCACCCTTATCATTGACACAAGTGGCTGATTCACTTGTCTGGACAAATGTGTACTGTAAAACAATGAATTGTAGGTGTGTCACTGTGTCTGCTGTACTACCAAATGTCAGTAATATACACATCATGGTTTTGCAGCTAAATGTATAGTGGTAAAGTTTAATTACATCAAGATTCAAACAGATGTTAACTTCAGTGCATACATGCGCAGTACCTTCAATTTATTGTAGGTTACAAGCTAAGGCTACGTACAGTGGCGTATCTACAGCAGGGCTTTGTAGGGCCTAGGCCCTGCTAAACTTGGCTAGTGCCCTACAAAACTGAAGACTACAAAACCCACAATCACCAGCTTTTCATGGATCATTGCATTATCTAACTAGTGAAACTTAAATTATTCACCAAAGTATTAGTCTTGAGCTGTCACAAAGTCAATAATTACAACGATTCTAATTAACACTCACCAACTAAGCATGCGATTGAATTACCTATTGTTGGTGATACTGATAAGGACGTGTCTTCCTAGTATTCTTGTAGTTTGTAATCATCATGTCTATAGTTCCTTGTAGCGTTTCATCATGTATTTAAAGGTGTATAATTATGTTGTCGTGTTCTAATTTTATTTAGCTATGTAGCTATAGCTATTTATAGCTAGCTATCTAATTCATCCTATAATTGGAAGGGGTGGCACCAAAAAGCTAGGCCTGCACGAGGGTGCTTCCCTAATGTTGTTTGTGTTACTGTATAGTCTAATTTGGACAGGTTAAATACATAAACTACTTCATAGTAAAAACCTAAGAGCATTTTTTGCAGCTGAAATGACCTTAGATGCCATTTTTCAGCTGTTGAAATTCAAAATTTTTCTGGGTGGGGGATGAGCAGCATATACACAGTGTCCTAGCTGTGCCCTACCAATAGGGAAAGTCTAGATACGCCACTGGCTACGTATACAATTAATGTATACTGCAGCAAGAGCAGGAACACACCATATCTCTAATAGCTCAACCAGGGCCGCCCAGAGAAATTAAGGGGCCCAGGGCAAAGAGTTAAAGTGGGGCCCTTGACCCAAGTTGTAAGGTGAAGACCAAAAAAAAAAAAAAAAGGTCACAAGTACTCACAACCTGCTGGCAATGACAATAACTACCCATCACCAACCATATCTCCTTATCTATAAGCTTGCTACACTGCTCCTCTGAAGAATACTGTGACTGCTCTATTAGAGTATTTAGATCTGACTGCTCTATTAGGGTATATCGATCTTTTAAACAGGTATTCAGGAGGCCCTTCATGGGGCCTCCTGGGGCCCCTTTCAGGCTGGGGCCCGGGGCAAAATGCCCCAGTTGCCCCCCCCCCCCCCCCCCCCCTGTGGGCGGCCCTGAGCTCAACTGATGGTAGGTATTAACTACAATAATTTATATTAACCAAAGAAATCTATAGTTGAATGTATGTACAATTTGTGACAATCTTGTGCATATACTGAACTAAGTATATAAAGCAACTGTATGTGTTTACAGTTCTAAACTCATAACTGATAATGTTAGTAAAGGGGTAGAGAATGAGTTGTGGACGTAGCTACTGTAGCAGTATCCTTCACTGTGCACCTATAAGAAACACACAAGATTTACTACTATTTGAGAAGTCATATATATAGCTAGACATGCAGTGCTAGGAATCTTCGGTGGATAGAATAATGTATATAATAATCTAGCCAAGATATATAATTATTTCTGAGGGGTGTTTATCCACTGAAGAGTCCTATAAATGCATGCCTTAGTTAAGCATTCTTCAAACTAATATTGGCAATACTATCAGTGTAATAATGACTTACTGTATACAAGATATACCCTTATTTGGAAATGTGCAATTCATGATCGAACAGTTAGCATTTTTACTAAAATTTTTTACTTCTTCAATCCTCAGTAACATCAATAGATAACATTTAAAATTGAAGACTTAAAACTACTGCAAGTGAACCCTATACTTAAACAATAGGCCTGTGCTACAACATTTTATCAAGTGATAGATTTGCTAATGCAATCCCCCGCCATGGTGTGTTATATACATGTATATAAGCTAATATGTGACTGGGTCTGGGCCGGCACTGTTAAAAACGAAGTATGTATTACACTCGTTTAAGTATGCATTTCATACTTTTAGCAGGTCATACCAATGGTATGTTTGGCTGACATACCATGTTCGGAATGTATATCACTCCAGTATTGTTTCAGTAGATGTGCAAGCTACACTTTTTTCATACAGAGGCTTCATAGTATGATGCCACAGGCATGCATGCATGCATGTCTATTAATAATTTGTTTGCACAAGTATATATGCATGGTGGCATAGATATTTGTCATGTGAGGAATGATATACATACCACTAATAGCTGATTGCTTTATTAGAGTATGCACCTTTCCATGCATATACTGAGGCTATATACATGAATATAAGTACCCATCATAAATTATAATGATACCACAGGCATGCATCCATGTCTAATTGTTTGCACATGTATATGTATGGATGGTAGATATGTGGCATGTGTGGAATGATATACATACCATTAATAACTGATTGTTTTATTAGAGTATGTACTTTTCCATGCATATACTGAGGCCACCCATGCATAGAATACTGAGGCCACCCATGCATAGAATACTGAGGCCACCCATGCATAGAATGATGCCACAGGCATGCATGCATGTCTAAATATATATGCATTGCACATATTTGGCTACATGGTATGAAACACATACCATACCATAGTATGCATGCATACATGTGTTCATGCATGCATGCATGGGCATATTAAGGTTACGGTATAGTCACGGGCAATCATTCAAAATTTTGAATGACTATCGATTCTTTTTGAGAAGATCATAAAACCAGTCTAGCAGCGTAAAAAGTTTCAAATGAAGGTGAAGCCCTTCATATTTAATGTTTTTATGTAGCTACAGTTTAGTTTGAGGCAGGTGGAACACTACAATTGTTGTAGTAACACAAGTAAGCCAGCCCGTACATCGCTCAGTTCCAGCTGTCACTACCATGTTTTTCCGCCGCAAAATACAGCAAAAGCTGTAGGCTGTATTGGCATTTCTGGGGCATAGTGATACTGTATATTAAATTTATTAGGTCCTGTGGAAGCGTTTTTGGCGTGTTTCTTCCCAGTGACTCAGATACAAGCCTTCAAAGAGTTTGTTTCACTCGAAAAACTACTAAAACTGCAATAAAACGTCTATACAACCAGTAACTTAAAAAATCGCTTCCACAGGACCTAGATATTTTAGTTGTTTAATCACTTGTGTTGAAATTATAAGGATTCAGTAATCTGTTAGTCTGGTTTTTGGTGACGCGTTTTTATAAAACATCGCTCTGCTGTGGACCACACACCCAAGAACAGTCGTTATTCTGTAGTAAAAACAAACAAACACAATTAGTTGTATTGCTAACACAACACAGTTGTTGAAATTATTTATCCCAGCTTGGGTTAAAGCAGGTTTTGTAATTTGTTCCGCCCACGCATTTTAAAACTATTCCGTAACCTTAAGCACAGGTTATACACTTATACTGATGTAGATTAGAGTATTTCATTTCAATGTGACTGCTTTATTTAGTAAATAATATTCGGTGACTGTTCTATTAGAGTTTCTGACTGCTCTATTAAAGTATCTCGATCTTTTTAAGCGGAATTGTGCAATCTGTTTTTTTTTTAAATTCTGTTAAAGCTTTATAATCACCTCAAAATGCTAGCACAATTCCTGATTCCCACACATACCTATTATGCCCGAAATTATGCCGGCATAATCGCCGCATCCCTATACATGAGGCTGCATGCATGCATGGGCTTATACTTGTCACGTACAGATATACTGTATAGTTTTGTTTCACTGATGGCAGTGTCTTGAACAAATTCATGAAATGTCACAGAAGCTTAGCTTTAACTGATACAGTCTCAACTTTTCTTAATTGCATTGCTATTGATAGATATTAACATTTGATTGTTCTATTAGAGTAATTTGGTCATGACTGCTCTATTAGAGTATAATATGGTGACTGTTCTATTAGATTACCTTGGCAATCACTGCATGCAGTGTTGACCATTCATATATGAGTAGGCATTAATTGCGTAGCTGCATGTATTTGAAAATGTTAAATTTGATCATGTATACTGTACAGCACACATGGATATGTCAAAAGAATTGCTATTGTAGCACCCAGAAGTGTTTTTTGCCTGAAGTAGTCAAAATTTAGAACTTCTGTGTCCTATCATAGCACACCAGTTTAAACAGTGCATGTATTCTAATAGAATCGTCTTAGTTGATATCAACAGGGGCGGATCCAGGGGGCTTTGGGGGCTGAAGCCCCCCCCCCCCCTTAATATTTAGGCTTTACTTGATCAATATGCTGAGTATTGTAATGAAATTTTGTCTTAGCATAATTATATGATCACTAATAATACAAATACTCATAAAACCACCTTATAAACATCTTTCCAAGGTATTATCAGTGGATTTTTGCTAAAATTTATGCAACAAGGACCCGGATCAGCATTGGAGGTGTACAAGATCGAGATACTCTAATAGAGCAGTCAGCTAACTACTCTAATAGAACATTCACTAGAAACATGTAGTTGGTTCTGTTATGGAATTTTTCCAAATCTGCCTGCACCTATACATACAATGAAGTGCATTGGTCTGTTTAAAGGGCTTCATTCTGCTTGTGTAGTTAATATGTATGGAAATACTTAATTCAGGTACACAATTTCCATTGAAAATGCTCTCAGATTCAATCTTGTATTGTTCAAATTTCAAAATTTTCCACTTTCAACATAACATGCACCTATTCAGTGTTGTGCAATTGTGAGAAGGGTGCATCATGTACTTGGTTGTCTGTACCTACCCAAACTTTTCCATTAGCAAAATGCTTCAGAGAGACCTATATAATCTAAAGGCAGTATATAAAATATCTACAGGTATGAATTTTATGTGGAAATGTCTCCAAATTGCAGTATTTTAGCATCTATTTTTCAAACTTTTCCTGGGGGAGCATGCCCCCAGACCCCCCTAGTTCCAGCATGCTTTGCATGCTGGGAAGTGTGCTTCACACACCTCTACTCAAGAGATTAGTACCTTGAGTTAGCCCCCCCCCCCCCCCCCCTTTTATAAATCCTAGATCCGCCCCTGATCAATAAACAGCCCAAAATGTAGATCGTCAGTTAAATGCTTTTAGGTTAAGTTCATCCCAATCAAATATGCCAGCATAAATGGCTATAGTTCCATACCAGCATCAAAGACCAGCAGCACTATAGAGTAACTGCAATCGATTGGATTAATTACTCTCTAGTCTGTAATAGAATGGTCACTTGCCAGCAAATACTCTAATAGAGCATTCACTTATTTAAATGTTTGCAGCTTTGGATAATGTGTGAGAAATATTTTTATATATGCACTATGCAGAGTGCTGTATAATTTCTACCATCGAGGTGTTTAATCTAAGAAGTTGTGGGCTTAAAATTAGAGTGATGCAAATGCTCCTTGCACACTTTTAATTCACGAAAATTACTTCTAAATTTAAGAAAATTATTCTAAATTCAAGAAACAGTAGCTACATAAAATTTAGCTTGGTCATTCTCACCCCAGTGAACCTCAATTTACACTAAATGTAAGAGAAAAAGTACTTAAAACTAGAAAACTGCAGTGTGTGCTACAATATGTAGTGCTGTGTCTGTGTATGCGTTTATATGTGTTTATCGTTAGGTAGTCTTCATTTGGTCAGGAACACTACAGCCTTGGGCCAGCGGTATTGCTAAATCTTGGTATGAAACTATTATGCCACTGTGAGTGCAATATGAAATGAATACTACACCAGAATTCTATTTTGTTATTGCACAAGCGTGGTGGTGAAATACCTAAGTGTAAAGTACTTTCTTCTTTTTAGGGTTGACCATTGCAAGCATGCAGTTGCTTTTAAACACATCTAATTTGTGTTGCATGCTACGTGTTTGCAGTGACCAAGCCTGGTGACCAGAGGAGGTTGGACGTGCTATAAGTGTCACCTAAATATATTACCAAGTAGTGCTGTACACCTACAAAATTTTTGTCACCGGTTAATTGCCTACCAATAATTGGCAATAACCGGTTAATTGGTTTGTTTGTATATTGGCAGACATAATGCGAGTCAACAAGCCTGCTGGAAGGTTTAGGGTGGTACCAAAGTGACCATCAACATCTTGTCTAGCAGTAACAGTTATTACAATCACATTCTTTGAGGTTATGTTATGATGTTAACACTTATCAGCAGCGGTAATTTATGGTTTACCAAGTGGGTGGACAATAACCGGTTTAAAGGTTTCTTCACCGGTTATTGGCTGACCTAGACCTAGACAACACTGGGTAATAACCGGTTAATTGGACACCGGTGTACAGCACTATTACCAAGAGTTCATAATATAAAAAGAGAGGAGAGTGTCCTACTACAGAATAGCCTGTATAAACGCGTATCTCGAAGTAATGCAGTAAAACTTTGATTTCTTTAGGATATCATGTCAACACGTAAAGTGTTAAGGAGTGTTAACAATGCCATCAGTGGACTGCTTATTGAAGCCATAACTACAATAGTTATTGAAACTTAATGCTTTGGAGTGCATGCCTGACCAACTAACACATTGAAAGTGACTATAGGTATTGCATCATAACTTCGAGATACACTTTATACAGGCTATACTGCAGTAGGACACTCTCCTCTCTTGATATTACCTTTAATTGCATTGTTCAAGTTGGTATTTCATGTGACCCTCAATAGCCTTAATACAAATCTGAGAAATGATGGGGAATGCTGGAGAACATGGAACACTAGATATTCAGTCACGTAAGCTTCAAGGCAATGTACTTTTTTCTGTAAAAATCGCTTGAATTCAGGATGAAATTGATAAGTTGCAGTTTGGTGTACACAACTTCACCATTCTTGTCACGTATGTATTCTATAAACAAAACAAGGTTGGTTCACTGCGTTGTACTGAGATTGATGCATTATTCTCCGCAATAAAGTGAATTTTATGTAATTTGTTTTAGTGGCGCTTAAAGCGTGTCCAACCTCAAATCAACTGCTAAAGAATTAAAATGACTAATTATGCTCAAAAGTGAGTCTTTTATAGTTGTGTTTTTCACCTTGTGTATTTGTACTAAATGGTGGTTTTGTGGTTAAAAAAACAAACCACATGCATATGGAAGCCATAAATACCTTGACAATACCAGAATGGGATAAACATTGATACAGCAAATACCCACAGTACCCGGTACACTGTATATTACCCCACAGTACACAGTTAGTATACCCATACACAGTATCCTCAGTACCCACCACAAAATTATATTTGTTCATGCTAAGGTTGCAGCACAAGCTGCTTCAGACCTTTAGTGGTCACTGTAAAGCTACTATTTCCTGTTATTCCAGACCTTACCGGGGAGCAGTCAACCGTCATTGTCACATGTGAGGGCAAGGTGCAGTATGAAGGCAGTAATAGCCGTTGGGAGATTTTCTCGCATCATTTTGTGTTAAAGAAAATTAGAGATGTCTGGAAAATTGTGAACGATACATTTCAGGGGCATATTTAGGGGGGTTTCCTGGGGTTCCGGAAACCTACTTTGAAATTTGAACTTGTGGGTTCAGTTGTGGCAGCAACACCAGTCTATCTTAGTTTGGCAGCACAACCATACAGAAAATGAGAACAGGGCAAAACAGTACAGCTACAAATTAATAGTAAGCTTACATTGATTCCTTAGAGGTGGATTAAGGGAGAAGCATTAAAAGATCGAGATACTCTAATAGAGCAGTCAGGTGTATCAGCCAAACTACCCTAATAGAACATTCATATCAAAATATAATATTTAAAAGGGAATAATAACAATAATGTACTAGTTTTGAGTGGATATGCATTTGGATCACTATGTCTGATAGGAAAGTCATAAACCAAATTAGCAATCATAAACTGATGCCATCCATGAAATTGTGCATCTAGTAAAACTTGAAGGATTCTAATGTTCAAATTTTGTCAGCGGCTGGGGGCACAGCAACTGTAACTCAGTACCAAATTTGGAAACCCCCTTGGAAAAATCCTGGATACGCCCCTGCATTTAGAGTCATACCACAGAGTTAACCCCACTTCTCCATCTGTACATTAACTGTCAATACATGTACATGCAAGTACTATTGAACAGCCTATGCAAACTTATGATTTAGTTACAAAGGCAGAATCCTTTGGTCCATCAGTACTTGTATTCCATTCCATCCGGTGGCTTCACCTCAACCCTGCCTTTGCCGACATCTTTCCAGTTAGTACTTGCCACCTGATTCACTCTAAAGGAGAAAATACAAATAGTAAGTGTCTACCCTTGGAGCTTTGTAAAACAATACCTCTCTAATTCTTTCACTGAAAGATTACCTGATCTAAGGAACTATTTTAGATTCTTTCTATATTGGGAAGTAAAGCTAATGACAGCTTCATGTCAATTGCAATCCCCAAATTTTTACCCAATGATCATGCAGTAAATACAGAAATAACAACATCACAACCATTATCACGAACACACTGTATGTTAACAAAAGTACAAACACACATAGCTCTGTCATTTCAGATATGGTAATGGGGCAATCAAAAATGAACCCAGACTAGGGATGTGGCGATTATGCCGGCATAATTTCGGGCATAATAGGTATGTGTGGGAATCAGGAATTGTGCTAGCATTTTGAGGTGATTATAAAGCTTTAACAGCGTAAAAAAACAGATTGCACAATTCCGCTTATAAAGATCGAGATACTTTAATAGAGCAGTCAGAAACTCTAATAGAACAGTCACCGAATATTATTTACTAAATAAAGCAGTCACATTGAAATGAAATACTCTAATACAGCAACCAGCTAAAGAAATCAAGACTATTTGAAGCTTAAAAACATCAATGATAATGGCCTGATACAGCAATAAAATGGCATTATTAGCCAAGTATGGTGGCATAATTTTGGGAATGATGGGCAATTCTCCAAAGCATAACAGGTGATTTTTCGAGCACTGCTCAAAAGCATAATGCTCAAGTTTTGGAGCATAATAGCCTCATGCCTAACCCAGACTTCAGTTACTATTCCAAACAACAAATAAAATATGTCTCTCTTGGTACCACTGTGTGGTGTCTAATCATCATAGGATTACAACTCTACTTATAGTTTTGGTCTCATGCATGAGGATAAAAGTTGTGACCCCTCTCACACAATTCTACTACTAGAAAGTCAGTATAAAACCAAGGCTTTATGCAATGGCGTATTGTGTGGTAAGGCCTATTGATCTTGAATCCCTAGAGCACAATACACAGTTCATCAGATTCTCACAATATACAATGGACTCTATTGGAGGGAAACGGAAGCATTGTTTATCTTTCATACACAATAACATCATGTTCACAACTGTAATTGGTGAGGAGCTAGTGGGAGTAGGAATGTGAGCTGCTAGGTGGAAGGGTTTCACCCCCTCAAGAATTTAGCTACTGGAGCGAGAAGATAAATTAACTACAATGGAAAACCACTTGAGTGTTTATGGATATCTTTACTCAACTTACAAATGATTTGTTAATTGCTTTTCTAACTTCATCACTTCCATCACCATATATGTTTGTTGTAGGAGTCTGTTCATTGCCTCATTGCCTTCTGGCTTTTCTTCTTTCTCTTCCTTCTTAATCTCAGTATACAACATGTCCCAGTTCCTAGTGTAATGGCTGGATGATGGATACATGTGTGACCCTTTAGAGTCTGTATCAAGAAGGAAAACAAAAGACTTAATGATACAACAAAACAGTTCTCTTCACAATATAGCACCTAAAACATTGGATGTTCTTTGTAGTGTGGAAACATTCATAGAAAAGAATAACACATTCTATGTCATAACCAATATGTCAAATGCTACAAAACCAAATGTAAAAGTCCCCTTCAATAAAAGTTCTTAAAATTTCCCCTTGAAAATTAATATCCCCATCATCAAGACATCATCAGAGGTGTGTAGTACTGTGTACACAATGTTTACAGTAGCTTTACAGAAAGAATCAAGGTTGACACTACCCTGATATTCTAATTAATTCACACACACAAATGTAGGCTGGCACCATGGTAACACATAGTCCAGCTGGCAGTCACTATAGCATTCCTTTGCTAAAAATAAGGGATCGAAGACACAGGTGATTTCAGATCTATACTTCACCAGTTAAGCAAAGGGGCAAGCAGAACCAGACAACACACTATACCTCCAGCTGGTGGAACTGGACTTTGCTTTATCATCAGATGGTTCTAGCAATGACCACTGCAGAGCTTCCATCTTCCCCATCTTAATCTCAATAAGGAATTAGAAATAATGGTCTAAATTGCTCCCAAATACGTTTTAAACAACTAACCACTATTAATATTTTGCATGCATTTTAACACTCACTAAGAGACAGGAACACTACTGACTTTGACACGTCACACTTTAATATACCGGAATTACACACTCAACTGGAATTCAACAGAACACATACCATAGCCTCTATTCTAAACCCAAGCCAGACAACATCTACCTACCTTTGTACTAAGCACTTTGTAGTGGCAGCAAGCCACATTGATGCGATGTGCTAGATCTAGCTCCAAGCTATAGTCCGACCCTGATGGTAACTTGACAGTAGCACTGATCTATGAGGAGTAAACAGAAGATCATGAATAGGTGAAGACACAAACAAATTTGACAACAAATGATATGGTAAGTACAATCAGTGGTGGGTACATTACTGAGCAGTGTATTTGTGTGTGAATTTTAAATACCGATGCCTCAGTGAAATCAAAGTGCACATCATCTGACTGGTGAAGCCTTCTTATCATAATGGCAATGATGACATCTGATTCGGTTTGGTACTAGTCATATCTGCAAGAACACAACAGCAGCTAGTGTATAGTGTTAATTGTACCATGTGTTTGCACTTACCTCGCTTTGACTGGAGATGGTATGGCAAGTGTCTCTGGTGTAGTTGTTTTCAGAGGACCTGCTGCTGCTTCACCATTAATCTTTGGCAAATCTTCTTGGGCTGGCTTCTCTTTAGTTGAGTTTCTGTTCCTCATGTTCTCAATTTTTAGCTGTATATTACTAGCTGGTAGACTGACTGGTGATGCTCCATATGTCACCACCATAGCAGTGGTGTCCACTGCAGCTTTCCTCTTGGTGATGTAGTCAATCATCATCCAACAGTTTACCTGCATGTATCTGGTCTTCAGAGCATATCTCAGCTCACTATATAGGTGATGGGATGCTGGTGATGGGATGTGCTCACACTAAAGTGATGAAAAACATTGGTAATCACTCTAAATAAGTTATGCCACTTACAGTATCAAACAATGATCCTTTGCTTTGATCCTTTGCAATGGTCGTTTTCCTTTCTCCACTGAATAATATCAGTATTCAGTTACCAAGTGGATCCCGTTTTAAAAGTTACAATTACAATTACACTGTGCCATAACACACAAGGGTAAATCATAATACACAACTCACAAGTTGATAATCAGTCCAGTTTTCAGGAAAATATGGACGTAAAGATGCTATAAGCGTAGTGCGCGTAAGGTTTGACGATGGGTGGACGGAATTTTAAGTTCACTGGTGGGCATTAGTTAGAATTAAAACTTTATTATAGTAAGGCGCTTAATGCAATTGGGCAGTGGCGGACAGGGGACAAAGTTCTTCTGTATCTATTGGCAATAGACTATCTGCAACCCCAGTTAGTAGATGTATGGCTTTCTGTGCGCTTCGTTACGCTTCGTGTTATTGTGTGTTATTATCAATTTTGTCAAAAGACCGGGTTGTACAAAAGGACAAGCCTGTAGGCGTACTTCCCACAAAAAGCACATACACACCAGAAATTACAAAAACAATGACATCAAGACACACGGTAGTGTTTCGTGCGGCCCAAGAAGCCGGCGCGCCACACCGTGAGTATATTGACAGGAAGAACGAAAACGTCATTTTCACACCTTTGTATCTCGGTGATCACTTATCTGATTGGAACCAAATTTGCGACACAGTTGCCCGCCAGCCAAGGGAGTCTACATTCCAAATTTGAAGGAAATCGCTCCAACCATTTCCGAGATACGAGCTGCCAAAGTTTCGTTTTTTTTCTTCGTTTTTTTTTTCTTCTTCTTCGTCTTTTCGCACACTTGCAAAAATTGCTATAACAAGCAAACGCGTACTCCGATCGCCTTGAAATTTGGCACACAGAAAGGGAGTCCAAAGGCGAATCCTAGCATCAAATTTGGTACAAATCCGCTGAATGTTTCAGGAGTTATGACCGATTATTCGCGTAAAACAAGATCGATTTGTTGTCACGCCTACAGGGTAAACCGCTTCATGGAATGAGTTGAAAATTGCTATGTAGATGGAGTAACCATCGTAGGAGTGCCTTTTGGTGGTTTGAAAGGAATCGAGATAAAGACCACGGAGATATGACACAAAACCCAACCTGTGTCACAATTACGCGATCGATTTTTATGAATAAAAAAGTATTAGTTTTCACGCCTACTAGGCAAACCGCTTAGAGCAATGAGCTGAAAATCGGTGTATAGCTGGAATAATCTTCATAGAAAGTCCTTGCAGTAGTACAGAAGAATCGGATTACAAACCACCGAGTTATGATTCGAAAGCCAACTCCGTGTAGCAAATGCGAGATCGAGATACTCTAATAGAACAGTCACCCTAATAGAGCATTCGGCTAATTTATTCACTCCATTATAGAATTTTATTACATCACAAGTTATTCTGTAGGGAGTTCAGCTGCAAACAGTTAATCTTATAGACAGTTCAGCAAGAAGACAGTCACCATGTGGAGAGTTAAGCAAATATACCACTATAGAGATTCAGAACATTACAGGTCACACTGAAGAAAGTTCAGCTATAAACAAGTCATGCACGGTGTAGAGAATTCAGCTACAATTAAGTCACTCTCTAGAGAATTCAGTTACACAGAATTCAGCTACACACAAGTCACTGTGGAGAGAGTTCTGCTACAAACAAATTACCCTTTAGAGTGATCAGCTACAAACAAAACACTTTGCAGGGTGTTCAACTGCAACAAATCAATTACTTTTAGAGCGATCAGCAATGAACAAATCAACACAAATCTACCTGTAGAGAAATCAGCTAGAAACAAATCACCCTGAAGAGAGTTCAGCTACAAAAAAATCACCCTGTAGAGACATCAGCTAGAAACTAGACACAATGTAAGGAGTTCAGCTACAAGCAATCACCCTGTAGAGAGTTCAGCTAAAACAAATCAACCTGCAGAGAGATCAGCTACAAACAAATCACCTTATAGAGAGTTCAGCTACAAACAGATTACCTGTAGAGAGATCGGCTACAAACAAATCAACCTGCAGAGAGATCAGCTATATACACACAAATCAACTTGTAGAGAGATCAGCTACAAACAAATCACCCTGTAGAGAGATCAGCTAGAAACTACACACAATGTAAGGAGTTCAGCTACAAACAAATCACCCTGTAGAGAGATCAGCTACAAACTAGACACAAAGTAAGGAGTTCAGCTACAAGCAAATTACCCTGTAGAGAGTTCATCTACAAACAAATCAACCTGTAGAGCAATCAGCTAGAAACAAATCACCCTGAAGAGAGGTCAGCTACAAAAAATCACCCTGTACAGAGATCAGCTAGAAACAAATCACCCTGAAGAGAGGTCAGCTACAAAAAAATCACCCTGTAGAGAGATCAGCTACAAACAAATTGCCCTGTAGAGAGATCGGCTACAAACTAATCAACCTGCAGAGAGATCAGCTACACACAAATCACCTTATAGACAGTTTAGCAAGAAGACAGTCACCATGTGGAGAGTTAAGCAAATATATCACTATAGATATTCAGAACATTACAAGTCACACTGAAGAAAGTTCAGCTATAAACAAGTCATGCACTGTGTAGAGAATTCAGCTACAATTAAGTCAATATCTAGAGAATTCAGTTACACAAAATTCAGCTACACACAAGTCACTGTGGAGAAAGTTCAGCTACAAACAAATTACCCTTTTGAGTGATCAGCTACAAACAAAACACTTTTGCAGGGTGTTCAGCTGCAACAAATCAACCTTTAGAGCGATCAGCAATGAACAAATCAACACAAATCTACCTGTAGAGAGATAAGCTAGAAACAAATCACCCTGTAGAGAGTTCAGCTACAAAAAATCACCCTGTAGAGACATCAGCTAGAAACTAGACACAATGTAAGGAGTTCAGCTACAAGCAATCACCCTGTAGAGAGTTCAGCTAAAACAAATCAACCTGCAGAGAGATCAGCTACAAACAAATCACCTTATAGAGAGTTCAGCTACAAACAGATTACCTGTAGAGAGATCGGCTACAAACAAATCAACCTGCAGAGAGATCAGCTACATGCAAATCAACTTGTAGAGAGATCAGCTACAAACAAATCACCCTGTAGGGAGATCAGCTAGAAACTACACATAATGTAAGGAGTTCAGCTACAAACAAATCACCCTGTAGAGAGTTCAGCTAAAACAAATCAACCTGCAGTGAGATCAGCTACAAACAAATCACCTTATAGACAGTTCAGCTACAAACAAATTACCTTGTAGAGAGATCGGCTACAAACAAATCAACTTGCAGAGAGAACAGCTACACACATATCAACTTGTATAGAGATCAGCTACAAACAAATCACCCTGTAGAGAGATCAGCTACAAACTAGACACAAAGTAAGGAGTTCAGCTACAAGCAAATTACCCTGTAGTGAGTTCATCTACAAACAAATCAACCTGTAGAGCAATCAGCTAGAAACAAATCACCCTGAAGAGAGGTCAGCTACAAAGAATCACCCTGTAGAGAGATCAGCTAGAAATAAATCACCCTAAAGAGAGGTCAGCTACAAAAAAATCACCCTGTAGAGAGATCAGCTACAAACAAATTGCCCTGTAGAGAGATCGGCTACAAACAAATCAACCTGCAGAGAGATCAGCTACACACAAATCAACTTGTAGAGAGTTCAGCTACAAACAAATTACCCTGTAGAGAGATCGGCTACAAACAAATCAGCCTGTAGAGAGTTCAGCTAAAACAAATCAATCTGCAGAGAGATCAACTACAAACAAATCACCTTATAGAGAGTTCAGCTACAAACAAATTACCCTATAGAGAGATCGGCTACCAACAAATCAACCTGCTGAGAGATCAGCTACACACAAATCAACTTGTAGAGAGATCAGCTACAAACAAATCACCCTGTAGAGAGATCAGCTAGAAACTAGACACAATGTAAAATTACTAAGGAGTTCAGCTACAAGCAAATCACCCTGTAGAGAGTTCAGCTACAAACAAACCAACCTGTAGAGCGATCAGCTAGAAAAAAATCACCCTGAAGAGAGGTCAGCTACAAAAAATCACCCTGTAGAGATATCAGCTAGAAACAAATCACCCTGAAGAGAGGTCAGCTACAAAAAATCACCTTGTAGAGAGATCAACTACAAACAAAACATTTTGCAGAGAGTTCAGCTACAAACAAATCAACCTTTAGAGCGATCAGCAACAAACAAATCAACCTGTAGAGAGATCATCTAGAAACAAATCAACCTGCAGAGTGATCAGCTACAAACAAATCAGCTTGTAGAGAGATCAGTTACACACAAATCAACCTGAGATAAGCTAAAAACAAATCAGAGTTCAGCTAAAACAAATCAATCTGCAGAGAGATTAGCTACATACAAATCACCTTATAGATAGTTCAGCTACAAACAAATTACCTTGTAGAGAGATCGGCTACAAACAAATCACCCTGCAGAGAGATCAGCTACACACAAATCAACTTGTATAGAGATCAGCTACAAACAAATCACCCTGTAGAGAGATCAGCTAGAAACTACACACAATGTAAGGAGTTCAGCTACAAACAAATCACCCTGTAGAGAGATCAGCTACAAACTAGACACAAAGTAAGGAGTTCAGCTACAAGTAAATCACCCTGTAGAGAGTTCAGCTAAAACAAATCAACCTGCAGAGAGATCAGCTACAAATAAATCACTTTATAGACAGTTCAGCTACAAACAAATTACCTTGTAGAGAGATCGGCTGCAAATTAATCAACCTGCAGATTGATCAGCTACACACAAATCAACTTGTAGAGAGATCAGCTACAAACAAATTGCCCTGTAGAGAGATCAGCTAGAACCTAGATACAATGCAAGGAGTTCAGCTACAAGCAAAATCACCCTTTAGTGAGTTCAGCTACAAACAAATCAACCTGCAGTGAGATCACCCACAAAAATGCACTTGTACAGAGTTCAGTTACAAACAAATTACCCTGTAGAGAGATCAGGTAGAAGAATTCACCTTGTAGGGAGTTCAGCAACAAAGAAACCACCATGTAGAGAGTTCAGCTGCAAACAAATCACCCAGTAGAAAGATCAGCTAGAAGAAGTTACCTTGTAGAGAGTTCAGCTACAAACAAATCTCTCTGTAGAGAGATCAGCTAGAAGAAGTTACCTTGTAGAGAGTTCAGCTACAAACAAATCTCTCTGTAGAGAGATCAGCTAGAAGAAGTTACCTTGTAGAGAGTTCAGCTACATAGAAACCATCATGTAGGGAGTTCAGCTACAAAGAAACCACCATGTAGAGAGTTTAGCTGCAAACAAATCACCTGTAGAGAGTTCAGCTAGAAACAAATCACCGCGTAGAGAGATCAGCTGGACGAAGTCACCTTGTAGAGAGTTCAGCTACAAAGAAACCATCATGTAGACAGTTCAGCTGCAAACAAATCACCCTGCAGAGAGTTCAGCTACAAAAAAATCACCCTGTAGAGAGTTCAGCTAGACGAAGTCACCTTATAGAGAGTTCAGCTACAAAGAAACCATCATGTAGAGAGTTCGGCTACAAAGACACCACCATGTAGAGAGTTTAGCTGCAAACAAATCACCTGTAGAGAGTTCAGCTAGAAACAAAATACCCTGTAGAGAAACCAGCTAGAAGAGGTTACCTTGTAGAGAGTTCAGCTACAAAGAAACCATCCTGTATATAGTTCAGCTACATTTCAAGTCACCCAGTAGAGAGATCAGCTGCAAAAAAATATCCTGTGGGGAATAATGGGCATGTAATAAATATATGTATATAATTTGTAGAATTACTAATAAAATCAAAAATAATTGAAGTACTAAAATTCTTCTTTAAGTTCTTTTCTTCTTCCTGTAGTAAAGAAAAAAACACATGGGTTAAAAAAGCCCCAAAGCCAGCCATAGGCCGACTTTGCAGTATACAAATACAAAAAGAAGTGATATCTAATCAAAAACAGCCAAGCTGTAAAAAAAGGTGCGGCCCCATAAAGGCCATGGTGAAAAAAGATGTGAAATCCAAGGTGGCGGCCAAGAAATGGCTGTGATGGTAGGTTAATAGTTACATTTTAATAACAACAATTCAGGTGAATTTTGTGCCGCTTGGTCTTGGCACAAAATTCACCTGAATTGTCGTTATTAAAATGTAACCATTAACCTACCATCACAGCCATTTCTTGGCCGCCACCTTGGATTTCACATCTTTTTTCACCATGGCCTTTTTGGGGCCGTACCTTTTTTTACAGCTTGGCTGTTTTTGATTAGATAAGCAAATACACCTGTAAAACAAAACTACTACAAGAACAAAAATAAATACTAACAAAACAAGAACATTAAGTATACAGAATATTCAAAAAAGAAAACGACGGAGGGCTAAACGGAACAAGGGTGGTTGTTTAATTCGCAGGATGGTATGGGGTATGGTATTCCACAGAAATGGGCTGTTCACAAAGAAAGAGTAACAAAACGAATTGATAGACGATGTCACAGGCCGTTACGCTGGACATAAGTTTGACAGGTTAGCGATGGTAAATTGAATGGCGGATATTTGGAAAGAGAAGTGCTCTGAAGCCATTATGTTTTCTCACTCATTAGCACCCATTAATCCTCACAGCACTTATGCTACAATGAAACCAAAGCATTGTGAGTTATCTCTGTGGGTTAGTTTGTAAAATTTACAGCCTTTCCATGATTAAGCACAATAATGTCCGTTTTTGTAGTAAACTTCTTCATATGTATAGTGAATAGCAATGCTTGACGTGAGTTTAGATACCTCCAGACAATGCTGGCGTACTCCTGAGTTTACAGTGTAGATACCTCCAGACAAGGGACAGGTTTTTTAGCAATGCTGGCATACTGCTTGACACGACTCCAGATAAGGAACAGGTTAGTGATATAAGCTTTTATTTGTTCAATAATTCTGTCATTTTTGTATAGTGAATAGCAACACTTTTAGATACCTCCAGACCAGGGACAGGTTAGTCTAAGCTTTTACCTGTAGTTTTTGTATAGTAAGTAGCAATGCTGGCGTACCGCTTGACATGAATCCAGACAAGGGACAGGTTAATGCTAAGCTTTTATTTGTTAAATCATTCTCTGTGATTTTTGTATAGTGAATAGCAATGCTGGCATACTGCTTGACATGACTCCACACAAGGGACAGGTTAGCGATCTAAGCTTTTATTTGTTCAATCATTCTGTGATTTTGTATAGTGAATGACAATGCTTGACATGAGTTTAGATAGCTCCAGACCAAGGACAGGTTAGTACTAAGCTTTTGTTTGTTCGATCATTCTCTGTGATTTTTGTATTGTGAATAGCAATGCTGGCGTACTGCCTGACATGAGTTTAGGTACCTCCAGACAACAGACAGGTTAATACTAAGCTCTTATCATTCTCTGTGATTTTTGTATAGTGAATAGCAATGTTGGTGTACTCCTGAGTTTACAGCATAAATACCTCCAAACAAGGGACAGGTTAGTTAGCAATGCTGGCATACTGCTTGCCAGACCAGGGACAGGTTAGTGATCTCAACTTTTATTTGTTCAATTATTCTGTGATTTTGTATAGTGTAACATACTAAGGTTTTATTTGTTAACGCATGTTCTGTAATTTTTGTATAGTGAATAGCAGTGCCGCTTGACATGAATCCAGACTAGCGACAGGTTAGTGCTAAGCTTTTATTTGTTAAATCAGTCTCTGTAATTTTTGTCTAGTGAATAGCAATGCTGGCGCACCGTTTGACATGAATCCAGACAAGGAACAGGTTAGTGCTAAGCTTTTATTTGTTAAATCATTCTGTGATTTTTGTATAGTGAATAGCAACGCTTTTAGATACCTCTAGACCACTTTAGTACTAAGCTTTTATTTGTTAAAACTTTATTATAGTAAGGCGCTTAATACAATCGGGCAGTGGCAAGGGTAGTGAACAAAGTTCTTCTATATCTATTGGCAATACGTAGGTGGCACAAGACTATCTGTAATCCCAGAAAGTGAATGTATGGCTTTCCATACGCTTTGTTACACTTGACATAAGTTTAGACCAGGGACAGGTTAATATTTAGCTTTTATTTGTTAAATCATTCTCTGTGATATTTGTGTAGTGAATAGCAATGCTGGTGTGTTATTTGTGCCAGTCTGAGTACTGGAGAGTATTGACAGTGTATTAATTGACAGAGTATTAATTGACAGAGTATTAATTATCATATCTGTAGTGATACCAAGGAGCTTTGCTCCTCTGACCTTCAGTTCGGTGTCAAGAGTGAATAGGGTTAACTGAGATGGTGGCTTTAGCCTTGTATGTATTATTGTATGAAGAGCTATGGTAGATGCAAATTAATGTTATAGACCTTATGTAACTATCAATGTATTGCCTCCCCCTCTCTCCCAGTCTCTGGGGTGGGGAGAAAAGGGTCTGGTGTAACTCCAATACTTGTTTTGTTCTGAATCCCCATATCTGCAAACATCATCATGCGCCTGTCAATTAATCACACAGTATCTGCAGCTAATCTCATGTAACCAGATGTGTAGCCTGACCGCTACTTTTCTTTTCTGGGGGGTGGGGAAAAGTAGTGGTCTGGGTACATGAGACTAATCTGCAGAAGGTGCAAGAAACAACTGTTTGCGGCTTGTTTGCAGCAATCCCCAGATTTACGCCAGACCCTTTTTCCCCCACCCAAGGTAAAAAGCGGTCTGGGCTCGAGACTATCCCCATCCACCTTCGGGCAAAGGTGATCGAGGCTATACAGAGGGAATTCACACAAAACCATTGCCCCACTATAGATTTTTGACAATTGTCTAGTAAGTGCCCAGGGAATATTTATTGTAACTTTGTTTGCTATGTCAAATCCCCCTTTTACAACTGGAGCCAACGGTGGTGGATTTGACATGCTAGGTTTGCCCCAATATAGGGCATTTGACATTCGGCTGTGTCATATCCCACATATATGCCCGAGTGGGGGGTAGTGGGGCAATACATTGATTGGCACCTATCAATACAAAGCCCCACTCCACACTTCCATGGGAATATTAAAAAATGGTATGTACAAGTTGAGCTGAATCCTGAAAAACAGCAAAAAATAATAAAAAGTTTTTTCAAGACAAATAATGTTTCAGCTGAACAGATGATTAGTGGTGACAGTAAAGTTGTCAACAGCAGCCATATGTAGTTTGACTGCAATACAAGTTCAGGAAAGGGTGGTAATGATGCCTACATGTGTATTATTATTGCAGATTAATTTATGTCATGGATTAAACGGACTGGCAAAGTCAATGGATTGTATATGATGGGACATAATAGTCAACACCAGAACACTTGCTTTCATTGAAATGGACTGCCTGGCACAACTGGCTGGTGTACTGTGGTGTGTATACTAAGTGTACCTTACTATAGTGTATTGTGGTGTGTGTACTGAGTGTACCGTACTATAGTGTATTGTGGTGTGTGTACTGAGTGTACCGTACGTACTGTACTATAGTGTATTGTGGTTGTACGTGAGTGTGTGTGTGTACCATGCTATAGTGTACTGTGGTGTGTGTACTGAGTGTACCATACTATACTGTGTTGTGGTGTGTGTACTGAGTGTACTGTACTATAGTGTACTGTGGTGTGTGTATACTAGTGCGTGTAGCACAGCCAAGTGGTTAGGGCATCGGCCTAGTAACTGAGAGGTCCTGGGTTCGATCCCCGGTGTGGCCACCTTGACGTTGTTGTTGTTTCCTTGAGCAAGAAACTTCACTCACATTACTCCAGTCTACCCAGCTGTTAAATGGGGACCTGGTGGCCTGGTGTCAACTGGGGAAGCAGTCCACCCAGCTGCAACATCAATGGGTACCTGGTATGTACCTTGGTATTTACTGGGGAAGCAACTGCCCAACTCTCACTTAGTGGTGTTGAGGTCGTTATGGAACTCTGGGTTCTACAACCTCTCTCCCTGAGACCTGGACAGTCCTCCTGCGGGTTACTAGTCCTGCCCCAGGAGGACTCACTAGACTCAAGTGCCTGAGTGGTGCACAGGCATCCCAGTGCTGGCTCGCTGGGCGGCAATAGCCGTGTTTTGCACGGCTGCTGGAGGCTTTGCTTTTACTAGTGTGTGCACTTGTGTGTGTGTGTGTCCTAAGAAGTTATATAAAGGTGAAGAAAGTTTGAAATACATGCCCTATTTTCACAGGCCCAATCACAGTTCTTGTCAAAGCTAATAACTAATCAAGACACTAACACTAATCATAACTGTATGTTATTTTATACCTCAGGATAGCCACCACATCTGCACTGGTAGTGTTAATATCCATAGAAGATTGGCAACAATGGCGACACATAAGGAGATAACTGACCTGTTTCAGACTGTGTGGTGTGGGTGTGTGACTCCATCATAGAGTACCTGGGGTGGGAGGGATAAATCTGTGAGTCCATGTCACTGGTTAATGGGCTAACTGGGCAATAATTTTGTCCGCTTCCTGTCATCTGCACTGTTTAATCCTTGTGATATAATGGTTCTTATAATTTTTAATCATTAACATACATTGCAAATAATAATCTGTAATCACTTTATACAATACATAAATATATTCATGGCATTCAGTTCTATGAGGTGGCTGCTTTCATGATCCATACACCTTTGCTATAAATTGAAAAAGCAAGAAATGAAATGTAAGGACTCACCATGTACATTACACTCATGTAGTAGATAGCTGTGACACATGTGGATATGATTGGCTCCAATGCTACATAAATAAAAAAGTGTAATGTACAAAGTACACACCCACACACTACACACACACGCAACATACCACACAAACTTTTCTAAAATGTTGTTTTGTTGCTATACTGTAGACAACAACAACTCTCAGCTAGTTGAATAGGTTACTAAGATGGATGACAACAAGGTATGTGATCATGTGCTCTGATACGGGCATGACATCGTAGTCACACGTGGGACATGATTGTAGCTCTGTATAAAGCTGGTAAGGGGAATGAGATATTCTATATGCTGCCTATAGTTCCTTTGTAAACAGTGTGAACAACTCATATAAGGTCACGCTGCAGTAAAATGTTTTAGGATGTACATTTAAAAATTGGTACAAAATGGGTAGATGCAAATAGTAATTACCTATTTATAATGGTCAGAGCCACTAAAATGTTGCTAACTGCTTTATGTAGGTTTTTCACTATAACAGCCACCCATACATAAAAGCCAATACTTTCTGGTCTGAAGGTGACGATTATAAACAGGTTACACTGTACCTGTGTTCATATGGCATTTTAGCCTGGCCTTAGGACTGTGAAATTTTAGCTCCATGACCAGGCATTATCATGAACTCCCTGACATCAACATGTACTACTTGGTTTACTTGTGTGTGCCTTATATATTGAGGGGAATTTTGTGTTTAATCTGTATACACCATCCTCAGGTTCCAGCACTAGGATCCACACAGTGGTACATGCCCAGAACATGTTCAGTATGGCACAACAGGTGGTCAATGAAGTGAGTAAAGAACAACTATACTGTACAGTACGCTAGTTTTGTGATTTTTGTGTAGTGACAGCCCTATGCAATAATCCCTATACAGTTAATCTCTAGGCAGCATGTTGTGTACCACAATTGCTGATGTATCGCCAACTAAAGAAGAGCTTCATCCTGCTGTTCTCTTCTTTCCTTTTAGGTTTATTGAGTATACATGCATGACTTTCCCTTCCAATCATGTGTTTGTCTTAAGGCCATGTCAACTTGATGAATTGTTTCACGGCTGACTGACCCACCTTTTGATAGATTGAAAAAATTAAATAAATATCCATAAATGGAAATGAAGCTATAAAATACCACTAGAAACTTTGAACACAAGCCTCATATTCCATTGTAATATCTTCTCAAAATTTAGCTCAGAAGCATACTATGGCTGCAAGCAAGTTTTCACTTTGTCGAGACCATGCCCCTTATTATATTTAGTTATTTTTGTACTCATTTTGTGTTGATATTTATAAGCCAACTTATCGACCCTATGCTATCACAGTTTTCGCCCATGAAACAACTAATCAAGTGGAAGTGGGATAATTACTACTAATTACTACAATACTACTAATATCAAGGATACATTTGACATTTAGCTAGTAGATAGACTGCTTATCATGCGAATGCTAAATCTAGTATCCGTATTTTATGATTTACTCCTAATGTTTATAATATGTTGTGATGGCAGCAAGGATTGACTGTTACATCGTTAAAGTGTTACCAAAGCATTTTAGTGCTAACACTTTGATGGGTGTTGCATCCAAATCTTGTTGTCCAGCAGCACATCTTGTCTATCAAGTTTGGTCTTCACCCAGTGCCACACCCTCACAGCTCGGCTGATGATATTATGATGGATCATGTGATACACTGAAAGTGTATACCTCTTGACAATGAACACTTATAATAAATTTTGGTCACAATTGTGAAGTACTAGTCTTTGCAAATCCAATCACAATTGTCAAAAAGTACTGTCTTGTTATCTTGTTAGCACAAGTGGGTGATGGCTAACCAAATAGAGATGCGTCATGCATTGGGCACATGATACATAACCTTTATAGGATTTAATGAGCCTTATCCACAATGACGTTTTATGACATCACGGGAATAAAATGGCCGCGATAGTTGGGGGACTGTTATACAGGCGCCTATGGAGAAAAATTTTCGATCGCTCACATTTCAGCTAGGCATGGAGACATCGACCATTAACCGACAGGTATGGTTACAAAGTAACAAAAGCTATTGTAAACGTACACTATTTAGAAAAAAATTGAAATGCGACAAAACTTGTTCATCGTAATGTCTTATATAAAATTTGACTGTACCTGTTGTTTAGAACTCGATATCTTCTTTTCAGGCTGAAACATGAGCAATTAAAAATGTTTCTCCATAGGCGCCTGTATAACTCCATACTGCTCACCATGCAATCACTTTCAGGTCCTGAGAGGTTGGCAACAGAGGTGAATTGATTTAGACGCGATCGAGTAGCACTGGTTGTACTTTCAACAATATACTAGATTAGGGATTTCTCCTATTACTTGGTTAAATAGCTTGTATTTTTCTTTAGGTATTCCCTCACAACTAGCGTGTACCCATCTATAACAAATTTCACATTGAATATTATTATATTGTGTAATTGTAGCACTCATACATATGAGTATAATACAATGATTAATTAATTATAATGATTATGTAAGTGTAGTGTAAATTGTTCCAGAGTTGGTGCATTAATTACTTCGCTAGGGAGGGAGTTCCACTTAGGAATAATCCTTGGGAAGAAACTACGCTTATAACTTTCCATTGATGTTGAGATGTTGGTAAACCTCTTGTTATGTCCTCTAGTAACAAGTGGGTTTGTAATGATACATTCTGGTAGAGATACGTCAACTAGACCATTAATTATTTTGTAGAATACACATAAGGATTGAACATCTCTTCTTCTCTTGAGGGTGTCCCACTGTAAACCTGATAGCATAGCACTGACACTGCTGAATCTGCTATAGTCTGACATGACATACCAAGCAGCTCTTCTTTGAACTGCCTCTATTTTGTTTATACTATTGTTAGTGTGAGGAGACCATACAATGAATGCATATTCCAGAAGTGGTCTAACGTAAGTAAGGTATGTATCAGTCTTGATCTTTCGCTGACAGAAATGTGTATTTATTCTGACAAAAGCTAAAGCTGAATTATGTAGCTTTTTACAAATACAGTCAATATGTTTATTAAAGGTAAGTTTGCTATCTAATAGTAGACCTACTAGATATTTTGCTTCATGTACATGGGAAAGTATCTGTCCATAGTCCATACAAAGTATAATGTGTGTAATTTGGGTTTATAGTTTCTGTGTAACTTTTAATACAACACATTTGACGGGATTAAATTGCATGGGCCATTTGTTGGCCCATTGTTCTAGACAAAGTATATAAGTAATTTTGTGAATAACATCACTTGATTTACCTTTCGACGCTCAGCGTTTCATACAGTGACTACATGTATCACCTGGCAACTTAACTAGCTTGCTCTGGCTTTTTTTCCTTAGCTACTTTGGCCCTTTTTCTGTTACACCTTATCATAAATCATTGTTTAAGTCTAAGTCCTTGTAACTAGGTTAGTTAATTCTAAGGCTGCAGCACAAGTTGCTGTCAGGCCTTCAGTGCTGGTCACTGTAAAGCAGTAATAATAATAATAAATAATAAAGTGTCCTGTGAGGCTGCAGTAACTTAATTGATCCAATGACTGTTTCATAGCCATCTCGTTCTAATTGAGTCGCACTGTAACCAAAAACTGCCACAAATGACCGTGTACATGATAACTTTACGCTCGCCTTTAGCGGTACTGTTAAAGGATGTCACGGTACAACAGCTTCTCGGTGTGTTAGTAGCAGAAAAGTGCTTGAAGAGGAGGAGCACGAAGAAGGACATCTGACTCCCACAATTCAATTTTTTTTGTAAAAGTGTTTTGGCTTAAAGTATACTGTTAGGCTCTATGTACTGTATAGTCATGTCATAGCTCACATAAAGGTTGAGTGATTAAGACGCTGGGGACATTTGGCATCATCTTTAAGGTCTATGGCCATGGTTGATGTGGTACGTGATTTCAACACATATTAATAGTCAATCAGCGTTGAAACTGGGTCGGGTCATCCGGGTCACATTTTCTAAGGGTCAGGCCATGCCTATTTGAAAAGTTGTTGCTCGGACCCGACCGACCCTCTTTTTATAAAAGACCAAAAAAAAAGAACTTGTAGCCGAAATGGCGGCTAATGCGTGGTTATCTGTTATAGCGAAGAAAGGAGCTGTTGTTGTGTACCCATTTATACTAATACTAATACTAATACCCTCGTACAATTCGTTGTCAACAATGAAATGACACGTTTGGAATGGTTTTATAAAATATGATGGGTTTTTTTTTTTTTTCCCGATCTACCGAGCCTAACTTTTCCTTTAAAAATCCGAGCAACAATTTTTCAAATAGGTATGACCTCATCCTTGTCTTACCCGGTTTACAGATTATCCGGGTCTGACCCCGATTGGATCACGTGAGAAACGAAATTGTTAGTTTGATGACGTGGAAACTTATTAACGCTAGTTGCGCTGCTCTTTCGTAAGCCACGCCCACTTATTGCGCTACAAAAATACGCTCAGCCACGCCCATTATTAGTAAGTGTAGTATGTAGCACAAAACCGTGTCCCTTGCTGTTTGCAAGCTTACATGGAGCCACGCCCACTAATCGAAAAAATGTACGAGTTGTACGTAGTCTAGTCTTGCATCAGGATAAGTAATTTTGTGAGCCACACCCACTTTAAAATATCGGGAAATTGTAATCTAATCCAAAACAGCCAAGCTGTAAAAAAAGAGTGTGGCCCTGAGAAAGGCTATGGTGAAAAAAGATGTGAAATCCAAGTTGGCGGCCAAGAAATGGCTGTGATGGTAGGTTAATGGTAAAAATTTTAATAACGACAATTCAGGTGAATTTTGTGCCAAGACCAAGTGGCACCAAATTCACCTGAATTGTTGTTATTAAAATTTTTACCATTAACCTACCATCACAGCCATTTCTTGGCCGTCACCTTGGATTTCACATCTTTTTTCACCATAGCCTTTCTCAGGGCCACACTCTTTTTTTACAGCTTGGCTGTTTTGGATTAGATTTCACTTCTTTTTGTATTTGTATACCCCAAAGCCGGCCTATGGCCGGCTTTAGGGCTTTTTAACCTGTCATTTTTTTCTTCACTACAGGAAGAAGAAAAGATGAAGCAGGGTGATTTCTTTGTAGCTGACCTCTCTGCAAGGTGACCATTCTAGCTGATCTCTCTACCGGATGACTTGTTTGTAGCTGAACTCTCTACAGGGTGGTTTGTTTGTAGCTGAACTCTCTACAAGGTAACTTCTTCTAGCTGATCTTTCTACAGGTTGATTTGTTTGTAGCTGAATTCTCTACAGGGCGATTTGTTTGCAGCTAAACTGCTGAACTCTCTACAATGTAACTTCTTCTAGCTAAACTCTCTACGGGTGGCTTGTTTCTAGCTGATCTCTCTACAAGGTGACTTGTTTCTAGCTGAACTCTCTACAGGGTGATTTGTTTGTAGCTGAACTCTCTACAAGGTAACTTCTTCTAGCTGATCTTTCTACAGGGTGATTTGTTTGTAGCTGAATTCTTTACAGGGCGATTTGCTTGCAGCTGAACTCTCTACATGGTAGTTTCTTTGTAGCTGAACTCTCTACAATGTAACTTCTTCTAGCTGAACTCTCTACAGGATGACTTGTTTCTAGCTGATCTCTCTACAGGGTGACTTGTTTGTAGCTGAACTCTCTACAGGGTGATTTGTTTGTAGCTGAACTCTCTACAAGGTAACTTCTTCTAGCTGATCTTTCTACAGGGTGATTTGTTTGTAGCTGAATTCTCTACAGGCGATTTGTTTGCAGCTGAACTCTCTACATGGTAGTTTCTTTGTAGCCGAACTCTCTACAGTGTAACTTATTCTAGCTGAACTCTCTAAGGGTGGCTTGTATCTAGCTGAACTCTCTACAGGGTGATTTGTTTGTAGCTGAACTCTCTACAAGGTAACTTCTTCTAGCTGATCTTTTTACAGGGTAATTTGTTTGTAGCTGAATTCTCTACAGGGCGATTTGTTTGCAGCTGAACTCTCTACATGGTAGTTTCTTTGTAGCTGAACTCTCTACAATGTAACTTCTTCTAGCTGAACTCTCTACATGGTGACTTGTTTGTAGCTGAACGCTCTACAGGGTGATTTGTTTGTAGCTGAACTCTCTACAAGGTAACTTCTTCTAGCTGACCTTTCTACAGGGTGATTTGTTTGTAACTGAATTCTCTACAGGGCGATTTGTTTGCAGCTGAACTCTCTACATGGTAGCTTCTTTGTAGCTGAACTCTCTACAATGTAACTTCTTCTAGCTGAACTCTCTACGGGTGGCTTGTTTCTAGCTGAACTCTCTACAGGGTGATTTGTTTGTAGCTGAACTCTCTACAAGGTAACTTCTTCTAGCTGACCTTTCTACAGGGTGATTTGTTTGTAGCTAAACTCTCTACAGGGTGATTTGTTTGTAGCTGAACTCTCTACAAGGTAACTTCTTCTAGCTGACCTTTCTACAGGGTGATTTGTTTGTAGCTGAATTCTCTACATGGTAGTTTCTTTGTAGCTGAACTCTCTACAATGTAACTTCTTCTAGCTGAACTCTCTACAGGATGACTTGTTTCTAGCTGATCTCTCTACAGGGTGACTTGTTTGTAGCTGAACTCTCTACAGGGTGATTTGTTTGTAGCTGAACTCTCTACAAGGTAACTTCTTCTAGCTGACCTTTCTACAGGGTAATTTGTTTGTAGCTGAATTTTCTACAGGGCGATTTGTTTGCAGCTGAACTCTCTATATGGTAGTTTCTTTGTAGCTGAACTCTCTACAGGGTGATTTGTTTGTAGCTGAACTCTCTACAAGGTAACGCCTTCTAGCTGATCTTTCTACAGGGTGATTTATTTGCAGCTGAACTCTCTACATGGTAGTTTCTTTGTAGCTGAACTCTCTACAACGTAACTTCTTCTAGCTGAACTCTCTACAGGATGACTTGTTTCTAGCTGATCTCTCTACAGGGTGACTTGTTTGTAGCTGAACTTTCTACAGGGTGATTTGTTTGTAGCTGGATTCTCTACAGGGTGATTTGTTTGCAGCTGAACCCTCTACATGGTAGTTTCTTTGTAGCTGAATTCTCTACAATGCAACTTCTTCTAGCTGAACTCTCTACAGGATGACTTGTTTCTAGCTGATCTCTCTACAGGGTGACTTGTTTGTAGCTGAACTCTCTACAGGGTGATTTGTTTGTAGCTGAACTCTCTACAAGGTAACTTCTTCTAGCTGATCTTTCTACAGGGTGATTTGTTTGTAGCTGAATTCTGTACAGGGCGATTTGCTTGCAGCTGAATTCTCTACATGGTAGTTTCTTTGTAGCTGAACTCTCTACAATGTAACTTCTTCTAGCTGAACTCTCTACAGGATGACTTGTTTCTAGCTGATCTCTCTACAGGGTGACTTGTTTGTAGCTGAACTCTCTACAGGGTGACTTGTTTGTAGCTGAACTCTCTACAGGGTTGATTTGTTTGTAGCTGAACTCTCTACAAGGTAGTTTCTTTGTAGCCGAACTCTCTACAGTGTAACTTATTCTAGCTGAACTCTCTAAGGGTGGCTTGTTTCTAGCTGAACTCTCTACAGGGTGATTTGTTTGTAGCTGAACTCTCTACATGGTAGTTTCTTTGTAGCCGAACTCTCTACAGTGTAACTTATTCTAGCTGAACTCTCTAAGGGTGGCTTGTTTCTAGCTGAACTCTCTACAGGGTGATTTGTTTGTAGCTGAACTCTCTACAAGGTAACTTCTTCTAGCTGATTTTTTTACAGGGTAATTTGTTTGTAGCTGAATTCTCTACAGGGCGATTTGTTTGCAGCTGAACTCTCTACATGGTAGTTTCTTTGTAGCTGAACTCTCTACAATGTAACTTCTTCTAGCTGAACTCTCTACATGGTGACTTGTTTGTAGCTGAACTCTCTACAGGGTGATTTGTTTGTAGCTGAACTCTCTACAAGGTAACTTCTTCTAGCTGATCTACTTTTCTACAGGGTGATTTGTTTGTAGCTGAATTCTCTACAGGGCGATTTGTTTGCAGCTGAACTCTCTATATGGTAGTTTCTTTGTAGCTGAACTCTCTACAGGGTGATTTGTTTGTAGCTGAACTCTCTACAAGGTAACTTCTTCTAGCTGATCTTTCTACAGGGTGATTTGTTTGTAGCTGAATTCTCTACAGGGCGATTTGTTTGCAGCTAAACTCTCTACATGGTAGTTTCTTTGTAGCTGAACTCTCTACAATATAACTTCTTCTAGCTGAACTCTCTACAGGATGACTTGTTTCTAGCTGATCTCTCTACAAGGTGACTTGTTTGTAGCTGAACTCTCTACAGGGTGATTTGTTTGTAGCTGAACTCTCTACAAGGTAACTTCTTCTAGCTGATCTTTCTACAGGGTGATTTGTTTGTAGCTGAATTCTCTACAGGGCAATTTGTTTGCAGCTGAACTCTCTATATGGTGGTTTCTTTGTAGCTGAACTCTCTACAGGGTGATTTGTTTGTAGCTGAACTCTCTACAAGGTAACTTCTTCTAGCTGATCTTTCTACAGGGTGATTTGTTTGTAGCTGAATTCTCTACATGGTAGTTTCTTTGTAGCTGAACTCTCTACAATGTAACTTCTTCTAGCTGAACTCTCTACATGGTGACTTGTTTGTAGCTGAACTCTCTACAGGGTGATTTGTTTGTAGCTGAACTCTCTACAAGGTAACTTCTTCTAGCTGATTTTTCTACAGGGTGATTTGTTTGTAGCTGAATTCTCTACATGGTAGTTTCTTTGTAGCTGAACTCACTACAATGTAACTTCTTCTAGCTGAACTCTCTACATGGTGACTTGCTTGTAGCTGAACTCTCTACAGGGTGATTTGTTTGTAGCTGAACTCTCTACAAGGTAACTTCTTCTAGCTGATCTTTCTACAGGGTGATTTGTTTGCAGCTGAACTCTCTACATGGTAGTTTCTTTGTAGCTGAACTCTCTACAATGTAACTTCTTCTAGCTGAACTCTCTACATGGTGACTTGTTTGTAGCTGAACTCTCTACAGAATGATTTGTTTGTAGCTGAACTCTCTACAAGGTAACTTCTTCTAGCTGATCTTTCTACAGGGTGATTTGTTTGTAGCTGAATTCTCTACAGGGCGATTTATTTGCAGCTGAACTCTCTACATGGTAGTTTCTTTGTAGCTGAACTCTCTACAACGTAACTTCTTCTAGCTGAACTCTCTACAGGATGACTTGTTTCTAGCTGATCTCTCTACAGGGTGACTTGTTTGTAGCTGAACTTTCTACAGGGTGATTTGTTTGTAGCTGAACTCTCTACAAGGGAACTTCTTCTGGCTGATCTTTCTACAGGGTGATTTGTTTGTAGTTGAATTCTCTACAGGTGATTTGTTTGCAGCTGAACTCTTTTACATGGTGGTTTCTTTGTAGCTGAACTCTCTACAAAGTGACTTCTTCTAGCTGATCTATCTACAGGATGACTTGTTTCTAACTGAACTCTCTACAGTGTGATCTGTTAATAGCGGAACTTTCTACTGGGTGATTTGTTTGCAGCTAAACTCTTTGCATGATTGTTTCTTTGTAACTGAACTCTCTACAAGGTGACTTCTTCTAGCTGATCTCTCTACAGGATGACTTGTTTCTAACTGAACTCTCTACAGTGTGATCTGTTCATAGCGGAACTTTTTACTGGGTAATTTGTTTGTAGCTAAACTCTTTGCATGATTGTTTCTTTGTAACTGAACTCTCTACAAGGTAACTTCTTCTAGCTGATCTCTCTACAGGGCAATTTGTTTGTAGCTGAATTCTCTACAGGGTGATTTATTTGAGCTGAACTCTCTACATGATGGTTTATTGTAGCTGAACTCTCTATTAGGTACCTTCTTCTAGCTGATCTGACTACAGGGTGACTTGTTTGTAGCTAAATTCCCTACAGAATAACTTACAATGTAATATAACTGAGTAAATTATAAATGCAGCTGAATGCTTTATTAGGGTGACTGTTCTATTAGAGTATTTCTATCTCGCATTTGCTGCACCTAGTTGCCTTTCGAATCATAACTCAGTGATTTGTAATCTGATTCTTCTGTACTACTGCAAGGACTTTCTATGATGATTATTCCAGCTATATACTGATTTTCAGCTCGTTGCTCTAAGCGGTTTGCCTGGTAGACACGAAAACTAATAGTGTTTTTATTCATAAAAATCGATCGCGTAATTTTGACACAGGTTGGGTTTCGTGTCATATCTCCGTGGTCTTTATCCCGATTCGTTTCAAACCACAAAAAGGTACTCCTACGATGGTTGCTCCATCTACATATCAATTTTCAACTGATTCCTCCAAGGCGTTTACCCTGTAGGCGTGACAGACCTTCGACCTTATTTTACGCAAATAATCGGTCATAACTTCCTGAATATTCATCGGATTCCTACCAAAGTTGGTACGGAGATCCGCCTTAATGAGCCCTATAAGTGTGCCAAATTTCAGCCAAATCCGAGTACGCATTCGTGTTTTATGGCGAATTTTGCGAAGTGTGCGAAATGAAGAAGATGAAGAAGAAGAAAAAAACGAAGAAATTAAAACGAAATTTTGTTCGCTCGTATCTCGGAAATGGCTGGAGCGATTTTCTTCAAATTTGGTATGTAGACTACCCTAACTGGGCGGCACGTATCCAGCAAATTTGGCTCCAATCGGATAAGGGATCACAGAGCTACATAGGTGTGAAAATTGCGTTTTCTTTCTTCCTGTTAATATACTCACGGTGTGGCGCGCCGGCTTCTTGGGCCGCACGACACACTATCGTGTGTCTTGATACTAGGTATGCACAAGCCACACTCAATTACTGTCTGTAAACTCACAGTAGCTACGTAGAACCAAACCCACTGACTGATTTTAAATCAGACTCATAAACCATACATTATTGAGAGAGTCTATGACTATGTGTAAACTTACCGGCTTAGTTTAATATCGCATAACTACTCGTTTACTCAACACGAATCAAACCAAAGAATCGAACGCTCAAAATCTAGTCTCGCTCGCTCGAGGCTACCCGAAACATACAGGGGCGGATCGGGGGGGGGGGGGGGCAGTGCCCCCCTTTAGAATTTTTTTATAGTGTTGCTCATTGAACATAGCTAGGCACCTTAGACATAATTCAAACATTTTTATGCAGTTTAAGACTATGTGTAATATGCTAAATGTGTCTGTAGCAAATTGTTACCAATATTGACATAGCACAAGGAGAGCTAGGTGGGATAGAGCACCCTCTACGTCTAGAGATCGAAATACTCTAATAGAACAGTCATTTACTCTAATGATACACTCAAGAGTAACATAATTATAAACACTGTTCGTTGTTTCAACAACTAAAACACCTGTTCTAAATTGAGTTAATGGCTCTATCCACACCTTAGTGACTATAGAAATTATCTGGAGATGCAGCTGCACGTCAGATTCCAGGATTATCTATATGTTTAAATTTTTTGTGATGCTTGTACAGGAGGACCTTATGCTAATTCTAAAAATTTCGACTTAATTTCAGCCATAATTAGCAACAAAATCATTCTCAAAAAGTCATTTTTTCAAAATTTCTTTATAGACTTTATAGCTACTACAGCTCAGTAGCTTTACACTGTGAAAAAAGAGGGATATAAGATGGTATTTCCAGTGGCTTATTGAATACAAAAAAGCTTGGTATAACCTATATTACACTAACAATCTCAAGTAAGGCTTTAGTTAATGTGTTAAACGTACTGAAACCATATACGTGATGGTCATTATATTAGATATAAGCTATTTCAGGTAATGTGGTTAATAAACTGAAACCATATATGCAATGGTATAATATGCATTATACTAAAGTATAAGATGAGTATAATGTAGGATGTATATTAAGGCTTATTTGTATTCAAAAAAACCACTGGAAATACCATCTTATGTTCCACCTTTTTCACAGTGTTATTCTTTAATTACTAGGCAGGCAGCACAGCTAATTTGCCTAGGATGTACAATCACACAATATTACAGTACATTACTGCGTTACAATTACGAATTATACAATATTATATTACAGATACTAAGTTACTATGTTACAATACGAATTATACACTATATTACATAGATTACAGATACTAATTATAAACAATCAATAAATTACATAATTGGTTAGAAAACCTATTTACAGTACTTGCTTTGATGGCAGAAATAGGTAAAGAGTTCCAATCATGTACAGTTTTTGGAAAATAGCTACATCTATTATGATAGTAATTAGTTGTGGCAGTTGATATGTTAAAATGAAAAGGATGCTGAAATCTTGTTAAGTGGGTGGTAGTGGTGGTAGTTGTTATATAGGTAGGTATTTCCAATGTAATTAAATCATGTAGACCTTTATACAGTATTGTGAGTCTTGAGATGGTTCTGCAGATATGTAATTCTGGCCACTGCAGTTCAGAAAGCATGGTTGATACACTGCTCTCCCAATTATACACTGTAGTTTGATTTCACCCATCTTACTGCGATTCTTTGTACTCTTTCAATGGCATTGATGTCTTTTGATATAGGTATGGATCCCAAACTGCAGATACGTAGTCCAATTTTGGACGAATTAATCCAAGGTAAGCAGCAGACTTTACAGACTCTTAACAATTATTGAGATTACGCCGCACAAAGTTTAGTGATTTTGTTGCATTACTTGCTATATTGTTAATATGTGTTGAGAATGACATTTGAGAATGGAATAAGACTCCAAGATATTGGTGTTGGCTTGTGCGATTTAACATTGTATTGTCAATGTTGTAATGATATTCAGGCGGAGAAGTAGATCTTGAACAGGTAAGTATGACACATTTATCGATGTTTAGGCTCATTTGCCAGTGTTTAGTCCATTTAATAATACCGTATATTAAATCTTGTTGTAAGTGGTGATGATCCTGTTCAGATTGAATAACTCGGTATAGTACACAGTCATCTGCAAATAATCTGATGCAAGAAGAAATATTAGAAGTAATGTCATTGATGTATAATAAAAACATTAGTGGACCAAGCACTGTTCCTTGAGGAACACCAGAATCAACATGAACGTAAGTTGAACTGTGGCCTTTGATGACAACCCGTTGTGTTCTTTTGGTAAGCCAGGTGGATATCCAGTTATAGACATTTCCTTGAATTCCATAGTGGTGTAATTGCTTGAGCAAACGTTGATGTGGTACAGTATCAGCAGTGTTGGGCAAGTTACTTTGTAAAAGTAACTAGTTACATATTACATATTACTTGCAACTGAACTATTTAGTTACAGTTACATATTACCCATAAAATAAAGTAACTGTAATAATATTACATATTATATTACTTTGTGTCCACAGCCTTAAGCTGTCACGTGTGAAACTACCACCTTATCACGTGACATGATTGCGTTGTTGGACAATATGCAAATTTTGGTTATAAGCTTCATTCAGTAGGCCTCGTTAATTACTTCGTTGTGGCTAGGCGTTACTCAGGGGATAACTAATGAGATTAGTAACTTCGTTACTTGTAGTAATAATATTACGTAATATTAGACTCGTTACAGTAACTATATTACTTAGGTAACGCGTTACATTTGTAAGTAAAGTAGCTTGCGTTATATTACCTGTTTTATAGCGTATTTCGTTATATTACTTTGTTACCACAAAAGTAATAATATGTAACGCGTTACTCCCAACACTGAGTATCAGATGCTTTGCGAAAGTCAATAAATATTAAGTCAACTGAAAGATGATGATGGTCCATTGCTAGTTGTATTTCTTCTACAACACTAAGTAACTAGTGAATGATTAGGTCTAAAGCCATATTGTTTGCCAGTCTTCTGGTAAGTTGCCTGAATTTAAAGATTGGGTAAATATTACTTTTAAAACTGGAGCTATTTCATCACAACAGTACTTAAGTATACGAGCTGGTATGTTGTCAGGACCACATGATTTAGATGAGTTCAGAGTTGATAGCAACTTTTTAACTCCATCAACTGAGATTGTGATATTATGCGGTGGTGGCATGGGAAGACCACAGCATTCAGGAACATTAGACAAGTATTCTTTGGTAAATACAGATAGGAATTGTTTGTTGAGCACCTCAGCCTGGCCTTCAGAGTGGTATACAAAGGAATTTTCTACTTTTAGTGGAGCTATTCCATGGGTGTCTTTTTGAATAGTTTTAACATATCTCCAAAACTTCTTGTAGTTTATTCCACCATTATCAGAAAACATCTTGTTTTGGTACTGTCTGTGGGACTCTCGGATAAGTGTTGTGATATTGTTCTTAATTTCACGGTAGTCCTGCCATGCTTCTGTTTGTAAATGCTTTGCCTTATTGTATAATTTCTAGCGCTGTTTTATCTGTCGCTTGATGTGACGATTTATCCATGGTAATTCTCTGGTGGCTCTAGACATTGTCTGTGGTATATTTTTAGTTATTGCATCATTTATAGCCTGCTTGAAACTTTTCCAGTTTACTTCACGGTATTGGAATATGGGTCTGAGGAAAGAAAGTCAGGTTGGAAAGCTGATATATCAGTCTTAAATTGGATCATATTACCCCTGTTGTACAAAAATATTGGATGTTCAATATCATCTGATTCAGGTCTATTGTTGAGTGTTAATTCACAGTACACAGCCTCATGATCTGACATGCCAGGGATTACTTCAACGTTCTTTATAGACCCAGGGTAACAGGAGAAAATTAGGTCAAGAATATTTCCTCTGTGAGTAGGTTTTGTAACCAATTGTTCCAATCTAAATTCATTGACAGACTCTAGCAATAATTGGTTAACGTCAGTACCATACGTTGGATTTGGATTAACTTGCCCTGTACCATCTATCCAGGAAATACTGGGTAAATTGAAGTCCCCTGCTAATATTATTTGTGGCGATTGCAATGTCTCATTCTGGAAAATGTCTGATAGAGAGTTATTCAATGCAGTAATAGGGATGGCATTATTACTAGGTGGCCTATAGAATGAGCACAGATATATAGGTTTATTGTTGGGATTTTGTAATTTGGCCCACAGCATTTCAACTTCAGTTGATGAATTTGATAATTCTGAAATAATGAAACTGTCTCTGAAACCAATAAATATACCACCACCACCTAATGAGCGATCTTTTCTGATAATTTTGTAAAAGCTAGGTAAAATTTCAGATGATAAAAATGTTGAGTCAATGTGAGATTCATTTCCTAATACAATGTCAATGTTATAATGTGAAAGTAGTGCAGCTAGTTCATTTCTCTTATTCTGACTTCGAATACTTTGATAATTAATAATTAAAAAAATTTAGGGTATAATCAGTTTGATTTATATTAGGTATTCTGGAGTTTAGTCATGCAGAATCCTTTTGCTCCTCTAGGGAGGTCTTGGATTGATTGAGAACAAGGTTAGAATTCTTTACTTCTCCATGAAGCTTGTTATTCACAAATATCTTGTTTCCACGGATTTTAATTGTTTTGCGCTCAGTTTCCCTTTGTATCAGAGCCCACCTTTCTTTCTGTAGAATTAATTTGATAAGTCGCTCTTCTCGGGTCATATCTGGTTTGATCCATATACCATTTGGTAGGGAACTGGTTTTGGATAACAATAGGGACACATCAATGGCTCTGTTAAATGTTATCAGGATAGGTCGAGGGCGCCTATGTTGTTCTTGATATTTGCCTAGTTGGTGCAGATCACGGATAGACAAAGGATTAACCCTTAAATTCCCAAGCGTTTTGCATCTGTTATTTTTGTAATGTGCATGCATCCATTTTAGACACTGTAACTACTGTTTACCTTGAGCTAGAGCTTTCATTTTTGCAATGTAAGGTCACAACTGGTAGCTAGACATAATACTCTAACCATGTGATCTTAGTAGTAGCGTAATTGTAAATACACATGTATTTATAAATACCTAAAAAACGCATTTTTAAAAATAATTTTTTCTTACAGGTTGCCACTAAGAATTGAGACTTCCAATGATATACCTGGATTGCTGTGCTAATAAGCTTCAGGCAGAAATTTATTTCAAAGAAATATGTTGAAATATACTCAAGTTACATGTTAAAATGTTTACATATGTAATATAAGCAAAACGTCAATAATGTTAAAAAATACTACCATTTCTTCTTCTTCCTTTTTCCTCTTCCTTTAACAACAGTGCTCCCTATAGGTCGGCCTACTTTAACTTGATGTTCTAATACCCTTCTCTGTTGTATCCATTCTCTTCTGGTGGGTAAGAAGTCCGGTTGGTGCCATTTAATGAAACAGTCACGATCTCGAAAACAGAGTGGGACGATGCACTTTGAACATTGCCGAGTTGTATAATGCATTTCATTGTTCACCTCCTTACAGTATACACAACATGACCTCTTCTTGCTAGCACACAGTTGATGTTGTGACACCAAGCCAGCATCATTACTGGTGTCTGTGTCATCGTCTGTGACGTTGTCTGCATCTTCATCAGTATCATCAATGGTGTCCTCAAAGATAAACGAACAGCTACTTTTGCCCAATGCTCTTGCTAAATTTTCTCGAAACTTATAGTGTGACAGTGGGTTTTGCTCTAGTTCTTTATGAATGATGTAAACATTGACACATGCTATGTCAATAAAATGAAAAAAAAGAGTCTTCCAATACTTTCTTGTCTGTCTCAAAACATTATAGTAATGTATTAGCTGGTCAGACTTGTCTACTCCTCCCATAAGTTCATTGTAATGGTAAACAGGCTCGGGGATGGGAACATCTTTTTTTTCATGGCTGCCACTTCTTGCTTTGGTGTTACGTTTAACAGTATGCTCTGAATGTCCTGGGTGTTCAGTGGAAAGCACAACTATAGTTTTAGTGTCCTTCCATGCAGAATAAACTACACAGTCATCCCACACATAGAATCCATCACCTCTGTTAGTATTTTTTTCAGACAGCATTTCCAGCATAGTAAAAATTTCCCCTGGAATCCCAACTCTTCCTTTATCTAGGGTTCCAGTCAGATGAGTTTTTAGACTGAACAAATCAATAGTCAATGTGGGACTAGTATAAAAGTTATCGACATACAATGTTCAACCTTGATTGAGGTATTCATTCATTAGTCTAAGCACAACATCATAACTCAAACCCTTTTTAGTAGATAATTCCCCAGTTTTACCACGGTAAACAGTAAACTGAATTGTGAACCCATTCGTAGAGTTGCACAGGCACCATAACTTAAAGCCCCATTTTGTTGGCTTATTTCTAATGTACTGCTTGAATGAGAACCGTGCTTTAGAGTGAACCATACGTTCATCAATTGACAACTCCTTTTCTGGCTGGCAATATAATTGGCATTTTGCATTTATATGATCAAACAATGGACGAACCTTGGCCAATTTATCTTTATCATCTTTGAATTGCTGTTCATCCACCTGTGATACCACATGAAGGAAATACATCAATACATCAAACCTTCAAATCTATTTCTGCTCATGGTTTTTACAACAAAAGGATCATAGCATAGACTTGTTTGACACCATGCCAAGCGATAGTTGGGAATTTTTTTGTACCCAAAATGGATCAATATACCAACTACTTTTAAGAAGTCATCAGGAGTCATGGACTTGTAATATTCATATGTAACTGTTCTCTTGTCTTTCAGTGACTCAGCATACTCATCACTAGCTTTACAAATGTACTGCACAATATCAGCACTGAAAAACAACTTGAAGAGTGTCTCGGGATCAGAGGTATCAGTTCCATCAGGTAAACAAAAGCCTGGAGAAATTGCAGGAGTGAATGGAAAAACTTCTTTTGGTCTATCTGTTTTAACACGGATGCTTGTCACTGGCAAAGTATCCTCCTGATTCAAACTTACTAACTGTCCATGGTCACTTCCTTGACTTCGACTTCCCCTTCCTTGCCCTCGTCTCCCTCGTTTATCTCCTCTTTGGCACTGTCTCCCGCGTTGTCAAGTCCTACTCCTAGCTTGACCTCTTCCACGTGAAAAATTAATTCCTCTACTTGCTTCGGTATTTGGACTAACATCTTTACTGCTTTGAAAGTGATCCAGTATCATATGGTTATCATCTTGATATCCATCAGCTCTTGGTTGATTATCTGAAATTTGTATACTGGTGAACACACTTAGAGTGCTATTTGTCTCATTTGGTTCTGGAACTACGGCTGAACTGTCCATGTCTTGGAACATTGCTTCTGGATCACTTAAATCAAAATCAGATTGATGATTGTCACTAGAATTTTCATCGTCCGTAGAAGCTGAACTATCACTCCATGATGTGTCAAGCAGCCTGCTGACATCTTGAGCTGTGTACAACTGACTCCACCTGTAGATAACAATAAACACAACACTTTATGCCAAACTTAGGGCAATGAAGGTTAGGCATACTGGTTGGATATAGAAGATTTATTGGTAACATGAGACTGTAACGAAGTTATGGTTTCTGTCAGAGAGACAATGCTAGAATTGAGGTCCTTTAGTGAGTTTACTTATTTCTTTGTTCTGGCTTACCAACATGCAGTACGAACATAAGTATTGTGTATCTGGCTAGTAGCATTCATGCCTTCAGCATTAAATGTTCATAAACATTTACAAATTTTAGTCAAAATTATCTCACAATGTTAAGTTTTTCAAAATTTCATTTGGGAGCAGCTTAAACTAATTCTGCATGGTTTTTAACTCAGTATCTTCTAGTGTTTGAAAGTTCAACAAAAATTGATACCAAATTCAATCTCAGAATGTTAATGTTTCAAAATTTCTTTAAGCCTTTACACTAATTCTGGTTAACTCAAGAGTTTAACATTGCTGTTTAATTCATCATTGAAACAAGGAGGGATTCCACATGACTGGAAAATAGCCTCTGTGGCCCCTATATTTAAGAAGGGCAATCGTAGTAACCCTACAAACTATAGGCCAGTTTCATTAACATCTGTGTGTTGCAAAACTCTGGAACGAATAGTACACACTAATATTATGGAACATCTGAATAGTCTGAATATACTCTCAAATTGTCAATATGGTTTTCGTGCCAAACACTCTACTGAGCTACAATTGTTGCACACAGTTCATGACTTAGTGTCAAATCTTAACCAGAAAACTCAAACTGATGCCATCTTACTTGACCTATCTAAGGCATTTGATAAGGTGTTACATCGTTATCTCCTACATAAGTTGCAGTATATGGAATACGTCATGAGATCTTAGAATGGACTTCATCCTTTTTGAGCAGCCGCACTCAATATGTTACTTGTAATGGTTCTCAATCATCACCCATCGATGTTATTAGTGGAGTGCCCCAGGGCACTGTCCTCGGACCCTTATTATTCTTAGTTTATATTAATGACTTACCTGATTGTGTATCATCTTCTTGTGGCTTGTTTGCTGATGATTGTCTGCTCTATAGACCAATACATACTACAGATGATAGTCGTTTCTTACAGGAGGATTTGTTACGAATTGAAGAGTGGGCTAATAAATGGAAGATGACATTTAACACAGATAAATGTGAAGTATTACAAGTTACCTTAAGTAATCCAAAACCCACAAGCTATTTCCTGTACAATAATCAACTAAGAATGGTTAGTCACGCAAAATACCTTGGTGTGATATTGGACTCTAAGATGAACTTTAACAAACACATTACCACTATTTGCAGAAAAGCTAATAGTGTATTGGCGCTTCTTAAGCATAATCTATATCATTGTAATTCTCAAATACGAAGCCAAGCCTATTTCTTGTATGTGAGACCAATACTAGAATACGCATCAATAGTTTGGACACCATATACTAAGACTAACATTGAGAAGCTGGAAAGTGTTCAGCGACGTGCTGCCAGATTCGTGGTGTCTGATTATGATTTTTCAAGTAGTGTTACCAGTATCCTGAATGAGCTTAAATGGTGTAGCTTGGAGGTTAGAAGACAAGTAAGTAGACTGATGATGTTTTATAAGATATTGCAAGGTTCTGTCGCACTAGAACTACCCTATGAGATATCTCTCATCGACACTGTTACTAGAGGGCACAATAGAAGATATCAAACACCTTTTTCAAGAATTGATATACACAAATTCAGTTTCTTCCCAGCTACTGTCAGATTGTGGAATAGTTCACCTGACTCAGTTGTTAATTTGGATTCCTTTGAGGCATTCCGTAGATCTGCTACTGATTTCTTAAACAAATTATAATTTATATTTCTTTTTATACTTAATTAACTACTTAACTACTTAACTTAACTACATACTATATTGCACGTATACTCTTTCAGAGTCCTGCAATTATTATAATAATAATAACGAGCTTCCAGTGTTTGAACTATCAACAAATTCCAGTCAAAATTGTCACCAAATTCAATGTCAGAATGTTAAATTTTCAAAATTTCCTGGAGGGGGCATGCCCCCAGACCCCCTAGAAAGCTTATGCTTCACATTTCGCGGAGTGTGCTTCGGAATCGCACCCTGTAGAGTGGCTTCTACCTGTGTGCCCCCCCTTAGCAAAATCCTGGATATAGCTCTTATCGCACGCCTAGGCTTTAACTTAATCCAGGTCACATCCGGGTCAGCAGTAGTGACACGGTTTCAACGCTGTAGTCAATGCAATGCAATAAACTGCAAAACTTGATTAATTATTATAGTGGTACATAAACAAAATGATTCAAATAAAATTACATTGTTCCTGTTTTATTTGATATAAAAGTCTACACATGGCACATCCCAATGATTCTTGTGGACAATTTTTTTGAAACCTCAAAGTTTGGTTAATGTCGAAATTGAAGAATGATTTATACAATGAATCATCCTGCTCTATCTTTTTAATATGTTCTGCTAGCTGCCGGGGTCCATCAAACTTTGTAGCATCAATAAAAGTATTAGCTCCAGGTACCTGATCATACACATCTGAAGTGCCATAATAAATAGGAATAGTTTGTGACAAGTAAGCATGCCAGATTTTCTCAGAAACATACTCAGGAAATATTGAGTTTTCAAATGCAATTAAAAACTTGTAGCCCTTTTCTTTGATCAAATTCAGTTTAACTGATATAAAGTCATCTGAACCTTTCCCTCTTGACGAAGGCATGTCAGTGTTATGAAGAACTGTTCCATATGAATCCATGTGTATATATTTCATTAACTCCTGTAAGTACTTTTTCCTCCATCGTGTAGAATCGCTGACAAACATTGCAATACCATGCCTTCCAGAAGGTGGATCAAGCTTTAATGCATCTATTAAAGGCTGTCGAGTTTCTGGATAGCACATGTATGGATAAGGAATGGTACTAGACAGTGTGTAACTGACTCTCATAAAATCTGGAAATGGCCGTCTACATTGTTTACCATGCATACGAGGAGGTCCACGATTGTATCGGACAATTAACTGATTTGGATATGCAGGTCGATTGCACAACTCAGTGCAGTCCCGGGTCAACAGAACATCTGCTGTTTGGTAATATGAATAGTCATCAGTAAGAAAACAAAAGACATTATTTGGAAGTACACATTTCTTTGCTTCCTCTTTGTGAAGATATAGCTGCCACACTACATTGGGATTCATTCTTGAAAACACAATGAGACTGCTATGGTTTGCACACAAAGGATTAGCTCCACGCCCACTTCTACCAGTGCACAACTTTTCATTAGACTTGCCAAGAATACCACTGTCTACCGTAATATTTCTGGTTTTATTCTGTTCACCTTCAGACGTCCTGGTCCGATCAGTTCTTCTCACTATAACTTCACGTGAAGGCTCGCGTGAAGATTCAGTGTTCAAAAATTGTCTGCCAGCGTAATAATAATCAGATCGCAACAGTCTCTGATTCTCGTCGTTTTTCCCTAAAACATACCAGATCACCATACACACCATGACAGTGGTGAGCAATAAAAACAATTGTAAATTACAGGTGGCCATGGGACTTTAACCGCATAGCCTAAATATTTCGAGGGCAAATATTTCAATTTTTCGCGGATTTGCAAAAAACCACTCCCAAATATCAGGGGCGGATCCAGGGGGTGGGTTTGGGGGCCGAAGCCCCCCCCTTCACTTTTAGGCTTTACTTGGTCAATATGCTGAGTATTATAATGAAGGCAGTGGTTACTGAACCGAAACTTTGAGTCGGTTCAATAACGGGGGGGCTATTGATCCGACAATCACGTGACACTAACAAAAGTTGACTTTTACAGGCTATTGGAAGGGCCAACTAATTCCAAACAACAAATAAAACAGTAGAATGGATCATTATCTATCGAATCTGGTCTGCTTTAATAATCACGTGATCCATGTACTTTACAACTGAAACGTAATACTCTTCCGTTTAGTGTTAAAGAATGGTGGAACCATGGGTGGCCACGAAGTACAAAGAGCTGGCAACATTTACTATGAAAGTCGGGATATTTCTAGTCAAGAAGCTGGGCGCTGAAAAGGTTTGTACGTATCACATTGAATGATTCGAGTCAGACTCCAGGCTGACATGATAAAGCTTTACAGTGACCAGCTTATGTATGCTAAGTGGACAACTCTACTAGGTAGTGGAAAAGGCTCAAGAACAGCCCAAATATACATGCTGTATGTGAAAATTCTTTCATGGAAGACAGTACAGTTGTTGAAGAGCCACTGTACTGGCAATATAATCCACTAAGTGATCTCACTGTACGTGTCTCAGTATACGTACACAAAACACATTTGTGCTAGCTTTTGGTTGGGTGATAATTGTACTGTGCATAGTACTGGCTTGGATTGGTGTGCACATAGTGTATGTGTTCGTATGTTCAGTTGAGGTGCTTGACAATAAATTTCTATTTAGCTAATGCAGTAGCTAAATGTCAATTCTATATTCACTACCTAAAATGTGTTCAGTTTCTCCATATACTGTATTCATTCGTATAGGCATCCTAAGGGCGATTATGTCTTATAATCCACTCCTGAACCAGCTGAAAAATCTTGTTGCTCCTTGTAGTAGCTGCTGTTGACATACTTTTGACAAGTCACTAGTTGTAGTACTAAGCCTTGTTCTACAAATTAAGCTCATATATACCCCTTGTATTATGGTAGTGCCCCCCTGGCTTTCATTTAGGACCTGGAATTTGTTTGACCCTGGCTTTAATACGGATAAATATGGTAGCTGCATAACCCATTAAGCAAAAGCCTGACTAATTTTTATTTTGCAATAAATACATTGGGTAAACAGTGAAACCAGACACAAATTGATATACGTAGGTGATATTCCATTGCGTTTGCCTATTCATGGAAAGTAAGAATAATTATCTTTGTTTCATTTCAGTACCATCAAGCAAATATGGGTAATGTGTGTTTTATGTTTTCTTTTACTCTAATTTCTAAGCTTGAACATAGAGCTCAAACCAGCTTGTAGCTACATAGCATTACCCACCCTAACCACTCCCATTGTGGTTTTCATCATGCATGTCACTTAATATACATGTTACATAACAAAATACATCACATTAATTGTTTGTGATATTAACAATTAAGTTCTGACTATAAAAATACAATAGTGATGTAGTAACCTATGAATTAATTTATTCCCATCACAACTTTATGCCTCATCCTGGAAAATCAAGAGATCATAAACAATAATGCTAAGATCTTACCAGGCCAGATGAATCTCATTGTTGACCTCGATATTACTTTGGTCCCACCACAACAGTATAATCCGGAAACATCTGAGATCACAAATGATAACAGAGCCACGGTTATTTGGTATTCGGTCCGTACACCTTGTCAACAATCCTGCCATGAGATAACACTGGAATTTGAGCTACTAGAAGTTTCGCCTGACGGGTCTCGGTGAATTGACACTGCTTACACATACGTCTAAAATACTCATTGCATTGACACGGTGAATCAGTGTGTGTCGATGTTGATCTAATCCTTGATTTAAACACTTTCGTTAACCAAATGAACTTGCTTGATATCTGATGACACAAGAGACCAGTCCCCTAACAAGCAGGCACTGAAGTAAAAAGAGAATGTACAAATTAACATGCCAGGCTGGTGGATGGTCCCTCCCCTAGCTGTAAGAATACATTATCACCTAGCAACCAAGTGGTAGTTTTCATTAGTGGAATAAACAAGCCATCAAAAGCTTTCAACTGCAAACTTCATTGTGGTCAATAAACTACAAGCCACATGACTAATTTAGGCTGTGCAGACAATGGAGGTGCCCAGATAATACAGGTGTGTGGATAATAGAGGTGTCTATGATAATAGGTGTCCAGATGAGGGAGAATTGCAACAACACAATTCTTCTGTATGTTAACTGACCTGAATTTACGACACTCTTTTTGATCTGAGTTCCTGTATGGTTCCAAGTTACACAAGACCACATCTAACTGCTACTGGATGAACTACTACAACCAGATGGCCTACGAAAACCAACAAGTGGGTATTAAATACAATATGCCTAAAATCTGGATACTGGAAAATATCACTATGCACTACATGTAAACTGACCGGGGTATTAAAGTTTGGTCACACCACAACAGTATGTACACCTGATCCTGGAAATTTAGAAAACATACCTGAGATAATAAACTATACATTCCTTAGTATGTAGACTGACCTGGAAATTCACAACACCCTTGTTATGTCACTGCAGTCCATGTATACTTGACAACTGAGAACTACAAAAAGAACACGATAGATGGTACAATTCCTCTATATATAAACTGACCTGAAATTCATCACACTCAGTTTCTGCCTGGTCACAAGTTATGTCATGTACCATGACCATATCCAACTGCTACTGCTTAGTGGGTAAACTGCTTGCTATGACCAGATTACTTGTAAAAACTGAAAGGTGGGAATTTAATACATATAGCTAATGCCCCTATCAATGTTATCCCCCACCTACCCCCTCCCAGGCGTAGTGGGGGAAATGGTGGGGATTTGACTTTTTGAAAAATCAAATTCTCCACCCATGGGGGAACGACTAGCGGTCAAATCTCCATGTAGCATGGCTATAAGGTACTTTAGGAAACAGGTCAATTCCTTTAGCTTGCAAGTTAAAACAAACGCCTAAAATTTGGAGCGGTCAAATGCCCCACTAGTGGGGCAGAGTTTCAGATCAAATCAGGTCAAAATCCCCCACTAATCCCCTAGTAAGCCCGGGAGGGGGGTAGTGGGGCTTAACATTGATAGGTGCATAATACACCTAAAAAAACTGTCACTTTTTACACAAACGACACATTTGGGGATTTAAAAGACTACACAGAGACCTGATTAGACAGGTTTCACTTCTGTCATTCAGTGCAGTGTGAATGAGTACATACAAACATTACACACCTTACATTCGCTAGTTACTTCTTCAACCTGCATCCAAAGTTCCTGGACTTCCGCTGATGTAAGTGGCAGGTGGCAGTTGGTCCGTACACCTTGTCAACAATCTCGCCATGAGGTAATACCAGCATTTGCTGCTACTTAGTCTTAGTAGCATTAGATTTTCAGCTCTGCACAGGTCCCAAAACCCTCACAGTTAATCAGTGTGTGGCGATTTCGGGCAATGTGGCACTTTACACACTGGGGCGAACTTCACTCCTCGTTTCGATCGTTTAGCCTCCAATGCCGGCATATATATCATTGAGTACCTCAGTATTCTAGACTCTTCTATAATTACTTCTTTCTTTAAGCGTTGTAGTTTCTCACGATGAGCGAGTTTCTCAAAGACATGGACTGCAATAGAGGATATGCGCTAACAAACATTCTAATGAAAACGTGATGTTTTCTTACATCACGACGGTGAACAAATGTGTTGTATGTACACCACACAAAACACTTGTAAGATCTTGGACAAAAAAAAAGTAAGAGACTTATAAGTCTCTCCTAAAAGATCTCATCACAAAATTGGAACAAGAATCTTTGTCAAGTTTCATGGAAAGATTTTTGCAGGAACTTTTGTGATTCATTTGACAAAATTTTGATTAAGTTGATGTGATTCCAGCATGATCACATAAGGCTCTTACTATGGAAAGATTTTTGTAAGAACTTTTGTGATTCATTTGACAGAATTTTGATTAAGTTGATGTGATTCCAGCATGATCACATAAGGTTCATGGTGTATACTTGCATTCAAGGAATATAATTTTGCAATCTGTTTCATAAAATTCTTTAGAAATAATTCTGTTGAAATACTCTAATAGAGTGTACATTTCCACAGTTAGTACGACAGTATACTGTAAAATAGCTTGCCATTCAATAATGAAACATCCATATAAAACTCATGTGATTTAAACAATCTTTTAAGTGGGTGCCGATGCAAAAGAAACAAAAAGAAAGATACCGTTCTTTGTGGCAGTATAACAGGTGAACAATTCTTGTCCCAACAATTATTTCTACTTTTCTGAGTAGCTCAAAGTCTAAAGTTTCTGTCTCAGAATAGTTATTGTTCATAATTGACACTACACAAGGCTTGTCTAGGCTGCCGGGGCTCTTCTAAACGGACACCCTTGAACTGAAGGCACCTCTTTATAAACACCTGTCTGATTCCTAAATTAATCAAACATTACTTTGTACACCCTTCAATAAAGGGCACCTCTTTTTTACAAAGGAACAAAAATAAAATTCCCTGATGGTGTCTTCCTTGGAGCAGTGCACTGTACAGCTGTAAGTGTACTGTGTTAATACGGTATAGTTGAATTTTTTTGTGGTTGTGCTAACACTTGTGTGGTAACAATTGCTTCAGTATTACTTTTTGCAAATTAATTATTCGTCTATATGTTCACAGATGAATGAAGCCATAAGATATCTTAAATTTTTTGTTCAGAAACTCAGTAACTGACAGACAGCCATTCACAATTTTCTATTGTCACTATACGCCAAGGAGAACATAACTACTGAAGTATCTGTACACCTATAAGGTGGGTGTGTCCACTGTGTACTGTCATGGTTAGTTATGTCATTGTTTTGTCCATATTAGGAATGTTTAGAGGTGAAGCTTAGTGGAGTTTAAAGGTGAAGTTTTGAAGTTTAGAGGTGCTGGTTGTGGGTGTACGCCTGGTTTAAAAACTTGGATAATTTCTGTTACGAAAGGGAATACATATACAGTACCTATCACGAAATCAATACATTTTGCTACATCAGCAAAGATGAATGAAAACAAAGGAGAACTTTTTTAAGTCCTTAAAGCTGCTTAGGCGGATGTATCAGCCGGTGACACACCATTAGTATTAGTATTAAATACAGGGGAAACAAGGTCATATAAGCCTGTGAGACCTCATTTAATCACTACATTAAGAATTAAAGTCATCATTTACAAAGTTATCAATTACAATTTTTTTAAATTATCAATAGAGTTGCATGTCACTATAGTTCATTAGGCAAACTGTTCCATGGATTGATTGCTCTTACTGAAAAATACGAACATTCTTCTTGGCACGAGATTTGAGAAGTTACATGCTTAAAGAATGCACTACATTTAAATCTCAGTCACCTTGCAACCACAGGAGAACCAACATGCTTTAAGGTTTTATGGCATATAAGCGGGTAGCCGTAAATTTTTTTGAACGTTTATCGATGTTTTCAAGAAGTTCAAAAAACCATTTTAGCAATGTGTGAAGTTGAAAATCAACATGAAGTGATGAAAATCTCTCTTGCTTCCTTTTGCTGGATAAGTTGTCCAGCAAGCTAGGGTGTCTACTGATTACAGTAGTTCCAGTGTGACTATTTTGTAGAATCAAGAGTTAATAATACGAACTCTTGGTAGAATGTATGTGAATACACTGTAATGTACAGTTTAGTTGTTACAATGAATACAGATGGTGAAATGTACGTACATAATCAAAAACTGTGAAAGTTTTCACATAAGTAGTGCTCCTCATGACATGTGATTTTTATATAGTGCCATCGCAGATTTGACCTTTGGTCGCGTTTATGGCCATTTTGTACAGAAAATGTACCATTTTTGTTTTCAACTTACTGAGGCAATAATTTACATGCTGAAACATGTTGCAAAGATAAAGATTGCACTGAAACAAGCAACATGGTTTTTATTTGACTGTAGGTGGTTTTGTGTCAAAGTCATGATCACTTTTGTTAGGTTCAAAATTCATCAAAATTAGATGCCTTTGGGACCCGTAGGTAGGAAAATTGGCAGAAATTCATGGGCAATAAAAAGATCATAGCTTTGACACAAAATCACTTATTGACTTCAAATAAAATCATGTTGCTTGTTTCAGTACAATCTTTATTTTTGCAATATGTTTCAGCATGTAAATTATTGCTTGAGGGAACTTAAAACAGAAATGGTCATTAAAGTCAGCAAAGGTCAAATCTGTGATAGCACTATATTATCAAAAAATTGCATGTCATGAGGAGTGCTATTATGTTGAAAGTTTCACGGTTTTATGAAAAAGGGCACAATTTTTGTGCTGCGGCGTTCTACTAAAGTATTAACTACATAACTTACACAACCAAGTACTAAAAATAATAGAAAAATTGTCATATTACATAACAAATAAATAATGTTAGAGGAAACTACAAGGCTTAGCATTTCGCACTAACTGGGATTACAATCCATATTAAATGGCAACTCAGATTTACTGTATAATAATTACGTCATTTTGTGCTGGTGAAGTGAACCGCATTTGCATTCAATATAACGCCTGTCACAGACCACGCCCATTTATTACTTAACAAACTGGAAGACAATGCTGAAGGTTACCAACACAGTTGGCATTATGATATAGATCACGAGCAGTGGAAATGGGGGGCAGGGTCTACCTACTCTGGAAAAATGCTGGTAGGTAAAAATCGAGATACTCTAATAGAGCAGTCAACCTCACTCTAATAAAACAGTAGCCAGACCCTATTTCTCTGCATGGCGCTTATTATAAGCGCCTGCTCCGAAAGGGTCTGGTGACTCTACAATAGAAAACTAGTGTTCAGGATTCACCAGCAGCACGGTTGGTGTTGAGATTGGCTTTGGTCCCAGACTGACGAAGTGTTAACAGTGGAGATGTGTCGTCATGACATGGACAAGACTGTTTCGTGAGTGCTACGCAGCCTCCTTCGTGGCAGAAGGCTAAAAGTTGGTAGAGAGTATTGCTGTCGTTTCTAAAAATCCATCGAAAGATAAAAACAGTGAAACATCATCTGTAGTAAGCAACAACATTCATCACTATACCACACGTCCACGAACTCATCCATGAAAGACTCGATGAAAGAAGACAACACTGTATTCCTAAGCCAAAATGAATGCGTAGCAAACAGTATTTTCCATGTGACAACACATCTCCTCAGTTAACACTTCGTCAGTCTGGGACCAAAGCCAATCAACACCAACCATGCCGCTGGTGAATCCTGAACACTAGTTTTCTATTGTAGAGCCACCAGACCATTTCGGAGCAGACCAGACCAGACCTTTTCGGAGCAGGCACTTATAATTTCAATCGATACGCGCCATGCGGAGAAATAGGATCTGGCAACGCGAGACTAATATTTTACTGTATATTACAATAGCTGCGAAAACATAGATTATTCTGTTGGTACTTGGTTGTGTGTCTAATAATAATTACACAACCAAGTACTAAAAATAATAGAAAAAATTTCGTCATATGACGCAATAAATAATGTTTGAGGAAACTACAAGGCCTAGCGAGTTGCACTAACCGGGATTACAATCCATATTAAACGGCGACTCAGGCGTATAATAATTACGTCATTTTGTGCTGGCGAAGTAGACCACACGTGGATTCCATATAACGCCCATCACGGACCGCACCCGCTTATTAATTAGTGAAGTTGAAGGTTACCTACACAGTTGGCATTATCTTTTTCCTTGATATGTATCACAGGTGTTGGAAACGGGGGGAAAGGGGGGGGGGGGGGGGGGGGGCAGCGCCTACCGCCTATACTCTGGGAAAAATGTTGGTAGGTAATAAATCGAGATACTCTAATACAGCAGTCAACCACTCTAATAGAACAGTGACTTTTACTGTATATTAAAATAGCTGCAAAAACATAGATTAGTCTGTTGGTACATGTACTTGGTTGTGTGTGACATGGTCCTAGTAATAATAATAATGTGTGATGGATCGAAATGTTATTGACAAAGAAAAGGAGAAGATACATAAATAGTTGAATTTAATGATTGAACTACAGCGCCTATGGGACACCAAAGTTGAAATAGTTCCTCTGGTATTTGGTCAGATACCATCTATGACTACCTGAGTTTATTGAAAGTCAGTGTCCACCAACTACAAAAAACTGTTGTTTTAAAGACTGCATCCATCCTACGCAGGCATCTTTCTCTCTAAGGTTCTAGCTGAACCCAAGAACGCATTATACTGTATTTAAATACATTTTTGTTGTATACCCTTTTATGGTGTTAATATGAAGCTGTGTATAAATTGTGTGCATGAATATTTCTCCTTGTCGTATTTGTGTGTGTAGTGTGTGTGTGTGTGTGTGTGTGTGTGTGTGTGTGTGTGTGTGTGTGTGTGTGTGTGTGTGTGTGTGTGTGTGTGTGTGTGTGTGTGTGTGTGTGAGTGTGCAGTGTGTGTGTAAGTGTGTGTGTAGTGTGTGTCTGTGTAGTGTGCGTGTAGTGTGTGTGTCTGTGTAGTGTGTGTGTCTGTAGTGTGTGTAGTATGTGTGGTGTGTGTGTGTGTGTAGTGTGTGTGTGTGTGTGCGTGTGTAGTGTGTGTGTGTGGTGTGTGTGTAGTGTGTGTGGTATGTGTCGTGTGTGTGTAGTGTGTGTGTGTGTGTAGTGTGTGGTGTGTGTGTGTCTGTAGTGTGTGGTGTGTGTAGTATGTGTGGTGTGTAGTGTGTGTGGTGTGTGTATGTGTGTGTAATGTGTGTGTGTGTGTGCGTGTGTAGTGTGTGTGTGTGTGTCTGTAGTGTGTGGTGCGTGTAGTATGTGTGGTGTGTAGTGTGTGTGGTGTGTGTGTGTGGTGTGTGTAGTGTGTGTGTGTGTAGTGTGTGTGTGTGTGTGTAGTGTATGTGTGTGTGTGTGTGTGCATGTGTAGTTATGTGTGTGTGTGTGTAGTGTGTGTGTGTCTGTAGTGTGTGTAGTATGTGTGGTGTGTGTGTGTGTGTGTGTAGTGTGTGTATGTGTAGTGTGTGTGGTGTGTAGTGTGTGTGTGTCTGTGTAGTTTGTGTGTGTGTAGTGTGTGGTGTGTGTGTGTAGTGTGTGTGTGTGTAGTGTGTGTGTGTGTAGTGTGTAGTGTGTGTGTAGTGTGTGTGTAGTGTGTGCATGTGTAGTGTGTGTGGTGTGTGTGTCGTGTGTGTAGTGTGTGCGTGTGTAGTGTGTGTGGTGTGTACATTGTAAACCTCCTGTGGTGATTCCAGTTAGGTTTATAGGCTAGGCTCCCCCCTTTAGAACATCTTAGCATAGAGTTTAGTGCGGAGGATGGGTGGTATAATGATAATATTACTACTACTACTACTATTAATAATAATAGTAATAGCTGATCAGAACTCGTTTGTGGCTTCTAAAATTCAGAAGTGGGCAGGACACATTAGTGTGTTGCCTGATGTTGCAGTTCATCAGCCTCAGCTAGCTTATGCTAAGTATTTGCAGCATGAGTAGGCTTTCATAATGCATGTTGTACCTGGGTGTGGTCCTTTTTTTCTGGAGTTGGAACGTGTTCTTCAGCAACAATTCTTACCACCCATATTTGGAGTTGAGATGTCCCCTGCTGAATGTGATTTGTTTGCTCTCCCTCTAAGGTTCGGTGGCTTGGGTGTTGCTAATCCTGTTTCTGTGGCTTCAAGCTTGTTTGAATCTTCTGTCCGTGGTACAGTAACACTTGTCCAATCTATTACTGGTACTACAAAGTTTGAGTTAGATGCACATCTGGAAACTGTTTCTGGGGCAAGAATCCATTATCACAAGTACATGGACACCATCTACACTGTGGATTTTGACAAGCTATTGTCATCATTTGAATCATTACAGCAGAGGGCTATATTGCGTGCAAGGGAACATCATATTTCTTCCTGGCTTTTTGTAGTTCCCTTGGAGAGAAATCAGTTTGACCTGTCTGCCCAAGAATTTAGAGATGGACTTGCCCTCAGATACAAGAAGCCATTGCTGTGCTTTCCTCTCTGGGTGTGGTGCTCCTTTTAGCATTGAACATGCTCTGGACTGCCGTATCAGTGGTCTAGTGGGTAGGAGGCATAATGAAGTACAGTATGGGATGCATTTGGGGACTTGGCTTTACTCATGTGGAATCCGGTAGTAAAGGAACCTGTAATCTCTGATGGTTCTGATGGTATTGTTGAGCCACTTGTGGGGGATTTATGTGTGCGTGGAGTTTGGCAGATACAGACCGAGGCATTGTTTGACATTAGAGTGGTTGACACTGATGCCCGGTCATATTGTGGTTGCACTCCCACAGCTGTTTTATGCAGTGCTAAGGTGGAGAAGAAATGGAAGTGAAGTACTCTTTGGCCTGCCAGAGTCGCTGTGCTTCTTTTACGTCACTACATGTATGCGTATCAGCTGATGGTTTGCTTGCACCTGAAGCAAACTTTTTTGTTAGACGACTTAGTAACCACCTCTCCATGAAGTGAGAGTAGTCCTTCAGTGTAGTGAATGGTTGAGTCAGGGCTCGTCTATCGTTTGCCATCTTGCGTGCAGCTTTGTTGTATGTGCGTGGCAGTCGCACCAAGTGGAGGAGTTTGGGGATTGTTGATGGAGCTTCACTGCCAATGTTAACAGCTGATTAGGTTTTTTGTAGGTTGTTTTGTTTTTTTGTTAGGTTCTTTTTTGTTTTTGATTTTACCATAGAGTTGTGGGGTGGATGGGAGTGCCACTAGGGTTGGCAATAATAATAATAATAATAATGATAAAAAATAATAATTATAATTATAAACCAAGTACTAAAGATAATAGAAAATGCGGTTAAAATTACGTCATAAATAAATAATGTTTGAGGAAACCACAAAGCCTAGCGCTTTGCACTAATCGGGAATATAATCCATGTTGAACGGTGACTCAACTGTATAATAATTACGCCATTTCATGCTGGTAAGGTGATCGCATGACATTCTATATAACGCCCGTCATGGACCACGCCCGTTTAATTAAGGAAGGTAGCTGCACTGTTGGTGTGGTCTTGTTTTCATTAAGTAGAACTAAGAATGGTGGAAATTGGCTTCTACTTTCTTGGGAGAGTGCAAGCACAAATCTGTCAGTAAAAATCGATATACTTTAATAGAGCAGTCACTGAATTACTCTAATAGAACAGTCACTTTTGCTCCAACTGCAATTCTATCTTTGGTACATGTACTTGGTTTATGTAACATGGTCCTAGTAATAATAATAATAATGATAAAATAATAATAATAATAATGTATTTGTTGAGCCAATAATTATTGGAGCTTTGGGGTCCATCTCCATTGACTTACCAAGTTATCTTAGAACATTGAAGTTGCCACTATACCTGATCTCAACTTTTCAAGCCACAGTGCTGCATAGTACTAGCTCAATTTTTTGAAGACAATTTTTAAACATTTGATGGCTGTAAACTTCTCTTTTTTGTTTTGTATCCTGTATTCTTGGTTAGAACTAGGATTTTCTTACCAGTATTACTGTACATCTACTGTATGTCTGTTTACTGAGAAAATAAAACAAATAATGAATGAGTGTACTGAATTGGATAGAATGATACGAAAACAATTGAACATGTACAAAGCTTTGCATCCACGGGCTGATGTGGACCGACTCTAAGTGGGATGGTGGAAGAGGGTTACTTTCTATCTATGATGTGTGCTTGGAGAATCGATCGCTATCCTTCTAGTTTGAGTAAGTCCGCTGTACATGCATCACACCGTGACCAGTGGCACAGAAAGTCACTTCATGGCCAATGGCCAAATCTATTGGACAGTCTGAAGGCAGATTCCTATAAATGGCTTCAAAGTGCTCACCTGAAACCTGTAACAGAAGCACTGATCACTGCAGCACAGGCACACTGTGTAGCAGAGATAATGATGTTTGTAGGAGGTGTGGCCAGTACCCATAAACTATTGAGCGCATAGTGGTTGGTTGTCCAGTAATGGCTCAGTCTGTATATTTGGAGAGACATAACACAGTGGTTTCAGCTGTCCACTAGTAGTATGTGTGGATTATGTGTGGACTTTCATGTTCAGACAAGTGGTGGTTACATCAGCCGGAAGCAGTGTTAGATAATTCTCATTATGTATATATTTACAGATCATAGAGTAACTGCTCGGCGTCCTGACTTGGTTTTGATAGACAAACAGCTAAACTGTACCAAACTTATTGATAATGCCTGTGTGATGGACCGTCATGTTGTAGAGAAGCACGGGGAAAAGGTAGAGAAATACTTTGATTTGGCAGTTGAACTGCAGACACTCTAGAATACGTAAAAGAATGGAAGTTGTACCTTTCATTTTTGGAGCCCTCAGCACTGTACCTGAACAGATAATCAAGAATTTTGAGCTCCTCAAGTTGACCACAGTGAATGTTCACCTCATCCAAAAGTCTGTAATTTTAAGGACTGCTACCATTTTAAGGAGAGACATCTCGAGCTCTCAAATTCTAGTTGAACTTGAGCACTGCTTACTATAGCACTACTTGTATGCATTCTTTTTTGTTTGTGTATGGTGATCCAATTATTTATAATAAGTTTCATCAAAATACGTCATTAATTAATTAATTTACAGCCAAAGTTACAGCACATAAATGAGAGTACTAATCATAAATGAAACATAAACGAAGCTGTGTGAAAGGAAATATAAACATTAAAATTAAAATGAGGAATTTTCTCTGCGATGAGTTATTACTGAGTAAGGTTTTCTACATAACACCATCCTTAGTAATATTTTTAGAGTTCCTGGCCACCAATTTTAAATTAAAAAAAACAACACTTAAAACTAGATAACCCGGTACAACAAGTTTACATGAGCTGCACCATTAAACTGAAAACCAGCGTTCATAGCAACCAGTTATTATGCACTGCGTGTTTAACAAGTTAGCTAGATACCTCACACATTGGCAGAAGAAACACCAAGAGTGGTTTGAAATACTTGGCTGGTTGGACCGAAGGGGTGATGAAAGAGAAGGAACTGGAATTGAAAAAACGGAAAGGTTTATGGCTGAAAACTTAATGTGAGTATTACTGTGAGATTAATTAAGGAACTAACTAGCTGAAGTAGTGACACCTGCAGGGTTTTAAAACGCTTAAAGATCTAGAGCAGAGAAAGTCAAGTGGCTATGGCCACCTTACATACTCTTGAAAAGATTGAGACACTCTAATAGACACTATAATAGTATAGAATATATGTCAATCTTTTTCAGTCCTATGGTCCCATCGTTTATTAAATGAATGTGGGCATCGATCAGTTTCAAAAACTAGCTTTATAGCTCAGTCAAATCCCTATCCATATTACTTAACAGTGTTGCATCCTTCTTCATAATTTAAACCACACCATGATAGGTGTAGAGTTATCTCAAGAATATACTGATTATGTGTCAATTTGTTTTCATAGTGTGATGTGTTGTAATAAAGTACGTGTGATTATAGATACATTCACTGTGATTATTTACTGCAGCATGAAGGGTCAAAAGGTTGGGTGCCAAAATCAAATTTTCCAAAAAGTGAAGCCCCCTGGTAGCTATGCCCCTGGTACAGGATATATAGGAGGATTTACTTACAAAGCAGGGCAGCTCCAGGGTATTTCTGAGGATACTAGAAAGGGGTGAAGCAAATCAAACTACTCTAATAGAGTATTCATTGTACCAACCAGAAGTACTTTTTAATGTACTAAGCCAGATTCATGTAGTGGTTGATTAAGTAACTGATTGTTAAAGCAATGTGGTGAAATAGGACCCTGAAATTTTGATCCTTTTTTGGCCTCAAGAGCTGGGTTGGAAACTGGTCACCAAATTTCTACAGCCACCTACAGTATGTAAAGTATTCTCCCAGAAATCCCTCTGAAAAACAACTTTTATTTTATACCTGATGTCGATAGTATTCCAAGTTAGGAATCCAGTGGGGGTTTGCCTATAGGAATTTTTTAATCGCCACTCAACCCCCACCTGTATGTACTGGGGAATAGGGACTTAACTTTGCTATTTGCAATAATTTCTCTTCATTGACATATAGTTTCCTGATTTTTGCTGAGTCAGTATACCCAATAAACAATGAAACAAGGTGGAGCAGTACCTTTCAAATAGATTTGGTTACCTACTGTATGTACAGTTACAAGTGACTAGATGAACATTCAGCTCAGCATAAGCTTAAAGAACAAGAAAATGCTTGATTGCATAACATCAAGTTCCATTCTTTGACTACAAAAGAGGTGATATATTTATACCACGTTCTCTAACACCAAAACATGGAAGGTATAAAGAGCTGGAAATTGGGAAGACTGGTGGGGGGATTGTACCTTCTACTTTTGTTCTTGCAAAATACTCAGCTACCCTAATAGAACAGTCAGCCACCTGTGCTTCTTACCCAACGTCTTAATGCATACTACTGTTCATCAGATTACTGAAGACATCAGCACATCAAACCATGGCACAAACTTTAAAACCGGCATCAGAAAACCATGTGCACAGTGTCCACTAGCTAGGCACAGACCACACAACAGATGGTTAAGGCCTTTGATGGTTGAGCATGGGATAGAAACCACATAAACCCTACCTGCACTCGTAGGATATTTTAGTCATTAACAACCCAGCCTTGCTGTGCTCCACTTTGGGTTAATAACAATAATATCTTACTTGTATAGCCATACTGTAAATAAGTATGTATATGTTATAGTTAAACCCCACCTTGAGTAGGATATTGTTGTTATTGAGCTGAAGCCACAGCGAGGCTGAGGTGTTAAGTGCAGGTGGGGGGGGGGGGGGGGGGTTAACTGGCTTTTATCCCATGCCCAGCCAACCAAGTTTGAAGTGCCTAGTAGTTTGATGATGTGTTCATTCAGTTGCACCAAGTAGTGCATGAGGACGACCATAAGAAGCAAGGAAGGTACGCGCCAATAAATGACTACTCTATTAGGGTAGCTGACTGCTCTATTAGAGTGTTTCATTTTGGGAGAGCCAAGGTGGAGGGGCCATCGTACCCTCCCCTCAATTTCACTGCTCAATGGCTTCCAAGGTTGTTTTTCATGTAGAAAATGTGTTACAACATGCCTTAAGTTGAAAAGGCTATATGGCTTTGTGTAGGGGTGGTATAACTACCATATCCTCCCTGTAATTTCCTTTGATGTTGACTGCTAGTGGGGATAGAATAAACTATTGTTATGTTTGCCAAATGCGTACTTTCACAGGTCTGATTCACCATCTCAAGCGTTTTTAATTGCACTTAGGTGGCTGATCTGCAGTCAAGGATAAGCCACAAGAAAGATAACGATGTGTTACAGTTTGACGACATGTGCCATCTCAATGGGTTAAAAAGCTTACCAAGCAGCCACTTATACTACCTGTCCATGTGACCAAATGTGGAGTGACGTGCATAATAAACAGCGTTCAAACTAGATATCAAGTGGATCCAAGCTGTAAGGAGAGATACTCACCAGAGACAGTTAAAAAAGAGACCTTACATTTGACACCATGGCAACTAAGCAAACTTTTGCTTGGGCATCCCACTACAAGCTTAGCTTAGTGGCCCAGTCTGAAGCCTCTTTCCACAACAGTGCCATGCGTCTCAATATTAACATAGATGAAATGTTAGTCTGGGAATTCTCGAGTTGTTCTAGTAACATAGAGGTGTGCTCCACTGATAGGAATATCTGTCCTTGCCCCTTATACAGTATGACTCAAACTGCAACACCTGCAACTACAGTACCACTAACAGACAGCTACTGCACATAACAACATAAAGTGTCCTAGCTTATGGTACCGTTCAGATGTAACATTGCACTCACTCGCAACTTGCACTCCCGAACCAGTAAATAACTCACTAATTAAAGGGTGTGGCACCCATTTCGCATGTGAGCCTACTAACAAGCAATTTGCACTTGCAGGTGAAATGGGTGCCACTCCCTTTAATTAGCAAGCTATTCACTTGTTTGTGAGTACGAGTTGCTCGCAAGTGTGATGTTACTGTAGATCTGAGTGGTGCTGTAGCTATTTACACATGATAGAGTTTACACTAACCTGCTCAGTCCATTCTTCTTCTTTGCTGTTTAGCTGGAGCTCAAAGTTTTAACTCCTTTGAAGCATATTCAACTATGCAGGGTGTATATCTCCTCTATAAAAGTACAAAATTAGTGAAGTTGTTTTAGGCCACATAAAGTTAATTATTAGTTTCTCATCCTGCCCGCACCGCTGTTTTTCCCACTTCATCAAGGAAATTTCACAAAGATAGTGGCTCAGAGCAGCCATTCTGTACCTATTAAAATCGGTGACTAGCTATAATAGTCCAAAACAATTGCATTCTGAGGCATTTTAGCTATCTAACTAGGCTATTTTGTATATAAAAAATAAAATCCACCCGCCTGCATCCTTTTTTCAAGCCAAGGAGGATGAGAAACTAACAATTAACTTTATGTGGCCTTAATAGCTGTAGTACTTCCCTGTACTGGTTTATCTCATAGAGTAGTTACTTACTGGCACTCCAGTCATATTGTCTGGTTGGCATCTTCACGACTTGCTCCCAGGAATCCTCGAACTATTACAAGTTAAAAATTATATACTGATTTGCACTTGTACTATAATATGTACACACACACACACACACACACACACACACACACACACACACACACACACACACACACACACACACACACACACACACACACACACACACACACACACACACACACACACACACACACACACACACACACACACACACACACACACACACACACAGTACTACACGCACACACACCCACAAGTACATCCCCACAACACACACACTAACGTTTTTCCCCTTCCCAGTTAAAAAGCGGTCTGGTCTAAGCGAGACTCGATGATTAATACTAGCATGATAATATGTATGAGATTTACACACTACACAGTCAAGCAGGATACGCAGGCACTGCCTAGTCTCGCCCACCAGACCCATCCTTAACAACAATAACAATACGCTTGTCCATAAACAAACTCTACGGAGACACTTTTTATCATACCAAGCATCTTGATTTGTTATGAAGTTGTTCTAATCCACTAGTGCCGGTTAATTTACGTATACGCACTTTCCAAATTCTAAAAGTTTTTCAAATTTCACACGTCACGTGATTTACACTAAAACACTAACACTGGTGATCACGTGATTCACAGCACTAGATGTATTTATGATGATACTGTCTTGTGTCCAGGACTCACCAGGGGACCAGATTTTTCTCTCGCAGCACCATTAAATGTGAGTATATATGGAATGGATCATGGATTTATGCATGGGCCACTCCAAATTGATTTCCTATTTCTCGTCGCATGGTTTTAACAGAAATGTACATTAAGGAAGGTTTTTAAACCAGGCGCGCACCAACAGCCAACCGAAGGCCGGTTGTGGGTGCGCGTGGCCAAACCGCGCGCGTCTGTGTGTCTAGCTGTCCACAACCCACGTGAGCATAGAAAATAAGTTTTTCTAGAAAGCTGTTTACGTTTTGTGGTAAAGGTTAGTAACTCTGTTCTTAGTTTTGAGCTGCTATGTCGTGTTTGCGGGTGTGGCATGCCACTAAACAAACAATAGTAGCGATAAGCGATATCAGACCATTTTCAATAATTGCATATAAAATATTTTACATTCCAGGTTTGTAAAGGAGCATTCCATTAAGCAAGGTCTGAAAAAAAATTTTCAATATCTTTTGTCATTATCATTTTATGACTCAAAATGTCTGACAGTGTAGAGAATTTTGAGTAAGGGCTTGCCCATTGAAAATATGGCACCGCAACAGCAAATGGCTATAACTTATGCAAACAAGAACTTATGAGTTGAATCTTTTAATGAGGCATACTGACCAAATGTGCAAGTTACAAATGCTCATTCTAACTACAAATTTTTCTGAATGTACATGTTGCTTTGACTTATCGAGAACCCTTGCTAAGGGGCCAAAATATGGTACAATTAGTATAATAACAAAACTGATTTCCATGTTCCTTTTATACATTCATTTGAACTTGTAATAAGCCGATATGCTGTAAACTGACTAGCTTAGGTTCATGACATCTTGTTTTTAATAATTTACTTTAACCCTTGTTGCTCTACTTACACAGCCGAACCATTGAATTGGCATTAAATACTCCATGCACATATCGTGCACCAGTTATGGTGATCTTAAACTACCATGTTATTCCAACACAACTCCATGCAGTGTGTAGAACACATTCAGTTCAAGCAGCAATACATGGCTAGCATTACCCTAGCTATGGCCACAGCTGTCAACTGTTATGGCAAAACCTTTGACTGAGTTAGCACTAGCAACCACCCATATAAACATTGTTATACAAATGAATGTGACAAATACTATTTATACTACAAAATCTATTACTAACAGAAACACCATATTTAGCAGACCTAACCATGTTTTACAGTTCTCGTCACAGTTACAGCATCATACTCACGAAAATCTAAATCCGCTGGAAGTAACTATTAAAATACATGTTCACGTCAACAGTGGGTTGCACTAATCACGATTACAAAAGGGTACCCCATGATTTCAGTACAGTTCCGGTCGCCAAAATCCACTTCAGACACAAAAACTAGCATCAATCTCGAACTCAGCGCCATGGATTACCCTAGGACCACTAAAACTAGCACTACAAGTGCTTGTAAGGCAGAAATTCGCACAGATGTCACGGTGCCATATCTCCCATACAAAATCTTGTATGTACGGAAAAATAAATTCGTAATTTTTAATGTGCAATATCTTTGCAACGGATGCACGGAATTTTACAGGGTGAAGCTTAAAATGACTGCAGATTTGAGCCAACGTTAAGGATGGCAAATGCTGTAAGTTGGAAATTGCTGCATTTACAGTTTTACTGATAGTGTAAAATTCAGGAGGTTTGAAGTCACTAATAATAGAGCTTATCTATGTACCAGGAATGGTTTTTTATTGTTTCTGGTTGGAGGGGGCACAGGGCTGGAGCCCAGAAATTTAGAGTGGTCAGGCCATTCATGGAGTACAATGTGATCACATTTGTTTCGGCACCCTGGTCTGTTTTCACATGGCACACAACTGAAAGTCTGATGGATTGTCTTGTAGCATGCTCTCCTGGGAAATTTTTTTAAAATTAGGTGTTCTGAAATGGCATCTGGAAGCAATATTGCATATGAGGTCTTTGTTTAATACACATTAAGTATAGTTATATTCTTGAAATTTGTGCTAGCTAGCTACTGTACATGTTAATGACATGGCTATAAGTTATTGATTACTAGAACAATTTTATCTCAATGTATTTGCAACTGGAAACCCAAGTGAAACAGTTGGTACGTTTCACAGAATGGACACCTATTGCAGTATTGCAATGACTGTTCTATTCAGACGAAGACTGCTCTATTAGAGTATCTTGAAATTTAAGTGCTGAAGCTGGACCGTGGGCTCCGGCCCTGGGGCATGACCCTTGGCACGCAAACCGGAAACCAAGGGTAACCATGCAGCTTTGCCTACAGAATTTGCATGAGTTTTAAAAGTTGGCAAACTATAAAACAGTTAAAAGAGGTGAATAATTTGTGGTTTACAGTGGTTTGTTACGGTTGCACGTCCTGGCAACGTAATTAGTGAGTTAGGAAATAATTAATGAATTCATTAAAATTCAATTAGTAAATTATTAGTAGTATCAAGGTGTACAACGTATAATGTATAGATTGTTCAATGGATAATAATTGCACAAGTGCCTTAGTCTCACGTGGGCAGACCACGTTTTCTCCCTTATCAATTAGACATTATAAGCACCTACTCCGAAAAAGGGTCTGGACCAAGTCTTAAGCCCTACTCATACAGGACCACCGAAGTCTTGGGGGTGTTGAATACCAGGTATTTAATTGACAGGACACCAAGCCCAGTTGCAAGCTCAAGAAAATTGACAACTCAGGGTTCCTATGCCCCTGAGTAAGGCTTACTCAGGGGCATAGGAAAATTTTTAACTTAAGGGTGCCCTACCATGCATTGTAGGGTAGCTAAGTATTAATGGCAGAGGAAGGTATGAAAAGTTGGAGGCCATGCACAGTTAGTTACTTGTGGACATATAGTGCATGAAGCGCACTGAGTGCATGCAAAGCATGGTCTCCTTTTAGGGGTCTGGGGGCATGCCCCCTCAGGAAATTTTTGAAAAATAAGTGCTATGAGATTGAATTTGGTGACACTTTTGCAAGAAAGTTAACTAGCTATACAGTCCCTCAGGAGACAAATGCCCACCTGATTCATTACTATGATGCTGGCAATGCTATCTCCTTTATCACTTGTCCTTTTTCGTCACAGAAAAATAATTATGTAAACTTCTTTGGGCCATCTGGCAGCAGTAGATCACGTGACCCAGAAACGGACTTGTATTCTATTAGTTTAAGGCGCATATGTTGCTAGCAATTAGAAGTCTTAGCAAGGCTGAGTTAGGCAGATGGTATCATTGACAAGTTAGAAGGGAAGGAATAATTATTTCCTTGACCATTTTGATTCAGAAAATTTAGGTTAGAAATATTCATGGGTGTTAGGTTAGAAATATTCATGGGTGCCCAAGCACCCATGGCACCCATGCTTCCTATGCCCCTGCACCTTCATTCATAATAGTGATGTACGATATGGATATTGCATATTGCATATTGCGATTATTGCAAGCAAAATTATCACGATTACGATAATTATCACAATAATTTACATGTAACATTGATGCCAGCCTAAAGGTGAAAACTTGTGCAAACAACAAGTTTCTGAGTGTAGTCATGACTAGTGATGCTATGATGTGAAATTTCTATCACAGAACATTCCTTGTTTATTGAAATTTAGTTAAATTTTTATATCGCGATATAGCTTTTGTCCCGATATAATTGTCATGAGATGATATATCACGATATCCGATATATTGTACCATCACTAATTCATAACAAAACTCAACAATTTGAATGTGATAAAACAGTAGAACTAAAGACCCTTTTTCCTTTTTTGGAGTAGGCGCTTATAATCTCTAATCGATAAGTGCCGTGATGGAGAAAAAGTGGTGCGAGACTATGAGCACCTGGCTTTTAAGTGTAGCTAGCATAGCATCAGTGTTTAATTTTAAAAAGTCCATACATTAAGGTGGCTGTCAAGCAGCTGTCGGGTTGGTGCCCTCTATTGTAATTAGGCTATTCAAAAACTATGTATCTCTTCCTCCATACAGATTTCTACAGGGTAGCTCAACAAGGAGGCATGAACATATGTTCCTGCCACGTGACAAAACTTTAGTCTCCCTATGGCACTAAATTACAAGCTAGTCTCAAAATACCATTTGAAGCAAGTTTGTAAACAAATGCGAAGTGATGATTGTCCTCTCATTGGTAACCAACTATTCTTAACAGTCTTCATGTTCTTGCATATTCAGTACTTATTACGACTGGCAGTACGGATTATACAAATTTCACACTAAACTTGGAAAAAGCAGCTCTACTGCTAAAACGCCTCACCATTTTGCAATGACTGTATGTGGAAACATTTGTGAGGGTAATCATGGCTAGCATTTAAAATTTTACCCTCTATGACGATCCATTGTGGAAAAAAGCTGCTCAAAGAGGGTAGCGGCCAAAGGCACGCCGCAAGTTACAATAAATGCTGTGGGAGTTATTTTACCAGTGATGGATTGTTATTGTACAATGTATCCTGTACACCTGAACCCCGACAAGGATGCCTTTGTAACTGTGCTTATTGTAAGGTTTCAGGTATCAGAGGTGCTTGTATACTTTAGTTGCTTGTATACAGGTTAGTATGCTTTTGAGCGCTATGTCATGGTTGGGGGTGTGGCTATCTAGGCCACTGAAACAAATAACAGAGCTTGCCTACCGTATGTACTAAAACCAGTGTTTTAGCGACTGAAAGCACAGCAGTAGACATTGTAAGGTACCAGGAATGGCATTTCATTTCTGGTTGAAGGGGGCGTGTCCCTTCACACGTGAAATGGAAACCAAGGACAGCCTTGAGGCTTTACTAACAAGGTTGACAAACTATATAGCAGTTTAGAAGGAACTTCTGTGAATAATTGTGGTTTGTTACAGTTACACGTCCCTAGCAATGCATGGCAATATAACTAATGAATTAATGAATTGTGAAATACAAATTAGTAGGACTATTAGCAGTATTACAAGGTATACAAAGTACTATGAATGTTCAATGGAAAGTAATCACAAGAGCACCTGATTTTAGTGTAGGATCAACTTTTAAGATTCATGTTAGTTTAAGTCCGGATACTTGTTACACAAGTAAGTGGCAACTTGTAACACTAGCCTTTGTGCTAGCAACTATAATCCAACCAAATCAATAAGCTGCCTAAAGTTTCACGTATTCCTATGGTGTTGCACCCATCATAGGTCCTCTAACCACCAATTTTGCTGCTTGAAAGCACTGTAATTCATAATGGAAGTTTCCACCCACCTTCATGCTATAATCTTTGTGAAAGGACGACTGCTGCATCAAGAAGACTCACCTAGAGTTCCTTAATAGCCTGGGTATGGTCTGCACACATAAATTATATTTACTAATGTACAGACTAATAATTATAAATTCGCCATCTGGCTGTACTCCAGAGTCCTAGGCATAACTTTACATCGAAATTCCAATAAAGGTTACTAATAAAACATCTGCCATATATCCTACCAATCAATAACTTCTATTTAAAGCCATACAATATTCATGTGAACTGTAATTCACACCTCTGTTGTACTTTATGCGCATATATGTTGGCTATTGTGTGCATTGTGTGGGGAGGCAGTAATTAAGTACAGATTTTTGTTTTCAAACCCTATAGACTGCAAAGCAGGTGTAGTGTTACTGATTGAATAGCTTAGTCCATACTGGTGCATATACTACAATTTTCATAGCTGATTGCATCCCATAGCCATCTCCAGCAGTACAAAGGGTGAGCAAATTCTGTGAGTGGTTTTCCCTGCCTGGACTGCTTTGCTATTTGCTAACGCTGCGGGGAGGAAGACCACTCCCTCCGCGCTGAACTGGTAATGATCTAAATGATGCAAGTTTTGCCAAGCGAGAGGGTCTAGGTAAAAGCCAGCAATATAAACAAGTGATGGTAAGAAGCTTTAGTGACAAGGATTCAGTTGGTGTTATTCTTCCTCATCCTGGGTACTGTAGTACAGTCTGTACACTCCAAGTTGTTGTATAACAATTAAGGTAAAGGAGGTCGGGCAGTAAACGCTCCCTTAAGCATCCGACATGCTTACCCAAAGTCACCCCCATCCACCTGGTCATGAGCGGAGGAGATGGCTGACCTGAAGGCATTGAGTGACCTCGACTGGTATCATTCCTTGTGAAGAAATTTGTTATGTCAAAGGAGAGTCCGATAAATACCCCTCTCAGCACACCAGCTAGATCACTTTCTGAAGTGTGAGTCATATGACCGGGCTGACTTGGATTGCCATGATTGTAGCAGGAGCTTCTGAAAGTTGGCTACTGGAGAGTGTTTCCCAGAGATAGGCCACATGGCTAGTTGAGGGATGATCTCCATCTGGGGTACTGGTGGTCTCTGAATTAGATCTGGAGCTGGAGTCTGGGAAAGTCCCACATCATCTCCATGAGTACCGGGTACCAAGTCTAACCTTCCACACCGGTATTACCAGTACCAGCTGAGCTTCTTGCCATCGTGCTTGGCTCAGTACCCTGCCGATCAGGCACTATGGCATTGTGCTTGGCAAGCCCCTGGAATGCATCCACTGCCTCTGCCAGGGGGTCTGGTCTCCAGCTGAAGAAGCGGGGTATTTGAAAAGTCAGTCTGGAGGCGAACACAGTGGGCCAAAAGCTTTCTTGATGGCCTGAAAAATTTGCGGTATATAGCATACAATCTGTCCTGTCCCAAATAGTCTGGGACTCTGTGTCCGCTATGGTGTTGGACACCCCCGGAATATGTAGGGATATAGCCCTGTCCTGTGCCCACATCCATAGATCCTTTGCTAATTCTGTCAACTGGCATGACATTGTGCCCCCAAAAGCACAGTGTCACAAACTACAGTTACACAGCTCTAAAGTTACACAGCTCTAAAGTTACACACAGTTAAACTAAAGGTACACAGCTCCAGAAACAATTAAGCTTTGTGGCAAAAGTTCACACCATTAATTTTGCCCTTTTCATTCATTCACCAGTCAACATCCTACTAAATTATCAAGTACGTTTTCTCTTTATAAGGTCAATCTCTCTGCTGCATGTCTACACGAGCAAAATTAGGACCATGCCACTTGACGCCAGTAAACAATGGCGCACGTCATGAATTAATGTATATTATCGGCTACTAGATGCGGATGTTTCAGCATGTTGAATGGTGACTTATGGAAAGTCTGAGGTGAAGTCGCTCTAAAGGTACTAAACTTTATATAAAGTCAATTTTATTTCACGCATAACTCAGGCAGCTATATTCAATCGCTCTGATTTTCAATACATAGCACAGCACAAGTGTACTACGTCACATCCTTTAAAGTCAATTTAGGATTTCGTTGGGTTGCATTTAGTCTGTATAGCTTCAACCCTAATATCTGTTTTCACCTCTCAGTAGGCTGTAATTGTCATTCATAGTATGATACCTATGTATAGACAACCACCTACCCACGAATAATTTAATTTAGTTCACAAACTACATCTAATATAATTATTTGAAATCTATATTTATACAGGGTGTACATAAATGCATGAATCTAATGATGAACTATAGTTAGTAGTGTCAGCTGAACAATAAGTATATCTGGCATTATTATGTGTCATCTTCTTCATGGCTATGGTGGAAATGATCAGGCCCATTCGCTCCATTTTGGTTGTCATCACCATCTCCTTCAGGTTGCTGGGATTGAGTCCCAATTTTAGCTGGCTTGGGCCAAGCATCCCGGCACTTCTGGTTCATTCGCTTCTTTATTTCATTCATGTCTGCATGGGGATAACGCTCCACAACTAGTCCTACTATCCTCTCAACCTGAAGCACGGGGTCATCACGTATAATTGTTTTAAACAAATGTACATACTAGAGTGGCCTGTACCTTTGTTTGATCCAATGGAGGCTTTGTGGAACGCTTGTTCACAAAACAAAGACCATTTGCCAATTCTTCTTTCCTAAAGATCATGCCAATTAAATCTAAAGAAAATTGGTATTCGTCTCTTGTGGGCATGAGCATGATGTTTCTGCCATTTATTAAGTGATTGGCTGGAATCGTTTCTTTCCCTTGTCCTTGGCTCTCATCTATCTTTCTATGCAATGATTTCAAGTCTTTCTTGATTGCCTTAATTCGCTTTAAAATCTGTTTATAAAGAATCATGCGTTAAGTCAATGCATGCATAAACGGATATACTGTAGTATGGTTGAATGCATTTTATGCATTTACATTTGACGCACCTCAACTTGTTGTAGCCTTACTTCATCAATGGCTTCTGAAATGTCACTGTTTTGTTCATTCTGTGTCTTGTTTTTACACAAGCTTCCTTTAGCTGCACTTATAATAGTATCATCATGGTCACCTTCATCATTTTCTTGCTGTGAAAACTGTACTTGTATGCATGTTATCTTGCATGTTATCTCTATCTATGTATCTATGTATCTATGTATCTATCTATGTATCTATCTATCTATCTATCTATCATATAATATACACACTAGAATACCTCGGCTGTTCCACTGTTTTGATAAAAATCTTGGCTGCTGCTAGCATGTTCATCTGCACAAACATATATTATATAGCTATAGATAAGTTGTGTTTTCCCTAACCTTGTGTAAAGCTGAACTCATGTTCTTCAGGCTGCCGATTAAGTTGACTTGTCACTCCAGGAGAATATTGGTAGCGCTGTGGAGGTACTCCTGCACAATGCCGCTTCTGCCGTGGAGTGCGCAGTGGTGCCCGAGATCTTTTAGACTTCATCCTCATTTTGTTTGGAGTCTCCATGCTGAGAGTCAGTATTAGCAATCAAGTAAGGCGAAAGAGCCTTTTATACTGTTAGGAAGGCAGCTATTAACAGTTTCATAGTCATAGTTATACCAGATCTTGCATGATCAATGCCACAAGACCCATAACATGCGATTCAGCTATTCACAGCAAGAGTCATAACAGACACTTGCATATCAATGGCCTAACTTCACACTAAGGGTAATATCTATCATTCACTGATATTTATCAATTATATGGATTCCAGCAAACCCAGCTGCATGTTTGTCACCTTTTTCCTGGTGATATAAGCCACTACTAATATGTGTAATACCCTTAAAATGCTGTGCTTATTATTGTGTCTTGATTCTGTGTGCAAGTCTAACACCATTGGTGAACCGTTGATGTACTCCAGTTAGACACTGTGGATGTGCTCCAGTTATATAGACACTGTTGAAACTAGTGTGGTGTACTGTATAATTTTAAGAAGGCGATTCACCTAATGAAACATATTTCACCATGGGCAGTGGCAGAATAGCCCATTTGGTATTGCTGTGTAGAAAGTGCCTTTGTGGTCAATTTTCTCCCAAAAATTTGAAAATGCCTTCTTAAAATTAAATACTGATGGGTTACAATCTTAACACTTTTCTATAAAGTACCATGGCTGCACATAAGTGTTAATTGTATTGAATACTGAGTGACAATGCATGTAATTGGAGGTGTCAGGCATTTTGTTTACCAGAGCTATATGACCAGGGACTACTATACAGTAAAGCTAATTTACCATAATACAGCTGTACACAGAAAATTGACTCTGACTATAAGTAATATAATGGAACCTGTCTTTGTAGGTCATCTGGCCAAATTTCATAGCATGAATCAGGCAAATGGCTAGTCTTAGTCTCGTCCCCAGCCGCCTACGCGCTCGATCACGCGAAGGTCGTCTGGTGACATTAGTCAAACTTCTTGGCCCAGGAAGTGCGCATTAATAAAGTATACCCTTGAAAAACCTGCGTAGTTGCTTTGTATAGCTCTAGTTTGTAGTCTCTATCTATTATAAATTAACTTTTAGGAAGGTTCTCGTACACAAGGTGTACATCGATGTTTGTTGGTCACACTAGCGACATTTCCTAAGCACCACTCAGTTAAGCTGCTAGAATGTTTATTTACTTGATCTTAAGCATGATTGTGTGCACTGGAATCATGTTTGTTTCACTGTTTTCACCAGGGCCAAGAATGTGGGGGCAATGTCACCAGACGACCTTCGCGTGATCGAGCACGTGGGCGGCTGGGGACGAGACTAGGCTAGTCTATACAAGTGATCATAGTAGTTTGGACTTACTTTAAGCGCCACGTAAATATATTGTGTATAATTGCATTCTTGTTCTAGTTATTACAGTAGAGTGTTAATAACTATGATATCATACAAGTGAATGTGGTATAACTGGCTTGTACCATGATGACATCAATGAACAGGAGATTTAATCTGGTAGGCTGCTTTCAATTCTCGAGGGTCGCGCGTGACTGTATGGCCTGAATGTGCGACACTTGTGTGAAAGAAACAGCAAGCACCAACAGTTGTAGCTTGGTAACCGTGTTTCTACAATTACAACCGCCTGGATTATTTTCATTGAACCAAGCCTCAGTACGCCCATGTCCAGCCAGTCTGTGAGTCCAGTAGCTAGCTACATACAGTATGTGAAGTACTAGCTAGCTATGCGTATAGGATGCCATATTTGCTTGTTTAAAAAATTGTTATTGACACCTCTCTTTGATTCAAGTTTTAAACTGCCAGCTAAGCATGGTATTACTATCAAGTAGTGGAATATCTTATGGCGGCATCCTTTGATCTTCCAGCGTACCATGGTACAAGTATTCAGTATTTCACGTGATCCTCAATAGTCTAAATACAAACTTAAGAAACGATGGGGTTTGCCGGGATCACTGGATATTCAGATCATACTTCGTGTAAGCTTCATGGTAGCATATTTTGTTTTCGAAAATTACAATATATCGTGTAGCTTAATGGGTACTATTTCAATAGGCTTGTTACTTCAGCAAGCTTTACCAAGTTCAGTGTACCGTATTTCACCAGTTAATAGCTGTCAAAATTGATGCGGGCTATTATCCAAAGCCCACCACCACTTACGGCTCAAAAAACAATGTTTCAGCCCTTCACCACCACTCAACACTCAAAAACGACGTTTTAGTTGTTATGTTTAAGATTGATTGAGGTACCACTAAGATGTTTCTGCCCTTATTTTTAAAAATCTATTGTGGTGCCAGCTGCTATCCAATCCGCGGCTGTTAACCAGTTAAATACGGTACTTCTCTTCTCAACAAAACACTTTGTGTAATTTCTTCTTGTGGCTCTTAAAGTGTGTACAACCTTCTCTGACAAGTGATTAAGGCAGAAATGTCTAACAAGATGGCATGCATGAAAGGTGGTGTCTTGGACTTGGTTATCAGCATGTGGGTTGGGCTGTTTGTCCTGTTATGTGCTATGATGTAGCGTATACTGCTACATAATAAAAATTTAAAGCCTGCAGCAGCCATGTGTTGCCACTCAATGCATCCTTCTGCTAGAGGACTTGTCTGCAAAAGGTTCATGCATCTCAAGTGCACAATGTTTCAGTGCTTGTTCACTGTGCTGCAATAAGTTTGTTTCGTATGCAGTATAGTGATTGTTTTGTCTGTGTTTAATCTTTGAACATCCTGTGTCACACTGTATATACTTTTAGATATGCCACTGCCATCGCTCTTTTTGACGGTCACAAGACACACAGACATAAATGTGCCATCATCTGTCCTTATAAATGTGCCCTTGTCAATGACTGGAACGAGTGACCACATCCTCTGGTAGACAGCATCATCCCAGAATGGTTCAAGTTTTTCAAGAATGTTAGTGTGTGTTATTGTGTTTGTGTGTGTGAGTGTGTTACGGGTAGTGTTGTGTGTGTGTGTTAGTGTGTGTGTTAGTGTGTGTGCGTGTGTGACTCAAGGCTTGCAATGTACCATAACCTGTCTATAGTGAATTGATTTAAATTCAAATGGACAGTATACAAGGGATTTACAAAGATATAAAGAAAATTAATCTATGTGTCAGTTTCCTAACGAAATTGAAGGTTGAAATATAATAAAGGGTGTACCTGAAGATTGTGATATTTGAAACCTGTGTGTCAAACCCTGTTCAAGAAATGGTGTCAAAATATTCGTCAATCAGGGATACATTTTATTCTGTCAGGCATTCCACATGCAGTGACAATGTACATCTTCTATGAATACATTTACTATATCTCTATGACAAAACATGTTTTGCATGTCAGGTAGGTACACAAAATTACATTTTATTACAAAGCCATTTAAAAACCTGTGTACACTTTTTGAAAGCTTGTTAATGATATTCATATAAGTTTGGTAAGACAGATATGTATCTATTGACGCCCACTTCAATTATTGCAGCTTTTTTAAATATGTTTTTAATCTGTACTGCTTTTATCCTTTCTGTTAAGAATGCTGATTGAATAATGGCACCGATCAAGTTGATACGTTGATGTTTCCTTAATCGTTGGTAGTCAGCATAGCCAACTTGTTCTCCCAAATAACTTGATGTATTATCAATTTCTTTAATCAAAGCAAAGGGCTCTGGTATCAGTAAAAATTGTTGAATTTGTCCAAAATGCAGGTTTCCGTCTTCTTGGCATAAAAATTGACAGTAGGTATTATTTCTTTTGTTGCTGTCATGTCTGCTATAGGCAGTGCTGTGATACAACACTCCTTCTTTTAACAGTCGGCAGAATCCTTGTGCACTCGTATACCTTAGGTGTTGCAAAGCATCTTCCTCCTCTCTGGTTAAAGTCAACAAAGTTGTTTTACCAACTGCATATACGTGATTGTCAAGTAACTGCATGTTCGATTTCTGATGATCTTTATAAATATAATCTACCACTAATTCGCCATCATGTACTTTTATATCATACATAAGTGTCTGAACTGTTGATTGACCATTAAGGTTAAACAATAGTTGCTTGCTTATATCATTTTTTCCATGAAATAAGTTTTTTAATAAGCCATTTTTATGCTCGCAAGAGAACGCACTGTGAGTCCAGAGTGGACCCCACAATCTAACATATTTTGTCAAATGTGTTAATAAATGGATGTTGTGTGTGCAATTGACCCGTCCATATAATCTTTCAAACATAATACAAAAGTCAGTGATCATAATTTCAGTTGCCTCTAACTCTGATGCAGAAATTTTATCTTTTAGTAAGATGTGGATTGCCCCGACAAGCAATGCATAATGATGCCAGTAAACAGCTGGCAGCCTACTTTGAAGAATTGGAAGTGAATAGTAAAGGAGCCATTGCTTCAATTCATTGGCTGTCCAGTACTTACGATGACTGGAAATAGACCTTGGTGACCTTTTAAATTCATTTGGTGGAGTTTGGGACATCATTAACTTGTCAATTTCTTTAACTGCATTTCCTAGATAGTAGGCTTTTCTGTGATTCTGTGAATCAAACCACAATTTCATCAGTCGATCCACTGTTCCTTCTAGGACACAATGCATATAATCAATTGGAATGCAGTTTACTAGATCTACATACTGTTCAAGTGGTGATTTCCCTTTAATTCCTTTAATGACTTTACGAAGACGAATTGCTTTTCGAGCTAGTGATTTATTTTGTTCATGTGTTCGACTTCTGTATGCTAATGGAGGATAAACTCTTCTTCTAGACATATAGTTTCCTGGGTGAAGGCATACGGTGCATCCATATTCACCATTAAATTGTTTGCAGCATAGAACAGCAGCCTTTGCTGGTAAGTCAAAAATACCCAACACTAATCTGGCTTTGATTATTACAGTACGGTTATATGGTAGTTCAATCTTTACACCAGTTGAAGACAAGTGATCCAACATTTCAGTTATTGGCTTGAATAATTGATTAACTGGTGGCTTTGTTGATCCGATCCAAAGCCCGGCAATGATGATATTTTTTGCTAGAGTACGGATTGATGGGTGTAGATTTAATATAGTTAAATAGACTGGCCACAAAGTAGTTTTTGCAGATTTATATATAGAAACTCCATCAGTAAACAATGATAATGCAACCATCTTTTGTGTGGAAAAGTCACAGGCATTCTTCAAGTAAGAAGCATCCCACACATCACTCAAATATGGGTTGTGCTTTGTTTTGAAAATTAGTGAACTCCAGTTATCTATATCCATTTCAGAGAAAAAACATCAGTGTACTGAGATACTCAAAGCATGTACATACAGTTGCACGAAAAGAGGTAATTATGGGTGAGGGCTACAGATTTCCTGCTCAAAACTAGGTCATTAAAATTCCTGGGGAAAGTTTAGTATAGATTGGAATTGTGTATTTTGTGATTTTTGATGACTTTAGCATCAACTTTAAGCCGGTGGTCATTTTCAAGCCTTTAAATTGCAAAACATCTGCAGATTCTGCCCCCAGACCCCATTTTATACTGCAACTATACACTAATGGGTTCATACTCTGCCCCCCCCTCTGCATGCCAGATCTACGTAGAGGTGTCACTGTGCCCAAATTAAAGTGGATTTTATGGCAAAGTATACCTGGTGCAGGTGTTCAACAACATATTCAACATACACTCCGGGTTTATATATCTGTACATGTTACCTTTGATGACTCCTAATGATAACAGTGGAATATTCAAAAAGTTCTGCTAATGATTAATTCATTCGACAGATCTCTACTTCAAAGAGTTTTTGATGCTATTCTAAGCTTTAAAATGTACTTTGAAATAATACTGAACACTTGTTGTCAAGGAGTACAAATTCCCCTTTTCTGGTTAAAGATGCATTTTGGTCTTTAACGGTGTGCTTATGTCTCCAAAATGCCTTACAGTGTACTTCAATGATTACCAATAGACTTACAAAAAACAGGACATGTGGACAAATTACACCCTATCACTTAACAGAGCATATCTCTGCAGTCAAATAATCCTTTGCACTCTGAATTTCATAGTATATAGCTACTTAATTGTTTAGCAAATACTACATGTAAATGATGCATGGCCATAGTATACTGTAAGATTAAAAAAAGTTATGAATCACTGATGCTCAGAGGAGGGCGGAAGTGCCATTAAGCGCTACTTGGAATAATTCCATTAATTGTATAGTTTTGTTTGAAATATCATGTGAACCCCATTAGTTGCAATACAAAATCAGCAGAAGTTGGTGATCATTTATGATCGCTGGATATCTGGATTGTACTTAGTGTAGGGATTAAGGCGATGTTCTTTCTTTTGCAAGTGCTTAGTTTTGTAGGCGAAACTGACGAAACGCTCTTTCATGTATTTAGCGATTATAGCACTAGCCTGGTAAATATAATCTTCAACAAGACAATGATGCCACATTTATTTACATCATCCACAGTTTAGTTCATCGCAGAATGGTAGTTTTGCGTAATTTTTTTCCCCGGCACTTAAAGTGTTCCCACCCTCCTCTGACGAATGCTTAAAGAAACAGGAAAATTTTATGTGCCCACCTACCCTGTTTTCACAGGCCCGATCACGATTTTAAATTAATATTAGAGGAATTTGAAAGCTCGCACAGTGCAAAGGAAGTTAAACTAAACCTTCACTATTTAAGAATATTGCAAACTTGACCCACGTGTTACATAAAGAAGTTACTTTTGAACTGAAGCTAGTAAGTTTTCCATATGTGTACATACACAATTTACTTTGCAATGCTATAGCCAAATACTGCCTCCCAATAAAACTCATAAATATGCTGATACTAACTCCGTATTGGGACTACTCTCTGGCAATTTTAGACCTGACATAGAGGGGGCACAGCATGCACATTTTTGTTGGCTGCCTACATTGTTATATAACTATAGTATAAAATAATTTTCATGGTGTGCAACTCCCAGAAACTGTAAAAGTTTAAAATTGATGGTAAATTCATTAATAAACAATGCTAATCCATGCCATAATCCTTTTTCAGGATTCCAGTTAAAATTTTACTTTTAAACAGAGGGCTTGTGTCTCCATAGAGTTGCCTATGTTGGGACCAGTCTTAATTGGAATCATTTTTAAATTTATTGACAATCCTGAGTTTTGAAAAAGCATACTATTGGCAGAATTTGAAATAATGGTCCCAAGATGGAAAAATCAGGGTAAGACAATAAGGATAAGGAGTTCGTATTATCAGTCCATATTGGTATATGAGTTTTGCCATGGATCAGCTACTAAACTCTATATATTTTAAGCACATCACACCACCAGATCCATTAGCTGAGTGCATGCAGTCATTCAGCATCCTAGAACAGTGGTAGGTAATTCAACTATTCAGTTAATAAGAAGTGAAATACAAAAAAACCTCCCTATTTTGCCATTTGAAAATGCCATGGAGTTTATGTTGCCTCAGTAATTTCTGCATACATTAGCTACTATGTAATGCCAAAATTATAAAGCCAAATAAAATCATGGAGAAGAGAGTATCTAACTGCCTTATGCGCTTTCAAATAAGAGTGCAAAGTTTAGTAAATTTGGTGAACTATTGTGAATATGGATCAATACACAGGCATGCAAGCATGGCCTATATTGTACATCATTACTTACAGGTGCATATAAATGCCAGAGTCATTTATATGCGATGTGTATATATGCTTCTGTTACTTACCATTTAGTATAGATTGCAATGGCTTTTCTACGGAGATACTGATAAGGTTACCAGGTAATTGATTTCCACAACAACAATTATTTTTTAGTTGCTGACAGTTGGTGCAAAAAATGCTATTTGAAGTTTTATTTTTATACTCGCTGAAAAATTTTTTAAATTTATATAAACTCTTTGGCACAAAATTTGGTTTAGGACATACAAAGGACAGCAAATCCAATATATCACCTATTGCATCGTATGTCAAGCTGTGCTTAGTGGCCAGCTGCATTACACAGCAATTGAGTGCACATATTGAAATATTACTGTCTTCGTATATTTTATTAAAGTATTTTGAATTAGAATTGGATGAAGGATTAGGAATTGCTTCATCATTCTCAGAATCAGAAGTAGCTATAGGTGATGTAGTTGAACTGTCTGTATCTTCGGAGCTGTGTTCTGTATCAGATGCTGATATCATCTCTTCTGGTTCATCGTCATTGTGTGCATGTAAAGATGTTGATATTAAGTCTTGTGGGTTGGTATTATCTACTTCCAGTGTTGTTGATGTGAGATCATTATGATACTCTTCTTCTGCATGTTCAAACAAAGGAAGTACTGGTGGATGATATTCAGGTGGTTCAGCAGATGAGGGAACTGGAGAAAAAATAGTGAGGTTGTAGATAGCGGGGTTGCAGTTTTTAAGTGTATAAATGAAGCATGGTTCCAGCAGTAAAAAGTAAAGCAAAGAAGGTAAGATCGCGAGGCCACTTGACATAGTAGCATTGTGGAATCTGGAAAATCTCCTATAAAGCGACTTGCATGCTTTTATCATCTTTAACACATGCATACTACCATTGTTTCTTGTTTCGCTATACTTTTTATTGCTGTTCTTTCATTTTATAAACGACGCATTTAATATTGTATTGTTAGAATTTGGTGTTAAGGAAGATGTCAATATGGAGGATTTAACACATCAATCAGTATGCTTTCCTTGGTTCAGTAAAGAACATGAATGCGTAATGGATAAGCAACTGAATGTATAGGCTATGGGGTGTTATCCTCACAATGATTGTCTATTTATATTTCAAACTTTCTCATTTATCAGATCATGGATTTTGTTGTACTATATTTAATTAAGTAAGATTCCCCTTTAGAAAGATACACCAAAAAAGTGGCATTAAAAAGCAGCTTAGAAATACACAGACAACCAAACAAGAAATCGTTGAGTTTTCTAAAAGGCTGGCTTCAATTGTTTCAATGTCTGGTCAATTTGTCTCATGTCTGCAAGCAACCATAGAGACCAAATTGCAAGATTTCTTGCATTCATGCCTTTTTTAGTATTCACAATTAACCAACCTGCCATAGCTTGGTGCTTCTGCAAGTTCAACTTCCTCCATTTAGTGGTTCTTGGAATGGGGATGCTTGAATCATATAAATATCTTTTGTATGCCCCTCTTCTTTTCCTAGGCCTACTTGACATTGCATCACAGTTGTGAATTTGGATGAATCTGGCAAGAGCATTTATTACTACATAGCACACACAATAAAAAAACTAGGGAGCCAGAACAATGATCATGCCTATATCATGCAGTGACCAGTACAGGGTCACTTGCGTCCTACTACAGATGTAATATCCTCTTAGGGTGTTACTGTAAGTTACAGGAAACAAGGACGAAACACATACTTTGTAGCATACCTGCTAAATAATCTGATCTTTAAAAAGCTGATTGTAAGAGCTAACAGCAGTACTAACTGAATGTCCTGAGCTACCCATTTTATACTCATCTGTAGTCAGGCTTAGTTGGATAAACATTCAATTTGTTTATTTAAATAAATTATGGAAACCACATAGTACTTATATTAGTCAATGCTGAAATTTAATTTACAGAATATAGCTAAATATGAATTACTATACAAATGCACTATCTGCACTATCACCACTTCTGTTATGAGCACGTGCAGGTAAGCATCGCTTCATGTGGTCTAGCATATTCTTAGTTCCCAAGTATCTTTCCTCCCCACACACCTTCCTTTTTGAAAGGATACATATCTTACAGATACTGCAACATGGTACTCCAAACACTTCCTCATTATTCGCCAAAGGATCTACCGCAATCCTGATTTGTTCCCATGCTCAGCTTCCTTTCGTATTCTTTCTCTTCAAACTAAATTCACCATCAATCACATCTTTAGATGTGTCTTGACATCCTTCGCCATCGTCAAATTCATCACCTTTGAACATATGACTTCTAGACTTATTACTTAGTGGAATATGATGCAATGATCAATGCCAATGCATGATCAATGCCACAATGATGATACAATGCATGATCAATGCCTTTCATGATCAATGCCACAAGACCCATAACATGCGATTCAGCTATTCACAGCAAGAGTCATAACAGACACTTGCAGTTAAAAGTATCAATGGCCTAACTTCACACTAAGGGTAATATCTATCATTCACTGATATTTATCAATTATATGGATTCCAGCAAACCCAGCTGCATGTTTGTCACCTTTTTCCTGGTGATATAAGCCACTACTAATATGTGTAATACCCTTAAAATGCTGTGCTTATTATTGTGTCTTGATTCTGTGTGCAAGTCTAACACCATTGGTGAACCGTTGATGTACCAGTTAGACACTGTGGATGTGCTCCAGTTATATAGACACTGTTGAAACTAGTGTGGTGTACTGTATAATTTTAAGAAGGCGATTCACCTAATGAAACATATTTCACCATGGGCAGTGGCAGAATAGCCCATTTGGTATTGCTGTGTAGAAAGTGCCTTTGTGGTCAATTTTCTCCCAAAAATTTGAAAATGCCTTCTTAAAATTAAATACTGATGGGTTACAATATTAACACTTTTCTATAAAGTACCATGGCTGCACATAAGTGTTAATTGTATTGAATACTGAGTGACAATGCATGTAATTGGAGGTGTCAGGCATTTTGTTTACCAGAGCTATATGATCAGGGACTACTATACAGTAAAGCTAATTTACAATATTACAGCTGTACACAGAAAATTGACTCTGACTATAAGCAAGAGTCCATAATAAAGAAGAGAGTGTCTAATTTCAATATGACCTATCAAAAATGACCCCGTTTAGTAGCTCCGTATGTTATAGTTTATTCACGCATATCGCAGACGTGTTAAATAAGCCTTATCGACACCTCACCTTCTAGCTCTTCAATACAGCCGCCTGAAGCCGCATTGAATCAGGTGCGCTTTGCTGAATAGCATGGTTTTGATTGTGGGTTTCTCAAGTTGAAAGCGTGGCGTATGGAACATGGGGACACTCCTACTCGCTTGCAGTCTCGAAAGCGAATTTGTCGCCCGTCAAGGGAAGAGTCACTCCCAAAACGATCTTGCCACTCTTCGACTGAATCATCAACTGGTTGGTTATTTGACGAATGTGACCTGGCTTCAGACGATAGTTACTGTGAAGAATGGGACACAGCATTGATGGAAGGAAATCACAGTGAGCCGTTGGTGATGCCAATCGAGCCAGAGGCAATGTCATCATCAAGTTTTGTTGCTGCTTATAATGATCAGCTTCTGTTATCTAGAGCACTTGATGAATCATCTGTACCTAGGTCAACATCCCTACCTCCAGTGATTCCACCTGTAACTACTACGTGCATAGAGCAGAAAGAGTTTTTGCAAAGTATCATTGACAGCATAGCTGGTAAATTCCCAGAACTAGTGTTTACATTAAGATACAATGGCCTGGACAGCACCAACCCCGTGTTAGAAATATCACAGAGGGCGGTGTTTAATCACCCCCCACTTGGATTGACCCCTCGAGTGTGTGTTACCATTCAGAATAAGCACTACAAAGTTCATGTTATGATGAGACCATGGAGTGAAGGAGAGATAAAATCAATTAATGACGTAGAAGAACTTTGTGATTTATTTTGCAGGAGATCTCTGTACAAATTCTGTCCTGGAATTGATCCTGTGCATTATGAGAATCAGTACCACAAAACAATTCGATTTCATATCAAAAGTGTTCGGCAGTCAGAATTTCCATTTTCACGAGTAGATTCTGTGAATTGCAAACTCTGGTTTTTACCTGCATCAAACTGTAAGGTAGCAGAGAAAGATGCTAGTGAAATGAAATGTCCTCCTTGCAAACGTTTGGTCCATGACCTAAACCTCCAAAGAAAACGTACCCTGGAAGAAAGCCCAAGCAGAAGGATAAAAAGGCAATGTCCCTCTTCAAGAGCACGCCTGCAGTATATGTCACCTGCCAGCAAGCAAACACGTAAACGGTATGCTCAATATCAACGATCCAGTAACATTCGGAACTTACGAAGGCTAGAGGATAGTGAGGTTGTGCTCAGTGATGAACAGAATGTGGAGATGTGTGCAGTAATGGAAGCAACACAAGCTGAAGATTTGGATAAGCTGTACCAGGAAGGAGACCAGCATGGAGTAGGAAGTCTAATGAAGACATTGTGGTTGACAGATAAAGATCGCCAGCAAAAGCAGTTTTTCTCAGATCAGGAAAAGAATAGTAAGTGATATTTTTTTGTTTTGCATTACTTTTGTCTACTCTTTTCTTTCAGCTAACGGAGGTCGTGGGAACAGGTGGAACATGATTACTATCCGTATGGGTAAGTGAATTATTATACCGTATTATTGCTTTCACACTGTTTGTTCCTGTAGCCCTAGCTATTTATACTCGTAGCCCTGCAGCCTACAAAGCTCTGCAAAGTTTTGATATTTTAAAATTACCATCAAAATCCACCATGCAAGCATTCACTGGAGCTTTCATGCATGCTCCAGGAGCAAGTAACGTTTGCATCATTAAGCAAGTGGCATAGTATGTTTTATTTAAAGAAGACTGTCGAAAGAATGGACGACAAGAGCCACAATCAGATGGAGCCTTGATATTTGATGAGGTCAAGGTGGCCTGTCAGTTAATGTGGAACTCCCGCAACCACCAACTAATGGGGTTGGCAATGACATCGAAGGACATGGCATCTTTGAGCGATGTTTACCGCATTCTAAAAGATCCTGAAGCCAGCCAAACATCTTATATTCTACAATTTATTTGGAGAGACCTTACCAGCAGCTATGACATAGTGGGTCCTTACTATACATCTGCTGCCTCAGTGGAAGCCACTTTTGTAGTGGCTTGTTTGTTTGAAACCATCAAGCTTTTTCAACATCATGGTCTGAAGACAAGTTTGTTGGTCTGTGATGGAGGATCTGCAAATATTGCTACAATTAAAGCAAGTCATTACTGCCATGGGGCGTATTCGATCAAAGAGGATGGGAATGACAGATATGAGGTAGAGCCATGGATGATTAACCCTTTTAATCCTCCAAACAAGATTTTCTGGTTGATTTGTCCATCACACCAGGTAACTGTAATATGATGGTTGTGTTAAGTAATTGCTCTATTTCATAGTTGAAGAATATGGTCAATGCACTGTTTTCATCCAAGGAAGGAGGGACGAAACAGTTTAGACGGGGAGACTCTACAGAGTTTGGATGGAAAGCAGTCACAGACTTGTATGAGAGAGAGCTGCTACGGGTACACAATGGTCAGGCAAGAATGGTACCAAGATTGAGGGAGGCTCATTGTTTACGTGACTCATGGACAAAACTGAATGTATTGCCAGCTAAAATTATGCAGGTAAATTTGAGGTTGTATTTAAAAATAGAAATGTTATGTGACTTATACAACCTTGTATTGTGTTTATGTACCACTTGTTTATACAGCAGGAGCAAGTCCTTGGTGAACTATTTTGGTACGTGAATCAGAATCCTCCACCAAACGATGCAGCAAAAGCGCAGGAGACTTTTGCCTACCTAGAAGCTTGCAGTTTCATTTTTGAACAGGGATTATTGTCACACGATCAGATCAAAAGCTTAGATAGCAAGGTCCTTCAGAACATTACAAAGGGGTATGATTATTTTTCTGGATGGTTAACTTCTATCCTAAAGAAAGGTACTGCCATACTATGGTATTATATAGGTACTGAACCACATTGTACTTGTTATTAGATCCTCAATATCCTCATACATCATCTACCCAGCGGTCATTCCTCTCTTGGCAAAGTAAGTTTGTTTACCATAAACAATAACTGTACAAGTGTCAAGCTGTTTAGATTTAGCCGTATAATTATTTATATGACTGACAATCATTTGTATAATCTTGTTTAACAGCATGGGACCTACTACGAATCGATGTATATGGATTTCAAGCATTCTCCAAGTGGTTTCTATCAACGTATCCTACATATTTTATCTCTCCAATTTGCCTGTCAGGATCAGCTGTGGAAAGCTTGTTTAGCCAATACAAGTTTACTGCTGGTGGAAAATTGGACTCGGTGAATTATACTACTGCTCGAGCTGCTCACCTAATCAAGCAATGTGCTGCTACACATCACAGCGGTGTCAACTACAGGGATGAACAGCTAAGTCTAGTACAAATTCCTCTGGAGAAGAAGTCGTACAATAAAAAATCTGTGTAATTTTTTAATCACATTGTTTGTATTATAATGAATGAAAATTACTTCTTACAACAAAAAATCAGTGTAATTTTAAATCACATTGTTTGTTAAAAATCACTTCTTACTTCCTAGCTTAGTTTCTAATTTGGCATGATGAGCTAAAAGCGTAGGTCTTAAATTTATGTCAACTGTTGATGCCAAGCCTTTCTTTGTTGCCAGCTGTTGCTGACAAGAATTCTTGAATTCTTGTATTACAGATTTTCCTTGTAAATGTTTCAAATACATTCCTAATGGCATCTTCTGAATAGATCGTTATGTTTGGTGACTTTGAAGCCAGTATCTCTTTGAATGTATCGAAGAATTTTGTCTCTTCCTGAATTCTTTCATGTGTTATCTAGAAGGAAGACAGTTATTTAAATTGATCACAACAAAGAGTAAGCTAACCTTAATTAAATTGTCCCCTTCTTGGTGTAGCCAATCAGGATTCACAGTTTCTTTGACTGCAGTATCCACTTGTCTCAAAAATGGTATAAATGTAGGATCAGGGGAGTACATGTATCCTTGGTCACGGTACTTGAGGTAACTTGGCATACTGACTTTATCCTTGGAATTCATACAGTGCAAAATTGATATCTCCTGGGATAAAATATTCCTTTGATCATCTTTGCAATGCTTCATTTCTTTGTAATGAAGATGGAGCAAGTCTGATATAGCTGCACCACCAAAACGAAAATACACATCATCTCCATCAACTACCTGTGTTGTACTTTTATTACTGGAACTTGTGGTACTGGAATTATTACTCTGAAAATGGTTAACATGACCCAGTAAGCAGTGGTACAATGCTGATGATATGGTCATCATCACAGGATTACTCACTGGGACAGGCACATCATTTTCTTCACAGAATCTTAGCCACATTGTTCGAGATTCGTCAATCTGATAACCAACTGGATCAGGTAGTCCAATTTCTAACATGGTGTGCTGGCTGGCTAATAAGAAGGCACTGCAGTACTTCTGCCACTGAAACTGGAAACGCAAAAAGGATTCAGGCCCCTTTTTACACTCTTTATACAGACCAACAAAACACAGTCGATGGCTCACGATTATATCCTTAAGGGGCTGCTCTGTATCATGGAGCTTGACAGTGATTTTCTTCAACTTTTCAGAAAATAGCTGTTCATCAAATTTGACATAAACCTCACTTAGAAGTACAGAAAGATCAACTGACTCTAAAGATGCCAGCATCTCATTTCTCTCTCTCTGGTTCATTACTTTCGACTTTTTTTTCTTTGGTGGTGGTAAGCAGCTTTCTGGTGTCTGTGACGGCTCTTTATTGGCTGGAACTGCTCGTTTTCCTCGGCCCTTTCCTTTCTTCTCTGCAGTTGGTTTGGAGCCATCTCGCGTTCTAGAAAAGCTATAGTATAATTACGCGTCAATGTTCAGACTTTAGTTACTACCTGTTCTCCTTAGTCATCCCTCGTTTCTGCCTTACAGTAGCTGCTTCTAGCTCAAGTTCCAGCGGACATTCACTCTCGGAATTTCGGCTTGCCACGCTACAAGAACGGGGCTTACGTTGAGAATTAAGCCTTATAACGCTTTAAAAACTTACCCCTTGTGAATCTTATCTTTACCTGCTGCTTTACTCCTGGTAGTTCTTTTCACACTTTCAGCAGTCGCCATGCCGCCTTGCTAGCTGTTAAAAGTATCGCACGTGACGGCGCAGATCGCTCAATTCATTAGGGCTCGCGCGTGGCAAATTAACGCTAATCAACAATTCTTTAAGGGAAGCCAATTCACCTTACTTTACTTAACGGGGTCATTTTTGATGGGTTATATTGAAGTTAGACACTCTCTTCTTTATTATGGACTCTTGCTATAAGTAATATAGGGGAACCTGTCTTTGTAGGTCATCTGGCCAAATTTCATGGCGAATGGCTAGTCTATACAAGTGATCATAGTAGTTTGAACGTACTTTAAGTGCCATGTAAATATTAAGAACCTTAGTAAATATATTGTGTATAATTGTATTTCACATGATCTTCAATAGTCTAAATACAAACCTAAGAAACGGTGGGGTTCGCTGGGGATCACTGGATATTCAGATCATACTTTGTGTAAGCTTCATGGCAGTAAATTTTGTTTTATAAAAGTTTTATGGTGAAATCAATAAATCATGTAGTTTAATGCATACAATTCAATAGAGGGTATCCGTTTACATCATTTTACCTTAGTAACGGTTACTAGACACCATGTTTCTGAGGCATAAATGTATGGGCTCCATGCGAAAAAATGACATTTTTTAACGATTATGCACAATGGAGCAAAGACTGGGCAAAATTGCTATCCTGAGTGAGTTATATAGGTTAAAAGCCAATTGCAGAGCGGGAGTTAAGGGTACTGGATTAATTCCGCGATACAAACCACCGGGCAGCTGGAGTTTAATGGCTTTGTTCCTTCCATCTGCAAGACGATATTACTAAGCTACTAAAAGCAAAACAACTACACCACGGCTTGTTTCTGTTTCTTAGCGTTCTTTGCCTTATCACTCACTCTTGCCTTACACATTCCCCAAGATAACCTGTTATTATACGGAAAATATTTAGCGTGACGTCAAACGAATAACCTCTATAGGCTTGCCATGTACACATTCTACAGATAAAGCAGTGATACTTCAGCAAGTTCAGTGTACTTCTCTTCTCAGCAAAACACTTTGTGTAATTTCTTCTTGTGGTGCTTAAAGTGTCTACAACTTCCTCTGGCAAGTGATTAAGGCAGAAATGTCTAACAAGATGGCATGCAGAAATTGATTATCAGCACATGGGTTGGGGTGTTTGTCCCATTATGTGCTATGATGTAACGTACAGTACAGCTCAAACGCAACGTCGCACTCGCTCGAGCACCCGCGATAGCGAGTCCGTGAATAACTCATTAACAAAGGGTGTGCCTCTTGTTTTGCATGTAAGTATTCGCACGAGCGATCAAGGTGCAAACTCTTGCACGTGAAACAAGTGCCATGCCCCTTTATTAGCGAGTTATTAACAAACTCGTGATCGCGAGTGCGACGTTGCGCTTGAGCTGTACTGTACACTGCTATATAGCAAAAATTTAAAGCCTGTGAACGGCGGCCACGTATTGCCACTTAATGCATCCTTCTGCTAGAGGACTTGTCTGCACGAGGCTCAAGCATCTCTAGTGTACAGACATCCCAATGTTTCAGTGCTTGTTCACTGTGCTGCAATAAGTTTGTTCGTATGCTGTAGTGGTTGCTTTGTCAATGTTTAATATTTGAACATTCTGTGTCATACCGAAGTACTTTTATTTTTACACTCTTCCTCCACTTCATGTTTTGGTAGAGAGCTGTAGAGAGGTTTCGGTGCCTTTTTGGGGTTTGTATGCTGTGGTAATGATTTTTTTTTCTATGAAAAATTATATGGAGGGTGGTTTATGGTAGAATCAACAGTAAATATCTGCCTCTATTAAAGCGTCACAATAAAGTTCGGATTGCATTGATTAGAGAAATTGATGGACTTAACTTTCGTGCATGATGTGTGTGTGGCAAATTATCAATTCTTATGTGCACTTTTTGCATTTTCTAAATTTAGTAATTCTATTGAGTAAGGAACAACGGGAATTGCAAAAAGGTTTTGTATAAGTTTGATTTGACCGCTGAATCTCAGGCAATCATTGAAAAAGGATCCAAGATGGTCATTGGGTTGTTTACATCACATGAATTGAGGCTATCAAACTTTTCTGTGCAAAGCTTTTGCTCTGAATAGTTCATTTGCCAATCCTCTATCGCCTTTTTGATATGACACCAGTACAGAGCTCCACAAACTCGTGAGAAAAGTTCACACCATAAATTTTTGCCCTTCTCACTCATTCACCAATCAACATCCTACATAATTATCAGTTGATCTCTTTATTAGGTCAATCTCTCTGCCTCCACAAGAGCATGTCTACACGAGGCAAAATTAGGACCATGCCACTCGACGCCAGTAAACAATGGCGCACGTGATGAATTAATAATGTATATTTTTGGCTGCTAGATGCGGATACTTCAGCATGTTGAGTGATGACATTCGGAAAATCTATGAATTTGTGAAGTTGCTCTAAAGGTACTAAACTTATATAAAATAGTTATTAGTCAAGGTATTGTACATAGCTATCTTCAATTGCTCTGATTTTCGAAACATAGCACAGGTATACAGCGTCACATCCTTTAAGCCGCCTAAAAGTCAATGTTGAGAAAAAATTTTTAGTCTGTATAGCCTCAGTCCTAATATCTGTTTTCACCTCTCAGTAGGCTGTAATTGTCATTCATAACGAGTAGCTGTAAGTAGTATGTAGCCAACCACCTACCCACGAATAATTTAATTTAGCTTACAAACTACATGTAATATAATTATTTGAAATATACAGGGTGTACATAAAAAGAATGAATCTAGTTAGTAGTGTCAGCTGAACAATAAGTAGATCTGGTATTATTATGTGTCATCTTCTTCATGGATATGGTGGCAATGATCAGGCCCATTCACTCCATTTTGGTTGTCATCACCATCTCCTTCAGGTTGCTGGGATTGAGTCCCTGGCTTGGGTCTAGCATCCCGGCACTTCTGGTTCATTCGCTTCTTTATTTCATTCATGTCTGCATGGGGATAACGCTCTGCAACTAGTCCTACTATCCTCTCAAACTGGAGCACGGGTATAATTGTTTTAAACAAATGTACGTAGTAAAGTGACGTGTACCTTTGTTTGATCCAATGGAGGCTTTGTGGAACGCTTGTTCACAAAGCAAAGACCATTTGCCAATTCTTCCTTATTGAAAAGCATTCCTGTTAAATCTAAAGCAAATTGGTGCTCATCCCTTTCGGGCATGAGCATTACATTTCTGCCATTTATTAAATGATTAGCTGGAACCCTTCCTTCCATTCTGCCTTGCTTTTCTGCCATTACGTATTGGAGTCTCAAATTGCTGTCTCGTTTGTACTGCATTAGCACCAAGGAAGGTGGAGGAGCTTTTATACTGTTAGGAAGGCAGCTATTAACAGTTTCATAGTCATAGTTATACCAGATCTTTCATGATCAATGCCACAAGACCCATAACATGCGATTCAGCTATTCACAGCAAGAGTCATAACAGACACTTGCAGTTAAAAGTATCAATGGCCTAACTTCACACTAAGGGTAATATCTATCATTCACTGATATTTATCAATTATATGGATTCCAGCAAACCCAGCTGCATGTTTGTCACCTTTTTCCTGGTGATATAAGCCACTACTAATATGTGTAATACCCTTAAAATGCTGTGCTTATTATTGTGTCTTGATTCTGTGTGCAAGTCTAACACCATTGGTGAACCGTTGATGTACTCCAGTTAGACACTGTGGATGTGCTCCAGTTATATAGACACTGTTGAAACTAGTGTGGTGTACTGTATAATTTTAAGAAGGCGATTCACCTAATGAAACATATTTCACCATGGGCAGTGGCAGAATAGCCCATTTGGTATTGCTGTGTAGAAAGTGCCTTTGTGGTCAATTTTCTCCCAAAAATTTGAAAATGCCTTCTTAAAATTAAATACTGATGGGTTACAATATTAACACTTTTCTATAAAGTACCATGGCTGCACATAAGTGTTAATTGTATTGAATACTGAGTGACAATGCATGTAATTGGAGGTGTCAGGCATTTTGTTTACCAGAGCTATATGATCAGGGACTACTATACAGTAAAGCTAATTTACAATATTACAGCTGTACACAGAAAATTGACTCTGACTATAAGTAATATAGGGGAACCTGTCTTTGTAGGTCATCTGGCCAAATTTCATGGCGAATGGCTAGTCTATACAAGTGATCATAGTAGTTTGAACGTACTTTAAGTGCCATGTAAATATTAAGAACCTTAGTAAATATATTGTGTATAATTGTATTTCACATGATCTTCAATAGTCTAAATACAAACCTAAGAAACGGTGGGGTTCGCTGGGGATCACTGGATATTCAGATCATACTTTGTGTAAGCTTCATGGCAGTAAATTTTGTTTTATAAAAGTTTTATGGTGAAATCAATAAATCATGTAGTTTAATGCATACAATTCAATAGAGGGTATCCGTTTACATCATTTTACCTTAGTAACGGTTACTAGACACCATGTTTCTGAGGCATAAATGTATGGGCTCCATGCGAAAAAATGACATTTTTAACGATTATGCACAATGGAGCAAAGACTGGGCAAAATTGCTATCCTGAGTGAGTTATATAGGTTAAAAGCCAATTGCAGAGCGGGAGTAAAGGGTACTTGGTTAATTTCGCGATACAAACCACCGGGCATCTGGAGTTTAATGGCCTTGTTCCTTCCAGCTGTGGTCAGAGGAGGCTGGATGCACTTTAAGCGCCACGTAAATATATTGTGTATAATTGCATTCGTGTTCTACTTATATCACGGTAGGCCATACGTTATTACATGAGTATGTGACGATGATGTGCATGTTAAGGTGTGTTGTATGTATACCTGACTGCTATACACTGCTCTGTTGTTTAGTTTCACTTAATGGAGACCCATCTGTATCATGGTTTAACCATAATACTATCGTATTTCCTCGTATGAAAGCTGCATGCAAATAAACTTGAGTCTTGATTATAAGAAGCCGGGGTGGGTCCAGTGCAGTGGGAAATGCCTGGTCTCAAATATAGGCCAGGGCAATTATTAGAGTGTACTAAGAATACTTTAGTTCTTACCCTTACTGCAGCTTTTGATTTAAGCTTAAGTTTGTAGCCATTTTTTGGGTGAAGGTGCTACGAGTAATCATGTGAGCGGTGGCAACGCCGGGTGTCACTCGCATCTCTCCTAAATAGACGCTTGGTCTCGAATAAAGCTCCTACTTGTTTTAAGGCCGGTTCTGAAGAAAATAAAGGCCTGGGCTTTTATACGAAGAAATAGAGCAAATGACTATAAAAACCATGGGTATAATTAAATGGCTGAAAATCTGTATTTTTGCATTTTTCTTTTCTGTGAAAGTGGAACCAGCTGATGAGGCCAGCCACTATAAATATTATGGTCGAAAAGTCCTGTCCACAATTTTGTTTTGTTGACAAGGCTTCCTGGTTGCATGGAAGGTTCATTTATTTCATTAAGGTGGCACAGTACAGATATCGTATGGCTTCACCACAAAATTTGTAGGTGAAATTTATAACCACAGTGACCTTTATACTGACACAAATCTTACTCATGTTGTTCTCTACCAGGGATTTTTCTAGGGGGGGGGGGGGGGGGGGGGGGGACAAAGGGGGCATTTTCACATTGAAAATGACTTTGCCCCCCCCTTCCAAACTTTGCTCCTCTAATTGTGAAAGACCTGCTTTGCCCCCCACCTCCCCCTCTGAAATTATTTTCTAGAAAAATCCTTGTCTACACTTTACAACAAACAGGAACCCTCAAGGATGCATGTAACCCGAGTTTCAAATTTAGTCCTTCAGAAAGAATAAGTCTGGTGGCTGGATTTGTTGTTAGACACTATTTACCTGATTGTTTACCATTGTGCAGAGCTACTTTTCTTATCAGTGCTTTAGTTCATGCATTAGTTCTACCTTAATCACAATAAGATTTGAAACAATTTTTAAAAGAAATCATAATGAGGCGGAGGCAATTAGCTTCTGCACAAATGTAGCTTATTTATTCCGCTTCCCCATCCAAAATATGACAGTCGTATCTTTAAAAATTGGCTAGTTATCCAATTTTGTGCCTAGGTTTGTAATAATGGCGATCTCGGGGTCTTACTTAGAATCAAGAGTAAATAATGAATAAATAAAGGAGCTGAATGTCTAACTTCAGTATGGGTTAGCATCAGAAATGACAGACAATCGTAAGGTGTGCAAGCCAAAAAATTGATATCTTCAATTTTTATTTGTTGAATAATTTGGTGATATGTGATTATACAACATTAGCTTATTCATTTGCACATGACAGGATTTGGTGGTCAACCACAACTATGAATATAATAAGCCTCACTACTGTTGTGATAGTCTTACACAACATTGTGGAAGCCTTAATTATGAAAACTGTACTGAGCCACCTTAACAATCCATCACTTGTTGGAGTGCAGCCATGACACCCCCCTTTATTTATTCTCCTAGTTGACTAGGGGTGCCAAGTTATCCTGAATTTTAACAGTATACACAATGAATCACAAGCCAGCCTTGTAAGAGATTATCCTAGCAACAGCCTTAGAGCTGTCCATGCTTTACCATTTCTGATTAATAGTGGCTTGTTATATGTCCTTCACTGTCGTCATAACAAGAGGGTACATCATGATGATATGAGTGATCAGAGTTTGATTCAACCTACTCAGGAAGCTAACACCTCTTCCACCACCTATGTGGCATATTGTATGTATACGTATGACGTAATCAGATTATTAAGTGATCGCACGTGACGCTACCTCGTGCTTTAGTAGAGTTGTAGAGTCGGACGTTAAGCCGCCAAGGGGAAACTCCTACATGGTCCTTCGAGCCGCAGACTGAACTAGGGACGTGCTGCGATAAGTCAGACAGCAGAAATCTAGACTCCTGAATAATTTGAACCACAAACGCGGACACCTTGGTACCGGGTTATAAACGGTACCCGACCAGGCTAGTCATTGTTTTGTGTGAATGTGTATTTCGCTGCTGACTCCCTTAGATTGATCCCTGATTCCAGTTGGTGGGTACTAATTAGAATTCGTCGAAGACTCGTCCGATTCCGGTGGCAGTTGATCTAGTAGTAAGATTAAGGGTTTTCTTATAACATATTGTGTTGATATGTCGACGGACGAAGCCCTTGCGAGACATAAGAAAGTCAGAGGCGGGCATAGATCTTCGGCCACGAGGCTAATGCGCCAAATAGAGGAGGCTACCGACACTACAGCCGCTACGCCAGACAAACTACTTCAGTGGAAAGTTTCGTTAACCGAAAAGCTGACTAAGATACGCACCCTTGATGACGAAATCTTAACCCTGATTGAAAATGATGCCATCGATGAAGAAATAGAACAGGCGGATGTGTTCTCAGAGAGGTTACAGGAAGTGATTTGCCGTATAGAGCAGCTGATTTTAAATAAACCCAGTGTATCTAGTACTCGCCGAAGTTCCCCGTCTGCAACAACCCCGACAGGTCCTCCACCCGCCAGTAGACTTCCAAGCGACAGAGATGGTGGAAGTAAAGTAAAGCTACCCAAGCTTACACCAAAATCTTTCAATGGTGACCTTACCAAGTGGGAGTCGTTTTGGAGTATGTTTGAATCATCCATCCACCTGAACCCAAGCTTATCTACAGTTGATAAATTCACCTACCTGCACTCCCTCTTGGAGGGTCCTGCATTGCGTGCTATTGCTGGATTACAGCTCACTGATCCCAATTATGATGAGGCTATAGATACTCTCAAGAAACGATTTGGCAACAAGCAACAGATTATCTCTCGACATATGGACTCTTTGTTAGAGCTAGAGTCAGTTCAATCAGGATCAAACATAAAGGCACTTCGTGGCCTATATGACCAAGTAGAATTTCAGGTGCGCAGTCTTAAATCACTTGAGGTTCCTGTAGATTCATATGGAAATTTGTTGTCATCACTTCTTATGAACCGATTGCCACATGAACTTAGGCTGATCATCAATAGAGGAATTGGCGATGACGAGTGGAACATTGATGACTTGATGGGTATTGTTGAGAAGGAAATTAGTGCACGTGAGAGAGCTTCTGGTCCTAGTCATGATCAACGAGGGCCGCAGTTGCATACAGCGGCAGAACTCCTAGCCAATGAAGGGCAACCGAAGTGCTCTTATTGCCGGCAAGGTCATACATCATCCTCGTGCACAGCTGTTACAGACATTAATCAAAGGAAAGTAATTCTGAAGCGAACAGGGAGGTGTTTTGTGTGCCTTAGAAGACATCATCTTAGCCGAGACTGCCGTTCTCCAGTCAAATGCACACACTGTAATGGCCATCACCACACAAGTATTTGCAAGAATAAGTATGCTGGTTCCCAAGGTAACAGAACACAAGGATATAACTCTCAGAATCACATTGCTACAACGCGACAGCCACCTACCCAGCTACCACCCACTTCACAATCACCTCAGCCACCTACCTCACAGTCTGGTTCACTGACAGTTCAGCCACCTAGTTTGCAGCAGTCAGAACCACCGTCTCATCAACAGACTCATGTTGCAGAACAACTGCTTACACCTACGACACAGCTGTATTGTGTGAAGACCCAGGTACCAGTATTGCTGCAAACGGCCAAGGCTTACATGTTCAACTTAAATGAACCAAACTATGGAATGACAGTCAGACTAATGCTGGATGGGGGGAGCCAGCGGTCTTACATGACACAAAGAGTCAAAGATGAACTAGGCTTACAACCAGAACATGTTGAGCAAGTGCAGATCAAAACATTCGGATCAGAGACCACAACTGTCCAAACTGTTGAAGTCGTTAGAGTTGGGATATCACTTAGAACTGGAGACACCATCCAGGTGACGTTCTCAGTAGTGCCTTTGATCTGTGAACCCCTGTCATGCCAACCCATAGCATACACCAAGGCAAAGTACAGTCACCTCGAAGGTCTTGATCTAGCTGACCACTCACGGATTGGTGACGAATTGCAGATAGATGCCTTGATCGGATCTGATTACTACTGGCAAATAGCAACTGGAAAAGTTATTCAGACAGAAAACAGCCCTACAGCCATCCACACCCACCTGGGCTGGGTACTTTCAGGACCGGTCTCTAGTTTCACCACCCAAGGTGACTCTGTTAGCTTGCATACTACTCATTCCTTACACATTGGCTCAGCTGAAGAGCGTTTGGATCATTCTCTAAAGGCATTCTGGGATTTAGAGTCTCTGGGTATCACAACAGCAGAACCCTCAGTGTACGATGACTTCACTGATAGCATTCGATTCGACCATGGTCGTTACACAGTAAGCCTCCCGTGGAAGCCAAACAAGATGACGCAACTACCTAGCAATTTTTGCCTTGCTAAACGACGTCTTGAAGGACTCCTTAAAAGGCTTCGTCAGGACCCAGAAGTGAGACTGGAGTATCATGCAGTTATGCAAGAACAGCTTAGGCAAGGCATCATTGAAAAGGTGGTTGATGACTCACCAAAGAGTGCTAGTGGGACTGTACATTATCTTCCACATCATGCAGTTATCCGTAGGGACAAGACAACATCCAAGTTGCGAATCGTTTATGATGCTTCTGCGAGGGCAGGAGGCCCGTCCCTAAATGACTGTTTATTCTCTGGGCCAAAGTTTATTCAAAACATATTCGACATCATTTTGAGGTTTCGTAGCTACAAGGTAGCGCTAGTGGCTGATATAGAAAAGGCTTTTTTGATGGTATCGGTTAGTGAGCAAGACAGAGATGTTCTTAGATTCTTGTGGGTTGACAATGTAGATGATCATTTGCCTAACATTGTACCAATGCGGTTTACCAGAGTTGTATTTGGGGTATCATCAAGCCCATTTCTTCTTAATGCAACTATCAACCACCACCTCCTGACATACCAGAACAGCCATCCAGCCTTAGTGGATACACTCTCACGATCTATATATGTAGATGACGTGACATATGGCGCAGATAGTGATGATGCAGCGTATGAACTTCATACAGTGTCAAGGAAGATTTTCGCAGAAGGTGGTTTCAACTTGCGTAAGTTTGTCACAAGTTCCGCAAGTCTCCAGCACAGAATTGATGCTAATAGTCCGGAAGCAGGCAGCAACATTGCCTCAAGCAACACAGTTGTGGAAGAAGATGCCACGTACACAGACGGTTTACTTGCTGGTAGCTGCGCAACAGGTGATCAGAAGGTTCTGGGAGTAAGGTGGAACCCGTCTAGCGACAATCTTGAATTTGACTTAACCAACATTGCCAGATCTCTCCATGAACTGAAGCCCACAAAGCGTAACATAGTGGGAGTAGCTTCTCGGATTTACGACCCATTGGGGTTTTTATCTCCTGTAGTAATCACCTTGAAGATATTTTTCCAGGAGCTGTGTCGATTTAAGATTGGCTGGGATGGTCCATTGCCACAGGAGCTGGAGTTAAAGTGGAAAGGAATAGTGTCCAAATTTCATGGTACTGTTATGTTGATTCCCAGATTTTATTTCGCTTCTGCAGGTAGCAAGCAGCCCTGTTCTCTGTATGGTTTCTGTGACGCTTCAACCGTTGCATATGGTGCCGTTGTGTACCTACATACTGGAAATGATTCAATAGAGTTTGTGGCATCAAAAACCAGAGTGTCACCACTGCACACGCAGACCATCCCTCGTCTTGAATTGTTGTCATGTCTGTTACTGGCAAGGCTTATCACGCACGTACGTTCAGCACTTGCAACAGTCATAGAGATTTGTTCCAGCCAGTGCTTTACAGACTCCATGGTAGCACTGTACTGGATCAAAGGGGAAGACAAGGAATGGAAGCAATTTGTGCATAATAGAGTCAGTGAGATTCGGAACCTTATGCCAGCTGATCACTGGTTCCATTGCCCAGGCAAAAGCAATCCTGCTGATATGGCATCGCGTGGAGTCTCACCTCAAGAATTGGATGCAAGCCTACTATGGAGACATGGACCAGACTGGTTAAGTAGTATTGCCCTTGTCAGAATGCAGCAACAGATCACCATATCAGAAGAATGCATTGCTGAAATGGAGGTGAAAGCTAGCATACCGTCATGCAGCATGTTGGTAACTGTAAAGAGTGGCGGAATTGGCGAACTGATTGACTGCAAGCGATTTAGTACGCTGCACAAGTTATTGCGAGTGACAGCATATGTACGGAAGTTTGTGCTACGATTTAAGTTGATCATTAAGGGCAGCAAACCTGTCATTGATTGGAATATTACTGTAGCTGACATAGAACAAGCAGAGTTTGATTGGTTACTTGATAGCCAGATTTGTTTGGAAAAGGATGCACGGTTCCAGTCATGGAAGTCTCAGTTGCAGCTGTTTTCTGACAAACATAAGCTGTGGCGATGTGGCGGGAGACTATCCAAGGCAGACCTCCCCCTTTCAAAGAAGCATCCAATTCTGTTATGCAAGGAGCATTATTTTGCCACCCTAGTTACGAAGCATGCTCACGAACGGTGTGGACACAGTGGAGTTAAAGATACATTGACCGAGGTCAGGACTAAGTATTGGTTTGCAAAAGGCAGACAGTTTGTTCGGAAAATCTTGTATGGGTGTCTAAGGTGTCGTAAAGTTGAAGGCTTGCAATTTAAAGCAGTTCCCACACCGCCCTTGCCAGAATTCAGGGTAAAGGAAGCTCCACCATTTTCACATTGTGGGGTGGATTATGCAGGTCCACTTTATGTTTCAACAGCTGAAGTGTCAGATAACAAGGTTTGGATCTGTTTATTCTCGTGTTGTGTGACACGAGCCATTCACCTTGAACTGGTACCAGACATGAGTACCCAGAGCTTTCTTAGAGCATTCAAACGCTTTACAGCCAGAAGGGGTGTACCAACCCAAGTCATCTCAGACAATGCAAAGACCTTTGTTTCAGCAGCTCAATACCTAACAGACCTCAAGGTAACATGGTCCTTTAACCTGGAGAAAGCGCCTTGGTGGGGGGGATTTTTTGAAAGAATGGTTCAATCTGTGAAGCGATGCTTGAAGAAGACCATAGGTAGAGCCAAGCTGTCATATGACGAACTGTTGACCGCACTCACTGAAGCAGAAGCTATAGTTAACTCGAGGCCACTATCATACTTATCTAGTGAAGACCTAAAGGAACCTCTGACCCCATCACATTTGTTAGCCGGACGCCGAGTTTTATCTCTTCCTGATGGCTCTGGAACTGATACAGATATCAATGATGACAATTTCACCGTGGGTCCTAAAGATCTCAATTCTAGACTACAACTTCTCACAAGAGCCCTCGATGAATATTGGGTACAGTGGAGGGATGACTATCTCCTTGAACTCAGAGAGAGAAGTCACACTACAAGAAATATTGGAGTTCCCCGATCGCCAATTGTCGGAGAAGTAGTTGTAGTCCATGATGAGCATTCTCCACGTAGTCAGTGGAAATTGGGCAAAGTGATTGAATTGATGACAAGCAATGATGGCCAGGTACGCGGTGCAGTGATCAAGGTCATTACAAATGGCAAGCCTACAAAACTGCGTAGGCCCACATCTTGTCTGTACCCACTGGAAGTGATGCCCCAAACTGACAATGATGTAAGCAATCCCAAGCCAATTAGTGATGTGGAGATGGTCAGTAATGAAGAGGATGACACTGTCACAAATTCTAAACCTGTGAGAGAAGCAGCAAGGAAGTCCAGACAGCAAGTCCATATGTGGATGACTGAGCAACAGGATTTTTAATATTTATTAGTGTATGATTACATGTACCGAGTTGACCAGTGGTCAACTGGGGGGAGTGTGGCATATTGTATGTATACGTATGACGTAATCAGATTATTAAGTGATCGCACGTGACGCTACCTCGTGCTTTAGTAGAGTTGTAGAGTCGGACGTTAAGCCGCCAAGGGGAAACTCCTACAACCTAAGCAGCATGCCACCCACCTTAGTTCATAAACCACATATTTATAATAATTATATATTGCAGTACATAATCATATATGCATGAATCTATTAATGAACTAAATAATTAGCAGTGTCAGTTCCACTATAGGTGTGACATTACTGTGTGTAATCTTCCCTATAGCTATTGTCAGGGCTTTTTTCTCCATTTTGGTTGCCATGACCATCTTCTCCTTCACGTTGCTGTGATATAGCAGAAGTTTTAGCTAGCTGAGCCTGAGCATCCCGACACTTCTGGTTCATTCGCCTCCTTATGTTGTTCATGTCCGCATGGGGATAGCGCTCTACAACTAGCTCCACTATCCTCTCAACCTGAAACACAGGATCATCATGTAATTTTTTAAACAATTGCAGTACATGTACAGTGACCTGTACCTTTCTTTGATCCAACGGAGGCTTTGTGGATTGCTGATTTATAAAACAGAGACCATTAGCCAATTCTTCCTTAATAAACAGACCATTCCCCAATTCTTCCTTAGTGAAGAGCATTCCTGTTAAATCTAAAGCAAATTGATACTCATCCCTCGTGGGCATGAGCATAACATTTCTACCATTTATTAAATGATTGGCTGGAATCCTTCCTCCTACTATGCCTTGCTTTTCTGTCATTATATATTGGAGTCTTGAATTGCCGCTGCTTGTAGTACAGTTTGTAGTGCATTAGCAAACAAGAGAAGTGGAAGAGCCTTTTATACTCTTAGGAAGGTAGTTATTATCAGTCATAGTTATACCATGTCTTGAGGGATTAATGCCACAAGACCCATCCCATGTGATTCAGCTATTCACAGAAAGAGTCATACCAGACATTTGCTGTGAAAAGTGTCAATGGTCTAAATTCACACTAAGGGTAATATCTATCATCCACTGCTATTTATTAATTATATGGATGCCCTTAATTGGAGCAAACAACTGTGGTATACATTTTTGTCACATGTTCCTGGTATGTATAAGAACAGGTGACAAACATACACCTGTGACCTGTTTGTCACCTGTGAAATGTTTGTATAACCTGATTCTGTGTGCAAGTGTCACTATTGTGAGCCCTTGATGTGCCCCAGTTAGGCTCTCTGGATGTTATATAGACACTCTTGACATTTTGAAACTAGTGGTGGACTATATCATTTTAAGATTGGATCCATGTAATGAAACATATTTCACCGTCCCTGGGCAGTGGCAGAATAGCCCATTTGGTATTGCTGTGTACCAGTGGTTGGTACAACAATACCCGGTTCAAAGTTCCCTACTTCACTGGGGAACTAAGTTACTCCATTGTAATACTAAGTACCGGTGGTTGGTACAACAATACCCAGTTCAAAGTTCCCTACTTCACTGGGGAACTGAGTTACTCCATTGTAATACTAAGTACCGGTGGTTGGTACAACAATACCCAGTTCAAAGTTCCCTACTTCACTGGGGAACTGAGTTACTCCATTGTAATACTAAGTACCGGTGGTTGGTACAACAATACCCAGTTCAAAGTTCCCTACTTCACTGGGGAACTGAGTTACTCCATTGTAATACTAAGTACCAGTGGTTGGTACAACAATACCCGGTTCAAAGTTCCCTACTTCACTGGGGAACTAAGTTACTCCATTGTAATACTAAGTACCGGTGGTTGGTACAACAATACCCGGTTCAAGCAGTTCATTGTAATACTTGTGCAGCAAATAATCAATAATAATACACTATGCCAAAGTGATTAATTTTTGTTCAAATATTAGTCCGAAGTCTTCGGCTTCTTTGCATGCGGTGCACTGCAACAATAGTTTAGAAATCTAATGAACTATCATAATGCATAACACATCCACCCGTCCATGTGCATAACACATGGGCATAACACAGCTGCTGATGTGTTATGCCCATATAGAAATTGAGGTACGCAGAACTTGACAAAGGCTGCACCCACAGGCTGTGTTTGTAATGAGTCTTGGGCTGTTTGTTGTACATGCCTGGCACTCATTGTTTAGCAGCCTATGTGATGTCCGTTCATTGTTAACCACCAATACATTTGGTGTACATAAAAGTAGATGTAACAGCACATAGAGGTATATGTGGAAAATCTGAGCTGTTCAATTAGAGTATTGTGTAACCTCATGCAAGTGATTTTGGATTATTGCACACACCAGGAACAGATTTTAAACTGTCTACTCAAACCATTGGGTCACAGTGATATCCGTTCATCCTTGACCACCTGAAAACTGCCTTTGGGGTCTTCTAGGTGGATCAGACTAGGGTTGATGGCATCCAGTGCGAAATTGCTCATCAAGGCATATTATATGCTGAGCAAAATTGCTTTGGGTGCCACCAAGTCTAAACTGTCCACATTGGGTTCTCCCTTGAGTGGATATTAAGGCATCACATCATCGCATCACCATGGGTGTTTTACCTGACTGATCTATTTCTGCATAATATGTAATGTATTATTATATTATTATTATAACGTTAATGGAGTTATTATAAAGTGATAAACATAACACATTTGCATGTGAAAGCATTGTTGTTAAAACTACTCTGTAGGGCATCACACAAATTAAAGATGACCTGAGTGCTGATTTGCGATATGGATTATAAAAATTACCAAATTAGCTCATATGGCTTCCAGGGTGTCCAAATTAATTAGCAAGCTGACCTGACAGTTTGTGTAGTGTGTGTGTGTGTGAATGTGTGTGTGTGTGTGTGGTCCGATATGTAGGAACAAGAAGATAAACAAAATACTGCTATAATCCAACATGTAGGAATTCAGAGACAATAAAACTTATTGCTCAACCGACATGTAAGAATTTAGGAATATACAACTTATTCCCCAACTGACGTGTGAGAGTGAAAAAAAACGAACATTCATTCATATATTATTTCATGTTCATCTATTCTTATCATTCCAAAGTCCACTAGCTAGCTATAAATGGATATATACAGTCAGTATGTAACAAACGGTCCAAATTTACGAGTGACAAATTCACATGCCCCTCGGCCGGCACCCTCAATAGACAAATAGCGGCCGGCGCTGTAGCCGGCGGCCTCACACTCTGCCGCCCATGTCACAAATTGTGACAGTTTCCCCTCCACCTTGCTGTGTTCTTGCTGCTGGAGTTTATGGTATGCCCCATGCACTCTATTGCTACTAGCGTCTATATACAGACAGTCTGCATGGGAATAACTGACAACCAGATTATCCATCCACTGACACAAGTTTTGGCGGGATTGTGCGTGAGTTGCCCCTGAAATTGAAATTTGATTCATACACAAAACATGTTGAGAAACCTGTTTAGCCTACCTTGTTGCAGATTAGGGATTGCGTTTACGGCATTTAAGCCAAGGGTTTGGTGTATGTCTTGATCAGTGGCATATATTATTATTATGCCAGGATCTCCGTTATCAATATCATCTATGTTAGAAATCTTACACAGAGGACTGACACAATTCATGTCTACCTTTCACTTGCTGGTTATTGGGTGTTTTGACACGTGGTTGTAGCCCTGACTCCATGAGATCTATATAGCACGCATACGGAACAGTAATTGCTATGTTGTCACACGCACTATTTTTAAAACATACACTGGAAACATGAGAAATAATGAATTATGAAAGTTTTGCTTCACTCCTAAAAACACATGCGGGCAGGGACGATAGGTGGGGATTTGAAAACTCGTTGAGTCAAATGCCACACCTAAAATCCCCAGTTGGAGTATTACCTCTATCTGTTATCCAGCACAAAACCATCACCGTTAGGTACACAGTAGAATTTCTGCATGGCAAATGCCCCACACCTGGGGGATACTTCATTGGCAGTGATTGATTCCAAAATTGCCCTGAGGCCATGCATGATATGATGTGGCACCATATATGAAAAGGATGCTAGCAAATGAATATCTCATAAAAACTGTGTGCTAGAAGTGATAAGATTTTGTTTGTTTTAAAGCGGACAAAAAAAGTTCGCGTTTCGTTGCCATTTCGTTTTCCATAAACGAAACGAAACGTTTGTAAAACGAGAGCAAAAGACTATAGCGTTCACTATTACCATTGCAATAAAACGGGGCGCCTAAAATGGGTCGGCTGCGCCAGACTAGAAAGATGTCACCTTCAGTGAAAAAAAAAAACAGAAGCACTAAGAACTCCACGATAAGAGAATCCCAAATGGTGGAGATTACAAAATTCAGAAAACATTGCAATACAACCTATCACTTGGCTGGGATACAGAGGACTTTAAACGAAAGGTGGACTAATCGCTGTTATACCACACGAAAAAGCGATCTTGCAACACAACAAAACTTACTATCTGGAACAGTCGATGCGTCCAACTGCTATGTTTTAACACACGGCAAGTCTGGTTTTCTGAAATCACAATTAAATACAGATCACGTGCCCGCGATGATAGTTCACGTGATTGCAAGATGGCGTGAAAATACACGTGCTCGAAATTGTTCCCGGGTTTCAACCATGAATTCAAGTGAGGGATTCGCATGAATGTAACGTTGTGTGTGTGTGTGTGTGTGTGTGTGTGTGTGTGTGTGTGTGTGTGTGTGTGTGTGTGTGTGTGTGTGTGTGTGTGTGTGTGTGTGTGTGTGTGTGTGTGTGTGTGTGTGTGTGTGTGTGTGTGTGTGTGTGTGTGTGTGTGTGTGTGTGTGTGTGTGTGTGTGTGTGTGTAGTGTGTAGTGTGTGTGTGTGTAATTTGACCTTTCTGCTTCACTGAATGATCACAGGATGCTAAAGTGGTGGGAGAAATTTTTGCTGGTCTAGTTTCTTTGTCAGACAGTACATATGGAAACTCTTCAATCACAGTAATTAGGTCTTCAAGAGTAAAATATGCTTCTGTTTGTATGCAGTGTTTCAATAGTTCCTTTACCTCATACTGTAAACTTCCTTCTAAAATATCATGCATACAATCTGGAGATAAACCGTGTACTACATGAAAATATCTTGATGAATTTAATATAGAATCTCTATCAATTCTAGCAATATACTGGTGTAGAGGACCTTTAAGCAACTTGCAGTGGCGTTCATGAGTTGCTTTGGTACGTGGCTGAAATTTATCTGCATAAAACTGCATGTCAATGTATATTGTAAACATTAGTGTTTGCCTCTAATATTATACATGTATACCTTCTGTTGCATATCTGTAGAAACCGCCATGCAAAACCGACACTTTCGTTTTGCTGAAGAGAGCTGTTTGTATCCTCCAATATACCAGCTACCAAGATTGTCTCCAGTGACTAGAGTTAGTGTACCTCTGAAAGTATGATAATTACCTTCTATTTGAAATGTAACTCCACTGTCCTAGTAGTATGGTTACTTAATTGTACACTTGTAATGATTTACCTTCTCTAACTCATTGATTGCATTCATAAATGGCTTCAATATTTTATCTGGTCCATACTTTTTTATGATGGTTGACTTTGCAATAGACACAATAGACAAATTGATTGTATAAACCTTTTATTTCATCAGCGCTTAGTACGCATCTTGTATAATGAGAAGGAAGTTCAATATTATTGTTATCTGTAGTGCATCTTGATGATTCGGTTTGGCCCAGTGTGCCAACATGTGACCTGCTAAACTGTATCAGTTCATCAAAGTCATCTTTATAGTCAGTTATAGTCAGTTATAGCCAGTTACAATTGAGACTTGACATACTGTATGTCTCATCATGTGTGGTCACTATAGAAATCCGGGTGTAGTATAATGAAATAACAGGGCTAATATTACTGTATCGTATAATAGTGGGGATCCAGAATAGTGCCTTGTGGTACCCCCAGAGGTCACAGGTAGCCAGGAAGATAATGAGCCGTAAAGGACCACACACTGTCTAAGAGTATAAGTAGTCAAACACCTGAATCTCCTTAGTAAGCTCCACCTACTCCAAATAACTGTAAGTTCAATAAGAGTTGCTCATATGGGGCACAGAATCAAAAGAAGTCCATAAACAGAAAGCAAACACCAGGGGCGGTTTTAGGGGGATTTTCGAGGTTTCCGGAAACCCCTTCTAGATTGGATGTAGCTCAGAGTAGTTGTCCTTGAGTTGTTGCAATATAAGATCAAGATACTCTAATAGAGCAGTCAGTAAAATACTTCAATAGAACAGTCACCGTATTCTGCAACAATATATCAAGTATCCTTCACACTGGTAATAATAATTATTATTATTTGTTACTGTGCAAACTTCAAGTAGAGTGTAAAGAGCACTGATAAAGATTAAAAAGAGATACACAATCAAATGATTAGACTAGCCCAGCTAGTTTGTTCTTAAACTGATTCTGGGTGTTATAATTATATCATTTATCTTTATTATACTGCCAATAGTTTAATCATGTATTTTCTCAATCTGGATGAACTGTCCTGATCATTAACTCCCGCATTATAGACATTAAAGAGCTAGACAGCTGCATGTACGTTAAGGCCACCAGCCTCCAAGTGACCATCAGACTAGCCCAGATCACATGCAGTGTTACAACTTCATGGACTGCGAATTCAAGAGTATTGACCACTTAAGCATATCGGATCATAAGATAGTGTAACATCTAATACTTTTGTAAAATCAATAAAGAGTACATAATTCTTCATTATAAACTTTATATAGCTATAAATATACTTCAGGCTGTAGCTGGACTATGCAAGACTGTCACTACAGGAACCCTACAGTTCTTGATCAATGCAAACTGATTGTAAAACACATCTTAATGATTTAGACATTTGTGCGTAAAACTACTTTGTACATTGAAATTTAAGTTTGAAACACACCAAACACCGTCAGCTTCTGGGGGGTGCAGCCCCCCAGCTCTTTATCCCTAATACCTGTATGCTCCCCCCTTCCTTTACAAAGCCAGGGTATGCTTCTGTATTGTGAAGTGATTGGCATGATTATCAGTTTTGTGAGAATATTTCCACTTGCACATATTAATTTTTATTTAAATTTCAAGAGGTGTAAAATCAAAAAACCTGTCAGTATATTTGAGACTGCATCCTAGACATGTCCTGTACTATACATCTGGAAACCCCCTTTTGAAAATCCTAGATCCGCCCCTGAACACAATAAATAACAGCTATTCCATCTCCAGTACACTATAGTCCAGTCTTCAGTAACACAAGGTTGTCCTGGTTGTGAGGTAATTGATCTGCTGGGAAAGGCTTACGATGTTAGCTACATATGTCAGTGTTCAGGTTTTCAGGACGAAGGCAGCATTTGCTAGTGGCTATCCATGGAGCTGAAAAGTCCGTGACAGCTAGATAAAGGCACAGCCTGTATACCATCCTAACAGATTCCACCATTATGAAAACAATATATAGAGTGTCTACTTCTACAGCTCGAGCTACAGCTTCTAAGCACAATTTTGTCATTTAACTTCTTATTAATGCTCATCGTTTAATCTCAATAAATGCCCACTGGTAAAATCAAAACTTATTTAGTTGGACTATCTAGCTGTGATGAGGTAGGCAGTATATCTCTGCATAATGCTGTGACTTAATACTGGACATTTTTTCTGCGTAGATGTGGTAAGGTCACTTACTTAAGCATATACTCTAAGGAATATTTGTTACACGTACAAGTAAAAACCACCTTGTAATACACCCCCATTAAAGAAAGCAACTATGATTTTTGTTAGAATCAACTATCAAGCTACAACAGCTGGTCATGTAATTCTAACAAAAGTGAAATGTTTGTGTTGAAAAAGGGAACCTATAATGGTGTATAAAATTGACACTTGTTAGACTCTATTTAGGCTGTTTTAGGTGGTCAATAAATCTCATATACTCCACCTTGTTTACTTATACACCACGCCTTCAGGCACAATATATTCACCACTTTTTAAAACCAATCGTCATGCATTTTATTACCCGCAATGATGTCAAAAGGGCGGATAACTAACGTATACCCTAGCTACTTTGTTTCATGCCACACTTTAAATTACACAACTTATGAGGTAGCTTTTTACAAAACGCTTGCATATTATACCATCCTCGAAGAAAGTAGCTAGACATTCATCTCAAGGTTGATAGCATAGCCGCGAACGTTCAACGATGTGGCCAAGTCATGTTGCTATGGTGCCCGAATTATAGATGTTAGAGGCGCATAGTAAACTAAAGAAGTCAAAGCTGCAAAAGAACCTACTGAAAGGAGTTAAGGAGTAACTACCCATTAAGTAAAACATAGTGTAAATAGAGTCTAAATTAGTTATACGGATACAATGTGGAGTCCATGTAATTTATAAACCCTCAGGCCCTTATATAATTAGTAGTGCCCCCACTGCGCTACAGCCTTGGGCCTTCAGGTTTATAAATTCCATAGACTCCACATTGTGTCCGTATAACTATTATTTATGTTAATGTACAATGATAGTGTAGGTGTGTTGTATTAGAGTATGATCAGTGGTGTAGTATAACAGGTTTAGCTAGTTGAGTACTGTGTTGTGGTTACCATGACAATGAGACATGTTGATCACATGTCACCATACAGGTGTAACAACAACAACATCAACTACTAACAATGTGTTGACTAACAAGACTTCACCAGTGAGTGTGTGTAACTACCTCCTTGTATGTGTGTACTTGTGTGTGTCACTATGACCCATGGTGTGTGTCACTGTTACCCCTTGTCACTATTAGCCAACAACAAAGAAGAAGCCATCTCATCAAATGATCAGGTCTAGAGTGTTGGATCAGAGGGGTGATGATGAGATGCAGAGACAACCAGAGGGTGTATCCTCCTTCCTGTTGTAAACTGGTGACCACAGTAACCATGACAACAATGACCAGTACAGACCCCAGGGTGGGTACCATATAGTAACCAGTGTAGTGTCAATATGTTGTGGTTAGTATACTAGTAGTATCCTAAGGTTTCCAGTATATAGTGTTTGAAGGGTTTTAGTAACAACTAGGTATAATGCACCCATCAATAGTAAGCCCCACTACCCCCTCCCGGGCATTAGTGAGTACAGTTTGAACCACTAGTGGATTTGCTGTTCTAAATTAGTTGTGTCCTACACTCAGTTCCCAAAATACTTGCATGAGGATTTGACCACCCGTCATGTCCCTACAAGTGTATTTTCTCATTATGTGAAACCATATAAGATTTGTGGAAGGCTTACTGGGGGTGGGGAGGGGGGTCGCAGGCGGTTAGCTATTGGATTATACCCCACCCTTGATACATAGCTAATGTCATTGTATACCAAAAATTCACCAAATTGCATGTAAGGGGAAGGAGTAATGGGAGTAGGACACTCTCCTCAGTATATATGTGTTAGTTAGAGACCTAGAACGAGGATCTTCATGGATTTTAAAAACTGAGGTGCAGCTGAGGTTCTTAAAGCACAAAGATCCGAGGGCGTGTTCTCTAACTAACTTGGATAACGGGCCGGTTTTATATGGGCACATAGGTAGAATCATTGTGGGTTTGGATTTTCTGTCGTAATGAAATCGTTGGGCACAGACATTGTTTTGCTGAAGAAATCAAAGCTTACACTTTTTATTACACATAGGGGAAGATTCAGAACTAAATGAGCAATGGTGTGGAGGAACCGGCTGGTATAACATCTCAGAATCTTTGTAAAAGGCTAGAATACATGGCTTATATTCCCTTTAAATCGATAAAATGGCTAGCCAACTATTATCGCGAGTTGGAGCTTATGGGACGGAGCCAGAGCGGTGGTGATAAGGATTTTTCAATTATGGACCACACCCTTTTTAGAGATTCACGAAGCTACACTGGACAGGAGACTTACCCATTTTGGTCTTTAGTAACTTCTTGTACACGAAATAGCAGCCTTAAAACACTCAGCAAAATAGTGGGAGTTATAATTAGAATTTATATTTTGGGATTTGCCTGTTCACTGTAACAAACACAGCTATGTTGTTCTAAAATTGTCTCCCACAATCAAATTTCATTTGAATCTATATATATAAAGCTGAAAAGCCGTCTGGCTGTCTGTCCGTCACGTCGCTAACTCTCCTGGGACTGTTGGACTCAACTCATCATCCTCCTACTCTAAGTTTGTTACCGCGAGTTGACACGTGCTTCCATTCACTCTGCAAAGCGAGTTGAAGACGAAGGTGCAGAGAAAAGTTGAGCTACATTCCTTTGAAAACCGCTAAATAAACAGCTGACTTGAAACCCAGAGGTGGTGGGTTCAAATCCAGCTGGTGTCACTTGGTTTTTTATTTTGAAAATTAGACCTTTTGGATAGTGATGTGCGATATATCGATACTATATTGATATCATTTGATTTTTGCATATCGAATTGTATCGATATATTTTCTGAACACAATATTTCGATATGATATATCACGTGATGGGAATGCATTTTAAAAGGCAAGATTTCAGTTGGATTGTGCCTTAAACACTTTTATTATTTTCCTGTGAATTCGTATGTTAACTATTTCCTTTAAATCTTTGTGTGAGCAGAGAAGTTTCAATTTTAGCAATTTGTGTGTGCAATTTGATGTTGAAATATCGTATCGAAGAAAAGTATCAATATCGGTTATCTTTAGTGAATATCGTATCGGTTTAAAAATCCTGGTATCGCCCATCACTACTTTTGGACGCACCTTTTTTGTAGCACGTGACACTTTGGCATCCAACATTTTTCTCAACAACTGATGAGCATATCAAAGCGGTTTTTTCTCGAAAATGAAACGCTCATCATTAAAGAATTCAGTCGCATTTTAATGAAGTTTTTAACTGTCATCGTTTGCGACGTACAGTGCGTTGAATGCAAGGGTGTAGCAAAGAATTTGCTTGAATTCTTTCTGTAACCTCAAGCAAACCACAAATAAACACCTATAGCCATTCCAACTTTGAATGCCTTCATAAACAAGTTTAAATAGTGTTGACTTACTTGGTCTTGGATAAATAGCTCAGCCGTTACAGTGACTTGACTCACAAACAGTAGGTACTGGGTTCAAATCGCAGTTGTGGTAGGTTTAATTTTGGTTTTGTAACCTTTTGCGCACAACATTTTACCTCAGTTTTTGCAAGCTTTTGGTTACAACTTTTCAGCCAACTTTTAGTAGCTTCATAATACAGTTTGTCTTTCAAAATAATAAGTGCTTTTTGTATTTGTAGTTGAGTGAGTGTAGCACCAAAGTCTTTGTAGCACCATGGAAGATGCTGTAAACAGGTAGTATAGGAAACAGTAGTGCTGTATCCACTTTTAGTACATTATACAGGGCAGCTGCTAAATAGGATGCTTTTCTGCTACCAGCTATAGAACTGTTCAGGCCTGCTATTTATCATAACAATAAAGGGGACTCTTTTGTAGAATTCCACTCCAAGAGGCATTTAATAGTCTTAAGGGTGCTTAAGTAGTTTTTCAGTGCTTTACTGATAAAATCAACATGTGGTCGTGCAAATTGAGCACATTGTCAGAGGCTATGCAATATGGAGTGTGTATTTAAAAGATGGACCTCACCAGCTTCATAATACCAAAACAATGATGTAGCGATAGTGTTGCAATCATCTTGAGAAGAGTTAAACTACATTCCTACCAAAACCACACATGATCAACTTTGACATTTTCCTATGGCGAGACTAGGTACTTATCATAGACTCTCATGTGGAAATGACATTGTCTTGCACTAAGGACAGGTCCCTAATTTGAGTGCATGGTCATTAAGTGTATAATAGTGTTATGTGACTTGTTATAAAGGCTCATGCATGTACTAACTTGGAATCCATAGCAGGTATTAAGGTGAGTGTCAGTGAAATTGATGTGTGCTTTAAGACTGTGGTAGCTATAGAACTAGATTTCTGTCAAAACCACTGAGGGTGTTTGTCACCCATATCATTCAAGCAATGTTAGAGTCCAGCATTGGCATAGACCAACAAAGCATAGTAGTGAGTAGGACAAGAAGACAAGTTCATCTGGTGTGGTATGGGTGGATTATATGTGTGCACTGGTATACACAAACCATGAGGCTTGATTCATAGCTCATTATCACTGTATACGCAGTGTACGGGTTCAGCCAGGGTAGTAGTATTTCCTACACAATAGCATGTCAGTGCCACTGTATGTGGCTAACTAAGTAACTATGTATACATGCATCGAGCACATAGGTACATGTTTTTTGTGACATAACCAAGCATGCTATAGGGCATAAGTGGCACTGGTGTGCATCCATAATGTGGAAATAAACTGCACAAGTCATGATACTTTATTAGCATGACTTGTTGTTGGTCGTATTAAAGCAGTGTGAACACTTAAATGGCTTCACTACAGAATGTTTGGTCAGTTGACCAGTACACAAGAGTTATTAACTAGTGAACAATGAGTATAACTGAGTAACTGGGGAAACTTGTATGTTTGTAACTGTCCAATCAAATTATTTTTCGGCCAATACTCTGTCTCGTGTTTGGTGAAGTTGTCCACTACTACTACCAAGCATAAGTAGTTAATTATAATTTGCGAGTTTTTGGTGGTGGCGTATTATGTGGCGAAACTAATAACGTTTCGTGACCTGGAGCACAGCGCAATTGCAGGAACTTCATCAACATAAACCAGAGTGGTCACCTCCAAGCCAAGTACCTGTGTGCCAAATATGGTGAGAATCCAAGATTGTTGACCATCAAACTAGAGACATCATCGTAAGATTTCGTAGGATTTTTTCGCTAAATTTACATAATATTGCAGTTTTTGCACATAAGCACCTGCAATGTATTTGAAGCATTGAACTGATTGCTAGAATAGCATTTTGGAGTAGTTCCATCTGTAAATGTCACTCCTAGCATAGCATTTTCAAATAAAATACGCAATTAATTAATCGCATGAAAATTGTACTTCCGAAATCAGCAATAGAATCACATATATTTAGTTATGTTGTATTCATTGCAAATATAAAATTGATCTAGTCCACTAAAATCATCATAAAAGGTTTCTAGAGCTGTTTGTCACAACTTATGGGAATAGCAGTAACGAAGAGCTTATTCAATTTCACGCTGGAGCCAACTGGCAATTGTAATCAGAACAAGTGTAACAAAAAATTAAGAATTTAAATTATGAGTAGGGACTAAAGTATTAAAAAGTACAGAAACAAGGAGAGATTATCTACATACCTCCAGAAGTCTTGCTAGTGCACACAATCCCTACTTCAGTTGCATGCCAATTGGAATAGCGTTGAAGTAGGGATTGTGTGCACTAGCAAGACTTCTGGAGGTATGTAGATAATCTCTCCTTGTTTCTGTACTTTTTAATACTTTAGTCCCTACTCATAATTTAAATTCTTAATTTTTTGTTACACTTGTTTGTGTACTTTTTATAGATGTTTTGTTGTAATTCGTTAAATATTTCATAATTCATCAAATACACTGCTGAGTATGAATACTGCTGTGCCTGGGAAGGACTGCTCACTATTTACGTCCCGGAAGAAGTATATCTTCTTAGTAGTTTTATAGTTAGTTCATGGTGTTATATTACGCACATTCTTTAGGTGAAGCATCCAGGCTGAGGCTGCTAAAAATTTTCGAGCTGAATGGGACACGCCCCCTTTTGAAATCGAGACGAAACCTTATTTTAAAGCCATTTTGCATTGTTTTTAACGGCTAATGTCGCTTAGTGCTAAGCCTGCATGTAGTAAGCGATTTAATGATAGACCACATCTGCATGGCGTAAATGAAATTATAAGCGCCCTCGTGCGCTAACTAAACAGCAGCCGTTGGAAGACGGAAGCCTTAGCATGGTGATTAACACGTCCGGTGAAGAGCCTTGAGTAATGGCCACGGTAAAGAAGGATAAAAGAAATGACATAGCGCGTGCACTGAACGTTTATCGGAATAACAAAGGTTTCTTCTTGCAGCAATTTGAAGCGTTTCTGTAAAAAAAGTAAGCCTGTAGCTGTAGCCAATCGCCCGCTATGCTTGACTGAACGCGTCAGTCAGGCAGTCAGGCAGTCAGGCAGTCAGGCAGTCAGTCAGTCAGTAGAAAATTCGGTCAAATAGAATATTTTTAAAAATTCGTACCAACTCTGTCAATGGATTTAGAAGCGCTTTGCGAGAGTTTTTGGGCTTTATTGTATGTAACCAATCCTGCTAAACGGTCGTGAAAAGATTTGAGGCCGGTTTTTGGGTGTTTTTCTAGTGGTGGCCCGCCCCCAACCCTTCGTCGTCCCTACCATTAAGTACTAGCGTACTTAATGATATAAATGTGTTTAGTCTGGTTTAGTCTGGTTTAGTCTGGTCTAGAATATAAATGTGTTTAGTGAAACCTTATGGGTTAACTTGTCTAGTCTGGTCTTCTTCATGAGAGTCTTGCATATCTTAACTGCACTCTCAGCCTTTCCGTTAGACTGTGGGTAGTGTGGGGAGGTGGTGATGTGGCTAAACTCCCACTCTTTTGCAAACCTCTTAAATTTATCGGAAGCAAATGCTGGCCCATCATTATCAGAAACCAACTTGTCTGGTATCCCATGGTGCCCAAAAGTTACCTTTAGAGCTTGAATGACTGGCCGTGACGCTGTACTCTTTAGTTTTTCCACTTCTATGTAGTTTGAGTAGTAGTCAACCACTACAACAAAAGTCTCTCCATTGAATGAAAACAAATCCGTAGCTACCATGCTCCATGGTCACTGTGGGATCTCATGAATCATTATCGGTTCACGAGCCTGTGACGGCTGTACAGAATTGCAAACAGAACAATTGCTCACATAATCTTTGACTTCTGCTGTCATCAGTGGTCAATAGAACACTTCTCTTGCTCGTCTGAGCTACTCCAAGGTGGCCCTCATGGATCTTCTGAAGCATCTCTCTGCGGAGGATAACAGGAAGTATAATTCTGCTGCCTTTAAAAATAATGCCTTCTTGTGTTGAGAGCTCATCTTGACACTTCAGAAATGGTTAAACCCCTGGAGGTACATTTGACTTCTGCCGTGGCCATCCCTCTAGTATCAGCTTCTTGAGTTCTTGCAAGCATTCATCTGCATTGGTAGTGTTTTGAATTTGCTCTTATCGTTTGGAGGATATATGGAGGTGTTCTGCTGACCTTCATTGTATAACAGAACTCAGACTGTGGCTGTGACACTGGTGTGGACTGTTCTGGATATGCCCTAGAAAGAGCTTCTGCTAAATACATTTCAGATCCCTTTTTGTAGGTATGGTAAGGTCATACCTCTGCATACAGAGCATCATTCTCTGCAGCCGTCTAGGAGCATTGTGCATGGGCTTCTGTGATATACTCACTAGTGGTTTATGGTCTGTCTCCACTGTGATTTTGTGTCCATAGAAGAATTGATCAAATTTTTCACAGCCACTAACTATTGCAAGCATCTCTTTTTCTATTCGGGCATACTTCCTTTCTGTCTGAGTCATACCCCTGGCACCAAATGCAACAGGTTGGCCCTGCTGTAGTAGTGCATATCCCAGCCCGCTCTCAGAGGCATCAGACTGTAGGGTTATTTCCATTGATGGGTCAAAATAGCGGAGGACTGAGGCCTTGCAATCAAGGCTTTTACAGTACTTACTGCTTCATCATGTTCCCTGGACCACCACCAGTCTACCTTTTTGTGCACCAATTGTCGCTGGGATTCTGTAATTGCTGAGAGCTAAGGTAAGAATTTTGCAAGATACTGCACCATTCCCAGTAGCTGCTGTAAGGATTTAACATTAGTAGGAACAGGCATGTTTGTAATAGCATGTACCTTGCTTGGATCAGGGGCAAGTCCTTTGTCAGTTAAAAGGTGCCCAATGAATGACACTGACTGCAGCCGCAGTTTGACCTTCTCTAGATTCAGTTTAAGACCTCTTTCTTTGGCTCTTTGTAAGAAATGGTGGAGATTGTGGTCATGGTTGTCTGTAGTGTGGAGCCAAATCCACAGATCAAAAAATCATCTGCAATGACTTCTATGCCACTGAGGCCTTCTATTAGTTCATTCATCTTTTGCTGCCACACCTCTGGAACACTACTGATCCCAAATGGCATACGCATCTGCCAAATGGAGTATTAAAGGTGGTCAAGTAACTGGAGGCATCTGCTAGCTTCAGCTGCCAAAATCCAGTTTTTGCATCTAGTACACTGAAAACTTTAGCGTTGATCAAATGGGTTAATACTTCCTCAATTGTGGGGAGGGAATGGTGACTTCTAATAATCGCCTTGTTAACGTGCTGTGGGTCTAAGCATATGCAAACTCTCCCATCTTTCTTCTGTGCCACCACCATACTAGAGACCCAGGATGTGGGTTCAGTCACCTGGGCAATGACCTGCTGTTCCACCATGGCATCATTTTACTACACTTCTCAAGGAAACTGGTAAACGGCGAGGTGGGTGGATGACAGGTACTGAATCAGGCTTAGTTTGAATTGTGTATTCTCCAGGGAGTTGACCCAGACCATGGAACACCTCAGTAAACTGGCAGAGGATTGGATCATTGAGGTGCTTAGATGCTGATGTCGGTGAGTCTGTGGCAATTGAGTGTACCTCATCACAATCTAGGATCTCATTCCAATTGAAGAGCTTTTCCTTAGGACAGGCATCACCGCTGACTGCATCACAAAAAAACGTAATAGATGTGTATTGCCCCCTCGTTCCACAGGAAGCATAGCTTTTCCCAGAGGTGTAGCACTTGTGTTATTATGCATTGTGAGGCAGGTCTTAGAGGGAATAATGTCTGATTCTCGCTTGTCTCCTGCTGCTTTGACATAATCACTAAATGGAAGGATGTTGCAGGAGGCTTCTGTATCTATCTCAAAAATGACTTTGTGGCATTCGTTCACTGTACACGTGACCAGAGCTTTGACCACATGAATAAAAATATTTCCTCTTCCTCACTAGATTCATCTTCCACATGGTGGGCCTTTCTTGATCTACACTGCTTGGCAAAGTGTCCCTTCTTGTTACAAATATAACATTGCTTTCCAACTGCTGGACATGCGTCCTTTCTGAAGTCATGTTTTCTGCTTGCTAGGTAGCTGTGTCTGCCTCTTCTCAAGGTGTGGTTTTTGTTTAATAGCCTGGACTGTACTTGGCTCTGTCTTGGCCATATCCTGTGCCTGTAATTGTGTGGCTTCACTGGATTTGAGCAGCTGAATAGTTTTGCTCAGATTGAGGTCAGTCTTACTCAGTAGCTTTTCTCTGATCCTGTCGTTTTGTATCCCACTTACGAGTCTGTCTCGCACTAGTTCATCTTTTAGCCCACCATAGTTACACCAGCCTGCTTGTTTTATGATGGCGGTCAAGTAGTGGTCTAAGGTTTCACCAGACTCTTGTATTCTCTTGTTGAAGATGTATCGTTCATAAATCACATTGGTTACTGGAGTGCATCGTGCTTCGAACTCTCGAAGCACTTTGGTAATATCGGCACTGTCTGTATCACTTAGCGAAAAGGTTTCATCAAACATTTCCTGGCCGTCCTTTCCGATGACATTAAGGAGGTGCACCACTCGTACGGCGCCTTCTTCTTTGTTTATTTTTGAAGCGGTCTCATAGTATGTCCAGTCCCATTTAAATTGCTTCCAGTGTTCACCTCGATGAGTGGTATCTTCCAAGGTTTAGTAGCTCAGGTGGTTTAGCTAGGAGTACAGCCGCCATGTTTACCGTGTGCCGCGTGGCTGTCTGAATCACTGCTCAAGTGCACGTTGACCTTCCAAAATGAAAAGGATGATCTGTTGACACCAGTGTCTCGAACAGATTAACAAAGTTTAACTTCTGATACCATGTTTTGATAAGATTCAAATGTTCAATAGGTCAACAATCACAGTACAAATCACGTGTATAACACAACTGAGAATTACTTGAATTCCACGATTAAATATAAGTACAGAATCGTTTGAAATATAGCTAAGTTATACTTATATTACAACATTCTCTCTCTGTTTTTATTCAGAAGCATTTTTTCTTTGGATGCTCCAGCAATTGCTTTAAAGATGCACAATCTTTGCACTGACACGCAAACATGACTTGCCGAGAAAAGTTTGACGCTACAAGCTTCTTCCTAATGATAGCCTGCAGGGTGGATATGCAATGAGAAAGAAGTGTGTTGAGTGGCCCTTTCTTCCCATCTTACTAATATCTATGATTGCAGGCCCCAGTGTCTCAAATACTGGGTAATAGGTCGGCTTAGTACAGAATGCATCCACAACAGCAGCAAGCAGACCTTCACATTCTAAATTCCTCAGAACATTTAAAAGCCCGCACACAAATTCCTTACTCCTGTAAATCTCATCTGATAAATATGACCTTAGTCTCCATGATTTTGATGGTTTGCTGTCAGGTGAAGCATTCTGTTCACTGACCAAGTAGTTTACAAAAACAGTGGCAATACACTGGCAAAAATCTTATTGCTGCTCATCTAACTGTGCGGGAGACAGCTCCATCAAACAATCACAGAACTGTTCAACTTTTTCAGATAAACACTTTGCACACATGAGCGTCATAGGAGGCTTGAGAATTTCCCATCCATATTTCTGAGAAACAGCATCGGAGACACGCTTTCCTACATACATCCTGAAGTAATATCCTTAACAACCAAATCCTTCCTTTTCCATCGTCAAAAAAATTCTAAGAACTCTTGATGACTCAAAATACCACTGACCACGCAATTCCCTTAAAATATTTTCAGCAATTGCCTCCAATTAAGCCTCATCTTTTTGTTTCTTCACATCAGCCTGAAAATTATCAATCAATTTCCTTCCACAGTTTGCTTCTTAACAGGCCACAGCAATAATGCTGCCCAGTGATAGTGCTTATCAACAGTTGCTCCCTCATTTCCATTAACCTACGGTGGCCCTGGAGGTCGTGCTACGTGCCAACTCCTATGCATTGCATGACATCTAAGCACCTCAATAATTAATTATATTTAAGAAGACTGCTTTGCTGTTTTTTTCATCGTCAGGATAAAGACTACTGTCTAAGTGTAGGTTAGAGACCTAGAACGAGGATCTTCGTGGATTTTTAAAACCGAGGTGCAGCTGAGGTTTTAAAAACACGAAGATCCGAGGGCGTGGTCTCTAACTGACTTAGATAACGGGCCGGTTTTATATGGGCACATAGGTAGAGTCATTGTGGGTTTGGGTAACCTGTCGTAATGAAATCGTTGGGCACAGACATTGTTTTGCTGAAGCTTACACTTTCTATTACGCACAGGGAAGATTCAGAACTAAATGATCAATGGTGCGGAGTAACCGGTAAGTGCGATCGCTGGTATAACATCACAGCTTCGGCAGAATGTTTGTGAAAAGCTGGAATACGCGGCCTAGATTCCCTTTTATGTCGATACAATGGCTAGCCAGCTGTTATCACGAGTTAGTGCTTATGGGACGGAGCCAGAGCGGTGATAAGGCCAGTGATGAGGTTATTTTAATTACGGACCACACCCTTTTAGAGATATCGCGAAGCTACACTGGATAGTATAAGAAGACTTACCCATTTCGGTCTTTAGTAACTTCTTGTACACGAAATAGTAGCCTAAAACACTCAGCAAAATAGTGGGAGTTAATTAGAATTTCCGTGATATTTTGGGATTTGCCCGTTCACTGTGACAAACGCAGCTATGTCATTCTTAAATTATCTCCCACAATCAAATTTCATTTGAATAGCTTATAAAAAGAATGGAATGATTGTGATGATGTTGGCTTGGGTGACTGGTCACCCAATACAGGCTATTAGCCTGATGAGCTTGGAAGAGCTTAGCAAATCAATGATCTGTTGTGAGATTTGCTAAGTTTGAGGTCTAACTGCTAGCAGGTCTCTAACCATTTTTAGACAATGGCATGTTGTGAATGCTTTCATGTTTGCAAGGTACGCAAGTTTTTTATTCTAGTAAGACACCCTAGACACTGTACACAGGTGTCTTACCCAGTAAGACACCTAGCCACACAATCTCACAAATAAGTTGCATCATTTGTGGGTTTATAACAACATTCCAGCTATACAAAGCCATTGTCTAAACAACTAAGACATGCATTGCTAGGATTCTTCAGTGGCTAAACACCCCTCAGGATGATGTAATAATCCTTCGGGGTTGTTTATCCACTGAAGAATCCTAGCACTGCATGTCTTACCTATACTAAGAACCTGCTAGCAGGTTTCTTAGTGGATTTTAAAGACCTCATTATCTTCCAAAGATCAAAGGGAATTATGCGTACCGTTATCTAATTACAATACTTGTGGTGAGTAGCACTACTTTACACACTGTGCCACTGCGTTTATGTACTAATATGCTAGAATATACAGATTTTAGACTCCCAGGTGTTCTCCCCCCCCCTCTTCTATTTAATTAAACATCACTGTGTGATTAAGCTTTAGAATTACAAACACATGATTCTGGATTCTTTAATGTTAGTGATGTACCAATACATTAGAGTTAGTACTAATTAGAGCCACTGATCTTAGCCGCTGTATGCAGCAATTCTATTGAATGTATTTTGGGGGTATATTCTATCCAAGTGTACTGGTTTAATATAGATGGGGTTTAACAGGCATCATGTCACACCAATTTTCCATAACACGATCTGGTTTTGTGTAGGGCAGAATATTTTCATAGTGTTTCTGAGTACTGTAATGCTGTGTCAGGTAATTACCAAAACTACAAACCTTGTAGTCAATAGTTTTGGGAATTACTGAAAGAATAATAGGGTGACTTCTTTATAGCTGCGTGCATAATTACCTCCTAACACTTACTTCAGCATCTAATGGGTAATTATAACCATGCCTGAGTTATAAATGGGGCTTAATCCTCAAACTACCTCTTGTTTGGTTGATAAATTTCAATTAACAGAGGGTGTCTTTTAGCCCAACATATAATTGTTACGTGATTGGTGTGTGTGCGTGTGTGTGTGTGTGTGTGTGTGTGTGTGTGTGTGTGTGTGTGTGTGTGTGTGTGTGTGTGTGTGTGTGTGTGTGTGTGTGTGTGTGTGTGTGTCACGTGATTGGTGTGTGTTGTGAGCTTACCGATTAAGACTAACTTCTGTCACTGGTTTTGATCCGATTGTTGGATTTGAATTCGTCTGATCACTCCGTGATGAGAGATAAGTGGAAGAAGAAAAGAATGCGCAGGTTGAAGAGGAAGCACAGAAAGATGAGGGCTTGTTCCAAGTGATCATAATAACAATGGCAGAATTAATACTGTCAAAAATACTTTTATTTACAACTAATCAATCACTGTGTTATAAAAAAAATTGTGCATGCATGGTATTTTTATGACCACACCTCTTTGTCAAACAAATCTATACCGTAACTTACAGAGTATTATAACCCTTCCTCTAGGTAGTGGGATTTAATTGCCTGGATCCTGCAGTTGATTCCTACGCCAAACAAGAAGGAAAAGGTTTTCTTGCACACTTTGTATCCATGGTGCATATGACCAGACTGTGTTTTTGATCTTTTTACAGGCTTATGTCTTCCATCAACTATGTTCTCCCTTTCGAGCACAGTTGTCATGAGTGATCCCATCAGAATGTTATCAAGTTGTTGGTAGTCAAGTGAAACTGCCTGCGCACGGATATCGTAGAAGCGCTCGGGTGGGAATAGTGTGCTGCAAGGCTTTCCGTTAGCCTTCTTACACCCACAGGTGAGCCGGCAAAACTCATCACAAAGTTCCTCATTTGACGTTGTACTGGTGTTATGAGGAGAAGTATGGCTGCTGGTAGTGGAAGGGGTGTTATCTTCCAAAGTGCTATCCCGTGGCCTTCTCCTGGATGTGTCATTACATGGCTGTGTCTCGGTATTTGTGATGAGTTTCTGGTAGTGTCAAGCCCATGGCAACATGTCCCGGAGTCAAATGTGTTGCTTGAGGAGTTCATTGACTGTGATCCTTCCGTGGTGAATTCATCCAAACCAACCGTACCACATGCTGAGTGGAGCAAGTCATTGGAGGAAGCGAAGACGTCAGGTGAATGAATGACCTCTAAGGCACAAGGTGTGTTGCTCAAGTTGAGGTGCTCACTGGAGTTACTGGTATGTATGTCTCTTCTGTAGTCACCACTGTCTGTTTGCAACATGTCTTCCATGGATGGTTGCTCTAGATCACTGGAGTTGCAGGTGTGTCTGAAGTGAATGGATAACCTCATAGGAGCCAGGTACTGTGCTTAGATTTGTATGGTCACTAGCATTTGTGTCTCTTCCACAGTGTCTACTCAGCAGTTGTGGTGTGCTACTCATGGCAGAAACTTCTACATTGTTAGCCGAAACATGACAAGGAGCATCCACCACCATGGGCGTAGGAAACCTCACAACGGACTTCTCTGTGATTGTCTGAGTGTCATAACCATGTTTGCCGGCAAGAATTTCCATTTCACTTTCAAATATACTGTGGAGAAACACTAATATAACTTAATTGAATTTTTATGCATGCTTTAATAACATAGTGTGATTTGTGTAACTTTGTACCTTGGTTTGTATCCTGTTCAATTTCAAGATCTGTTGGTAATTGATTCTGGTGTCTCACCGAATTGGCACTGGCTGGCACTGGCTAATGTTTTAAACAAGTTATTAATGTAATGATCATCAATCTCGTTATGCGCAGAGATTCACCATCCCATATATTTTTGCGATTTGTGATTTCTGGTGTATGATCACAAAGATGCGGCTTTAAATCTGATTGTTAAGTGCACCTGAGAGGAACCTCTTGTGGATGAATGTCTCGATGGGTCTCGAGACATCTACTGTCGATTTCGTGTCTTCCCAAATTCGGCCATGTAGTAGTAAATTTATTTAATCTGTAAATGTTTGTTCTTTGCCAGTCCTGTGAAATTAATTATTAAAATATTACTTGTTAGAAAGTTGTGTGGACATAAGCTCAGGTATCTGGGGTGGTATATCTGTGGGCCAGGGAACTATGCTATTATCTGATCCAACACTATGACACTGTCAAGCATGAATCTGTATCAAGGCAGTCGTGCACACACATACACAACTTTCAGTAAACACTTCCTAGGAGCTTATACCCTTGGTATGGGTTATGCAAAGCTTAGCTGGGAATTTTGACAATTTTCCAATGCCCCACCGATGAGAAATATCAGGCTAGGTTTGTGTAATCCCGTACCAATCTGTGTACGCATGTGTAATATACTACTTCGTTTCATTGTATATTTCAATTTCTTATTTGAACAGTGATTCATTATGCTGTGTACTAATTCACACAGGGTAAGGAGCTTTCAAGAGCAAAAAGAGCATGACCAAGAAACAGTTAAAGGATAAGGTTTGTACTATCTGTAACGTAGCAAGGTAATAAACATTATTGGGGTTGCAGATTGACAATAGACAGATGTATTTTATTTACGGATCTGCAGAACTCAGTAAGTATGTGTGCACTTGCATGTGTTGGTATCTTGTGTGTATTTATGGTGTAGTATGTGTGTACGCTCATGTAGTGTATGTGTAACCTGTGTGTAGTAGGTGTGTGCGTGCGTGCGCATTCGTGTCTGTGGCAGCACAGCCAAGTGCTTAAAGCTGGACAGGTAATTATTTTGTTGCAAGTTCGGTGTTCATTTATGTCCAGTTGCATGGCTGTTGTTTTCTTAAATAAGCAAACAATCTTCAGTCTACCCAGCTGTATTGGTGGGGACCTGGTGTCAATTCAGGTAGCTGTCTACTAGCTATGATATCAGTGGGTACCTGGTGTTTACTAGAGAGGCAGATTCCCAACTGTCATTGTCTTGCTTAGCGGTGTTGGGTCTGTTGTGGAACTTGAGGTTCTGCATCCTCTCTCTGTGACTTGGACAGCCCTCCTGTGAGTTACTAGTCCTGTCACAGGAGGATTTGCCTGTACAGATGCAGAGTGCCTGGACATTCCAGTGCTGGTACGGTAGGTGGTAATAGCTGCATCTCGCATGGCTACACAAATTGCAGTGTTTATCATGTCAAGATGTGCTGTGCATTTATTTGTGCTGAAGCAATTAAATGGCTATTGGATTATTTGAACTGTTTGATTCATTAGCACACTAGTAACACTGCATGGCAACCTCAAAGCTTGAGACTTTTTATGATGAGACAGTCATTGTGTAAGTATTTTGTTTTAGAGGAAATTGTAACAGTTCTGTGATTTACCTTATCTCCTAACATAGGATTTGGTAATAAAAGAACATGCAATTACCGGCTGCATTTAAAGAATGAAATTTGTTCATTGCAACACAGTAACTTTATGACCATTTCCCAAAGTTTCAGAGGCATAACCAGGGGTGGGCTTGAATGGTAGGGCATTTGCCCTACCATGCATCAGAATTCAAGCTGCTCGACCTTTTACAGGATTGACAAAAATCAGATTTGGATACTCTAATAGAGCAGTCACAGTACTCGTAGAAAGGGAGTGTTGCAAGCTATGTATGTACTTAAATAAAGGAATTTGGTGGTAGCCTGAGCTATACAGCATACATAGCTGGCGACCTTTACCACAAGCATACGCTCATAGTGCATGTACAACCCACACTCCAATGAAAGATCCTAATTGTAAGCAAAGCCCTGATAGTCACTTGCATGGATGTGTTACTGTACTTCCAGTTTTTTTATTAAATATGTAATATTAATCAGATTATACAACAACTTGAAAATGTTTATTAAATGGCTTCGTAACATTTTGACATTCTACATGAGTACTCTCACTTCTCAGCCAACACCATACATAATCCTCCAGAAATTGCACCAGTTCAGACTAGGGTAATCCACGTCTTTTTTGACACCATTCACATCAGTTCCCAGTATATAATTTATGTATTTACTATAGCTAAATTTTGTTTACTAGTTGGGGTTGTGCAGTTGCCACCCGTTGTTGTATCAACCATAGGCGGTCTTTTGCAATAATCAAATCCTAAGTAATTTTCTTCAAATTTCTGGCTTATGGTAATCCCTTGGCATTTTTGGCTATATTCAAGTGCATCTCACATGAATCTAGTTATGTGATGTTCCAACAGTCATAGTAATGATCACATTATGCACTTTAAGAACTCGTTCAAGCTGATTCAAATTGTATGGTTTAAATGCTGTGGTATGTGTAAAATTTGTAAGTACAGTGTATGATATCAATCTGATAAAACTGTTTGTCATGATTGGGCAACTACAATAATTTCAGTAATCTGGCCGACTAAAAGAATTGAGTTGGTAGGGCGAATTCGCACCCATGCCTTACCCTATGTGCTTGCATGTGTATTACATGTCAGTTGTGTGCGTCATGTGTCACAGTGTGTGTGATGTGTCATAGTGTGTATCATGTGTCATAATATATGTCATGTGTCAATCGCATAGTGTTTGTGATGCGACATAGTGTATATCATGCATCATAGTGTGTAGCATGTGTCATGGTGTGCGTCATGTGTCATAGTGTGAGTGATGTGTCATAGTGTGTATCATGTGTCATAATATACGTCACGTGTCAATCGCATAGTGTTTGTGATGTGACATAGTGTATATCATGCATCATAGTGTGTAGCATGTGTCATGGTGTGTGTCATATGTCATAGTGTGTATCATGTGTCATAGTGTGTGTGTGTGTGATGTGTCATAGTGTGAGTGATGTGTCATAATATGCGTCACATGTCATAGTGTGTCATGTGTCAATCGCATAGTGTTTGTGATGTGACATAGTGTGTATCATGTGTCATAGTGTGTAGCACGTGTGTGTGTGTGTCATGTGTCATGGTGTGCGTCATATGTCATGGTGTGGATCATGTGTCATAGTGTGTACCATGTGTTATAGTGTGCGTCATGTGTCATAGTGTGCGTCATGTGTCATAGTGTGCGTCATGTGTCATAGTGTGCGTCATGTGTCATAGTGTGTACCATGTGTCATAGTGTGTACCATGTGTTATAGTGTGCATCATGTGTCATAGTGTGCGTCATAGTATGTGTCATAGTGTGCGTCATGTGTCATAGTGTGCGTCATGTGTCATAGTGTGCGTCATGTGTCAAAGTGTGTACCATGTGTCATAGTGTGTACCATGTGTTATAGTGTGCGTCATGTGTCATAGAGTGTACCGTGTGTATCATGTGTCATAGTGTGCGTCATAGTATGTGTCATAGTGTGCGTCATGTGTCATAGTGTGCGTCATAGTATGTGTCATAGTGTGCGTCATGTGTCATAGTGTGCGTCATGTGTCATAGTGTGCGTCATGTGTCATAGTGTGCGTCATGTGTCATAGTGTGTACCATGTGTCATAGTGTGTACCATGTGTTATAGTGTGCGTCATGTGTCATAGAGTGTACCGTGTGTATCATGTGTCATAGTGTGTGTCATGTGTAATAGTGTGCGTCATGTGGCATAGAGTGTACCGTGTGTATCATGTGTCATAGTGTGCGTCATGTGTCATAGTGTGTGTCATAGTGTGTAGCATGTGTCATAGTATGTTTCACGTGTCATAGTGTTACCATGTGTTATAGTGTGCGTCATGTGTCATAGTGTGTATCATGTGTCATAGTGTGTATCATGTGTCATACATAACATGCATCACATGTCATGTGTTAATTGCATAGTGTGTGTCATGCATTTATTGTGTATTGTTGAATGCACAACTTTCAGTAGTTGTATACCATAGTGCATGTTACAACCTACAGAAGTCCAGTATAAGATCTGCTGCCACTATAATCCTCCTCTGGCCGAAGAATGATAGCCCATCACCGTCACATGGTATGCTATCATGATGATCATCAGAGCAGTAGGAAGCAGTTACATTGATGATTTTTTTCTTAGCTACTGTATAATGATAGCCCTGGAATTGTGTGTGATGAGAATAGTTACTCAAAACAAGTAATCATGGTGTAGTAATGAAACAAAAAATAATTATATTAATATAAGCATCATATATACATAGTTGTGTTTCTGTTCGCGGCTATAGTACCAACCTGTAGCAGTAGTGTGGAGTAGCAGTACGCAGTGCTGGAAGTACAGTGTTCCTCAACACGAGATGTACATTGGGATTTCTGAAATAGCTAGGTAGTTCCACAGGCATGGCCAGAGCCCATGATCTGGCCACTCGGACCACTTTTCAGCACTTTGAATTAATTATTGTCAAAATTAAGGTACTCTAATAGAGCAGTCATTGTGTGAATACTCGAGTAAAACAGTCATTGCTTTACTGAAATAATTAATTCATTTTGTGGAGATATACCATGCAGCTGTTCCCAGTGGCGGATCCCTCTCCATGAAACTATCATGCACACGAGATCAAGATATTGTAATAGAGCAGTCAGTTAAATACCGTATTTACTTGGTTAAACGCCGCTGCTACTATTAGCCTTATGCTAAAAATCAGTGCGGCTACTATTCAAATGCGGCGACTATTCAAGGGCGGCGTTTATTGCACTTACAGCACTTTTACGTGAGGCTACTAGTCAATCTCAACAACACATCCATTAGCTTTGCTTAGCAAGTAAAGGTACTTGCAGTTTAAAGCAACACTGTAACTTCGTTTTCTATTAGAAATCGCCATTACACGAGGAACTTGAGTAAAAGCTGCTTCAAGGGTGGCATTTATTATCAAGCTGGTGACCTATGTTGCGGCAACTATTCAAATGTGGCGACGATTTGAGGTGCGGCGTTTAACCAAGTAAATACGGTACTTATATTAATAGAATAGTCAACATTTTCATTTCTTTATATTTTTTGTAGTGATTCTTTAACGTGCTTACCTACCAAGAGTTATTAGTTTACTTTCTTAGACTAAAACTTGCTTTGCCAACACCCTTGCTGGACAGCTGAAAATAACACCCATCAAACAAAGCCACCACAAACAGACTTCTGTGCGTATGTTGTGGTTTCAAGAGGCTTGTTCGAGATATGCTTCCTTAGAAGTGCATAGCAAATGTAATTCGCGAAATACAAACAGTCTTTTGAACACCCTCATGTTTAAATCAGTCTATGAGTGTAACACACATGCAAGGTACAGAAGAAGTGGTGCATCTAAAACATACAATAGTACATACATTAGCCAATTGGGATGAAGTGTACGTGATCCTTTGCTAAATTCATGGTATTCCATGGTATACATAGTGCAATTCAGGCTGTTGAATGGTAGACTGAGCAAGACAGCCACTATTATTAGATGTAAAGTGGAGTACAAACCAACAATATATAATGCATGTTAGTCCTCGGACAACATGCGTCCACTAAATGGACTACAAGAAGGCCACAGTGGGCATGGCAAGGAAAAAAGTGTATGCAATTACAATAAAGGTAAATATAAACATACAATTAGTCCGAATTGACTGTCCATTCCACACAATTCCTACAAAAGAAAATCCTCTGAGTAGTACAACATAAACTCTACAGCTCTTGTTCACTGCAAACTACTGATAAACCACAGCTTAGTGCAATGATTCAGATGTCTGTGTGTAAAACTACTGTGTGCATTAAAGTTTAAATTTAAAACATGTACAACCTCTTAGCTTCTGGGGGGTTGTGCCACCCAGACCCTCTGCTCACCTATTTACTTGGTGCACCCCCTTTCCAAACCCTTGTTCTCCTTTGGTTCCATGCAATTCAGTTTCCATATTACAAATACAGCAAGATGAATTTAGTATAGCTATATGGCCAAACTCATGCATTATGAAATTATCTAATAGATATGCATTCCATTAAAATTATATAATTGGTCATGTAGATAGCACAAAATTAGAAGGATATATATTGATGCTCATTGAAATGAATTGCATGGAGACTTTACATGCAAAGTTGCCTCAGATGCCATTTCGGAGCACCCAATTTCAATTTTTTTCTGAATAAGCATGATTCCATTAGAATCTACTTCAGTTGTGTGCCACAAGAGAACAGATCATAATATAAACATGCCACATATCATCTGAACAAATGTATCCACATTGGAGTCCATGAATGGCCTGCAAATTTCTGGGCTCCCTCAGGTATACAATCTGTATTATGCATATGGCACTTATCTTTCAATCTAGTTCAATGATTCATAATGATGTTGCAGCTCACTAGTATCATTAATTTTATCCATTGGACTAGAGCTGGGAGATAATTTAGATAAAAAGATATCTAGATACCTAATTTCCTATCGTAAATAAGATAATAAATTTGCTTATTGAGATAATAGTAAATCTTTGTAATCTATTATAAATCGACAACATTTATTGCGGAAGGTGTCACATGCACACTAAAGTGATAAAAATTTTTACACTGCTTGACTTTGTGTCAACAAATACGTTTACAGAACAGTCCTATATTGTCATATAATTATCAAGATAATATCGATTATCGAGACAAAATGATTGTCACTTATCGAGATATAGGTTTTACCATTATCGCACAGCCCTACATTGGACAAATATCTTTGCACCAATGTTTGGACAATGTACAGCAGGAGTGAGCATGCATGCAGTGATCTTGTGTGTGCACATTGCTCAGGACTGGAAATTAAATATTTGTAGAAATGTGGATTTCATACAAATTTAGTTGAATAGGCTTGGTTCAATAATTATAATTTTACTCAGTATAGCTTACAAACAGTGTAATTAAGTTATGCTTGAAACTGACTGTTTTATTAGAGAGTATTTAATATTTCATGACTGCTGTATTAGAATTAGGGATACCATAATATAGTAATCATTTATGTTATATGTCATGGACATACAGTTATGTCACAACATGTAATATTTCATGACATAAACTGCAACAGTTTGAATGAGCGTGTTGAGCTGTATCTGCTTTGTGTGTGAGTGATTATACAAGTTATACTACACAATCATTTGTGCTATATCTTAAGAGTAAATTTCATACATCGTTATGACGTAAACTAGGCTTTATCATATTGTATCATGAAATTTTGTCACAACATCCAATGTTATGCATCCCTAATTAGAATAAATGACTTTATTGAGTTATATATGTACCAATTTTTAATCTATTACTGGTGGCACCACTACCTAGAAATGCATTTCTATTAATGGCTTTCAGGCTATACCATGTGCTTACCTTTCACCATATGTACCAATGTTATATTTATTAATGCTTTACATTTGATCTGTAAAGCATTAATGAATAAATTATGAATGTAAAACAAGAAACTGCATACATGCTAAATAGGCACCAGCCTATAATATTGTGCCTGCAGTGCTATAAAAGACTTGCCTATATACATAATATTTCTGTAGCAGCTCTAACAAACGTGCACTTTAATTTATGAATGGAATACCATACTGTAGTATATGAGTTTGGATGTAAAGCAAAAAAATCCGTGTGCACCCTACTAGAACAATCATAAATTCTTGGTGAGCAACATGTTCATTGATTTATTAGAGTAGCTGGCTCATTTCAGTATTAATTAATCAGTTTTTTCAATGTCTATATCTATTTTCAGTGACAAAAAATTTACAAAATTTACAGAACTTTAAATCATTATTGGCAGCTCCCTAATTAGTTATCATATTATATTAATAATCAATTTGAATGCATCTTAAATATAGCTGCATGAATCAAAGTCCATATATATACATTCATGCAAAAGCTGGAAATTGAAAATGTTTCCTGCATGAATTGTCCTAGATTCTTTCACCCTTATTAGCTACAACATGAGATTCATATATGAATCACACATGAAATAACTGTAAAGATTTTTGTACAGAGTCTTAAAGGACGGTCTTTCAAGCAAGGTGATTTGATATGTTTAGGGGGCATGCTACTAATTCCTATGACTTCCCCCACAAAATGATGCTTTCTGCTAATCCCCGCTTGCTTTCCATTCTGTTTTACATCAACTGTGTTTGTAGCGCTAAGAAATCATCATTTAAAGTTAGAATACTGACTATAAGCTTTAGGTAAGTGTTTAAGGCTATAATATTGGAGAAATCTACACAGTTTTACAATTTTTGAATCTAGTCTCTCAGTTTTGGTTCTATGGTCTTACGAAAAGTACCAGTTTTTCGATTTTGGTTCTCAGGCGCTCTAGTAGACATGTAATAATATTAATTGAAAATCTGTTCCCATACTTTTAAAGATAATACTATGACAAGCCCCAGCAAGAATATTTAGAGAGTTTTATCGTAAACTGTAAAGGAAGAATCTGTTTTAGTGAAAAATGACAGTGTTTTGCAAGTACGCCATTATTATACATCCTTTGAAGATTTTCACTCAGAATTGCACCAAGCAGGTGTTCAAGGAGTCAACTACAACAGGAAGTATTGTTTAGTTGGTTAATAGTGGTCATGGTAGCTCTACAACTTCAGAAAAATACAAATGAAATCCACAGAAGCCATAGGACATAGTTTCCTGCCCCCTTAACACTCCTTTCCATGCAACATATATCATTGCTTTTGCTGCCATTGCTCCTCAATGACATCAACAGCATAGCTATACTGCATATATTCATCTTTTAGTTCGAGTCAATGGCGGCATGCATGCACCCATCCATGCATCACCCTGTCCTGCAAAACATCAATAATAAACATTTTCTCTCTGTAGCAAAATTTAAGGGTGGCTGCTGCGATTGGAGAGGTTCAGGATATGTGTATCTATATGGCTACTGTGGAAATAATATAATCTAACCACCTAAATTAATTGCAGTAAAGATCAAGGTATAAGGAACTGCATGGCATGCAGATTAAATTCATTTTCTGCTGATTTACATTATCTATTTCGTTAAGGGATACACATGCTCCCCTTTACAAAAAGTACATACAAAGACAAAAAACAAACAAAATAAGATACACACGTACACTGAGGAAAAAAAACTAAACAGATATTATATTAAATGAAAAGCTTATACAAAACTGAAAAACAAAAGTTTACTACACAAACAGAAATCGACGAAGTGCAGAGTGAAAGGCAACACGATTTGTCAGCTGAAGAATATACTGTGAGGTAGAGTTCCTCAGAAAAGGAAGAAAGAATGACTCTGTTAAATGAGATTGAAGCTTGATTTAATGAGGTATAACTTAGCTATAAATCATTAATGCATCTTTTATGAACCAAAATGATCGACCCTTAATTATATAGCTAAGTAATAAATTATACAAGAACTTGACAATGTACTTTGCATGGATTGTCCAAGGTTATTTCACCAATAAACAATGGTCAAGTGTCCTATAATATCTGTACAGATCTTGTGTTAAGATTCTTAAAAGACAATCTTTGCAAGATAATGTTCAGAGCACTTGTAAGATCAGACAAAATTTTGGTATGTTCTTGTAAGCTGTTTCCTTAGTGTATGCATAGAAGTGCGAATCACCAAAACTAGACCAGTTACGCGAGTTTCTCCAGAGCGATGGATTCCTTTATGTGTATAACAGAGTAACTGGCAGGAGAAGCTAGGCCTGCGCCTATTATGCCGGCATAATCTTGAGAATAATAGGTCACCAATTTCGTGAGAATAATTCCGGAATAATAGGATGGTTACAGGCATAATTTTAGAATAATCGGACGACCACGGGAATAATCGGTGGAATTAGGGGGCGTGTCTCTGTTTGATTACCTAGAAGAAAGAGTTAAGTTACCACAAATGATATAAAGCTGACAGGAGTGCTGGCTGAAAGAAGCTGAAAAACCTCTAAAAGATCGATATACTCTAATAGAACGCTCAAATACTCTAATAGAGCAGTCAGATCGTTTCATGTTAACAATCTGCAGCCAGCATCAGGGATTTAACTGCATGATTATCTGCAATTCTGAAACTTGTACATCTTATACCAGTGTACCTTCTTCAAGTCTTTGAGCATTATTATCTACCTAACTTACAGTAGTAGCTACAGTATATTATTATAATACACTAATATTATTATTATTATTATTATTACTAGGACCGCGTCACATATAACCAAGTACATACACCAACGTGACAGCCCCCCGGTGAGGCTATTAGGTGGTGAATGCATTATCCCCAAATCAACTCAATATGTCACAGTAGTGACAGATATAACACTATAGTGGCATCGTAACTAAAGGCCACCAGTAGCTAAGTGCCAGTACATCATTGGTGTGGTATAAATGGCACAGTGATGTGTACAAAGTATATGTATACAAAACATACAGGAGAGAACTATACATTATTGCAGTATTGTATGCAGCAATACATTATAGGCAACATCACCATGCAGATAAAAATTATTAGCCAATATACAGCAATGCATATCAACATCAACTAGAGCTAAGTAAGGTTCATCAGTGATGTAGCAATGGCACAGTGATGGGTGACACACCATAGTTATGCATACACAACTTTCAGGAGATAGCTACACAATGCTGTAGGCGTATGCAAGCCAGATGAACCAGATAAAGGAAGACAGCTAAGCCACTAGAGCCTAGTAGCTACGCCAGGTGAAGGCAAAAAAGATTAAGCACGTATTGAATTGCCTGACACCAACACAAAGAAAGTTCGCCATGCCAGCTGCACAAGACAAAATTGTTTACTTGTATTTTATATGTAACTGTAAGCTTATTGTAAAGAGCGTGGCATATGTCAGTTTAATGTTTTCTTGTATTGTTTATTTACATGAATCAGTGAATCCACTGGCAGCTGGCATGGAGACTTGAGATGTTACAAACATAAAAACTTACTTGTAATCTTCTTGTTTACACAAGTGGCTTCTGGCTCTCCTGCACGGGCATCACTAATCTTCTTCGCGCAATATGTAAGTAATTAAGCAAGGGTGTGGTACTGGGCGTTATATAGAATTACACGTATGGTCAAGTCATCAGCACAAACAGGAGCGACGATTATACGTTTGTGCCTTCATTCACAGGCGAATCTATCCCCGGTTAGTTCATGTCTCTAGGCCTCGTAGTTTTCTCAAACATTAATTATTAATTATTTATTTATTTAATTATTTATTTATTTATTTATTACGTAATTTTAACCGCGTTTCGTATTATTCTTAGTACTTGGTTATATAATTAATGCTTTACAATGCAACATACAATTACAATTATACATGTGTAGGTGGGTATAGATGAAGAAAAAGTTGCATTGATGGTCTGCCAGCAACCTGTGCTGGCAGCCGGGAGTTAATTAAACTTATGTAGTAAAGTTAATTGTCAGTCCAGAATCATAGCACTTGCTGCATCTACAGCAGTAATGATAGGTGCAGGGATTGTCAGGAGAGAAATTTGTGGTGAAGTGTTGCCATAAATAGTTCTGAATAGTAGCTTTGATGACTGGTAGGGACTGGTTGATGTCAATGCAAGGTAATTGGTTCCATATCTTGGGAATTCTATTAAAGTAAAAGTTTCTGGCATAGTTACTATTAGTGCGGACATGATTTAGTTTGTTAGTAGACGAAGACCTGGTGTTGGAAGAGCTAAATGATATGTAGTTGTATATGTTAAATTGAGAAGATGGCTGTTGTAAAGCTTTGACAAGGAACATAATATCATAGAGATCGAGCATATACATTAGAGGTAAGATACCTAACCGGAGTAAGCGTGTTTTATAGTCACTGACATAATCAGCTAGAATGAACTTGGTGGCTCGTCTTTGTACTTTTTCAAGAATAGTGGTATCTTTGATCATATAAGGATTCCACAATTGTGAGCAATAAGTTAACTGAGATCTCACTAGAGTTAAATAAAGAAGTTTTCTGGCTCTGATAGAATGGCAGCTATGGAAGACACGCCTCAGCAGTCCTAAATATTTATAGGCTTTAGCAGTTATGATTTGATAGTGCTTGAACCAGGACATATCTGATGAAAGCTGCAAACCTAAGTCACGATGAGAAAGAAGCTGTGGGAGTGGGCAGCCATCAATAGAATATGTGGTAGTGAATTTACTGTTGAAACTCAGGTGGATGCATTTGGGTACACTGAATCTAAAATCATTGTTAACACTCCAGGTGAATAAATGGTTGAGATCTTCTTGTAAGCACAGTTGGTCAGAAGAAACAGCAATACTTTTAGATAGTTTGGTATCATCAGCAAACTGGAATATACTTGAGAATTTTATGACAGATGGTAGGTCATTGATGTATAGCAGGAAGAGCAGTGGGCCAAGGGTGCTACCTTGAGGCACCCCAGACAGGACAGGAAGTAAGTTGGAAATAGAATTACAGATTCTTACACATTGTAGACGATTATGTAGATAACTGCTGAACCACTTATGGAGATTACCGGAGATTCCACAAGACTTCAATTTATTTAGCAGTTTCATATGTGGAACACTGTCGAAGGCCTTGCGAAAATCCAAATAAATAGAGTCTATTTGATGGCCTTGAGTGGTAACTTGATGAATGCTGTTCAAGTATAGCAACAGTTGTTGGGTAGTTGATCTACCAGGAAGGAACCCAAATTGACAATTTGTGATATGGCTGAGTGTGTGATTGATTATGTTGTTATAAACTAAAGTTTCAAGGACTTTAGACGTGTTGCTGAGGAGGGAGATCGGACGATAGTTCTTTACTGAAGATCTATCTTCTGATTTGTATACAGGTACAATTAAATGAATCTTCCACTCCTCAGGAATTGACCCAGTTGACAGACTGAGATTAAAAAGATGGCATAATGGACGGGTTAGTGAGAAAGCACAGTTTTTGAGGACCTTGGGACTAATTTTGTCGATACCAGTAGCTTTGTTAGGGTCAAGTTGGCACAGAACATAGTATACTTCATCCTCAGTGAATGTTAGAGAATTTATTTGATCTGGATGGAGTGATGGAATGGTTTGTTCAGAAGATGTTGGAGCTGTAAAAACTGAGTGGAAGTATCGATTGAACAGACTAGCTCGGGAAGCATCACTTGAAGCTGTAGTGTCATCGAGATGTACAGTAGGTGGTATTGTGCCAGATTTAGTATAACTTCTAATATAGTGATAGATAGCAGGATTAGAGGATTCGGCATAACTGTTTATGAGGGAAGACTCATAGTTAGATTTGGCCAAAGCTACACTTTGTTGAAAATGTTCATCAGCTAGACGAAGTTTAGCAGTATTATGGGGAGTGGGTGAACGTTTATGAGTTCTTCTGAGAGTGTGAAGGCACTTCAACTGATGCCTTATATCACGACTAAACCACTTTGGATACTGATTAGATCGCAACTGAAACTTGGGTATAAACAAGGACATTGCTTCTGAGATGACCGATTTGATGGTAGACCAAGTGCTTTCAACATCATCACAGGTTAAGCAGTCAGCAATGTTAGAATTTAAAATAAAGTCATTCATACTCGTAAAGTCAGCTTTTGAATAATCATAAGCTTGTAATGTAGTAGTATTGTGAAGTGGTAGACAGTTTTGGTTAATACTGAAGGAAATTGGGAAATGGTCAGATGAAATCTGAGAACATTCTGGAGAATTAACTGAGACATTTGTGATGAGGTCTTCGTCATTGGTAAGAATGAGGTCAAGTATGTTGCCATGAATGTGTGTTTGGTAGGTTATAAGTTGGACAAGATTCAATTCAAAGGTCATGTCGCATAAGTCTTCAGAGGCTCGACAATTACCACACATTGTTTCCCAGTTTATATGTGGTAGATTAAAATCACCTAGAAGAACAACACTGTGTGACTGCTGGAACTGTGATATGTGATCTGATAGGGATCGAATTTGAGATGATGTTGGATCAGGAGGAAGGTATACCACACATAAGATTAGGCGTTTGGGTAGCTTTAGTTCAACAGTCAACATCTCAAGATTGGTGGGGGAGGGTAAGAGTTTACTGATGATATGAGTTCGAACGGCAATTAGGACCCCTCCACCTCTAGACCTACGATCATTGCGATAGATAATGTATTGATTTGGTAGAATTTCATTGTTAAATACATTGCTGGTTAACCAGGTTTCTGAATAATTAAATACACTTGAATTATTACTGTAGATAGCTATTCTAAGTCTGCTGTAACTATTATGGATAGAAAAATGATGTGTAAGGTGGAATGCTTCATATATGGCTATTAATAATTCGGACAAAACTACTTATAGCAGCATCTTGAAAACTAAGCGACTAGCCACAGATATATCTGAATGAGAATAATTATGGAATAATAGGCTGGATACAAGAATAACAAAAAGAATAATAGGAGAATTTTTTGGGAAATTCTGGAAAGAATGATACGTAAAATTTTGAGCATAATAGGCTCAGGCCTAGGAGAAGCCCCATCCGTAGTTTATGTGGCAAGTTAGAGTCCGAGCCGCATTTGCTACCTGTACTTTTGTATGGGATTCACTTTTTTTTTTTTTTTTTTTTGAAGATATAAAGAAAATAAGATTAGAACATACAAATAACAGTTAAACAATTAAAACAAAAACTGAGTCTCTGATTGCACCAAGGCCACAGGAACACTTTTGATGTAACGACCTTGTGAAGATCGTGCTCCTCTAATGCATTGGATTGCTGAATGCAGTAAACAAAATGACAATCTACATCTAATCCATCCTAGTACTGTGGCATAAGGGTCATTCCATTTGTCAGACAATAAACTCGCCAATCGCTTGTAAAAAACACTGGCTTCATGGCCCATTCCCCCGGAAGCAGAGAACACTAGAGGGGTAAAAGAACTGTGTTCCACTTCACGGATTCGCAACTCATAAGCTCTCTTCTTTGTTATTTTGTGTTTCCTGTAACATGACTGAAGGGTGGTTCCACTGTTGGATGGTGCAAGTGGGTTAAAAACTCTGACGTCCGTATAACATTTTTCATAACGACCACCCCAAAATCCATTCATGGCAATGTCCAAGCGTGCGCCATCCTGAGTGTTGGCTGTCTTCTGTTGAAATCTTTCATCACTTAGAGGCTGCAGATGAGGCTCAACCTCCACATCATGGCACACTTCAGATAACAATTCAGCTGTGATATCCCTCACTTCGTTGTGGCATATTGAAGGGAATCCACCCTTTGGACAAGATAGGGCATGATCAACAGAAAAGTTGGTACCACACGCACAGTGGGAAGGTGTACGAGAGGGCATCCAGCCATACCTCAAAGCAAGGGCATCTTGAAAGGCAGTCTTGTGTAGGGAGAAACCGTGTTCCTGCACAGGTAGGGTAGTAAGCCAGCTAGAAGCACCCTTTTCCTGTGCTAAAGTAACAGCCCTCTGAAGAGTGGGAGTAAGCTTAGAGAACAGTTCCTTAGAAAGAGTGGACAAATTGATAGTCTTGGATTGTTTAATTTCAAGCTTACAGGAGTACAGACTGCAACAAGTATCGGCAGTATAGCCAAAATTCTGTGATAAAATGAGTGATCGTAAGGGTGCTGTGACATACATTGAAGCAGAAAACTCAATAGATGATAAAGAATCAGGTGCAACAATGCCTAGACCACCAAATCTAGTTGGAAGGGCAAAGAGTGAACGTTGAAGAGCACCAGGAGGGTCAAGGGCAGTCAAGGCTGGAATAAACTTTGTCAATAAGGCTTTCTCGAGTGACTGGAAACTAGAAGATGTATCAGGGACTGTACATGTTACATACAGCCAACGGCTAAATAGTCCATGAGTAAAACATGTATAAGCAGCATGAGGTTGGGAGATAGCGATGGAGGAGAGTGTATTAACTTCAGAAACCCACTGGCTAATCTTATCAAAAGTAAATCTTTCCACATAGTCAGAGGTGCCAACTGGGGCACTAAGGTGAGGCCTGCCATCAGATGTAACATTTACAGCTGTGTCATGAAACAATTCCTTACCAACAGAGCAAAACTGAGTCTTAGTAACAAGCCATGTCTTCTTTGCATTAGGGAAGTAACCAAAGCTAGGACCCAGTGAGGAAACTTGGTCCCACCACATACGAAGAGCAGAAATTTTACCACAGGCAGCAGCATCATCTGCATACCACACCTGAGTGACAGGTACAGTGAGTTTCTGAATTAAAGGTACAGTGGCTAGAGCATAAAATGGCATTGCAAGTGGGTCACCTTGAGTTGTCCCTTCCTCAGAGTAGAGAACATCACCATCAACAAAGAGGCAAGCAGGGTGTTGGTAAGTATTTATTAGAATGGTGGAAAATGATGGACAGAGACGCTGGATGTTGTACAAAGCCACGGCTCTATTAAGAGAGTTGAAAGCATTAGTAGCGTCAATTAGTAGCATACCCTCAGTATCATCATCATTAAAAGCTTCCCTCATAGCATGAACAGCGGCTTCCCCTCCTGATGGTTGTCCTGCACACAGTTGCAAAGAGCCCGCAGCAAACTGAACATCTTCACCAATCACACACAAAACAGCTTTAGCAATAATACGTCTAACTGTTTCACCAATGCCAATAGGTCGGACACCTGGTCTCTTGTCTAAAGCTATCAGCCGACTAGCCATCAGGGGGGAAATCATCACAGGATCAACAAACATGGTACACAAACGACGGGCTAATAAAGCGATGGAAGAACAAAGTTCATCCGAAGCAGAGCGGAAGGAGGAACACAGTCTTCGCAAACTGTGAGCATCAATTCCAGAAGGTCCGGCAGCACCTGAAGTTCGTAGGGCAGCAGCTTTTATAGCTGGACCATTCAATGCATCAAAGATAACAGGATGCACAGGATTTGTAGTAACACTGTCAGGTAGTAAAGCTTCATAATGTAATGGGGCAGCAGCAGGATGTTTTGACCTGAGAATATCATATACTTTACCAGATCCAGGTATGGTATGGGATTCTCACCGTCAAAAATTCTTGGGCACGCCGCAAATCTTGTTATATTGATCATTTTTCGTTTAAATTATTAATAGCGCATATCCTCTATTTTCTTAAACATTCAATTTAAAACCGTGTATCACGTGTGTCTGTTTGAGGTGATCAGGGACTTTCCACGAGATTTCCCCTAAATGGATCACGTGATAGTTGTCAAGCTGGATTCTGGTGGTATGTCATAATGAGGTACGTGTACTTTAATATAGTATAAGTTGTCAAGAATTATTTGTGCACTGCTAAACCATAGACTATAATCTATGGCTAAACTAATTAAGTTATTTTTGTGTGATAAGCGCCCTTGAGTAAGGGTCTAGGGGAGAAGACTAATGTTTTGACAGCAGTTCATGATGGCCGGGCCGCAAAGAACTGCGAGAAGAACTACTGGCAGTACTGTGATGGTAGGTAGGCTTGCGCCAATTATGCCGGCATAATTTCGAGCATATAAATAGGTTAGCAAAAGCATCAAGCATTACAAGGACGAATTTAGGGGGAGGGGGGGTGCTTGGGGCGCTGAAGCACCCCCCTCCAAAAATTTTACAGTGAGCAAGCTAGGAAGCTTCTAGAAGCTGTAGTACAGGTGCAGCTGCATTTTATACGCATGTATGGGCAATGAACAAAAAGCAAGGAGAATAACTAATCTAATCAAAAACAGCTAAGCTGTAAAATAAGGTGCGGCCACAAAAAGGCCATGGTGAAAAAAGATGTGAAATCCAAGGTGGCGGCCAAGAAATGGCTGTGATGGTAGGTTAATGGTAAAAGTTTTAACAACGAAAATTCAGGTGAATTTGGTGCCGCTTGGTCTTGGCACAAAATTCATGTAAATTGTCGTTATTAAAATTTTTACCATTAACCTACCATCACAGCCATTTCTTGGCTGCCACCTTGGATTTCACATCTTTTTTCACCATGGCCTTTTTGGGGCCGCACCTTTTTTTACAGCCTAACTGTTTTTGATTAGATTTCACTTCTTTTTGTATCTGTATACCCCAAAGCCAGCCTATATGGCCGGCTTTGGGACTTTTTAAAACTATCTTTTTTATCTTTACCACAGGAAGAAGAAAAGATGAAGCAGATGTACTTTAAATATTTTATCAGTAAATGTATACAAATTATATATATGTGTGACCGGGCCTGCGATAATAGGGCACGTGGGCACATGATTTTTGCCTATTTTTCACACTTTTATCACTCATAACGTCTTGTACCATTCTGCTATGGCATTACAATTTTCAGCTCTTAATAAGCATTTAATTAACATCATGATGCACGTTACAGAATGCAAATATACTATTCCAGTACTGAGATATGACCTGTAGAGTGATGGGGTGTAGCTTGTGCCCACATGCCCTATTTTTGCAGGCCGAGTCACATAATTATATAAAATACATAAGGCCACTCCAAGTCATACCTTAGTTTCTGGTCACTCCCAAGCCTACAAATGGATGCGGGCGGGCGGATGATCAGGACTTCAGGACTATAGACTCTACTGTGACAATATACTGTATGGTATTATTATTTGCTCAATTTAGCAAATTCATGTTGATTTTATACTTAACCAACAACATAAGTAGTTGTGCTTCGGCAAAAAATGCACTAGGAAAGTTGTTGATGGATCATGGCTAGCTAATGTAGCTATACACTGATGTATAGCATTTAAGTATATATTTATTTATTTATTTATTTAGAATATACTATAGGAAATGTTTTACTCATGTAGCTACTTATGCTTTCCAAGTGAAATAAATGTCTCATTAGCTATGTCAGGAAAGTATTACTATGACTTATAGCTAAGTTGTTCAAATGATCATGATACACAATGAAATTTAACTTCTATTTTCACATCAGAAATTCTTCATTCAAATGTAAAGTCTTAGCCCACTAGCTATGTGTTTCCAGCCTTCTATTCAGTAACCTTGAGAAAAGTAACTGTCAAAGTTTTGAGTCATTGAGTGCTCCAGACTACTGTTTTTTAGTGATCATCTGGGAATGTTTAAACTATAAGGGTTTCTACTTGCCAATCTAATTTTAGTTATGGAAAAGTTTAAGTTTAAGCTCACCGAATGTTGCCAGCTTTCCATACCCCTGTAGTGTTCAGTGATAAGGAATTAGACTAATCATTAGAGGACTACATTTGAATTATAAAGTTAAAGCTATGGCCCATCTGCATGGACTAGTAGTTAATGCTACTGAAATTACTTTGGTTACAGAAGCATTAGTAACAGTTATAATCTGAACAGCTATATAATCAAGGACAAAACTAGCTATAGTTAGAAACATTTTATTAGTGTGGCATATATACCTAATATATACCTAATATTAGAGTTAAGAGTAGTGTGACTGCTCTATTGGAATCCCTGAATGCTCTATTAGAGTATATCGATCTTTTGCAGTAAAAAATAAGTGTCTTGCTGGGTCACGTGCACTTAAGCACCTGTAATATTAATAATAGTCCTCATAAACTAGGGTTTCAGGTTTACCATGCGGGCGGGTGACCAGAAACTAAGGTTTGACTTGGTGTGGCCTAATATTATATTTATTACAGAACTCTCTAGGCCTGCGCCTATTATGCCGGCATAATCTTGAGAATAATAGGTCTCCAATTTTGTGAGAATAATTCCAGAATAATAGGATGGTTACAGGCATAATTTTAGAATTATCGGACGTCCACGGGAATAATTGGCGGAATTGGGGGCGTGTCTCTTCTTGATTACCTAGAATAAAGAGTTAAAATACTACAAATGATATAAACTAATAAAGCTGACAGGAGTTCCGGCTGAAAGGAGCTGAAAAGCTTCTAAAAGATCGATATACTCTAATAGAACGCTCAAATACTCTAATAGAGCATTCAGATCGTTTCATGTTAACAATCTGCAGCCAGCATGCTGCATGATTATCTGCAATTCTGAAACTTGTACATCTTATACCAGTATATCTTCTTCAAGTGTTTAAGCATTATTATCTACCTAACTTAGTAGCTATACAGTAGTTACAGCATATGTGACCGGATTTGCAAAAAGGTACCTTTTTCACACACAAAATTTGACCCATTTTTTGAACTTTAAAGCTTCATAACATTTTGATCATGGCATATACTTGCTTGCAATTTTCACTGAATGTGGCTACAGTATCTGGCTACAATTTGATACTAAGAGCAAGTTAATCAGTGTACGGAGTCAAGTGTTACATCATTTTGTTTGCTGGTATGTCAAATGCGTGGAAAAGGTACCTTTTCGCAAATCCGGTCACATATTATTATAACACACTAATAATTAAATACACTCGAATTATTACTGTAGATAGCTATTCTAAGTCTGTTGTAACTATTATAGATAGAAAAATAATGTGTAAGGTGGAATGTTTCATATATGGCTAATACTAATTCGGACAAATCTACTTATAACAGTATCTTGAAACTAAGCAACTAGCCACAGATATAATTATACTAAATGAGAATAATTATGAAATAATAGGCTGGATACAAGAATAACAAAAAGAATAATAGGAGAATTTTTTGGGAAATTCTGGAAAGAATAATAGGTAAAATTTTGAGCATAATAGGCTCAGGCCTAGAACTCTCCATGGTGGTTTCTTTATAACTGAACACTCTACAAAGTGACTTCTTCTAGCTGATATTTCTACAGGGTGATTTGTTTGTAGTTGCACTCTCTACATTATGGTTTCTTTGTAGCTGAACTCTCTACAAAGTAACTTCTTCTAGCTGATGTCTCTATAGGGTCAGCTGAACTCTCTACACGGTGGTTTCTTTGCAACTGAACTCTCTACAAGGTGGCTTCTTCTAGCTGATATTTCTACAGGATTTGTTTCTACTGTATAGCTGAACTCTCTACATGATGGTTTCTTTGCAGCTGAACTCTCTACAAGGTAGCTTCTTCTAGCTGATGTCTCTACAGGGTCACTTGTTTGTAGTTGAACTCTCTACATGATGGTTTCTTTGTAGCTGAACTCTCTACAAATTAACTTCTTCTAGCTGATGTCTCTACAGGGTCACTAGTTTGTAGCTGAACTATCTACATGGTGGTTTCTTTGTAACTGAACTCTCTACAAGGTGACTTCTTCTAGCTGATCTTTCTACAAGGTGATTTGTTTATAGTTGAACTCTCTACATGATGGTTTCTTTGCAGCTGAACTCTCTACAAGTTAACTTCTTTAGCTGATCTCTGTACAGGGTGAATTGTTTGTAGCTGAGCTCTCTACGAGGTAACTTCTTTAGCTGATCTCTGTACAGGGTGATTTATTTGTAGCTGAACTCTCTACAGGTGATTTGTTTGCAGCTGAACTCTCTACATGATGGTTTCTTTGTAGCTGAACTCTCCACAAGGTAATTTCTTCTATCTGATCTCTGTACAGGGTGAATTGTTTGTAGCTGAACTCTCTACAAGGTAGCTTCTTCTAGCTGATCTCTCTATACAGGGTGATTTGTTTGTAGCTGAACTCTGTACAGGTGATTTGTTTGTAGCTGAAATCTCTACATAGTGGTTTCTTTGCAACTGAACTCTCTACAAGGTGACTTCTTCTAGCTGATCTTTCTACAGGGTGATTTGTTTGTAACTGAACTCTCTACAAAGAACTTCTTCAAACTGATCTCTGTACAGGGTAAAGTGTTTGTAGCTGAACTCTCTACTTGATGGTTTCTTTGTAGCTGAATTCTCTAAAAGGTAACTTCTTCTAGCTGATCATTCTACAGGGTGATTTGTTTGTAGCTGAATTCTCTACAAGGTAATTTGGTTGCAGCTGAACTCTCTACATGGTGATTTCTTGTAGTTGAGCTCTCTACAAGGTGACTTCTTCTAGCTGAACTCTCTACAGAGTGATCTTTTCATAGCTGAAACTCTCCAAAGGGTGATTTGTTTGCAGCTGAACTCTCTACATGATGGATTCTTTGTAGCTGAACTCTCTACAAGGTGACTTCTTCTTGCTGAACACTCTACAGAGTGAATTGTTTGTAGCTGATCTCTCTACATGATAGTTTCATGGTAGCTGAACTCTCTACAAGGTAACTCCTTCTAGCTGATGTCTCTACAGGGTCACTTGTTTGTAATTGAACTCTCTACATGATGGTTTCTTTGTAGCTGAACTCTCTACAAAGTAACTTCTTCTAGCTGATGTCTCTACAGGGTCACTAGTTTGTAGCTGAACTCTCAACATGGTGGTTTCTTTGTAACTGAACTCTCTACAAGGTGACTTCTTCTAGCTGATCTTTCTACAAGGTGATTTGTTTATAGTTGAACTCTCTACATGATGGTTTCTTTGCAGCTGAACTCTCTACAAGGTAACTTCTTTAGCTGATCTCTGTACAGGGTGAATTGTTTGTAGCTGAGCTCTCTACGAGGTAACTCCTTTAGCTGATCTCTGTACAGGGTGATTTGTTTGTAGCTTAACTCTCTACAGGTGATTTGTTTGCAGCTGAACTCTCTACATGATGGTTTCTTTGTAGCTGAACTCTCCACAAGGTAATTTCTTCTATCTGATCTCTGTACAGGGTGAATTGTTTGTAGTTGAACTCTCTACAAGGTAGCTTCTTCTAGCTGATCTCTCTATACAGGGTGATTTGTTTGTAGCTGAACTCTCTACAGGTGATTTGTTTGTAGCTGAACCTTCTACATGGTGGTTTCTTTGTAACTGAACTCTCTACAAGGTGACTTCTTCTAGCTGATCTTTCTACAGAGTGATTTATTTGTAGCTGAACTCTCTACAAAGAACTTCTTCAAACTGATCTCTGTACAGGGTGAATTGTTTGTAGCTGAACTCTCTACAAGGTAACTTCTTCTAGCTGATCTCTATACAGAGTGACTTGTTTGTAGCTGAACTCTCTACATGATGGTTTCTTTGTAGCTGAATTCTCTAAAAGGTAACTTCTTCTAGCTGATCTTTCTACAGGGCGATTTGTTTGTAGCTGAATTCTCCACAAGGAAATTTGGTTGTAGCTGAACTCTCTACATGGTGATTTCTTGTAGCTGAGCTCTCTACAAGGTGACTTCTTCTAGCTGAACTCTCTACAGAGTCGTAGCTGAAACTCTCTACAGGGTGATTTGTTTGCAGCTGAACTCTCTACATGATGGATTCTTTGTAGCTGAACTCTCTATACAAGGTGACTTCTTCTTGCTGAACTCTCTACAGGGTGAATTGTTTGTAGCTGATCTCTCTACATGATAGTTTCTTTGTAGCTGAACTCTCTACAACGTAACTTCTTGTAGCTGCTCTTTCTACAGAGCAATTTGTTTGTAGCTGATTTCTCTACAGGATGATTTGTTTGCAGCTGAACTCTCTACATGGTGGTTTCTTTGTAGCTGAACTCTCTACAAGGTGACTTCTTCTAGCTGATCTTTCTACAGAGCAATTTGTTTGTAGCTGATTTCTCTACAGGATGATTTGTTTGCAGCTGAACTCTCTACATGGTAGTTTCTTTGTAGCTGAACTCTCTACAAGGTTACTTCTTCTAGCTGAACTCTCTACAGGGTGATCTTTTCGTAGCTGAACTCTCTCCAGGGTGATTTTTTTCAGCTGAACTTTCTACATGATGGTTTCTTTGTAGCTGAACTCTCTACAAGGTGACTTCTTCTAGCTGATCTCTCTACAGGGTGATTTGTTTGCAGCTGAACACTCTACATGGTGCATAGTTTCTTTGTAACTGAACTCTCTACAAGGTAACTTCTTCTAGCTGATCTCTCTACAGGGTGATTTGTTTCTAGGTGAACTCTCTACAGGGTGACTTGCCTGTAGCTGAATTGTCTATCAGATTAACTGGTTGTAACTGAATTCCCTACAGAATATCTTGCAATGTAATATAATTCTTTAATGGAGGAAGTTATAAACGTAGCCGAATGCTCTATTAGGGTGACTGTTCTATTAGAGTATCTCGATCTCGCATTTGCAACACGTAGTTGGCTTTCGAATCCTGACTCAGTGGTTTGTAATCCGATTCTTCTGTACTACTGCAAAGACTTTCTATGATGATTATTCCAGCTACACACCGATTTTCAACTCATTGCTCTAGGCGGTTTGCCTGGTACGCGTGAAAACTAATAGTTTTTTATTCATAAAAATTGATTGCGTAATTGTGACACAGGTTGGGTTTTGTGTCATATCTCCATGGTCTTTATCTCGATTCTTTTCAAACCACAAAAAGACACTCCTACGATGGTTACTCCATCTAAATAGCAATTTTCAACTCATTCCTTCAAGGGGTTTACCCTGTGGGCGTGACAGACCTTCGACCATATTTTACGCGAATAATCGATCATAACTCCGTGAATGTCCATCGGATTCCTACCAAAGTTGGTACTGAGATCCGCCTTAATGAGCCCTTCAAGTGTGCCAAATTTCAGTCCGATTGCAGCACGCATTCGTGTTTTACGGCGGATTTTGCGAAGTGAGCGAAATGAAGAAGAAAAAAAACGAAGAAATTAAAACGAAATTTTGTTCGCTCGTATCTCGGAAATGGCTGGATCGATTTTCTTCAAATTTGGTATGTAGACTCCCATAACTGGCCGGCACGTCTGTAGCAAATTTGGTTCCAATCGGATAAGGGATCACAGAGCTACATAGGTGTGAAAATTGAGTTTTCTTTCTTCCTGTCAATATACTCACGGTGTGGCGCGCCGGCTTCTTGGGCCGCACGACACACTATCGTGTGTCTTGATATTATCCAAGAATTACTAAGAGAGGTTCAGAATTATAGTTTTGGAGTAAGTCTTACCTTAGAAGTTGCTAAATCTGAAATACTCTAATAGAACAGTCAACTACTCTTAGAACATCCATCATTAAAACTATAAGTTTCAAGAAGTTACCAGAGTGTAAGCTGAAATTAAACTTATTCTTTCAGACCTGTGCACTGCTACCCTCACCACATTGTACCAAAACATCCTGCCATATACCAATCACTTAAGGTAAAAGATTTATACCCTTAATGTACTATGAATTGTATAAAACATCATCACCCCCATTGAAAATCTATTCTGAAAATAACTTTTTCTGTCAAATAGTTTAAGTTTTTTAGCCTCTGCTATACGTTTGATTTTTGGGTTGAAATGCTTCTCTAGCAAGTAAAACAATTTTATAATAGTGAATTTCTTAGCTTTTATGAAGTTCACAAGGCTGCAACATCTGAGAGCTGTTCGTTTTGTTTCCTTACTTGATCAAATCCCATGCTACATTTGCATAAATCTATAGCTAGCAGCTTTGGAGTTTGCACTATCAAATCCCTTGAAGCTCAACTTTAAGCTTAAATAATACTGCAGCATTTATGTTGTCATGATCTTTGTGTGCTAAAAGGGGTTTAGTTGAGGCCAAAAAAACTAGTTTATTTATTTATTTATTATTGATACTGTGCAGACCTCCATTAGGGAGTATAAAGCACAGATACACAGAAAAAAACATACATAATAAAGCACAAAGCATACGACATTTTAGTCTATAGCTGGGCTAATACAAAAATAGTTTACACTTCTTTTCTTATAGTTGTATTTGTAGACTAGTTGTAAAACAATTATGATGGATGGATCCATCATTTTAAAAGTTAGATTGAAATAGCAACCTGCACTTCAGAACAGTGGCTACATATGAAGTAGATCCAATCCTGTGTTTTAAATATTCTCTTTGACCTTACATTCAATTACTTCATTCTCTTTGACAATCCACTATTATACATTTTCTTAAAATCCAATAACAAGAAACAGTGTATAGTTCTGTTTTTAATTAAAATTACTTCAAACTGAACTCATTTATCTTGTACCCACATCAACGTTGAAACGGGGTCACTACTGCTGACCCGGATGACCCACTGACCCGGATAGAAATCCGGGTCAGACCCGGATTTGACCCGGATGTGACCCAGATTGACCTGGATGTGACCCGGATTAATTAAAGCCGAGACGTGTTTCGGCTAGTCTCGAGCGAGCGAATGAGTCTACATTTTGAGCATTCGATTTGTGTTGAGTAAATATTGCAACTTCAGCCTAGCTGTAGGTTGAAGACCAAAAAAAAAAAAAAAAGCTGCCCCTCACCATAGATACCCTCAGTTTCGTGCTACATACTGCACTTACTAACAAATGGGCGTGACTGAGCATATGTTGGTAATGCGATAAGTGGGCGTGGCTCACGAAAGAGCTACGCGATAGCGTTTATAAGTTCCACGTCGTCAAACGAACAATTTCGTTTCTCACGTGATCCAATCCGGGTCAGACTCGGATGACCCGGAGAAAATGTGACCCGGATGACCCGACCCGGTTTCAACGCTGACCCACATGTGGTTAAAAATAGCTTCTAAATTCAATCTTGTGATAGCCATTTTCCAAAAATTTCCAGGGGTCCGGGAGTATATATGCCACCAGATCTAGAGTCCCCCTAGCTGGAGAATTATATACAGCTGAGTGCACATGCACTCCACACACTGGTAAGTCAGTCTGCTTGCCCTCTCCACTCCCACTTACCCTCTCTACTGTTTGGACAGCTAGTGTAGCTTGAGCCATGAGACTGTAAATTATGCTATACTTCAAAACACTAAATTTGATCATGTGCAGCTGATACCCATATGTTTCCACTACTATGTAGTTCTTTAAGATGTTAGTCCAAGATTGAATTTTAGCTACATGGCTGTGCCCTTTTGTTATATTGACAAGCTGTAGGGGAATAGTGGTATCACATAAACAAAGTGACATCATTTTTCACTCAAAATTACTACCAAATTCAATCTCAATATGCCAAATTTGCAAAATTTTCCTGTGGGAGCATGTCCCCAGACCCCCCTCACACTAGTTGTATCAACTTTTTTGCCACATATATAAATGTCCATGTTAGTACCCCCCTTCTGAAATCCTAGATCTGCCCCTGCATTATGCCAGCATAATAGGACTATTTTCAAGAATTTTAATTAAAATGCACCATACGCGTTCCAAAAATACTGTACAACATGAAGATACTGCACGTTATTACTGCATTTCATATCAAAAACCTTGTAGTGTTGTTATTTTTACCATTTCTTGACTGACTATTCACACTTAAGATCGAGATACTCTAATAGAGCAGTCACTTACTCTAATAGAGCAGTCAGAAAATACACATGCATATACTCTAATAAAACAGTCAGCGCTCAAGCATAATCTAGATTTTGAGAGCATAATTTTGAGCATAATAGGCTGGATTTTTGAGCACTACTCAAAAGCATATTAGGCAATTTTCACAGCATAATAGGCTCACGCCTAATGGTAGGGAAAAATGCCAACCCCTATAGCTCTGCCTAGGGGCATTGACTAGCAATATCTACAGCTATTGTATATTATGTTGCATTGTTGCTGATACATCCGGAGCACCTGCAGAGTAAAGGTGAAAGTGGTAGTAAGGCTCAATCCTATTATTCTGCTGAACTGGCAGGGAGTCTGGGAGTATGCTCCCTGAGAAAGTGTAAGTACTGCAACTTTTTAGTTTTAATTGCTTCATCAAGTATAAAAATTCAAATTCAGTCAAAAGGTGATGGTTGAGGCTCTGGTCTTATACACTGGTTGCATCTATACTGCACTATGACACCCTTGAAGGGTTAGCACCATGCAGCATTGTCAATGGCAATACTATTCCATCTCCCCAAGTCTTGATGACTGAGTGCCCCATTCCTTTCTCTGCTGCTCCAATCCTGAAGCTGTGAACACAGTACAAAAAATGGTTATATGATAATAACAATTAAGAGTCCGTATAATGTGCTCTTATTAAGGACTCTTGGTAATAGTGACAATGTATATATGTGGCTGTGTATATAGCAATGTGAACTAATTAAGCACTTGGAAGTTTACTTTTGAGCATAAGGTGTCTGCTATGCACAGATATGGGATATTCTAACAGTAGTTGTCACATTCAGTAAAGATAGATTTACTTTAATAGAACAGTCATACTACACTGTAAAGTCATACTTCTGAACGGTGATATGAAACAGTCATTAGTATGTATGGCTTTTTATAACACTGTCAGACAAGATGCATGACAGGTGCATCTTTGACTCTCCAAGATAATATTCTGCATTAATTTTAATTGCTCATTTTGAATCAAATATCATCTAAAAGTTACCTTTTTAACAAATTTGTAGAGTCTATCACAGACAAAAATGAGTGATATCCATCCCAAAAACACCTTCGCTGTAAAAAAAAAGGCGCGTCCAAGAAACTACCTGTACCTGAAACCCTATGTAAAATACAGCTCAGAAAAGTAACTGGTAACTTAAACAGCTGATATCTGGAGCTGCCAAGAATACAGCTAACTACAATTAAAGTTTTAATCCATGCAACAACACCTGGCTGTAAAGCAGATGCATGTACAATTATACATGAAAGTAAAAGTAACTGGCAACTGAAACAGCTGATATCTGAAGCGGCCAAGAATGAATGTTCATATACAACTAATTCAAAATTTAAACATTGAACCTTTATCATTCAGCTGTGCTCTATATTCTCTCTTGCTGCATCCTTAAGTAATTTCTTTTAATTCTATAATTGGCTAGTAATTTGGCCGCCTTTTTTAATAGTCAGTATACAGAACAAAAAAGGTGGCCAAATTACCAGCCAATCATAGAATTAAAAGAAATTACTTAAGGATGCAGCAAGAGTGAATATAGAACACAGCTGAATGATAAAGGTTCAATGTTTAAATTTTGAATTAGTTATATATCAACATTCATTCTTGGCCGCTTCAGATATCAGCTGTTTCAGTTGCCAGTTACTTTTACTTTCATGTATAATTGTACATGCATCTGCTTTACAGCCAGGTGTTGTTGCATGGATTAAAACTTTAGTTAGTTGTATTCTTGGCCGTTCCAGATATCAGCTCTTTAAGTTACCAGTTACTTTTCTGAGCTGTTTTTTACATGTAGGGTTCCAGGTACTGGTAGTTTCTTGGACGCACCTTTTTTTACAGTGAAGGTGTTTTTGGGATGGATAGTCATTATACCAAATGACAGCTTTGCTGTTCCTGCCTTCTCCTGTATAATAACAAAATTTGGCGAACAACTAAATTATTTTTAGTGAAGTGGCAATTCGTCACCAATCCACCAAATTTAAACTTTGCTAATATTATTGTCATAGCTATGGTTCAAGCTTTTGATTGGTGTCAGTTTTGCCAAGCCAAGTATGGCTGTACAACATACCTCCACAGGGGCGGATCCAGGGGGGGGGGGGGGCTTTGGGGGCTGAAGCCCCCCCTTCATATTTAGTCTTTACTTGATCAATATGCTGAGTATTATAATGAAATTTTGTCTTAGCATAATTATATGATCACTAATAATACAAATACTCATAAAACCACCTTATAAACATCTTTCCAAGGTTATCAGTGGATTTATGCTAAAGTTTATGCAACAAGGACTCGAATCAGCATTGGAGGTGTACAAGATCGAGATACTCTAATAGAGCAGTCAGCTAACTACTCTAATAGAACATTCACTGGAAACATGTAGTTGGTTCTGTTATGGAATTTTTCCAAATCTGCCTGCACCTATGCATACAATGAAGTGCATTGGTTTGTTTAAAGGGCTTCATTCATCTACTTGTGTAGTTAATATGTATGACAATACTTAATTCAGGTACACAATTTCCATTGAAAATGCTCTCAGATTCAATCTTGTATTGTTCAAATTTCAAAATTTTCCACTTTCAACATTATTATTCTAACATGCACCTATTCAGTGTTGTGCAATTGTGAGAGGGGTGCATCATGTACTTGGTTGTCTGTACCTACCCAAACTTTTCCTTAGCAAAATGCTTCAGAGAGCCATACCTATAATCTAAAGGCAGTATATAAAATATCTACAGGCAGAAAATATTATGAATTTTACGTGGAAATGTCTCCAAATTGCAGTATTTTAGCATCTATTTTTCAAAATTTTCCTGGGGGGGCATGCCCCCAGACCCCCCTAGTTCCAGCATGCTTTGCACACCTCTACCCAAGAGATTAGTACCTTGAGTTAGCCCCCCCCCCCTTTATAAATCCTAGATCCGCCCCTGCTCCACATATTATGCAAGTGGGCTAAGTGTGGAAGGTTCCTGTTGCAAGGCTGTAGAGCTAGACTGGGAATTTGTACTTGATTAGTTGGTTTGTAAGATTGCGGATTGCAATACTTTCATTGAGACAGTAACACATGATCCATATAAGTGGGTGTGGCTCACGAAAGAAACAGGGCACAGCAGGGCTAGGTTAATGCACTTTCATATGAACTAATTATTGATCCATCGCACACATGAACCTGGATATTTTATAAAGCGGGGGATGACCCAACTCACTTTCAACTGTGAAAGCAACTAGGTGCAGAGTAGCCAGCCTGCTAATGCATGTAGTAAAGTTGTAAATGTTTCAGCACAAGAAGGATGGTGCAGTGCATACTTTGTCAACTTATAACATCTACAATTTTATGTGCAACAAAAATGATGAGCATTTCGCCAAATTAAAATGTCAGCAATTACAAATTTTTAGCAAATCGCCAAATTTTTATCCATATTGAGAGAAATTTTTAAAAAGGAACTAAAGAAAAATTATGCAAAATAGTTGGCCCATGGGTTTTTGCTCAGCCAGTCACAAATGGCAAATATTACAAAAGGAATACTGTAAGCACTGATTCAGTAACAACAGTTGGTGCAACAAGGCCCAGTCACGAAATACTTAACAGGTTGATTCTTATGAGGATTAAGGGCTTAATAAAAAATAAACACGGGAATGCATAATATAAATCTAGCCTGCTTTAAGCAGTGTATTTTGAATTTTATTGCAGGATACAAAATGATTGAATCTTGAAGTTCCTCCACTCGTGTAGTAATAGTTGATAACATCTGCTACCAAGTTCATGGTGGAACAAATTGTGAGTGCCTCCATGCCTGGCTCTAAAATCTCGAGTTCTGTACTGAATGTTATTGTGTTTGTACACCAGGTGGCTCTTGACTGGCCAACATTGTAGCACATGTTTGTACACATCAGTTTGTACATTAAATTACATTGTCATGTTTATAACATATTATCATAGAAATGAAGCAAGGCCTTTCAACACTTCTATAAAGTATCTGTAGCTGCTACTTTAGTGCACTAGTCATGCAGTGCTAGCAGACTTTATACCTATTAAGTAAAGTTGCATGAGTGCGAGATGTGTCTGATGTACTGAACAGCCAGGCCAATAATGTGGAGGTGCTAGAAAAACCTAACCGGTGCTGTGAAGTATTAAGGTCTTTACTACAAGACCCCAGTACACACAATGTGATGTTTGTAACATCTGATGGTGGTAGTGTTAGTGGTCACAAAGCTATACTTAATTCAGCAGTGTTCCATGCTATGTTCTCTGATAATGTTCACACCAGTGGAGAAATGGAGATATCACTTAATTCCATCAGTGGATGCAGAGATGCTTACAGCCATTTAAGTTATATACATCTACACAGGTGAGGTGGCCGTAAACTCTGTAACATGTCTGGATATGCTGGGTGCTGCCATGCACTTCAAGATCACTGTGTTGGTGACAAAGTTAGACAACAGTAATGTCATCTCCGTTGTCATATATACTAAACAAATATAGGGCTAAATTGTGTTTAATATGTACATGCACGGTACCTTGTCACATTATGGAGTTTGTTCGTGCATGCACTAGCTAGACATGATAATTAGTAGCAATGTATGAAAGTGGACAACATTCACTAAGTTGCCCACACAAACAGACATCACTATACACAAAGTGATCCTAAGTTGGCATTGATACTTTCACAGGAGCAACAAACACAGATAATTGACCATATTTTGGAAAACCATACATTTGGGCACATGCAAAATTTGTGGGAATACTCTACTGAAAATTTCTGCAATTTTTTTAAAATTGATTTTTTGCATATTCTGATAAAGCAACTATTAAGCCTTCTTGCTGTGAAATTTCACACCCATAGCTCCTTTATTCTAGGAGATATACTTAATTACATCAGACCATGTAGTAGTTTCACAATGCATGGGACAGCAATTAACTTACAAATTGGGTGATTTGTTCATTCCCAAAACCAAACATTTTTTTGTCTTTAGATAATAATACAAGTGAGGAAAAGCACAAAGAACACATGATTAAACTCTCAAGGATCTCTTTTCATCCATTTTAGATTGTAAGAATGGAGATCTTTGTCAACAAAGTGATTTGTCATCCATTTGTCACACCTGATCACTATACAGTTTTATAAACTGATAAATCAAAAGTTGGTTTGTTATGTATTAGAAAGTAAATTATCCATATCTTTGGAATGCTTCAGTGGATCATCACAATTTTTTTACATAAGGTAGATAACCACTCAGTGCTTCATTGTAGCTACAAAAAAGAAATTTGGCCAATGTGCCCAAATGTATGGTTTTCCAAAATAGGGTCACATTATTTTGTCAAAAGCTAGTTAGCATTGTACTAACATAATTAAAGCCAGAGTTTTGTACATCTCCAGTATCATGAATAGAAGCCATTTATTTGCACATGCATACAGTCAATATTACACAGCAGCTTGTCTCTGAATCTGAAACCCTTGGATACACATCAGTTTCAAACTTCATGGGTATGTCATAAGTGTTACTTGTCTTGGTGTCTCAAAAGACAATTCTACAACTGCTCACTATAGCTACACGATGCTCGACTGGCCATAGCTGACAGAGTGATTTTCATACACAAGCATGGGCACTACGTGCAAAGTATAAGATACATCAGTTGTAATAATTAAGTGTATAAGTTAACTGTGACAATATTCTATTTCAGTTGATTTTGAATATTTGACATACAGTACATAAGTTACAGCTTTACATACAGTATTGCAAATAATTATAACTACAGTAATATTATACAGTGTGTATCAAGACACACGGTAGTGTGTCGTGCGGCCCAAGAAGCCGGCGCGCCACACCGTGAGTATATTTACAGGAAGAAAGTAAATGCCATTTTCATACCTTTATAGCTCCGTGATTAGGGACCCGCCGATTATGCTGGCATAATAATGAGCATAATAGGTGCCTGAAAGCATTGAGCATAATGCTAGCATAATAGGCAGGATACTTGTGCATTACCGTAAATTCTTGCTTATCAAAATACATATCACAGAAAAAGATCGATATACCCTAATATAACAGTCAGAAAATAATCAGACAGCTGACTGTTCTATTAGAGTATATCGATCTTTTCTGTGACATGTAGTTTGACAAGCAAGGATTTAGAATCTGTGCTTCAGCAACTTATAATTACTGTTTTCCCATAAAGTGCAAATTTACTAGAAAAACATGGAACTGAGGTATAAATATTGAGTATAATTTGAGCATAATAGGTAAACGTTGAGCATAAATTTAAGCATAATAGGCAAAATTTTGAGCAGTGCAGCATAGCATAATAGGTAAAATAATGAGCATAATCGGCGGGTCCCTATCCGTGATTCCTTATCTGATTGAAACCAAAGTTGCTACAGACATTCCGTATAGGTAGGGGAGTCCACATTCCAAATTGGAAGAAAATCGATCCAGCCATTTCCGAGATACGAGCGGCCAAAGTTTGGGGTTTTTTTCTTCGTTTTTTTCTTCTACTTCTTTTCGCACACTTTGCAAAATCCGCCATAAAACACGAATACGTACTCCAATCAGGCTGAAAATTGGCACACTTAAAGGGCTCATTAAGGCGAACCTCAGTACCACGTTTGGTAGGAATCCGATGAACATTCAAGGAATTATGACCGATTATTTGCGTAAAATAAGGTCGAAGGTATGTCACGTCCACAGGGTAAACCGCTTGAAGGAATGAGCTGACAATTGCTATGTAGATGGAGTAACTATCGTAGGAGTGCCTGTTTGTGGTTTGAAAGGAATCCAGTTAAAGGCCAGATATGACACAAAACCCAACCTGTGTCACAATTACGCGATCGATTTTTATGAATAAAAAAACTATTAGTTTTCACGCCTACCAGACAAACCGCTTAGAGCAGTGAGCTGAAAATCGGTGTGTAGCTGCACTGTAAAAAATTAGTAGTGAATTGCTCTGCCACAATACTCACTACTTTTTGCAGTGAACGTCACTACTTGGTGGTCAATGTAGTGACGTTCACTACAACATTAGTAGTGAACGTCACTACACAAAAATAGTGAGTATTGTGGCAGACATTAGTAGTGACGTTCACTACATTTAGTAGTGACGTTCACTAGTTTGTTTTTACTGTGCGGAGTAATTATCATAGAAAGTCCTTGCAGTAGTACAGAAGAATCGGATTACAAACCACTGAGTTATGATTCCAAAGCCAACTACGTGTAGCATATGCGAGATCGAGATACTCTAATAGAACAGTCACCCTAATAGAGCATTCAGCTAAGTTTATAACTTACTCCATTATAGAATTGTATGACATTGCAAGTTATTCTGTAGGGAGTTCAGCTACAAACAGTTAATCTTATAGACAATTCAGCTACAAGCAAGTCACTCTGTGGAGAGTTCACCTGTAAACAAGTCACCCTGTAGAGAGATCAGCTAGAAGAAGTCACCTTGTAGAGAGTTCAGCTACAAATATGTTGCTGTAGAGGTTCAGAACATTATAAGTCACACTGAAGATAATTCAGCTATAAATAAGTCACCTTGTAGAGAGTTCACCTACAACAAGTCACTCTGTAGAGAATTCAGCTACAAATAAGTCACTGCGTAAAGGGTTCAGCTACCAAAAAAAAGCTACCCAGTAGAGAATTCATCAGATCAGCTACAAATAAGTTACTTTATGCAATGTCCAGCTACAAGTAAGTCACTCTGTAGAGAGTTCAGCTACAAACAAGTCACTCTGTAGTACAAACAAGTCACCGTGTAGCTGGAGAGTTCAGCAACCAATCAAAAAAACCACTCTGTAAAGAGTTCAGCTATACAAACATGTTATAACTCTATAGAGAAAGTTATAAATCTATTGAGAGACCAGCTAGAAACAATTAGTCATCCAGTAGAGAGATCAGCTACAAGGCATCACCTTATAGAGAGTTTAGTTACAAAGAAACCACCATGTAGAGAGTTCAGCTGCAAACATATCACCCTGTAGAGAGTACAGCTATGAACAGATCACCCTGTAGAGAGTTCATGCAGCTAGAAAAAGTCATCCTGTAGAGAGATCAGCTAGAAGGATCACCTTGTAGAGAGTTCAACTACAAACAAATCACCCTACAGAAAGTCCAGCTACAAACAAGTCACGCTATAGAGAGATCAGCTAGAAGAAGTTACCTTGTACATACAAAGAAACCATCATATAAAGAGTTCAGCTGCAAACAAATCACCTTGCAGAAAGTTCAGCTACAAATCACCCTGTAGAGAGATCAGCTAGAAGAAATCACCTTGTAGAGAGTTCAGCTACAAAGAAACCACCATGTAGAGAGTTCAGCTACAAACAAACCATCTGTAGAGAGCTCAGCCAGAAACAAGTTCACCCTGTAGAGAGATCAGCTAGAAACAAGTCACCCCGCAGAGAGAGCAACTACAAAGAAACCATCCTGTAGAGAGTTCAATTACAAACAGAATACCCTATAGAGAATTCAGCTAGAAACAAGTCACCATGCAGAGAGATCAGTTAGAAACAAGTCACCCTGTAGAGAGATCAGGTAGAAACAAGTCACCCTGTAGAGAGATCAGCTACAAAGAAACCATCCTGTAGAGAGTTCAATTGCAACAGAAAACCCTATAGAGAGTTCAGCTAGAAACAAGTCACCGTGTAGAGAGATCAGGTCATCCAGAGATAAGCTAGAAACAAGTCATCCTGTAGAGATCTCAACTATAGAAACAAGTCACCCTGTAGAGAGATCAGCTACAAAGAAACCATCCTGTAGAGAGTTCAATCGCAAACAGAAATCCCTATAGAGAGTTCAGCTAGAAACAAGTCACTGTGTAGAGAGATCAGCTAGAAACAAGTCATCCAGTGATCAGTTAGAATCAAGTCACCCTGGAGAGAGATCAGCTGGAAACAAGTCACCCTGTAGAGAGATCAGCTACAAAGAAACCATCCAGTAGAGAGTTCAATTACAATCAGATAACCCTATAGGGAAACAAGTCACGACATCAGCTAGAAACAAGTCATCCAGAGATCAGCTAGAAACAAGTCATCCTGTAGAGAGATCAGCTAGAAACAAGTCACCCTGTAGAGAGATCAGCTACAAAGAAACCATCCTGTAGAGAGTTCATTCGCAAACAGAAATCTCTATAGAGAGTTCAGCTAGAAACAAGTCACCCTGGAGAGAGATCAGCTGGAAACAAGTCACCCTGTAGAGAGATCAGCTACAAAGAAACCATCCTGTAGAGAGTTCAATTACAATCAGATAACCCTATAGAGAGTTCAACTAGAAACAAGTCACCGTGTAGAGAGGTCAGCTAGAAACAAGTCACCCTGTAGAGAGATCAGCTAGAAACAAGTCACCCTGTAGAGAGATCAGCTAGAAACAGGTCACCCTGTAGAGAGATTAGCTACAAAGAAACCAGAGTTCAGCTACACTATAGAGAGATCAGCTAGAAACAAATCATCTTGTAGAGAGTTTAGTTGCAAACAAATCACCCTGTAGAGAATTCAGCCACCCTGTAGAGAGTTCAGCTTGAACAAGTCACCTTGTAGAGAGTTCAGCTACAAAGAAATCACCTTGTAGAGAGTTCAGCTGCAAACAAATCACCCTGTAGAGAGTTCAGCTAGAAAAAACCATCCTGTAGAGTTCAGCTAGAAACAATGAGAGTTTCCGCTACAGTTCAGTTATGTCCTTATTAACTACAGTATGTGATAATCATCATTCAATGTTAAATATACAAATATTTCATCAGACTAAAGCTATACACACGATTACTTCCTTTCTTCCACAATTCCTTACAAGTTAAAAACAAGCATCAAAGCCATATGGCCAGCTTTGTGGCTTGCAATGCAAAAAGAAGTGATATCTAAACTAAAAAAGTCAACTGAGTCAAGTTGTAAAAAAAAAGAGTGCGGCCCCCAAGGTGAAAAAAGATGTGAAATCCAAGGTGGTGGCCAAGAAATGGCTGTCATGATAGGTTAATAGCAAAAATTTTAATTACGACAATTCAAGTGAATTTGGTGCCGAATCCTAATGGAGGAGGCAACACAAATTCACCTGAATTGTCATAAATTAAATTATTTGCCATTAACCTACCATTACAGCCATTTCTTGGCCGCCATCTTGGATTTCACATCTTTTTTTCACCTTGGGGGCTGCACTCTTTTTTTACAGCTTGGCTGTTTTGGTTTAGATGTATATAATAGGAAACTTTGGAGGCATAAAACTGTGATGAATAGCTAGCTATTGATGGAAAAATACTGTGTTTGTTACATGTCACTACACATTGGCATTAGTTAACAACAGCCGGAAATATACTTTGGTGAACTAAAGGACAATTCACCAAATTCTCCAATGTTTTATATGCCAAAATTTTGAGTATATAACAATTATATACCTGCAGTTACTAAAGTGTGATTCTGTAAATGTATATACAAAGTTTCATGTTGCTTTAGAACTTCCAACTCTTTTCTAAAAAATGCATCATCAAGTAATTAATGTGCAAAATTCATTATTCACATCAACACACAGAATCCATTGTAGTGTCTAAAACTTAACTGACTGTGAGAACTTTAGAATGGAGCACCAGGTAGAGATTATGTGATTGCAAATGATGGATGCCAAGCAGCAACCGCTTTATAGCTTGTTTTGTAGTATATGTACTTGGCTGCCTTTCAGATATACAGAGCAACTACAAATGCAAGTATACTGATCCCCCAACCCATATTAATATCAGGACACTATGCACCCATCACCTATATATATATATATCTAATCCAAAACAGCCAAGCTGTAAAAAAAGAGTGCGGCCCTGAGAAAGCCTATGGTGAAAAAAGATGTGAAATCCAAGGTGGCGGCCAAGAAATGGCTGTGATGGTAGGTTAATGGTAAAAATTGTAATAACGACAATTCAGGTGAATTTTGTGCCAAGACCAAGCGGCACCAAATTCACCTGAATTGTTATTAAAATTTTTACCATTAACCTACCATCACAGCCATTTCTTGGCCGCCACCTTGGATTTCACATCTTTTTTCACCATAGCCTTTCTCAGGGCAGCACTCTTTTTTTACAGCTTGGCTGTTTTGGATTAGATTTCACTTCTTTTTGTATTTGTATACCCCAAAGCCGGCCTATGGCCAGCTTTAGGGCTTTATAATCTGTCATTTTTTCTTTACTACAGGAAGAAGAAAAGATGAAGCAGGGTGATTTCTTTGTAGCTGACCTCTCTGCAAGGTGACCCTTCTAGCTGACCTCTCTACCGGATGACTTGTTTGTAGCTGAATTCTCTACAGGGTGGTTTGTTTGTAGCTGAACTCTCTATAAGGTAACTTCTTCTAGCTGATCTTTCTACAGGGTGATTTGTTTGTAGCTGAATTCTCTACAGGGTGATTTGTATGCAGCTAATCTGCTGAACTCTCTACAATGTAACTTCTTCTAGCTGAACTCTCTACGGGTGGCTTGTTTCTAGCTGATCTCTCTACATGGTGACTTGTTTCTAGCTGAACTCTCTACAGGGTGATTTGTTTGTAGCTGAACTCTCTACAAGGTAACTTCTTCTAGCTGATCTTTCTACAGGGTGATTTGTTTGTAGCTGAATTCTCTACAGGGCGATTTGTATGCAGCTAAACTGCTGAACTCTCTACAATGTAACTTCTTCGAGCTGAACTCTCTATGGGTGGCTTGTTTCTAGCTGATCTCTCTACAGGGTGACTTGTTTCTAGCTGAACTCTCTACAGGGTGATTTGTTTGTAGCTGAACTCTCTACAAGGTAACTTCTTCTAGCTGATCTTTCTACAGGGTGATTTGTTTGTAGTTGAATTCTCTACAAGGCAATTTGTTTGCAGCTGAACTCTGTACATGGTAGTTTCTTTGTAGCTGAACTCACTACAATGTGACTTCTTCTAGCTGAACTCTCTACAGGGTGACTTGTTTCTAGCTGATCTCTCTACAGTGTAACTTGTTTCTAGCTGAACTCTCTACAGGGTAATTTGTTTGTAGCTGAATTCTCTACAAGGTAACTTCTTCTAGCTGATCTTTCTACAGGGTGATTTGTTTGAAGCTGAATTCTCTACAGGGCAATTTGTTTGCAGCTGAACTCTCTACATGGTAGTTTCTTTGTAGCTGAACTCTCTACAATGTAACTTCTTCTAGCTGAACTCTCTACAGGGTGACTTGTTTGTAGTTGAACCCTCTACAGGGTGATTTGTTTGTAGCTGAACTCTCTACAAGGTAACTTCTTCTAGCTGATCTTTCTACAGGATAATTTGTTTGTCTCTACAGGGCAATTTGTTTGCAGCTGAACTCTCTACATGGTAGTTTCTTTGTAGCTGAACTCTCTACAACGTAATTTCTTCTAGCTGAACTCTCTACAGGGTGACTTGTTTCTAACTGAACTCTCTACAGGGTGATTTGTTTGTAGCTGAACTCTCTACAAGGTAACTTCTTCTAGCTGATCTTTCTACAGGGTGATTTGTTTGTAGCTGAATTCTCTACTGGGCGATTTGTTTGCAGCTGAACTCTGTACATGGTAGTTTCTTTGTAGCTGAACTCTCTACAATGTAACTTCTTCTAGCTGAACTCTCTAGAGGGTGACTTGTTTCTAGCTGATCTTTCTACAGGGTGACTTGTTTCTAGCTGAACTCTCTACAGGGTGATTTGTTTGTAGTTGAACTCTCTACAAGGTAACTTCTTCCAGCTGATCTTTCTACAAGGTGATTTGTCTGTAGCTGAATTCTCTACAGGGCAATTTGTTTGCTGCTGAACTCTCTACATGGTAGTTTCTTGTAGCTGAACTCTCTACAATGTAACTTCTTCTAGCTGAACTCTCTACAGGGTGACTTGTTTGTAGCTGAACCCTCTACACGGTGATTTGTTTCTAGCTGAACTCTCTACAAGGTAACTTCTTCTAGCTGATCTTCCTACAGGGTGATTTGTTTGTAGCTGAATTCTCTACAGGGCGATTTGTTTGCTGCTGAACTCTCTACATGGTAGTTTCTTTGTAGCTGAACTCTCTACAATGTAACTTCTTCTAGCTGAACTCTCTACGGGTGACTTGTTTCTAGCTGATCTCTCTACAGGGTGACTTGTTTCTAGCTGAACTATCTACAGGGTGATTTGTTTGTAGCTGAACTCTCTACAATGTAATTTCTTCTAGCTTATCTTTCTACAGGGTGATTTGTTTGTAGCTGAATTCTCTACAGGGCGATTTGTTTGCTGCTGAACTCTCTACATGGTGGTTTCTTTGTAGCTGAACTCTCTACAATGTAACTTCTTCTAGCTGAACTCTCTACGGGTGACTTGTTTCTAGCTGAACTCTCTACAGGGTGACTTGTTTGTAGCTGAACCCTCTACAGGGTGATTTGTTTCTAGCTGAACTCTCTAGAAGGTAACTTCTTCTAGCTGATCTTCTACATGGTGGTTTCTTTGTAGCTGAACTCTCTACAATGTAACTTCTTCTAGCTGAACTCTCTACGGGTGACTTGTTTCTAGCTGATCTCTCTACAGGGTGACTTGTTTCTAGCTGAACTATCTACAGGGTGATTTGTTTGTAGCTGAACTCTCTACAATGTAATTTCTTCTAGCTGAACTCTCTACAGGATGACTTGTTTCTAGCTGATCTCTGTACAGGGTGACTTGTTCCTAGCTGAACTCTCTACAGGTGATTTGTTTGCAGCTGAACTCTCTTACATGGTGGTTTCTTTGTAGCTGAACTCTCTACAAAGTGACTTCTTCTAGCTGATCTATCTACAGGATGACTTGTTTCTAACTGAACTCTCTACAGTGTGATCTGTTCATAGCAGAACTTTTTACTGGGTGATTTGTTTGCAGCTAAACTCTTTGCATGATTGTTTCTTTGTAACTGAACTCTCTACAAGGTAACTTCTTCTAGCTGATCTCTCTACAAGATGACTTGTGTCTAACTGAACTCTCTACAGTGTGATCTGTTCATAGCGGAACTTTTACTGGGTGATTTGTTTGCAGCTAAACTCTTTGCATGATTGTTTCTTTGTAACTGAACTCTCTACAAGGTAACTTCTTCTAGCTGATCTCTCTACAGGGCAATTTGTTTGTAGCTGAATTCTCTACAGGATGATTTATTTGAGCTGAACTCTCTACATGATGGCTTCTTTGTAGCTGAACTCTCTATTAGGTACCTTCTTCTAGCTGTTCTGACTACAGGGTGACTTGTTTGTAGCTGATTCCCTACAAAATAACTTGCAATGTAATATAACTGAGTAAATTATACATGCAGCTGAATGCTTTATTAGGGTGACTGTTCTATTAGAGTATCTCGATCTCGCATTTGCTGCACATAGTTGCCTTTCGAATCATAACTCAGTGATTTGTAATCCGATTCTTCTGTACTACTGCAAGAACTTTCCATGATGATTATTCCAGCTACATACTGATTTTCAGCTCGTTGCTCTAAGCGGTTTGCCTGGTAGACACGAAAACTAATAGTTATTTTATTCATAAAAATCGATCGCGTAATTTTGACACAGGTTGGGTTTTGTTTCATATCTCCATGGTCTTTATTCGATTCCTTTCAAACCACAAAAAGGCACTCCTACGATGGTTGCTCCATCTACATATCAATGTTCAACTGATTCCTCCAAGGGGTTTACCC